>NC_042618.1:26146896-26746896 GCF_901001135.1 Rhinatrema bivittatum | reverse complement strand
GGGTGTGTGGCTTCAGCGTGTGCTGGCGGCTGCACCTCGCAGGGCCCCAGACTAAATAGGCCAGGGTTGCCAGGTTTTCATGAAAGAACAAGCACTATTTTCCAAAAAGAAAAAAACCAAGCCCAAAAAAAGCCCAAAACACATGAGATTAAAACTACTTTTATTAGAAGCTATTTATACACAAAAAACACTTTAAAATACTTTTGTGAGTGTAATGGAGGAAATACAGTAGCTTGTAATAGTATTTAACCCCCTAAAAATGTCCATCAGATTTTTGTGGATTACATAATGTTACATAGATTGTTCCAGACAGTATGCGCTAAAAGTATATTATTATTATTATTAATCTACCAGAATTCAAAAAAAGGTTAAAAACCTGGCTCTTCAGGCAAGCATTCGAATTCACAGAGTATAACTAAGCACCTCCTCCTGAATTTCAGATCCAACCATTGTAGGGTGTCACGAATAGCTTGACACTTAATTTCTTACACGTACTTGCTTATTCGCAATGCCTATTTATCAGTCATTTAACAGAGGACATATTATATAACCATTTACTGCAGTCGATATATGCTACTAAAGTCCATTGTAAAAAATGGGGAACACACACATACTATTCAAAACACGAACAAGGTTATTTATTATTTGTTAATTATTATTGATACTTTCATTGTTCCTTGTAAAAATGTTCATTGGTTGATTGTTATTGTTCAATGTTCTATGTAAAATTGTTCAATGTTCTATGTAAAAAACCCCGGTCTAACCTCCCAGACCAGGGCAACCTTTTTGTTAATTGTAAACCGGATTGATTTGTATTGCATACAGGAATTCCGGTATATAAAAATTAAAAATAAAATAATAAATATTTATTTAAAGTTTTTATATACCGACATTCATCAGTGATATCACATCGTAATGGCTTCTATCTAGCCACCCTCCCACGCAGGCCAGTGGTATAGCTGACTGGTGCACCGCCACTCCAATCTGTGCCACTGAACTCTTCAAAGTGAAAAAAAAAAAAGTAAAACAATGGCCCCTCACATTCATCCCCCTCCCCCACGCACATGTCTGACCCCCGCACACTCATCCCTCTCCCCAGCACGTCTGCCCTGCTCAAACTCATTCCCCCTCCCCACCCGATCAAAGCACATGCCTGGCCCCCTCCCACTCATTCCCCCTCCCAGCACACTCCTTCCTCCCCCTCCAGGTACCGCTTCTTTCTGATTGTTGCCAGTTGAGTGCTTCACTCCCTTCAGCCTGCAAGCCCGCCCGTGCTGCATACAATCTTCCTCGGTCACCAGACGCTGTTGCTTGCCCCTGTCTGCCCACTTGCTCCTCTGAAGGTGGTCAGATCTCATTGGCAGCAGCAGCCAATCACCGGGTCAGCTGGGTCCAAGTCCCACCCACCAAACCCCCAAAAAACGCGATTGACAGAAAAAAACGCCCAATAATAATGTTACAATGCTGCTTGCAGCATTGTAACATTATTATTGCAAGCAGCCTCTCACCTCGCGCCAGCCGATGCCGCAGGACTCCTTTGTGTGGCTTAAGCCACCCCGGACCGCCGCTGCCGCTCCTCTTCTTCGCCGCAGGAGTCACTGCCAGGACACCTCTTCATGCTGCAGGAGTGCCGCCGCCGTCTTCACCATCTTTACAGCAGGAACGCCGCCAACATGGCTTCCCCGACTGCCTCCATCTCCCAGGCTCCTCTAGGCGCGGGTATGCACCTCTTCACTTTCTTTAAAGAGCCAACGGTGGGAAAAGCCCCGCGGCCCCAATGGATGATGTCATCACTACGTGCCTCGTCCAGCCCTATAAAAGGCTCGGGGCCTTCGAAAAAGGCTCGGGGCCTTTGAATCGGATCTCACAGTTGCCTGTGGTCTCCCTCCGGTCAAGGTCCTCCATGGTCTTCTTTGTCTTGATGGCTCCTTGTTAGATATTCCTGGTCTTCTTCGTCTGACGCTCCTGGTCTTCTTCCTCGTTGGAGCTCCTTCATCATCTCTTCCATATTCCTGATGTTCCATGTCCCAGATGTCCTGATGTTCCATGTTCCTGAAGTTCCTGATATTCCAGTCCTGATGTTGATGTTCCTGTCTCCGGCTCTTCATCCTGCTTCCAGGTTTCCTGCTTGTCCACTGTCATAATCCATGACCAGCCTATGGGGGGCTGTGTAGGGCGCTTCGTGGCACAAGGCCTGTCTTCATGTCTGCAGCGCAAGTCTCTGGAAGGCCCTTGTTTTTAACGCCGAGATTTGTTCCTGAATCCGAGTTCTGAGTCTTGAATCCTGTTCCCGGTCTTCAGAGTACCTTGTTCCTGCTTCCATCCATGCCCTAGACTCAAGCCAGAACCTGCTCCACTTCAGCATGGGCAGCTGTGTATGGAGCGCCTCGGTGCAGGCCTCTCCTGAATCTTTGACATTTTTCCGGTTCCAAGTCTTCACTTTCTCACCTGGAGTCTGCTTCGCTTTTGGCGTGGTCTGTGACCAGCCATGGGCAGCTGTGTAGGGCGTGCTGTGGTCCAGTACTCACCCTGTACTAGAGCCTGAATCCTGAATCCTTGCCTGAGTCTTCCAAGTTCCTCGAGTCCTCGTCTGAGTCTTCCAAATTCCTGAGTTCCTTTTATCATCTTGTTCCTGCCCTCAGCCTCTGTCTGGCCTCATGCACTCGTTGTTCCCAAGCAGCAGGTCCGGAAGGGCTACCAAGTGGCCGGAGGGCTACTCTTGAGACCAGCATTGCGTTGCTGGGTCTCACCGGTGCGTGCAGGTCCAGTGGAGGTCTGAGCCTGCCTTCCTCCAGTTCCTCAATATTCCATGTCTTGACCCTGGTCCAGCCTTGTTCCAGCTCCAGCCCGTGCCTGAACACTCTCACCTCCCACGGTGTGTATCTTGGGGGCTCCTCCCTAAGCCGCGCCGTGGCCCAAGGGCTCACATCCCCCTAGAGCAAGTGAGCGCACCTCCGCGCTCGCAAAAAAATAAGCAACCCGCGAATTGAAAAAAAAAAAGCAAATCACTAGGAAAAAAAGCCCAAACTCGTGGGAAATAAGCGAGGTTTGCACACTGAAAAAGGCAAAAGTCTCAGCCTGAAGATGCCACAGCAGCCACGGTTCACCTTTAGCTCTCCCAGGGGCCTGTTTTTAGTTAAACATCGCTTCTTTTTATTTCATTTTGAATAAATACAAAAACAAAAAGAAATGAAAAGATTTTCGGTGCGCATCACTAGTAGTAATGGTAACTGTTTAGATTAGGCTGTGATGAAATAATTAAACTAGCTGCTGGGTCTGAATTGCAGGCTGCAGCTTCTGTAATAACTAGAAGTACTAGCAGAGAGCAAGGTGATCATGTCTGGCAGGTTATCCAGGGGATCTAGGAGGCTGGGTGTTTGGGCAACAGCCATGCGAGCATTGCCGAGCATTCAGATTATTTCAGAGCTTTGTTGTTAGGCATAGGAACAGTGGGAGCTGGCGGTAACTAAGTGGGGATCTTGTCTGCCCTTATACCCAAGATGATAGAGTACAAGGGAGGCAGACAAAAAAAACCACAAACCAAACACTGTCCTGGATAAAGAGAAATCTCTGCAGGTGGACACACTCCTTAAAGTGGACAGAATCACAGGCAGAAAGGACAGGCCAGAGGGTCTTTCTCTGCCATCATCTACCATGAGGTCCACATTGAGTAAAGCCAGTGAGTGGGAAATAGGCAAGTAATTTTGTTTTTGACTGTCGTTACCTGGCTGACCTTGTGTGGGCAATGCTGAATATCAGTGCTGCCTGGATAAAGTGAAACTGCCCTGGGAGCACTCTCCCTGCCACCTCTTTCTGCCTGGGTACATTTTGAGTGAGCAATAATAAGTTGCCCAGACAAAATATAGCAAGGGGGCCGGGAGAAATGTTTGAATCTTGGGTTCTGTCTGGTTAATTCCCAAAGTTACTCGGAAAACCTCTTTGAATATTGACCTCCCAGTTACAGTAAGCAGGGAGAATCAAGATATGGCTTCTGTTTGAGCCGCCCTGTCATTTCTAGAGGTGGAGCTCATTAATCTAGAAGTCTATTTATTTTCTATCCGACAGAGCAGTTAATGTCATTGCCCAATGTTAAACAAGAAGGTGGAATTAAATGGCTGCAGCCTCACTAAATGGGGTTAGATAGTGATGTGCCTTGTCTTATGCTTTATTCAATTATTCTTTAGCACACTGACCTATTAATTTTATTGCTGAGAAAGCTTTTGTTACAGAAATATGATTGCGGATCCCAGGTCAGTTTCTGTCCTGTTACATCTTCATAATAAATGCATGGTCCCTTTATAACTTCCTCCGCTGCAGTCCACAGACCACTTAAATTTATTTATCATGACATCACTGCCAGACTGCTATTAAACTATAGATATTTAGCAAATGATATTGAATTAACCTTTAAAAGAAGACATATTTAAATGTCCTACATCCATTAAGCAGATTTGTAAGCAGTAACTATTCAATATTGAAGACTTACCAGTACTCGCCTGAACATGAGTAGAGTGCTTAAAAGAGAAATAATTGAAAAGGGGTAATTTACATTCTTGATCAGTGCTCAGTGCGTCAAAAATGTTATTCCAGGATTTATGTTTATTTACATAATACAGAGGGCAATCTTCAAAGAGATCTAGGTGGATAACCAAGCAGTTGGGACAGATAAGCTTGGGACACACATGGAGGAGGGCAGTGAGAGAGAAAGGTTGGGGTAAAAAAAATAGGAGGGCGGAGGGGTGTTGGGTTGCGCATCCACCCAAAGTGGAAGAATCCTAAATGAAATTGCAGACTGGATGGGCCAATCTGAACTTTTTCTGCTGTTAATTTACTATGTGATTAGATCAAAGGTTCCCAAATCTGTCCCGAGGGACCCCAGCCAGTCAGGTTTTCAGGATATCCGTAATGAATATTCATAAGATAAATTTGCAGCTGAAAACCTGACTAGCTGGGGAGAACCACTGGACTAGATCAAAGGGTTTGTAACATGCCCCCACTGAGTGGATAAATACATAAGAACATAAGAAAATGCCATACTGGGTCAGACCAAGGGCCCATCAAGCCCAGCATCCTGTTTCCAACAGTGGCCAATCCAGGCCATAAGAACCTGGCAAGTGCCCAAAAACTAAGTCTATTCCATGTAACCATTGCTAATAATAGCAGTGGCTATTCTCTAAGTGAACTTAATAGCAGGTAATGGACTTCTCCTCCAAGAACTTATCCAATCCTTTTTTAAACACAGCTATACTAACTGCACTGACCACATCCTCTGGCAACAAATTCCAGAGTTTAATTGTGCGTTGAGTAAAAAAGAACTTTCTCCAATAAGTTTTAAATGTGCCACATGCTAACTTCATGGAGTCCCCCAGCTGGTGAGTTTCACTGCATTCACCGTGAAGAATGAGAGCCTGCAGCATTTTGAACTACAAAAAAGGCTGCACAATTATCCAAGTAGATCCAGCAGTTTTCGGATACTCAGAACAGGGCCGATGGAAGCACAAGGTGACCTAGATGGGCAGCTGGAGTGCCACAGGTTTCGGGGTGGCTGCCTAGTTCTTCCACCAGCCCTGGTCAAATATGATCATCAGATACAGAGCAAGATGGAGGGCCGCAGGGACTGCTCATCTCCTACTTCCTGCCTGTGTGGGCCAGAAGAGGAGTAATGTCCCATGGGCCCGTGCAGGGAGGAAGAAGGAGGCCCAATCACTGTGGCCGGCAGGAGCAAGAGGCTTTGGAATCAGCCACGAAGGGCTGGCAAAAAGGCCCTGGCTCCAGGCAGCAGAGCAGTGTGGGCCAGGTGGTGCAGCCGAAGTAATGAGGAGAAACATCTCCAGGCACGCGGGGCTGCCACCCGAAGGAGCAGGAGCAGCGTCGGTGGCCCACGTAGGGCAAATGAGACAGCACAGCAGAAAAAAAAGGAAGAGAAGCAGCTGCAGCTACAAGGGTCCTGAAGATATAGGAACAGTATTGGCTTGGCCCCCAGCTGCTGAAGAGAAGACAAGCAGTGTCAACAAGCACTCGGGCGAAGGAGGAAGAACAGTGTCCGCCCCACAAACAGGAAAGGGGAGATGGCAAAGGCATCGGGACCTGTGGGCCCCAAGGAGGAGGCTGCTGCTATTGGTGAATGAGAGTGCATGTGTGAGTGAGCTAGCATGAAAGAGAGAGTATTTGTGTGTGTGTGAGAGAGAGAGAGAGAGAGAAAGAGAAAGCATGAGAAAGAGAGTGTGCGTGTGTGTGTGTGGTGTGAGCATGTGGGAGCCAGTAATTATATGTGTGGGAGAGAGCATGAATGAGTGTGGGAGAGAGCATGTGGGAGAGACAGAGATAGAGAGAGCATGAGGGAGAGAGAGGGCATGTGGGACAGCGAGAGGGCATGCATGTGTGTGAGAGAGAGAGTATGTGGGAGAGAACATGTGTGTGTGACAGCATGAGACAGAGTGTGTCAGCATGTGGAGAGAGAGAGAGCATGTGTATGTCTATGAGATTATCTGGGTGAAAGAGAGAGAGAGAGCAGAGCCTGTATGTGTGTGAGAGCTTGTGTAAGAGAAAAAGCACGTGTATATGTATATGTATGTAGGTGATAGATAGTGGAGAAAGTTTATGCACCCCCAACCACTAATCCAGGCAATCTCAGGGTGACTGGAAATCAAAAGTCTTCAGATATAGAGTGTGGGAGATTTTTTTTTTATCCTTATATCCTTATTAGTTATAATTATTGGGTGTTATCTGATGTGTCTGCTGTTTTGAAATATTTTATTGCTGTTTGGATAATTTTTAAAATTTTGTATATGAGTTTTTAATAAGTGGATGTTATTCTATTCGTCAGTTGTTTTATGTTGAAACAATTTTTATTAAAGTTTATCAAAATACAAACATACAGTTGTCTGGGTGCGGTTTGTTCTGCCACCGCCACCAGCAATACTGAAATCATCCACAACGTGAACAGAACAGAGACATTGAGTCCCTCCCTCCCCACCCTACCCCCCAACCTCCGTTGATCCCTGATCCCCATACGTCCCCAGTTGTAGTATCCAGTCCATCACACAACTCTTCTGTTTCCTACAATTTGAAAAGTTGCACTGTCCGGGACTTTACAAAGGTCCAGATTCGCTGCGTCTTCATGCATTTAGAATTCGGCTCCGAGCTTGATGAGGAAGTGATTGGATATATGGTTCCCAAACTTCTAAGAATCTCTGCCGCTCGTCAGTTGTTTTATAATATTCTTCTTATTAGTATTTATTTATTTATACATTTTTATATACCGACATTAGATCAGAGATGTCACATCTGTTTACAGATAACGTAAAGGAAATAAGCGGGGGGTGCTTATTTCTTACAGAGAAACCCATTTTTAACAATGTAAAATAATGAAACTTGGATTCTTGCGTATTTCCTACGAGGCAACTTAATTAACAAGAACTAAAATAAGAAATTATAAATTAAAAATTAAAATATGAATTCATATGAAAAGACCTCTAAAGTAACTGCTTGAAATCCAGCAATGGTAACGTAATAAGCATAAATCCAACAATGAAAATGTAAACGTAATAAGCATAATCAGCATGCGTGATGGGAAACATAGAGGCAGAGAATATGTGAAACAAGGGTCGGATGGTGCTGCAAGGAAAGATGGTGGGGGGATAGGATCATTGGGGGAAGGCTTCTCGGAAGAGCCAGGATTTTAGGAGTTTTTTGAAAAGCTGTGTTGAGGGTTCTGATCTGAGATGTGCTGGAAGGTTGTTCCAAAGTGAGAGTCACAAGAACATAAGAACATGCCATACAGGGTCAGACCAAGGGTCCATCAAGCCCAGCATCTTCTTTCCAACAGTGGCCAATCTAGGCCATAAGAACCTGGCAAGTACCCAAAAACTAAGTCTATTCCATGTTACCATTGCTAGTAATAGCAGTGGCTATTTTCTAAGTAAACTTGATTAATAGCAGGTAATGGACTTCTCCTCCAAGAACTTATCCAATCCTTTTTTAAACACAGCTATACTAACTGAACTAACCACATCCTCTGGCAACAAATTCCAGAGTTTAATTGTGCATTGAGTAAAAAAGAACTTTCTCCGATTAGTTTTAAATGTGCCCCATGCTAACTTCATGGAGTGCCCCCTAGTCTTTCTATTATTCGAAAGAGTAAATAAACGCTTCACATCTACCCGTTCTAGACCTCTCATGATTTTAAACACCTCTATCATATCCCCCCTCAGTCGTCTCTTCTCCAAGCTGAAAAGTCCTAACCTCTTTAGTCTTTCCTCATAGGGAAGCTGTTACATTCCCTTTATCATTTTGGTAGCCCTTTTCTGTACCTTCTCCATCGCAATTATATCTTTTTTGAGATGCGGCGACCAGAATTGTACACAGTATTCAAGGTGCGGTCTCACCATGGAGCAATACAGAGGCATTATGACATTTTCCTTTTTATTCACCATTCCCTTTCTAATAATTCCCAACATTCTGTTTGCTTTTTTGACTGCCGCAGCACACTGAACCGATGATTTCAATGTGTTATTCACTATGACGCCTAGATCTCTTTCTTGGGTTGTAGCACCTAATATGGAACCTAACATTGTGTAACTATAGCATGGGTTATTTTTCCCTATATGCATCACCTTGCACTTATCCACATTAAATTTCATCTGCCATTTGGATGCCCAGTTTTCCATTCTCACAAGGTCTTCCTGCAATTTATCACAATCTGCTTGTGATTTAACTACTCTGAACAATTTTGTATTATCTGCAAATTTGATTACCACACTCATCGTATTTCTTTCCAGATCATTTATAAATATATTGAAAAGTGCGGGTCCCAATACAGATCCCTGAGGCACTCCACTGCCCACTCCCTTCCACTGAGAAAATTGTCCATTTAATCCTACTCTCTGTTTCCTGTCTTTTAACCAGTTTACAATCCACGAAAGGACATCGCCACCTATCCCATGACTTTTTACTTTTCCTAGAAGCCTCTCATGAGGAACTTTGTCAAACGCCTTCTGAAAATCCAAGTATACTATGTCTACTGGTTCACCTTTATCCACATGTTTATTAACTCCTTCAAAAAAGTGAAGCAGATTTGTGAGGCAAGACTTGTCTTGGGTAAAGCCATGCTGACTTTGTTCCATTAAACCATGTGTTTCTATATGTTCTGTGATTTTGATGTTTAGAACACTTTCCACTATTTTTCCTGGCACTGAAATCAGGTTAACTGGTCTGTAGTTTCCCCGGATCGCCACTGGAGCCCTTTTTAAATATTGGGATTACATTATCTATCCTCCAGTCTTCAGGTACAATGGATGATTTCAATGATAGGATACAAATTTTTACTAATAGGTCTGAAATTTCATTTTTTAGTTCCTTCAGAACTCTGGGGTGTATACCATCTGGTCCAGGTGATTTACTACTCTTCAGTTTGTCAATCAGGTCTACCACATCTTCTAGGTTCACAGTGCACGGTCTCTTGTTATGGATAGATGTGCTTCTTTTGGGGTGGGGATATGGAGAAGACCAGTGTTAGAGGATCAGAGGTTTCATTTTGGTGTGTGATATCGTAGGGGTATGCTTAACCAATTCAATTTGTTGTTGTGGAGAGACTTATGGATGAGTGATAGGACTTTGTGTTGTATTCGGAAGTTGATGGGTAGCCAGTGTAGGTCCTTGAGGATTGGAGTGATGTGGTCCGATTTCTTTTTGTTTGTGAGAGATCTGGCTGTGCATTTTGTAGTAGCTGCAGCGGTCTGATTGTGGCAGTAGGGAGGCCGAGCAGAAGGGAGTTGCAGTAGTCAAACTTTGAGAAGTGTAAGGTCTGGAGGACGGTTTTGTAGTCGTGTGGGAAGAGGAGCATTTGGCTTTACTATATGATTTACTATATAGTATGGTTTACTATAATGATTGATATTTTTTAAATTTCATGATTTTATTGTTTTATGTTTTCTGAGGAATGGTGGTGAATCTGCTTTTCCATTGTTATGCTGCATACAGAGTCTGGCTTGTTGTGGTTTCCAGTTCAGTTTTTGTTTGCACGTATCTATTTACTTCATGGCCTCTTTATTCTGTATTTGGTGAGAGTCTTTCTGTGTTCTGCATGTGTGACCAAGGTGAGGTATTCTGCCAGCATGTAGCTTCTGTAGCTTGTGGTTCCTGCTAGTGTGTAGTTTCTATAGCAGTTTGGCTTGTACTGTTTTCTTAACAGGAGGTGTATTGATGTTTTTGGGCCTGTTATAATATTTACAGTGTTGCCTTTTCATAGGAAGCATTGTTACTGTTTGAGTGTTGGCAGTTAGTGCTGATTTGGTATGAGAGGTTTACTATATTGTAATGGTATTTCAGTTTACTAGTGGCTTTCTGAGGGCCAAGCCCACACCCAGCATTACAATAAGCCTAATACCATATGGCTTCTAAGTCTCTTTTTGCAGAGTTTTCTTGTTAGCACCAGAGTAGTGCATGTCAATATAATATACATGATGTTGTAAGTGATATTTTTACCTCAGAATATCCTTTTTCATGTAGAATCTATTAAAAATGCATAATTTTTCATTGTGTGTGGCACAAGGATCTAAGGTTTGCTTAGGGTACCTAACAGTCTTGCACCAGCCCTGATTCAGAAGAGAAGAGTAAAAAGGGAAGTAAGAGCACATGTCCCACGATGCCATTTCTGTCTCTGTGCACATAATTATACATTCTCTGACTTTCTCACGATGGAGAATAGGAACAGGGCTCACAATTCCTCAGGCCTATATAATAAGCAGCAATGACATACATATTAAGCATCACTTACTGTGTTTATAAACCTCATCATAATAGTTTGCAACCATAGTAAAACAATCCAAAGTATGGCAGAAGGTAGGGTTATGCTATATTCTCTAGCACTGAACCCACTTTATTCAAGAAGGGGGCCCAGATTTTGGGTACATTCCGATAAACGTCCCGCAGACAAAAGCGTAATGCGTTCCATTCTCTAAACCTGCCAAAGAAATCAGATCCATGCACTCGGTGGTGGAGGGGAAACAGATTTCCAATGATGTGCAAGGTTGCGCCCAGTTGCTACCAGTAAATGATAAATGAGATTTATTATACTCCACTTATTCGCAGGATGAAAATTGCCATATGGCTTACTGAAAAGGATGACAAGAGGTTCCAAAGGAAGATGCACATCAAGACAAAGTCTCTGTCCATTACACTTTTATTTTAGGGCAGGTCTACCAGATGTGAATATAGGATCCCACCTCCCCATATTCTCGACATCACTTTTTGTGATTCAAAAGCCACAGCCTTTTCAACCTGACTGCAGTATTTTCTACCCAGATTCTTGAGTAGTAACACGGAGGGAAATTCTTTTTTGTTTCAAATTTGGTAATAAACAGATTCCCAGGAGCCACCTGAGAGTTTCACCCTGAAATTTCCTTCCATTTTACTGTAATCTTTTGGAGCACATCTGTTTCTTTTGACAAGAAGAGTTGATACAATTTAGAAATAATATCCTCACTCTGATAGGGGTTAACAGCTTAACTATTCCAAACGAGCGAGTTTCCTACTGCAATGGGATTTAACCGGAGTTATTGTCAGAAAGCCTTGAAGTTGCAAATATCGAAATATGGGGATGGAATCACACTTAAGGGATAGAAAGTTATCACTCCCTCACTAAACATTTGCTCAACTCTACTAAACCCAAGGTTCCCCCACAAATGGGGGGATTTTAAATCCCTGGCACGCGGAAATCTTGGGAAACATGTGCGTGGCCAGGCCGCACGTGCACCGAGCACATTTTCAGCATAGCCTGGCTACGCGTGTATCTCCCTATATGCGTGGAAGTGCCGGGCATTTAAAAAGGGGCAGGCTGGGGGAGGACCAGGGGTGGAATCTGGGCTGGGTGGGGTCCGACCGGGACAGCACCATTTTTGCACCGTCCTGGTGAAGCACGTGCTGGCAGCCAGCCAGCACGCACAACTTACTTCAGCTCAGAGGAGCAGGTACGTTTTTAAACAAAAAGAAATAGGGTACGTAGGGTGAGGTTAGGGGTCAGGGTGGAGAAGGGAAAAGGTAGGAAGCTTAGTTCCAGGGATAGAGAAGTTCCCTCCCAGTCCGCTCCTTTAATCTCAAATAACTATATATGGTTGAATTCTGATGCATTGTAAATGAGATGTATTTTTATGATTTGCTTGTTTTGTCTTTTAACTATGAATGTTTTATTGTAAACCGCCTAGAAGGTCAGGTTACTGCCCAGTTCGCGGTATATAAAAGCTTTTAAATAAATAAATAAAAATAACACACACACCCCCTTGTGTGCGAGTCAGAACCCGCGTGCACATGGGCGCGCCGATATAAAATCGGGCGCGCATGGGCGCACGGCTGTCAGATTTTATAACGTGTGCAGCGTTACGCGCATGCTATAAAATCAGCGTGTCCATGTATGCGTGCCGGGAACTGTGCGCGCATGGACGCCACGTGCCATATTTAAAATTTACCCCCAAGTTAGCCGAATATGTGTATCTGGCTAACTTAACTAGCCGCTCAGCGGCTGAATATTTACCTCGATAGTTTTAGCTCACAATGGCCCTTTTCATGTAAGATCAGACTAATCTTTAATGGTGTGTGGGGAGGAGGGTGACAGCTAGTGGTTGGATCGGGGGTCCCATGACTGCGGGATTCTGAAGGGAACCCTGGTGCATGGCCTCCAGCTCAGGACGGGCACTGCAATGACTAGGATTAAAGAAAGTTGAAGGGGAAAAAAAGATCCCTGGGAGTTGGGAATGAAGGGTCCTAGCACTAGGATCTCTCTACTGGTTCTGATTAAGTTGGAAGCCCAGAGGAGCCAAAGGAAACTGTTGGGTGAAAATAAAACTCAAAGCCCCCGCTATTTAACAGTCTCCCAGTTCATGGTGTCGTGTGTTGGGCTCAGGTTGAGGGTGCACTTTTTCACTTATCCATAGGTGCCACATGGCCTGGCTACGGCTCTGCCTCCACTATCAAAAATCTCCCCTCCGGATCAGTAATCACTTTAGATTCCATAAACGGTATTGTTTTTCCAATAAGGAGTACTATCCCCACCTTCCTGATGCTTGAGTGTGAGAAGACAACCTTGCTCTCCCATTGCCTTCACAATTTCTTGTGTTCTGATTCATTCAAATGTGTCTCCTGTATCATCGCAATAAGGGTCCCCCATAAGAACATAAGAACATAAGAAAATGCCATACTGGGTCAGACCAAGGGTCCATCAAGCCCAGCATCCTGTTTCCAACAGTGGCCAATCCAGGCCATAAGAACCTGGCAAGTACCAAAAAACTAAGTCTATTCCATGTAACCATTGCTAATGGCAGTGGCTATTCTCTAAGTGAACTTAATAGCAGGTAATGGACTTCTCTTCCAAGAACTTATCCAATCCTTTTTTAAACACAGCTATACTAACTGCACGAACCACATTCTCTGGCAACAAATTCCAGAGTTTAATTGTGCGTTGAGTAAAAAAGAACTTTCTCCGATTAGTTTTAAATGTGCCCCATGCTAACTTCATGGAGTGCCCCCTAGTCTTTCTACTATCCGAAAGAGTAAATAACCGATTCACATCTACCCGTTCTAGACCTCTCATGATTTTAAACACCTCTATCATATCCCCCCTCAGTCGTCTCTTCTCCAAGCTGAAAAGTCCTAACCTCTTTAGTCTTTCCTCATAGGGGAGTTGTTCCATTCCCCTTATCATTTTGGTAGCCCTTCTCTGTACCTTCTCCATCGCAATTATATCTTTTTTGAGATGCGGCGACCAGAATTGTACACAGTATTCAAGGTGCGGTCTCACCATGGAGCGATACAGAGGCATTATGACATTTTCTGTTTTATTCACCATTCCCTTTCTAATAATTCCCAACATTCTGTTTGCTTTTTTTGACTGCCGCAGCACACTGAACTGACGATTTCAATGTATTATCCACTATGATACCTAGATCTCTTTCTTGGGTTGTAGCACCTAATATGGAACCCAACATTGTGTAATTATAGCATGGGTTATTTTTCCCTATATGCATCACCTTGCACTTATCCACATTAAATTTCATCTGCCATTTGGATGCCCAATTTTCCATTCTCACAAGGTCTTCCTGCAATTTATCACAATCTGCTTGTGATTTAACTACTCTGAACAATTTTGTGTCATCTGCAAATTTGATTATCTCACTCGTCGTATTTCTTTCCAGATCATTTATAAATATATTGAACAGTAAGGGTCCCAATACAGATCCCTGAGGCACTCCACTGTCCACTCCCTTCCACTGAGAAAATTGCCCATTTAATCCTACTCTCTGTTTCCTGTCTTTTAGCCAGTTTGCAATCCACGAAAGGACATCGCCACCTATTCCATGACTTTTTACTTTTCCTAGAAGCCTCTCATGAGGAACTTTGTCAAACGCCTTCTGAAAAATCCAAGTATACTATATCTACCGGTTCACCTTTATCCACAATTTATTAACTCCTTCAAAAAAGTGAAGCAGATTTGTGAGGCGAGACTTGCCCTGGGTAAAGCCATGCTGACTTTGTTCCATTAAACCATGTCTTTCTATATGTTCTGTGATTTTGATGTTTAGAACACTTTCCACTATTTTTCCTGGCACTGAAGTCAGGCTAACCGGTCTGTAGTTTCCCGGATTGCCCCTGGAGCCCTTTTTAAATATTGGGGTTACATTTGCTATCCTCCAGTCTTCAGGTACAATGGATGATTTTAATGATAAGTTACAAATTTTTACTAATAGGTCTGAAATTTCATTTTTTAGTTCCTTCAGAACTCTGGGGTGTATACCATCCGGTCCAGGTGATTTACTACTCTTCAGTTTGTCAATCAGGCCTACCACATCTTCTAGGTTCACCGTGATTTGATTCAGTCCATCTGAATCATTACCCATGAAAACCTTCTCCATTACGGGTACCTCCCCAACATCCTCTTCAGTAAACACCGAAGCAAAGAAATCATTTAATCTTTCCGCGATGGCCTTATCTTCTCTAAGTGCCCCTTTAACCCCTCGATCATCTAACGGTCCAACTGACTCCCTCACAGGCTTTCTGCTTCGGATATATTTTAAAAAGTTTTTACTGTGAGTTTTTGCCTCTACAGCCAACTTCTTTTCAAATTCTCTCTTAGCCTGTCTTATCAATGTCTTACATTTAACTTGCCAATGTTTATGCTTTATCCTATTTTCTTCTGTTGGATCCTTCTTCCAATTTTTGAATGAAGATCTTTTGGCTAAAATAGCTTCTTTCACCTCCCCTTTTAACCATGCCGGTAATCGTTTTGCCTTCTTTCCACCTTTCTTAATGTGTGGAATACATCTGGACTGTGCTTCTAGAATGGTATTTTTTAACAATGACCACGCCTCTTGGACATTTTTTACTTTTGTAGCTGCTCCTTTCAGTTTTTTTCTAACAATTTTTCTCATTTTATCAAAGTTTCCCTTTTGAAAGTTTAGCACGAGAGCCTTGGATTTGCACACTGTTCCTTTTCCAGTCATTAAATCAAATTTGATCATATTATGATCACTATTGCCAAGCGGCCCCACCACCGTTACCTCTCTCACCAAGTCCTGTGCTCCACTGAGAATTAGATCTAAAATTGCTCCCTCTCTCGTCGGTTCCTGAACCAATTGCTCCATAAAGCTATCATTTATTCCATCCAGGAACGTTATCTCTCTAGTGTGACCCGATGATACATTTACCCAGTCTATATTGGGGTAATTGAAGTCTCCCATTATTACTGCACTACCAATTTGGTTAGCTTCCCTAATTTCTCTTAGCATTTCACTGTCCATCTCACCATCTTGACCAGGTGGACAGTAGTATACCCCTATCACTGTAGTCTTCCCCCATCATTGTAAAGCCTGCAAAACTTTGTAACGTTTAGTCACTGACCCTAGCCCACCCACATTCCCGGTCACACATCGTACTGTAGAGGAGGTCATACAATATCGAACAAGAAAGAGTAATATAAATGTCTCTCTCTCCATTATACAAGGTCAGAGCCCCCAGCCTAAGCCCCAACCCTCTAGAAAAAATTATGTCTTGCCTTGTAAGCTAATCTCAAACTTTGCACAAATCTTAGCCCCCCCCCCCCCCCCTCTTGTCTCCCACCCCCCTACTGTATCCCTCTACCCCAAAAAAATCACCTCCCAAAACCATAAGATCCATCAATCCAGTTGGCTCAAACATGAGCCGAAGGAATGTATAACATGGGGCCCCACTCTCCAAAAAGCACTCCAGAATTAAAAAAAAAAAAAATCTCTTTATGTCCAAAGAGCAAATCTAACATCAATCAGTCTCAGGACAAAGTAATCCTTAATATAGCAACCACATAAAGAAAAGCAAGTAAGCAGGCCGCACAATAAAAATGCAGGCTAGGAGACCATCAGGTTTTCACATCTGCCAAGAGCGGGAATCTCTCTTCCTGCCCTCCGGCTTCCTACTCAGTTTCGGGTGATTTCAGCCTCGGGTTCAAGAAGGCTTGTGCTTCAGCGGTGGATTCAAAGAAACGAATAGAGTTATTATAAGTAGCCTTCAACTTTGCAGGGTACTGAAGAGCAAACTGGACTTGTTGATCTACCAGTTTGGTGCAAATCAAGGCAAAAGTCTTTCGTCAGGCTAACATTGCTGCCGAAAAATCTGGGAACATCAGTACCAAGTGGCCCTCAAATTCCAGCCATCTAGTCAACCAAATTGGCACAGTATCTTTCTTTTTTGCCTGTATTTTAAGAATTTGGTGATCACCGGCCTGGGTCTCCTCCGATTCGTACCCCGTGCTCCCAAACAGTGAGCGCACTCTCGATATGTAGCATGCCATCTGTTTCTGGGAGAATAAACACTTTTGGCAGCCATGCCTCTTACATGACCCACAAATCCAGATCCGGAATGGTCTCAGGTAGGCCAATAAATTGTAGGCTGCTCCTACAGGAGCGATCTCCAGGGTCTTAAATTTAGTCTCAGTTTTATCCCCTGCTGATCTCATCGCCGCCATTTCCCTTTCCAGGACCAGGGCCCGATTATCCACCCCAGTAAGATGTGATTTGACTTCCATTAATCACTTAGTATTATCTGTTAGGAGGGCCTGTAAGTCATCAAACTGTCAATTAATTTTCTCAAGTTTAGCATCCATTGTGGTAATTATTATCTCAACGACATCATACAGCTTTGCTGATCCTTTGCCAGGCGACGGGGCTCTACTCAGGCCATTTTACTCACCGCTGGTCTGCTTTTATCTTTGCACACTGATTTATGTGAAGGGTAGCGGATGTGTAACTCCTTTGTGCTGCACATAGTTGACGCAGCCTCAAGGGCGAACCCACGAGGCCTACGCCGGCAGCGGGCGAATGTGCCCTGTAGTGGGAAAATCTGAAGCTTCACCTTTACTAGCCACCTCCCCTTGGATTCTGGCAGCCAGCAGGACTTAGGCAGGTCCCTACAGCAGCGAAGTTAAAGAAAGGCCAAAGGCACATTGGGGGTCGGGGCGGGCAACAGACTAACAGAGTCTGGAACAGGCCAAGGTCGGGGGCAGGCAGCTTACAAGAATGGTCAGGTCCAGGCAAGGGGGTCAGATCCAGACAGCAAGCAATCGTGGTAATGGTCCAAGCACAGGGTCAGATCCAGACAGCAAGCAATCATGGTAATGGTCTAAGCACAGGGTCAGATCCAGACAGCAAGCAATCGTGGTAATGGTCCAAGCACAGGGTCAGGTCCAGACGGCAGGCAATCGTGGTAATGGTCCAAGCACAGGGTCAGGTCCAGACGGCAGGCAATCGTGGTAATGGTCCAAGCACAGGGTCAGGTCCAGGCGGCAGGCAATCGTGGTAATGGTCCAAGCACAGGGTCAGGTCCAGGCGGCAGGCAATAGTGGTCAGGTCCAAGCAAGAAGTCGGAATCCAGAAGTCAGGCCAAGGCTGGACGAAGACGCACAGAAGACACTGGACAAGACAGGCAATACAAGGTGAGGCTGTACACGGAAGGCTGGATGAATCAAGATGGAGAGGCAGTGCTGAATGAGGCAAGACTGGACGACGCAAGGCTGGGTGAGGCAAGGTTGCAAGTGTCTAGAGAGAGAACCATAAGAGGCAGAACGATGGTGGGGCCTGGTTGCCGCGCTGGCATGAGAGCCGCGCAGCACAGCCCGAGTAGAGAAGTGTGGCTTTCCTGCCATATGTAGCATCCAGCAGTGCCAAGGGTAAGTGAGACAGCTTGTGGGACTCTCCCATGAGCTACACATCATAACAATTTTGCTGCCATCCAAGTCATAAATCAACGCAAATCCATAACAGCTGAGATCACTCTTCACTATCTCTTAAATTCTGTTTATCAAAAATGGAAAAATTGCCTGCTAATGCCACGATGACATGTAATTTAGGGAGTGGGGCTCCCAGCACATCCTCACACTCTCAACACATCATGTGACCTCACTACACTCAAATTTTAAAATGTGCATGCAGTTGTGCGTGACTGATCTAAAATGAATAAAATGGAAAATGTCATAATGCATCAGTATCGCTCCATGGTGAGACCACACCTTGAGTACTGAGTACAATTCTGGTCGCCGCATCTCAAAAAAAGATATAGTTGCAGTGGAGAAGGTACAGAGAAGGGCAACCAAAATGATAAAGGGGATGGAACAGCTCCCCTATGAGGAAAGGCTGAAGAGGTTAGGGCAGTTCAACTTGGAGAAGAGACGGCTGAGGGGGGATATGATAGAGGTCTTTAAGATCATGAGAGGTCTAGAACAGATAAATGTGAATCGGTTATTTACTCTTTTGGATAATACAAGGACTAGTGGGCACTCCATGAAGTTAAGAAGTAGCGCATTTAAAACAAATCGGAGAAAATTCTTTTTCATTCAATGCACAATTAAGTTCTGGAATTTGTTGCCAGAGGATGTGGTTAGTGCAGTTAGTGTAGCTGGGTTTAAAAAAGGTTTGGATAAGTTTCTGGAGGAGAGGTCCATTACCTGCTATTAATCAAGTTGACTTAGAAAATAGCCACTGCTATTACTGGCATCAGTAGCATGGGATCTACTTAGTTTTTGGGTACTTGCCAGGTACTTGTAGCCTGGATTGGCCACTGTTGGAAACAGGACACTGGGCTTGATGGACCCTTGGTCTGACCCAGTATGGCAACTTCTTATGTTTTTATGCTCCTGATTTTAAGCGGTTACTCGAGCAAATATATTTCAGATATCTTCCTTAGGACTTTGTCAGCTTAATTGTGAAAAGTTAAGCGGATTTTTAAACATGCTTGCATGAAGGGCATTCCCTGTTTTATCATTTAGTCCACCAGTTTGCCCAGTCCATCTCCTGGTCATCCAGACCCATCTGGTTCTTCAGCCTGCACTCCCTCCAGTTGACCCAGACCCCTCACCCGGTTGTTTTAGGTCTAAACAGAGATTTATGCAGACTTACATCCAGGGGTGGATTGGCCTATCGGGGGATCGGGCATCCCCCGGTGGGCCGGTCGCTCTAGACACGTGGTCTACCGAGCGCGGCTGTCACAGAGCCACGCTCGGCTGACCACGTGGTATCTCCTGGGCCAACCTGGGCAGCAAATCCCCAGGCCGGTTATCATCGCGAATCCGCCCCTGCTTACATCTCACCAAGAGCAGAAGTAAAAGTGCAGCTAATAGCCAACTGCTCGCTGCAATCACAGATTTAAAATTCAGATTTATGTGCATAAATCTGGGCCCAGCCCTGAACACTCCTGACACGCCTTTTTTTTTACTTGTGCACAGGCATAAATATGCATAATTTGCAGCTTTTAAAATACACATTGGTTAAACACGGCCCATATATTCGCATTTATGGGTCTTTTAACATGAGCAACAAGTTTAAAACTCACCCCATAGTGTTTGGCAAGCTGAAGGAAGCAAAGCAACGTGACAAGGCGATAGCTAAAGCCAAAAGAATGCTGGCTGCACAGAGAGAGGAATAACCAATAAGAAAAAGGAGGTGATAATGCTCTTGTACAAATCCTTGGTGAGGCCTCTCCTGGCGTACTGCGTTCAGTACTGGTGCCCGTTTCTCAAAAAATATAAAGTCAGGATGGAGGCGGTCCAAAGAAGACTGATCAAAATGGTGGGTGTTCTCCATCAAATGACTTATGAGGAGAGGTTGAAGAAAGTGAATATGTGCACCCTGGAAGTGAGGAAGTGCAGGGGAGATATGGTACAGTCCTTCAGATACCTGAAAGGTTTTAATGATGCACGGACTTCAAATCTTTTCAGTTGGAAAGGAAACAGTAGAACTAGGGGTCATGAAATGAAACTCCAGAGGGGGTGACTACTCAGAACCAGCATTAGGAAATATTCCTTCACGGAGAGGGTGGTGGATGTATGGCATCTCCTTCCAGAAGAGGTGGTAAAGACAAAAAGCAGTAAACGAATTCAAAAGAGCATGGGATAAATACTGCAGATCACTAGAGACTAGAGGATGGAAAGTAAGAAAAGAATTCATGGGGTAACGGAGTGGCAGGTTATTATCTGAAACAGAGGGCATGGGGGTTAGTACCCCTAACAGAAGGCATGGGGTAACCTGCATGGAGCGGCAGTTACTATAATTAACAAAAGACATGGAGTAACCTGCATGGAGCGGCAGTTACTATCCTCAGATAAAACATGGGGGTAACCTGAACGGAGCAGCAGTTGCTACCCCTAACAGAAGTCATGGAGTAACCTACATGGATCAGCAGTTATTACACATATCATCTGAAAGAATGGGGTAACCTGCACAGAGTGGCAGTTATTACCCCTAACAGAAACATGAAGGTAACCTGCACATAGTAACAGTTACTACACTTAACAAAAGGCATGGGCTAACCTGCATGGAGTGACAGTTACTACCTCTAACAGAATGCATGGGGTAACCTGCATGGAGTGGCATTTACTACCTCTAACAAAAGACAGGGGCTAACCTGCATGGAGTGACAGTTACTACCTCTAACAGAAGGCATGGGGTAACCTGCATGGAGTGACATTTACTACCTGTAACAAAAGGTATGGGAGTAACATGCACAGGGTGACATTCCATAACAAAAGATATGGGGTAATCTGCATGGAGTGGCAGTTACTACCCCTAACAAAAGACATTGGGTAATCTGCATGGAGCGGCGGTTACTACCCATAACAGAAGGCATGGTGGTAACCTGCATGGAGTGACAGTTACTACCCCTAACAAAAGACATGGGGTAACCTGCATGGAGCAGCAGTTACTACCCCTAACAAAAGACATGGGGTAACCTGCATGGAGCAGCAGTTACTACACCTAATAGAAGACATGGAGTAACCTGCATGGAGCGGCAGTTACTACCCCTAACAGAAGGCATGGAGTAACCTGCATAAAGCAGCAGTTACTACCCTTAACAAAAGGCATGGGATAACCTGCATAGAGCAGAAGTTACTACCCCTAACAGAAGACATGGAGTAACCTGCATGGAGCGGCAGTTACTATCCTCAGCTAAAACATGGGGGTAACCTGCACGGAGCAACAGAAGGCATGGGGTAACCTGCATGAAGTGACAGTTAATACCTCTAACAAAAGGCATGGAGGTAACCTGCATGGAGTGACAGTTACTACCTCTAACAGAAGGCATGGGGTAACCTGCATGAAGTGACAGTTAATACCTCTAACAAAAGGCATGGAGGTAACCTGCATGGAGTGGCAGTTACTACCTCTAACAAAAGGCATGGAGGTAACCTGCATGGAGTGACAGTTACTACCTCTAACAGAAGGCATGGGGGTAACCTGCATGGAGTGGCAGTTACTACCTCTAACAGAAGGCATGGGGGTAACCTGCATGGAGTGGCAGTTACTACCTGTAACAGAAGGCATAGGGGTAACCTGCATGGAGTGGCAGTTACTACCTCTAACAGAAGGCATGGGGGTAACCTGCATGGAGTGGCAGTTACTACCTCTAACAGAAGGCATGGGGTAACCTGCATGGAGTGGCAGTTACTACCTCTAACAGAAGGCATGGGGGTAACCTGCATGGAGTGACAGTTAGTACCTCTAACAGAAGGCATGGGGGTAACCTGCATGGACTGGCATTTACTACCTCTAACAGAAGGCACGGGGGTAACCTGCATGGAGTGACAGTTACTACCTCTAACAGAAGGCACGGGGGTAACCTGCATGGAGTGGCAGTTACGACCTCTAACAGAAGGCACGGGGGTAACCTGCATGGAGTGGCAGTTACTACCTCTAACAGAAGGCACGGGGGTAACCTGCATGGAGTGACAGTTACTACCTCTAACAGAAGGCACGGGGGTAACCTGCATGGAGTGACAGTTACTACCTCTAACAGAAGGCACGGGGGTAACCTGCATGGAGTGGCAGTTACTACCTCTAACAGAAGGCACGGGGGTAACCTGCATGGAGTGGCAGTTACTACCTCTAACAGAAGGCACGGCGGTAACCTGCATGGAGTGGCATTTACTACCTCTAACAGAAGGCACGGGGGTAACCTGCATGGAATGGCAGTTACTACCTCTAACAGAAGGCACGGGGGTAACCTGCATGGAGTGGCATTTACTACCTCTAACAGAAGGCACGGGGGTAACCTGCATGGAGTGGCATTTACTACCTCTAACAGAAGGCACGGGGGTAACCTGCATGGAGTGGCATTTACTATCTCTAACAGAAGGCACGGGGGTAACCTGCATGGAGTGACAGTTACTACCTCTAACAGAAGGCACGGGGGTAACCTGCATGGAGTGACAGTTACTACCTCTAACAGAAGGCATGGGAGTAACCTGCATGGAGTGGCATTTACTATCTCTAACAGAAGGCACGGGGGTAACCTGCATGGAGTGGCAGTTACTACCTCTAACAGAAGGCATGGGAGTAACCTGCATGGAGTGACAGTTACTACCTCTAACAGAAGGCACGGGGGTAACCTGCATGGAGTGGCATTTACTACCTCTAACAGAAGGCACGGGGGTAACCTGCATGGAGTGGCATTTACTACCTCTAACAGAAGGCACGGGGGTAACCTGCATGGAGTGGCATTTACTACCTCTAACAGAAGGCACGGGGGTAACCTGCATGGAGTGGCATTTACTATCTCTAACAGAAGGCATGGGGGTAACCTGCATGGAGTGACAGTTACTACCTCTAACAGAAGGCACGGGGGTAACCTGCATGGAGTGACAGTTACTACCTCTAACAGAAGGCATGGGGGTAACCTGCATGGAGTGGCAGTTACTACCTCTAACAGAAGGCATGGGGGTAACCTGCACAGAGCGGCAGTTACAATCATAAGCCGCTTGCTGGGCAGGCTGGATAGATAATTTGGTCTTTATCGTCCGCCATTACTATGTTATATATGTCACGTGTGTTGCTGAAGGGGTATAGAGAATGATTAAAAGAAAAGGTAATTGATACCCACCCCATGGATTACTGGCCTTCGCTCTACCACCCCTGCGCAGCCTTCCTCCCTGAGGGCTCCAGCTTATACAGAGCACTCCCCCCCACCAGGGAACCCCCTTTTCATGCACAGTGCCTGCCTAAGCGCCTAATTAGTTAATTTGTTAGCTAGCTGCTGTTCCCCCGGGGATCAGGTGTCATTCATTCTGAGACCTCATCCCCTGCCTGTTTCCTTATTAAGGAAAGCAGCCTTCCAGGGTTTGACTTCAATTACTTTCTCCCTGGGAGATTAAGTGCTCCTCCTTGCTACAGGAAAGAGCGGCTGACATTTCTATTGCTGGTAAAGCTACACTGTCACTCTCCCCCACTCACTCAGGTGAGGAAGGAAGAAAATGATTCGTCCTTCCTAATTAAATAAGCCACACATTTTGGGTTTTTGGTCTTTTTTTTGCTATTCCTTTGCCAGCAGCTTTCCCATGCATCGGGTAAGGGATCCCATAACTTTACTAGCTCATTAGGAATCATTTTAATGCGCCCGGAGATGACCGCAGAGGACAGCTGCACCATTCTTCTCCTTGTGTCCATCCATCAAAGTCGTGTTTCTGCGATTGTCAGTCCCTAACAATTTCACCAACAGCAATGTGTCCTAATTTAAGGCACACATGCAATGCCAGATCAATTCCCTGCACTTTGCAAATTTCAGAAAATGTGCTCAGTGTTTTTAGACCTAAATAAGGGTGAAAAAAAAAATACATATATATATCCATCTACAGCAATCAGACATCCACCTCCATGAACAGCACGAAAGCTCCAGAGGGGAGACAGAGAAAGGAACCATATTAACATTTGTAAATGCTGGTTTTACTTTTCCTGTTGTATATGACTGAAATATGGAAAGATTTAGCCTTTAAGCATCATGAATGCGTGTTCTTATGCTGCAGCCTCTGCTAGATTTTAGGCAGGTCTGCATGAAGACAACGTCTTACAGTCTTGCACATCACAATTAATAACTCGTTACGCCGCACATCTGGTGTTTGTTTGGATATTGCTATTGTCTCCCCAAAAGTGCAACGAGACGGACTCAATACATCACTATCATTCCCTGTTATGAACGCTGGCACTGGACCAATGGTTACTTATCAGATGAAAGTGATGACTTACTGCTGGTAAAGCTGACAATGTTACATTTTAACAGGTCACGCCATCTTCATCAAGATCCTAGGGTAATGGCCCGTGACTGTTTAAAATGAGGCCTAAATCTTGCAAATTTGCACATTGCTGCTGGGGTAAACTAGACTAATGCCAAATACCTAGGTACAGTCACTCTTCCATGAGTACCCTGGATAATGTAACAAAGCAATGAATGTGAGCCATTCGTACAGTATGAAACCGAATGCTGCGCAGGTCAGCGCTGGGAGCAGCTCTGATATTAACAGCCTGTTCCTTTCTCCTTGCTCTTCTGTAAATGGACCTACTCGTAGGACCCTTCCTTGCATTTTGAACTAATCAGTAAATAAACATTATTTTTCTTTGAATATTGCTAGTGTTTTTCAAAGTGAGACAGTGAGTGCCCGGAGGAGCTCTTGGAGGCTAGTCGCTGTATTATTTTTTAATACAGAGTGTTACTGAGTGGAGCAGAGCTGGAAAAATGCCCATTCATAAGAAATCAGTGTCAGTAAGAGCCTCTTGGTCAAAAAAAAAATACCAACACATTCTTGGGAGCATCCATTCCGCTTCACAACAATCCCCCTCCCCACTGACCCCGTCTTTCTTTCTCTCATCCCAACCGCTGATGCCCCCATGCCTCTTCCCTATCCCATTTGAGAAGGGTCCATGAGAAAAAGGGAGCAAATTGGTAGGCAATATCAGTGGAAGAAGGAGGAGAGCCTATGTGGCATAGCAGGGGGTTGGGGATGAAGGGGACATGGTGACATCAGTGGAGGGTGAGAAGGAGAGGGCAGGACTAAGTGGCATCAGGAGGGGAGGAGAAGGAAGGAGAGAGATCTGGATCAGATTTTAGGTAGACATGGTAGAGGGAAAAAAAATCAGACAACGGAGCCAGAGAAAATCCAAAAATTCCAACAAACTACAACCAGGCTAAAACTTGTCTGGTCTGAATTCATCGTAAAATCATTTGCACATCTCTACAGTCAAAGTAACAGGTGTAGTGCTCCAGTTTGAAAAATTATCCTGCAAGTTGTGTGCTCCAGTACCCACTGACTGAGCCCCCTCTGTCTTGTGCAGAGCTGGCATATATGGGGCTAATCAATGAGCTGTACTGGAGTTGAGCAATCAAGGAATGTAATGAACAAGTGGGTATTTCATCAGGGCCTCTACTGTACGAGGACTCCAGTAGTAAGCTACAACGATGCAACACTTTCTAAGATGGCAAGGACTTGAAGATGAGGCTCTGTGAATGAAAATATAATTCTTTGGCTAATTCACCAATTAGGTAAACAAATTCATTACAGCTTTATTCAATTAAAGATGTCCCTCCCTCAAGTAATCCTACCTACATCCCATCTGGTTTAGTACCTCCCTACTGATTTACAACTCGACGAGTAATTAAAAGTCCCTTTTGCAAACCAAATTTGGCATAGGTTAGAATTAACCTGTTGTCATGGTTTCGCCTGACATGCAGCCTCACCATGCCCTGATTCAGCCAGCTATGACACCTCCCCACCAGTAGAGGCCTCCAGTGAGCTCTGTTCTGAGCTACCCAAGCCATCTCCTCACTGGCCACCTGGCTAAATCTGTGGCATAGCCTCTTCTTCGCCAGGGGTCCTCGGTGAGCTTCATCTCCAGCCTTTCCAAGCTCTGCCTTGCTGCTTGCACCACACCCAAGCTCCAGTCCCATTTAACCCTGCCTTGCAAGAACTTAGATGCCATTTCATGGAGTCACCCTTGGCTCTCTGACCTGGCCACTCTTTCCTTGCTCTATACCTTGTGGCCTCCGAGCCTTCTTCTATCTTGCTCCTTGCCTTACAGCCTATCTAGGCCTTGCCTTGTGAGCTCCGGGCCTTCTGTCTCCTTGTACCTTTCCCTGTGGCCTACTCAGGCCTTACTTTATCTTGTGGCCTCGGAGTTTGCTCTTACCTTAGGTCTTGCTCTGTGGCTTACTCAGGCCTCTCCTTGCTTAGTGGCCTCTGGGCCTTATTCTTAGCAGCCTTCGAGCCTTCTGTGTTGCTGCCTTCAGGCCTCAATGTTCTCTGTTCTGTGTTACTCTTATCTGCCTTGTCTAGGTTCTGCCCTAGTCTGCCTTGTTTGGTCCTGTCCTTGTCTGGTCTTGACGTGTCCTGCCCAGTCCAGTCCCCAGCATCCATTCCCTGCTTTGCCTTGCTCAAGCCTATGTCTGTATCCAGTCCCTGCTTAGTACCTAAGCATGTCCCAGTATCCAGTCCTCAGATCCTTGCCTGTTCCAGTAGCCAGTCCTCATCTCCTTGCCTGTTCTAGTAGCCAGTCCTCAGCCTCATCCAGTATCCAGTCCTCATCTCCTTGCCTGTTCCAGTATCCAGTCCTCATCTCCTTGCCTGTTCTAGTAGCCAGTCCTCAGCCTCATCCAGTATCCAGTCCTCATCTCCTTGCCTGTTCTAGTATCCAGTCCTCATCTCCTTGCCTGTTCTAGTAGCCAGTCCTCAGCCTGATCCAGTATCCAGTCCTCATCTCCTTGCCTGTTCCAGTAGCCAGTCCTCATCTCCTTGCCTGTTCTAGTAGCCAGTCCTCATCTCCTTGCCTGTTCTAGTATCCAGTCCTCATCTCCTTGCCTGTTCTAGTAGCCAGTCCTCAGCCTGATCCTGTATCCAGTCCTCATCTCCTTGCCTGTTCCAGTATCCAGTCCTCAGCCTCATCCAGTATCCAGTCCTCATCTCCTTGCCTGTTCTAGTAGCCAGTCCTCATCTCCTTGCCTGTTCTAGTAGCCAGTCCTCAGCCTGATCCAGTATCCAGTCCTCATCTCCTTGCCTGTTCCAGTATCCAGTCCTCATCTCCTTGCCTGTTCTAGTAGCCAGTCCTCAGCCTCATCCAGTATCCAGTCCTCATCTCCTTGCCTGTTCCAGTAGCCAGTCCTCATCTCCTTGCCTGTTCTAGTAGCCAGTCCTCAGCCTGATCCAGTATCCAGTCCTCATCTCCTTGCCTGTTCCAGTAGCCAGTCCTCATCTCCTTGCCTGTTCTAGTAGCCAGTCCTCATCTCCTTGCCTGTTCTAGTATCCAGTCCTCAGCCTCATCCAGTATCCAGTCCTCATCTCCTTGCCTGTTCCAGTAGCCAGTCCTCATCTCCTTGCCTGTTCCAGTAGCCAGTCCTCAGCCTCATCCAGTATCCAGTCCTCATCTCCTTGCCTGTTCCAGTATCCAGTCCTCATCTCCTTGCCTGTTCCAGTAGCCAGTCCTCAGCCTGATCCAGTATCCAGTCCTCATCTCCTTGCCTGTTCCAGTAGCCAGTCCTCATCTCCTTGCCTGTTCTAGTATCCAGTCCTCATCTCCTTGCCTGTTCTAGTAGCCAGTCCTCAGCCTGATCCAGTATCCAGTCCTCATCTCCTTGCCTGTTCCAGTATCCAGTCCTCATCTCCTTGCCTGTTCCAGTAGCCAGTCCTCATCTCCTTGCCTGTTCCAGTAGCCAGTCCTCAGCCTGATCCAGTATCCAGTCCTCATCTCCTTGCCTGTTCCAGTATCCAGTCCTCATCTCCTTGCCTGTTTCAGTATCCAGTCCTCATCTCCTTGCCTGTTCCAGTATCCAGTCCTCATCTCCTTGCCTGTTTCAGTATCCAGTCCTCATCTCCTTGCCTGTTCTAGTATCCAGTCCTCATCTCCTTGCCTGTTCTAGTAGCCAGTCCTCATCTCCTTGCCTGTTCTAGTATCCAGTCCTCATCTCCTTGCCTGTTCTAGTAGCCAGTCCTCATCTCCTTGCCTGTTCTAGTAGCCAGTCCTCAGCCTGATCCAGTATCCAGTCCTCATCTCCTTGCCTGTTCCAGTAGCCAGTCCTCATCTCCTTGCCTGTTCTAGTAGCCAGTCCTCAGCCTCATCCAGTATCCAGTCCTCATCTCCTTGCCTGTTCCAGTAGCCAGTCCTCATCTCCTTGCCTGTTCTAGTAGCCAGTCCTCAGCCTCATCCAGTATCCAGTCCTCATCTCCTTGCCTGTTCTAGTAGCCAGTCCTCAGCCTCATCCAGTATCCAGTCATCTCCTTGCCTGTTCTAGTAGCCAGTCCTCATCTCCTTGCCTGTTCTAGTATCCAGTCCTCATCTCCTTGCCTGTTCCAGTAGCCAGTCCTCATCTCCTTGCCTGTTCCAGTAGCCAGTCCTCAGCCTGATCCAGTATCCAGTCCTCATCTCCTTGCCTGTTCCAGTATCCAGTCCTCAGCCTCATCCAGTATCCAGTCCTCATCTCCTTGCCTGTTCCAGTAGCCAGTCCTCATCTCCTTGCCTGTTCCAGTATCCAGTCCTCATCTCCTTGCCTGTTCTAGTAGCCAGTCCTCAGCCTGATCCAGTATCCAGTCCTCATCTCCTTGCCTGTTCCAGTATCCAGTCCTCATCTCCTTGCCTGTTTCAGTACCCAGTACTCAGCTTCTTCCCTGTACCTATACTCAGACCTCTGCTTCCATTCTGTCTCTGCCAACAACATCCAGCCTGTGTCTGCCCTGCCTTGCCCAGCCTGTCCTGCCTTATGTAGCCTGTCCTGCCTTCTGTAGCCTGTCCTGCCTTATGTAGCCTGTCCAGTTTGTCCAGTTGAGCCCTACTCGCCCTCAGAAACCAAGGGCTCAACCTGCGGGGGAGGGGGCTGGCACGGCAGAGGACCAGTCCAGCTTCCAACTATGATGCTCAGCCATCATAGCCAAGACCTGCTGGCCCCCAAAACCCAAGGACTCAACCTGCAGGGGAGGGAGCTGGCTAGGCAGAAGGTTAAACCCAGCTCCTGCCCTGTGGCCTTGCCCTGCTTCTGAGAGCGTGTTTCCGGACCCCAGCCCTCATGACACCTCTTTCCTAAGTATAACCCTCTGCTTCATTTATTTATTTGATTCATATTCCACCTTGCAAGCATTTCAGAGCAGATTACATTCAGGTACTATTAAGTATTTGCCCTATCCCAGGAGGGTTTAACATTTCAGGACCTGATTTACTAAGGCTTTTCTCCCATTCTGGGTCTATGGGAAAAATGCTGAGTAAATGAGGCCTTACATTTTGTACCTGAAGCAATGAAGCCTTGCGCAAGGTCGCAAAGAGCAGCAGTGGAATTTCAGCCTTGACCTCCCTGGTTCACAGTCTGGGCTACTCTTCTACCACGTGGGGTACATAAAATAAAAGAGTGTCTGATGCTGAGCTTCTCTGCAGGTTCAAAATCACACTTTTGGTTGGGCAGGTGGTAGGACTGAATCTGGCCAAAAGCAAAGGGCAATATTTCCTCAGGCTGGACGGGGAAATGTACCAAAATCCTCCTTCCCCCCTCTGTGCCCATCTTACTGCATCCCTATAGCACAAAACCTTTTCTTCTTTAGGCCAGCAAAACCCTGAGCCCGCAATCCTGAGGTTAAGTAAAATTATAACTTGTCTTTTTGGGGTTACCAGCAGCCTACTCACAATAATAAAAATCACCAAACGGATGAGTCACAGGATTCGCAGCAGATATAAGCAGTAAAGCAAAAGAATATATACTTTAAATATCTTATTAGCATTCAGATCTTAATCTAGTTCTCCATTATTCTTGTGATGTTAATCATTCTTCAAAGAAGACCCTGTTAGTACTCACATTCCTTCACAGGATTCTTCTTAGCAGTAACTCTCATAATACCCCATCAATTCCCACAAGATAGTTGTGATCCAAATGTCCCACTGGGTTGCCTAGTGATGATACTCCTGCTTCCATGGTGGCATGGCCATGACTATGCCAGGTAACCCAGCAGAACCATTAGGAATCAGTGCTGAATTACCATAAGTCTTGTCAAGTTTTACTGAATACAAGCTCATATTGAGCATAGGGCACACTCCCCCTAGAGATCTTCTCCAACACCCTTACATAAAGAGACAGCTAAGAACCATGCCACACTCTTGTGTATTAGCACAAATTGCAAATTAACCATAAGTAGAGGTTAAGTGGCAAAATTGGATTTACGTAGGACTAGAATTATGGTCTGGGCCACATAAATATGTTGAGATAGATGTTCTATGCCTACTTTCGCTAAATAAGAAAAGATTGATCAGTATCAACATCCATAGCCAGAGCTCTTCTTAAATATTTATATCCTAGACATTGCAATTTATTTGTTATATGCGGATTATAAATTTTTAAATAAATACATAAAATAAATACAAATCCTCTATTTAGCTGCACCTATAACCACCTATCTCAAGCCACAGTTATGATCTTGCTGCCTTAGCTCAGAACTTCTTATTTGTTTCTTGTTGTGTGCCTTGTCTGTCTGGATTGACTAAATTGTAGGCTCCAAGGGGTAAGGATTGTCTGTTATGTGTCTCTGTACAGTGCTGTGCTGTGTATGGCTGATATGTGCTATACAAATCATGCTAATAATAATAATGAACCATTGCATGTGCAAAGAGGTGGCCGAAGATCAGGACACAAGAAGTGCTGAATTTAACATAAAGTAATGTTTGAAGTGGACACGCACCTACTTTATTTTCAGGCATCAAGAAAGCTAAAACCAACATTCGGGCCAATACAGTAAAGTGCGCTCAGGCTGAGCGCACTGTTAGCCCCCGTTTGGCCGCGCGTTTTCGACGCGCTAGTTTTACCCCCTATACAGTAAGAGGTAATAGCACATGGAAAACGCGCGGCCAACCCCCTGAAACTAATAGCGCCCGCAACCTGCAAATGCGTCATTCCCACGCAATACAGAAAAGCAGGAGTTAATGTTATGACCAGGAAAGATGTGAACCCTTGGACCGATGGGGAGTTGGTACGACCTGAGGAGATGGCTCCTTGGGTTTCCCCGTCGGGTGGCGAGGCAGAATCGAAGTAGGAGCTGGCCGGATCTTTGCCGCTGGAAGCCCACGGTCCCCCCCGGGAGGAGCCCGTAGGGACCCGGGCCGCTGGGACTTAGGTGGGCCCTTGAAGATGGACGGTCCGTCGAAGAAGTCCGAGGTCAAGTACCAGAGAGTCGCCGCTTGCCAGTCCGAAGTCACACACCGAAGAATCACCGCTTGCCAGTCCGAAGTCACACACTGAAGAATCATACAAGTCGAAGCAGAAACCAGGAACCCGAGGCACCAGGAGACTCACTGAAGCGAACAGACTCGTTGCCAAGTCAGTGAGTGAGTGAGGGAAGTCTCCTTAAATACTTCCCCACGTCCGGCCCCTGTGGAACAGCTGCAGCTGATTTGGAGGATGAGGCCCCTTTAAATCCTGTGAGGAGGTGCGGCCTCGCGCCTAAGGGCCGGGCAGCTTGGCTGCTACCAGGAAGTGCCAGCAAGGCCCGAGGACGTGCCCGGAAGCACAGTAGCGCGGTCCATGCCGCGAAGAGGAGCCTGGGGGGCGCTCCCCCCACTGGAGATATCACCGGGGCGCGGCCCAAGACCGGCGGTCGGCGCTGCGGAGGAGGTCAGAAGCCTGCGCCGGGGAAACCTCTGCTCCCGCGCGCCAACGCCAACGGCAGCCCAGGAGCAGATAGGAGAGGTAGGAGGGGCTAGGCCCAGCCGGCCGCGGGTAGGAGCCATAACAGTTAATTTCGGCTGGCACCGGGAAAGTGTACAGAAAAGCAGAAAAAGCTGCTTTTCTGTACACCCTCCGACTTAATATCATAGCGATATTAAGTCGGAGGCCCCAAAAATTTAAAAAATTAAAAATCTGCCCACGGCCCGCGGGTTGGAAGACGGACGCTCAATTTTGCCAGCGTCCGTTTTCCGAACCCCTGGCTGTCAGCGGGTTCGAGAACCGACGCCAGTAAAATTGAGCGTCGGCTGTCAAACCCGCTGACAGCCGCCGCTTCTGTCAAAAAGGAGGCGCTAGGGATGCGCTAGTGTCCCTAGCGCCTCCTTTTACCGCGGGCCCTCATTTGCATACGGGCCGATACTGAATCGCACGCCCAGGACACTGGGCCTGTGCGCGCGTCGGGAGAGCGGGCGCTCGCCGGCTCTCCTGCGACTTTTACTGTATCGGCCCGACAGTCAGCACACGCAAAGGAAGGCCCATCACATGCAAATGAGGCGTTAACATGTGCCAGGTAAGTAGCATGGTGTGCTCTCCTCACACGCTCTTCACCAAGCATTTGGTATGCCCTGCTTTGAACCAAGTGTTACTTGTTACCGTGCACCCAACGCCATCTGAAAATCTCCATGATAGCTGACCCGGAGTGAAAGGACCAGACAACAGGGGGATTTCCTCCCCCGCCCCCTCCCCCCAAACCCCTCATAAATATGCCAACCCCTCCAGCAACAATGACACCCCCTTCCGGATCTCCTCCCCTCCCCAGTTACCATGCCAGTCCCACCCCTGTCCCTCACGCACCCTTTCAGAATGGGTTCTTGCTCATTCACTTCAGGACAGTTAAGATGGGAGATTTCCTGATAGCTGGCGTGGATGGCACACTTTCCCGTGTTATAATATCTACATTAGCACTGAGATAAAGTTTTAGTGAGCCCTCGGTAAAATGTATTGCATAGCACCTTACGTCCCATTTAACGTGCACATAAACATTTTACCAGGTCGCATGCTAAAACTTTACTTAGCACAAATGATATTACATAGAAGCCTCCCTGCAGGGTGAGGGGCTTTCGATTTAAAAGTGGGACTTTATAAGGGTCATGTTCGAACGGCGCACATTAAAAAAAAAGTCAGCAAAAATGCACAAAAGCTACAGAAACTTACAAAATGGACTTGCGCGCCTAAATCCGCTTGAGATTTTCCCACCCAATCTACCCCAGTACAAGTTACACAAACGTCACAGAACATTTCGGCGCATCACTTTTAAAAACCCAACAGTATTGCCCACATGTCCGAGCCCCTCCCGGGAAAGCCCCCGCTCGGTACGGCAGACTCACACACCGGCGGGGCACAGGACCGTGTTTGCCCGCGTATCTGGCAGGTAATTCTGTCAAAGCCCATTCCTGGCCCATTTAAGCACCGTTTTACCCACAGAAGCCACCTGAGCGGACTGGATGGGCCGATGCCGCGTAGCTGTGCTGCTGAGAACGGAGCTCATTGAACCTCGATGCCTGCACGTCCAAACCACCCCACACCGTCACCTCCTAGGGCGAGTACTTATAAGCTCTCCTCGGGATGCCCCGTAAAATATCGGGTTGCCATGGTTGCAGTGTTATTCCTGCCCCTGATCAGGCTGTTAAGATTTCAGCGCGGCATTCCCCTTGCAGGAATAATGTCATTAGCTCAATTAGTAGCATGCCACCCCTGTGTGCTGCAAGAAAGGTATTTCAGTAAATTAACAGTGAGAGAACTCTGCTGCTTGCTCTGTGTCTGTGAGAGAGAATAAAGCCCATCAGCTTGCTAATGCCTTAGCAAGAGCCATCTTCTTCTCCTATGTCCTGAAGCAGGATCCTCCGATCAGCTGCTACTCAAATCAGGCATGGACTCCCCATCCAGAGTTACAGCAATAAACCAAGCAGAATATGAAAGCGAGTGGTGCAAGACCATTTTTAGTATTTGAATACCAATGTACTTAGAATGCAAATTTTAAAAGCATTTATCTGGGTGAATAGATATTCCCCCCCCCTCCCCCCCCCCGGTAAAATGACCTGAGTGAACGCTGTCCTCTTCAAACACAGCTGGAAGGGCGCATTTAGAGCCGCGTTAAAAAAAGGTCGTTGCCGGGAGCAAGTTTAGATCCAGGGAGAAGAACAGAGCGCCTACATTAGATTTTCAAATGTATACATCCTATCTTCCACCCCCACCCCCCTCCTCAAAATACAGACACACGCACAAATAACAGGTGAAAAGTACCTGGATGCTTTTTTTTTTTTTTTACATTCAAACTCTTTATTCAAAAAGGTCAAAAACACTACAAGAAACACTACTAAGAAACGAAATACCAAAATGTACAGAAGGAAAGACTACTTTAGATCACATGTACATGGACACTTTACACTTGATGAGTTTTCAAAGCAGAACAATATGGGTAGTTTCATTTTCTAAAAAAAAAAAAATTCTTCCTAAAGTAGGTGTGCATTAAAAGCACTGGCTTACTTTGCAACTGCTATCTGCTTCCTTCGGAGCCGATACAGAAAACTTCATGGGAGAGCCCAGGCCACTCTCCTGGGTGCGCGATCCAGTAAATAAATTTATGTAAATGAGGGCCCGTGGTAAAAGGAGGCGCTAGGGACACTAGCGTGTCCCTAGCGCCTCCTTTTTGACAGAAGCGGCGGCTGTCAGCGGGTTTGACAGCCGACGCTTAATTTTACCAGCATCGGTTGATGAGCCCGCTGACAGCCACAGGTTCAGAAAACGGATGCCGGCAAAATTGAGTGTTCGTTTTCCAACCCGTGGGCCGCCGGCAGATTTTTAAAAAAAATGTTTTAATTTAAAATTTGTTTTTATTTTTGGGGCCTCCGACTTAATATCACCATGATATTAAGTCGGAGGGTATACAGAAAAGCAGTTTTTTTCTGTACACCCTACAAAACTTGATTATTAACAGATAACAATTCCAGCGCTCAGACAAAGTGTGTAATAACACTAGTCTAAGGACTGGATTGACATTTACCAGAAGTCCCTGGAACACACAGCCACGCAGGAGGACCATAGCACAACATTTGGCAGTCAAGGGTGGGAAGGTGGATTCACCTGCCTGTACTAAAGAAAAGGAAATTATCAGGTATGTAGTAATTTATCCTTTCAACCAGTGGGATGTACCAAAGCTACTCCCGAACAAGGTGGGAGGCTGCCCATGGTCCTGTCAAAACTGCACATGCGAAGACTGTGTCCTCCCGGGCCTGTACATCCAGGCAGTAATGCCTGGCAAAGGTATGTAAGGAGGACCACGTCGCAGCTCGGCAAATGTCAATGGGAGACATAAGAACATAAGAACATAAGAACATGCCATACTGGGTCAGACCAAGGGTCCATCAAGCCCAGCATCCTGGATTGGATTGGCCTGGATTGGCCACTGTTGGAAACGGGATTCTGGGCTTGATGGACCCTTGGTCTGACCCAGTATGGCATGTTCTTATGTTCTTATGTTCTTATGTCTCCCATTGACATTTGCCGAGCTGCGACGTGGTCCTCCTTACATACCTTTGCCAGGCATTACTGCCTGGATGTACAGGCCCGGGAGGACACAGTCTTCGCATGTGCAGTTTTGACAGGACCATGGGCAGCCTCCCACCTTGTTCGGGAGTAGCTTTGGTACATCCCACTGGTTGAAAGGATAAATTACTACATACCTGATAATTTCCTTTTCTTTAGTACAGGCAGGTGAATCCACCTTCCCACCCTTGACTGCCAAATGTTGTGCTATGGTCTTCCTGCGTGGCTTTGTGTTCCAGGGAGTTCTGGTAAGTGTCAATCCAGTCCTTAGACTAGTGTTATTACACACTTTGTCTGAGCGCTGGAATTGTTATCTGTTAATAATCAAGTTTTCTTAGTTTGTCCACAGTTGGCTTTTACAGAAAATACTGGCGGGCTGATGTCACTGCAGGGGTATATATACCATGATGTCAGCTTTGCTCCAACTCCAACTGCTGGAAGAGGTGCATAACCACTGGTTTTGGATTCACCTGTCTGTACTAAAGAAAAGGAAATTATCAGGTACATAGTAATTTCTCCACTTCAATTACCCCAATATTGACTGGGTGAATGTTACATCAGGACATTCTAGAGAAGTAAAGTTTCTAGATGAAATAAATGACTGCTTCATGGAGCAGCTGATACAAGAACCAATAAGAGGGGAAACTATTTTAGTCCTAGCCCTTAGTGGAACACAGGATTTGGTGCAAGAGGCAACAGTGTTGAAGCCACTTGGCAGTAGTGATCACAACATTATCAAGTTTAACTTATTAACTGGAGAGAGCGCAAAAAAGAAATCTACTATGTCAGCATTTAACTTTCAAAAAGATGACTATGATAAAATGAGGAATATGGTAAGAAAAAACTGAAAGGAGCAACTGCAAAAGTTAAGAATTTAGCTCAGGCATGAATGTTGTTTAAAAATACCATCTTGGAAGCCCAGAACAGATGTATTCCACGCATTTGAAAAGATGGAAAGAAGGCTAAATGACTACTGGCATGGTTGAAAGGTGAGGAAAAAAAGGCTATAATATCTAAAAGAACATCTGTCAAGAAATGGAAAAGGATCTGAATGAAGAAAACAGGAAACAGCTGTTGCACTTGTGGCTGCTCTTCGCCCTCGCTCCACCCTCTCTACCTCTGTGGCGACTCCCTCCGGGTCTGATGGACGGCTTGCTGCTGCGGTGTCTCCATGCCGCTTCTTTCCGGCGACCCCGGACCGGCTCGACGCTGTGGATCCGCCATGTTCCTGATGACGTAGGGCGCGCGTGCTCCGAAGTATGTACCAGCAAGGGTGCGAACCTCAGGGGCGTCCCCCTGTATTGACGTCATCCACTTCCAACATAAAAAGTCTTCACCTACGCTTACGATTTGAGTTAGCAAGGATTGATTGCGGGGATTCATCTGGACCCGCTTCTCTCTACGCTACTCTGCCTCCTCGGACTTACCAGGGGTACCCTCTCCTCGGGGGCCTCGCTCTCTTTTCTTGATTTCAGATTGCAGACAGGAACCGGTACTCACTCCTCGAGGGCCTATGTTCCTGAACACCCAGAAGACTCTCTATTGCCTGGAAGCGATTGCAGATACAGACATTTGTGAGTTACTATTTCAGATTATAGATAGGAACCGGTACTCGCTTCTCGAGGGCCCATGTTCCTGAATACACTGAAGATTCTCTACTGCCTGGAAGCTATCACAGATACAGACAATTTGAGTTACCATCGCTAAGTATTAGTAATTCTATTTTTGGTAGAATTATTACATAAGTTCCTTTTTAGAAATACCATCACTCTCTCAGGACTTTCCCTGGAACCAGGTACTCGCTCCTCGAGAGCCTAACTCTTTCCAGCTACTGAACCTTCATAAGAATCTATGTGAGTGTGTCATCTATTACTGGCTATGTATACAGCATACCCTGTCTACTCACTATCTATAGTCTCTCTACAGCTCAGCAATCCTGAGACCGCAGTTCCAGTATCTGAGGGACTTCAGCCCTGCCGGGTATATCAGCTCACTACTGCCACCTCTGATGGTTCTATTAACCTGTCTAATAAAAGAACTGTCTGTGTCTGTCTCCATACCCAAGCCTAGCCAGTGGTTCCTCTCAGGATATCCTCCTGGGGGCGCTGTCATCTGCCATCGGCCCAAGGATTCACCTATTTACATTAGAGTGCTCACTCCTCCCACTTCAGGAGCTGAGCACAACAGACTGCTAACTCTCATCTGCTTGCTCCTCTCATCAGCATAGCAGATCCTAACAGACTGCTAACTCCTCCCCTCTGGCGGAGGATATTATAACAACAGCGTAAGCACTGGCAAGTCAGATGTAAAGAACTGATAAGGAATGCAAAGAGAATTTGAAAAGAAGCTTGCCATGAAAGCGAAAACTCATAATAAAGACTTTTTCAGGTACATTCAAGGTAAAAAGCCTGCGAGGGAGTCAGTTGGACCATTAGATGATCAAGAGGTAAAAGGAGCACTTAGGGATGACAAAGCTATAGCAGAGAGACTAAATTAATTCTTTGCTTTGGTACTGACTGAAAAAGATGTAAGAGTTATACCCATCAACCACAAAAAAAGAGCAACACCTCCCTAAAATAATACGAAAACAAAAAAGAAAGGGAATATAAAAAATATTTTAAAAAATAACAAAAAATATACTTGAAAAGATTTTTACTCAAAACATTTTTATTCAAAAGAATTTTATATATCAGCTAGCCTGGTGCAAAGGGTGTAATCTGCTGTCTCTCGCCCGCAATGGGCATCAAGCAGTATCAGTGTTTCATGCACCACAAGTTTAAATCATATACCATCATACCTCCAAGAACTATACCTTACAAAAATAACTTTTATTTTTATTTAGACTTGAACTCTCATCAATACTCAAAAAAGTCTCACACTATAAGATTAAATAGCAAAATTGATTTCTAAAAAGGAACTTATGTAATAATTCTACCAAAAATAGAATTACTAAATACTTAGCTTTATTGCATTGAAAACGCTGCTTCAAAACTGTTTCAAAACCAACCCAACACAGACCATGTTTCGGCAGATGATGCCTTCTTCAGGGGTGGTTTTTACTGCATTATTGCTAGAAAACAGAAATAGGGCTAAATGGTAAATTTTCCCAATGGAAAAAGGTGAAGAGTGCAGCGCCCCAGCGATCTGTTCTGCGACCGATGCTCTTTAATATATTTATAAATGACCTGGAAATAAGAACAACAAGTAAGGTGATCAAATTTGCTGATCACACAAAATTATTCAGTTGTCAAATCACAAGAGGTTTGTGAGAAATTGCAAGAGGACATTGCAAAACTGGGAGACTGAGCATGCATATGGGAAATTAAATTTAATGTAGACAAGTACAAAGTGACGCACTTAGGGGTGGATTTTCAAAGGGTTACGCGCGTAGGTTAAGCGTGTAACCCCCGAAAACCTACCCCAAACCCCCCCTGCGCACGCCGAGCCTATCTTGCATAGGCTGCCGGCACGCGCAAAGCCCCGGGACACGTGAAAGTCCCGGGGATTTCCTGGGGGGCGTGTCGGGGGGCGTCTCATGGCTGCGCGTCATCGGGGGCGTGTCGGGGTCGGCGCATCATCAGGGCGTTCCGGGGGCGTGGCCGCGGCCTCCGTACCAGCCTCCAGACCGGACCATAGCGCACCGGTGGCCGGCCTGGCGCGCGCAAGTTATGCCTGCCTCGGGCAGGCGTAACTTGTGCAACAAAGGTAGGGGGGTTTAGATAGGGCCGGGGGGGGGGGGGGTGGGTTAGGGAGGGGAAGGTGCGGGGGGGGGGGAGGAAGGAAAGTTCCCTCCGAGGCCGTTCTAATTTTGGAGCGATTTTGGGCAGCCTTGCGCGCACCGACCCCGTATTTTAACAGATACGCGCGGCTACATTCGTATCTATTGAAATCCGGCGTACTTTTGTTTGTGCCTGGTGCGCGAACAAATGTACGCGCGCGCATAGATTTATAAATCTGCCCCTGAGGGAAGAGTAACCCAAATTATAGCTACAAAATGCAAGGTTCACATTAGGAGCAGGGCCAATGCTAGCTTTTTTGCTGCCCTGTGTGAATAAGTAGCGTGCTGCCCACCCACCCATGATTCATTCAACTTCCTCCAGTAATCTAAATGTTAAAATCTGACATTCCTCCCTACCCGGGTACCTCTGGAACTGATGGCCAATGCTAGAGTATTAGATGTCCTAGCACCCCCTCCCCCACTCCGGCCCTCTACAAACACACAACTATGAATTATGCATTAATACTAGCAGATTTTGCATTAAAATAATATTCAGAGTACAGTCTTCTGAAGTGAAAATATCCTTACAAAAACCTTTATATTATATTTACATGCACTGCTGTGATGCCAACCAGAAAACCCTGCAAAATTACCCATTTGTTATTAGGCCTATTGTAATGCATGCTGAATATGGGCTTGACCCTCAGAAAGCCATGAGTAAACAATTACAATATAGCAAACCTTCCATGCCAAAACAGCACTAACTGCCAACATTCAAACAATAACAATCTTGCCTATGAAAAATCAACACTGCAAATATAACACCAGCTTCTACAATACCAATACACCTCCTATTATGAAAACAGAACAAACCAGGCTGCTATACAATTTTACACAGAAGTTATATACTAGCAGAATACCTCACCTTGATCACACATGCAGAACAAAGACAGACCCTCATCAAATACAGAATACAGAGACCATAAAGCAGAAACAGAAATGTGCAGACAAAAATTGAACTGGATATCGCAACAAGCCAGACTCTGTTTACAGTGCAACAGTGCAAAAACAGAAACATCACCATTCCTCATAAAATATCAAATAATAAAATCAAGAAATATAAAACATCAATCATAATAGCAACAAAAAGAAATATTTCAAGACAGCTGAAAAATAAACATCCAATATTTTAAAACTCATTTAAATTATTTTTTTCAATTTCCCAAACACCAGTAAACTATTTCAAAACAGCAGACTATTCAAATACCCAAAATTAAAACTAATAAGGATTTTTAAAAATTTCTCACTCTCCATACTTGGGGATTGGTGGTGGAGAGAGGGCACACAAACTTTCTCCTTTCTCTCTCTCATATATGCACACACACTTTCTCTCTCGTACATGCTCATGCTCACACACTCATGCTTCCTCTCTCAGATGCACATACTCCCTCCCTCTCACATGTGCGCTCACACACACACACACACACGTGCTTCACCTTCTTTTCTTTTCTTCCAATTGCTCCCCTGGGAGCTCTGGGCCCGTCTCTTCAATTTGGCATCTATTGAGTTGGGATCACAAGGTGACCTCCACTCCACTTCAGCTGTTGGTGGAATGCGGTCAGGCTATTGGTGGACGGAATGGGATCCACCAGATGGACCATGGCCTCACTCCCTCGGCTCTTTCCTTTACTTCTCATCCCCTTACCTCACTATCTCAGCTCTTCCTCCCCTTTCCCTCACTACCTTTCTTCTTTCTCTCACTTTCCTCCTCCTTCTCTCCCTCCAGAGGCTCTTTCCTCCCTCCCTCCCCTTCTCACACTACTTCAGTTCTTCCCCCATTCCTGTCTCTCTAGAGCAGTGCTTCTCAACCTTTTTTTCTATCAGGACACACCTGAGAGATGACGCTCGCATGGGTGACACACTGAACACCTGACCATCATGGGACTAAATATAAACACATTCTCTGCATCCACAGGAGACCCCCGCTTCCTAACAATGGGAGCAGAGCAGAACGGAGCCATTTCCCTGTACAACTCACCATACAAAAAAAGATATTCTGATTCTGGTGTCATCTCAATAACAGCATCACAAACTCCCTCTACTACCAGGTGCATGGTAAAATAATACACACAAACCCCACTCTGTACACGTCTATCAAACCTGCCATAGTGAAGCAGCACTACCGCCAAGAAATGAAAGAGCAATAGCCCTACCCATGAAAAGGCAGCAGTTCACCACCAGTGCAATATCATATGGAGAAAATACAACAAATAAGGCCGATACAAATCCCTACAAGCTGGTAAAGTACCTCATCTCAGTCACATACACACAGAACCCAGACAGACCTGCTGTCACCAAATATAGGCTAAAAGTCTACAAATTACAAACGTGGAAACAAAACCTGGAATTGAAACCCCAAGTCCACTTTCTGCATGCAGTGCAAAACTGGAGAACTAGCAACAAAAGTATATTTCTTCCTACACTAAGCAAAGTTCAAAGACAGAAGAAATGAATATTCTCAAATCTGACATAGTGTGGCCTTTGTACCCCGTCACTCCCCTCCATGCCCCCAACACCCCTCACTTCTCCCAACCACTCAATCGTCCCTTCCCCTGCTCCTATCCCTGTGCAACATTCCCTACATCCCCCACCCCACATCCTCTTCCCTGTGCTCCCTTTCTGCCCTTCCCTACCCAGAATACCTCTGACCACCTCTTTCCTACCCTTTCCTGCTCAGTATTCCCCACTCCCCGCCCCCCTCTCCCCAAGCCAGGAGCCCCATCTCTCTCTCTCCACTTCCATCTCTCTTCCCTGCCCAGCAGCCCAAACCCCTCCCTCCTCCACCTCTCCCTACCCAGCAACCCCAACCTCCTTTCCCCCACCCCTTCTTGCCCAGAAGACCTTTGAACTCCTATCTTCCCACACCTTCCTGCCCAGCACATTTCCCCCGCCTCCTGGCTCCCAGCCAACAGAAAGGTTTTCAGTCCAACCCAGAGTCTCCTTCCCTCTTTATCAGCAGCAGATGAGGGCAAGAAGCACTGAGGAGAGGAAGATGAGGCAGCAGCAGTGGATCTACAGAGCATGCACCTTTCTCCCTTATGTTCTTGTTTTCATGTCCAGGACCCATGGGGTGAAGAGAGCATCAGCAGCCTCACTGCCAGGCCAGGCAGAGGAAGATAAAGTTGGTGTCCTGCTGGGACCACATGAACAGGAGCTGGTGATATCGCGCTCCGATCTGGGTGAAGGAGGAGGGAACAATCTCCCAGGAAGAGAAGGAAGCAAGAGCAGCTTCCTGTCATACCCAATAAAAGAGAAGTCGGCCAACTCCTTCCCAGACTGATGAGGAAAGGTCGGTCTTCTGCTTGCTCTGCCACCCATCTCCTGGGACCTCGTGACCACTAGTGTGTCCCGACACACCTGCTGAGAACCACTGTTCTAGAGATTCTTCTCCCTCTTCTCACCCCTTACTATCTCAGCGGATTCTCCTTTCTCACCTTATTGCATATCCTCAGCTTTCCCCCCCCCTCCCTCCCTCTATCCCTTGCTTTTTTCTCCATTTCCTAGGCTTTCATCACTTTCTTCCTCTCCCCCCCCCCCCCCCCCCCCCACGCTGTTCCCCCACCTTCTCACCCACTCATTCCCAGGCTCTTCCTCCTCCCTCTCCAAGTGCTGGGACTTCCTAGCGCAGTTTATTGCAGTGGGGCTTCTCCCTCATCCCGCAGGAGCCGGCAGCAGGAGCATTTGAGTGGACGTCATCCCCTTGTGTTGCAGAGCCAGTCTCCTGGTAGGAGCAGTGAAATCTCGCTGCTCCTCTCGCAAGACTGACCCCCGCAGCAGCAGGAGATGGTGTCACTCAAATGCTGCCGCCGCTCCTGCTGAGGCTCACCCAGGGGATGTGCTTTTTTTTTCCCCCCCCCTACATCAGATCAGGCAGGGGTCTGGCAGGCCTCCCTAAGCATCCCGCGGCTTTTTCTTTACTTCAGCTGCCCGCAGGCTGGAGTCCTCCAGGTGGCAATGGGACCTCCGCTCCATTTTGGCCACTGGTGGCCCCAGGCTGCTGCCTCCTCGGAGCCACCGCCCTGTGCAAGGGCACGGCCTGTACAGTGTGAGGTGCCTGCCCTGATTAGGAGTCACCACTCAGGAAAAGGATCTAGGTGTCATCGTTGATAATACATTGAAATCTTCTGCTCCGTGTGCAGCAGCAGCAGCAGCCAAGAAAGCAAATAGAATGCTAGAGATTATTAGGAAAGGAATGGAGAATAAAACAGAGAATATCATAACGCCTCTGTATCCCTCCATGGTGCGACCTCATCTTGAGTATTGTGTGCAGTTCTGATCACCACATCTCAAAAAAGATATAGCCGAATTAGAAAAGATAATGAGAAGGGCGACCAAAATGATAAAGGGGATGGAACGATTCCTCTAAGAGGAAAGGCTAAAGAGGTTAGGACTCTTCAGCTTGGAGAAGAGACGGCTGAGGGGGGATATGATAGAGATGTTTAAAATCATGAGTGGAATGGAATGAGTAAACGTTAATCGGTTGTTTACTCTTTCATAAAGTACAAACACTAGGGGACACACAATGAAGTTAATGGATAATACATTTAAAACTAATAAGAGAAAATATTTTGTACTCAACGCATAATTAAGCTCTGGAATTTGTTGCCAGAGGATGTGGTGAAAGTTATTAGCATAGCTGCATTTAAAAAAAGGTTTGGACAAGTTCCTGGAGGAAAAAGTCCATTAACCTTCTTAAGGTAGAGTTGCAGAAATCCACTGCTTATTCTCTGGATAAGCAGCTTGGAATCTATTGATCTTTTGGGATCCTGCCAGGTACTTGTGACCTGGATTGGCCACTGTTGGAGACAGGATGCTGGGCTTGATGGATCCTCAGTCTGACCCAGTATGGCAGGTTCTTATGTAATAATCAGCTTGTTTGTCTGGCCAAGTTTAGGAGTTAGCTGGACAAGTGGAGGATTAGAAAATTTCCACTTGCTGAAAGCCTCCAGGTTATCAACTAAGTAATTAGCTGGATAAACTTTAGGCAGATAACCCAGAAGCGGAATTGAGTTATCTGGTTAAGTTAGTACTCCTGGGGGAATTTTGTGCAAAGAAATTTTAAATTCTGTGCACAGAAACTTAAAATTTTTTAATTAATTACATTTTAAATTAATAGAGAAAAAAGTTATTACTTAAATATGTAGAATTTTAAATATTTTGAGCAGAATTTCCTAGAAGTTCATTGTAAGAGTCCCCTCCACTCTCTCTCCCTACGCCCCTGGCCACGTTGCCCTCTCAGGCCCCAACTCCTCCACCTATCGGTATCTCTCCCCTTCCACTCTCCCCTTCCACTCTATCTCCACTCCCAGAGTTTAATCCCTCTCTCAGTACTATCCCTCACATGGGCTCCCTCTGTCCCTCTCTCTCCGGCTCACACACAGGCTCACATATACACCCCCTCATACAGGCTCCCTCTCTCTCGCACGCACACACACACACCCTCATACAGGCTCCCTCTCTCTCGCACACACACACACATCCCCTCATACAGGGTCCCTTTCTCTCTTGCATACATACCCACACAGGCTTTCTTTCTCTCTCATGTATACACCCTCACATAGGCTACCTATTTCTCTCTTGCACACACACCCTCTCAAAGGTTCTCTCTCTCTCTCTCATATACACAGTCCCTTATTACAGGCTTGCTCTCTCACAAACAAACAAGCACCCTCACATAAACACAATCCCTTTTTCACGCATAATCAGCTCTCAATATCTCAATGCTCTCTCTCAACTCCCCCTCCCCAGGCAGCCTCACACATGCTTTCACCCCCCCAGGCACCCTCCCACATGCTCTCTCTCAACCCCCAGGCACCCTCACACATGCTGTCGCTCAACCCCCAGTCACCTTTACACATGCTCTCTTTCACCCTCCCCCCACGTCGCAATCTCACACACACACACACACACACACACACCTTTACACATACTCACTATCTCCGCTCACAACATGACGGCACCTCCTCCATCTTTGGCGGTTCTGTGCCAGGGGGGAATTTATGCAAATTCGGTGCTCCGCAGTAGTGCAGAATTCCCCCAGGACTAAGTTAGCCAGATAACTTTAGGACTGCATGAAAACAGATACACTTATCAAGCTAACTTCCTGAAAGCCAAGTATATTCAGAGGTGCACCCGCGCCACTGAATATCCATTATAAGTTAGCCGGATAGGTTTATCTGGTTAACTTATCCATCCCCACTGGGCCAAATAATTACCTTTGCATTGTTTGGTATAATTTGTAAATGATTGCACTTTCAAGACATGTGATATGAGAGGCTCCCTTAGCTTGCATACAGTATACTTTACAAGGTTTGCAATAGATCTCACAGCCTTGAATTTAGTCGTGGCTTTTGGAAATTTTAGCAAATGATTAGATGGCCTTCGATGAACATTGATCATCCTTGATCCAGTTGGTCATTGTTGAGTAGATTTCCTTTATTAAAAGCTTGCTTGCTTTACGAACGCTAAGCTGGGGAATAAAGTTTATGTTCATTTTCATAGCATTCTTTCAACAACCATTGCCATTGATTTTGACGCTTGTTAGATTGCAGCTTGAGCGAAGTCCTTCAATGATGTAATCTGATGACTGCGCATCCCAGATTCTTCATGTTAAGAAAGTGTGAACTGTCAGCTAAACAAGCTTTTAGCAGTTAAACAGAACAATCAATTGATAGCTCAACAAGCCACACAGTCAGTTGCAGCCCTATGGATATATATAGATATATTTCAGGCATTTTTGTGCTCGTTACAACAGTTTTAATGAGCATTTGTTTGCAACAGTTTTCTGAAACCATAACAAGATCAGTTTGGGTCAGTAGCTTTGATGAGGCAAACAGAAAAGAAAAGCTGTAAAGTGAGCAAAATACCGAGAGTATTAAAGCTTCCACAAGCACAATGTCACAGAACAGGTCATCGATTTTAACTTTCCTAAAATCTTAGCAGTTGTGGAGAGAGAAGCATGATACCAAAATTAAAAGAGAAACAGGTAAGTCCCGGGATAAGGCATGAATGCAGAACAAGAAAAGAGACTTCATTGTCCCGGCTACCTCAGAGGTGAGTGAGGAATTCCAAGGGGTTTTGGGAGTATGAGGGGCCCTGCGAGTGGAAGTCCTGAGAGCAGGGGGGGCGGGGCTTCCAGCTCACACCTGACTCCTTAGAAGAACAACAGTCAGAAGAGGAGGAGGAGGAGGAGGTTCTTCAGGAGGGGCTGGTGGACTGATCCAGGGATGCTGTTTGGCACTTCCGTTGGTCTACTGAGCTGGGTTGAAGCTTTGTGCATTACAACAGCAGTGAATTGAACTGACGGTGGGTACAGGACTCTCTGCCGCGGAGTATTCCATGAACTGTCTTCATCGGTGTTTTGAAGCAGATTTTAGAGGCATATCATCACTGGGACAGACTGAACTATGACTCGGTCTATATAGAAAAGGGTTTACCTGGCTTAGTTCGGAGCCTAGTCTGACAAACATTCCCCCCTCAGCCACTGCCAACCGAGTAAGTTTTAGCTGGGTAAGTCATTAGCAAGCTAAAGAAGAGGACGTACAGAGGCGTTCTAGGCGGGGCTTAAACTTAGCAGGTAGTGCTGATATTCAATAGAAGGCTTTGGAGGTCGCAGGGAAGGGTTGGAGGTGGTGACCTACCTTTTTTAAGCCGGGGAAGAGGCAATGGGGCTGCTGCTGGCCTGTCAGGATTTTTTTTTTCCTGAATATTGAGTAAGCTGATGATAGGCAAAGTTATCCAGATGACTTTACCCGGATAACTTTACTGTTCGTTGGCTTACTGAATATGGAGCTCTTAGTTATTCTCTCCAACAGTTCAAATGATGAGCCGTGTCAGCTCCTGGACAGAACACCTCAGCTTTTGCTGTATTTTGTGAGGTGATTGGCAAATGAAAAATCAAATTGTTATATTATTTTATCTGTGAAAAAAGCCATATCATTATGTTACATAGCAACTGTGGTTTTGTCCAGGATCATCACTGGGCTAAAGGGTGCCCCAGGTGGTCAAGGATTTGAAGAGCTGTGAATGACTGGGGCTCTGGCTCTGGAGCTCAGAGACAGCTCCAAGACCTAGAGCCAAAACAGAGCTGGTCAGTTTTTTAGCTATGCTCCTAGACTGGAGCGGAGTTGGAGCTAGGATTGCTGGCGCCAGAGCGGAGTTGGAATCAGAATGGAGCAAGGCTCCGGAACTTGGAGCTGGAGGTGAGGTTCTGGAGCTGTTGCACTCTCTGCTACCTTAAAATAGTGTTTCCCCACCCTCTCCTGGAGGCAAACCTAACCAGTCGGATTTTCAGGATTGCCATACCCTGGGTCTCCAATGTATGCAAATGTATCTCATGCATATTCAATATGGATATCCTGAAAACCCATCTGATTAGGTGTGCCTCCAGGAGAGGAACTGGGAAACAGTGCCCTAAAAAACTAATAAAAGTTTACTGAAAAAAACAAAATACACGAATGTTAACTTTCTTTCGTAGGCAGTATCTCTGACAGAGGCAGGCACTCAACGTAAGAAAGTTGAGCTGAGGCAAAGGGTATGTGAAGGGGTATATAGATTAGAACCCCAGAATCCCTTAAAGAGACCTGCTATCTAGCCTGGTCAACCTTAAATACCCAGAGTGGGAATCCAGGCCACAGGGCATTTCCTAGGTGAAAGGAATAAAAGCTCAGGCTCAGAAGAGGAAGTTCCAGGAACTATGAGAAAACCCAGTGCATTTGAAGGCTTGACTTTTGATGTAGCACTGCTGAGGTAAGCAGGCTTTTTGCTGCCTTTCTGTTTATGTAAAGAACAAAAATTCCTTTTTGTTGAAAACTGGAGTCCAGATCGTTTTGCTATCCTCTGCCACGCTTCCCTGAAGCCAATGACTGCTCCATGCTATTGCATCTTCCTTCATAGCCACCATTAGAAAAGGGACTACATAAACAAGGTGTGCAGGTTGCATTTTCAAAACCCATGTTGTTTGGCTTAATGAGAAGTACCTGCAGAAAAAAGGCAGGAACAGATCTCTGCAGGTACTTTTTCCCAATGCAATTTTCAAAGGGAAAGTATGCAAGGCCCCATGTGTGAAAAATGCGGATTTCGAAAATTACCCGCCGTGGACTGAATTTTGAAAAGGATTTACGTTCCTAAAACACCGGTTGCATGCAAATCAATGGGCTTTTGAAAACTGCCCCGGGAGGCTGTACATGTAAAAGTACTTGCAAAGGTAATTTAACACATGCTTTAATGCGTGCTACAAAGAGGCGTTCCGAGGGCGGAGTTGGGGGCGGAGACAGAACTTAAGACGCAGACTTTTGATTTTTGGAAGTGTGCACCCGATGAATATCCGTACACAAAGTTGCGCCTGCTCTCCAGTAGGTGCATGCCTCTAAGCAAGCTGCACCACACCCTCCTATATGTTTCATTAAGACATTAGCCCAGTTCAGGCTGTCATAAAATTACCCCAATGTACAAATTATCTATTAAAATTTGGAGATGACAAAGTGGAATGCTAATGGTATAACTACGGTATCCTAATCAGCTGGATATCTGATGGAAAATGTAGATGTGATGTTATTTATGAAACACCCATGAGGGTAATGGGACAGTTATGAATAGCAAAATTTGGGGCAAAATGTCTTACGCCTTCTTGTTTATTTATTTATTTACGTTATTTAGAAAATGTATCAACTGCTCTGGACCAAGTTCAAAGCAGCTAACAAAGTGACAAGCACAAAGTCATATTAGCAAGCCCTTCTATGTACCACTACAAGCTTTGGTTTTGTATTTTTTTCACTGTGAGCACAATTCTCAACATGACCGCCAAGCACGCCTGAAATTTCCCAGTCTGAAGACTGTAACATCTGTAATGTTGCTGTGCTGACAACTCAAAAGCCAGGTGGTAAAAAAATAAATCCAAGGTAAAATATAACTGCTAAAGTAGCTCATTCATTAAAAGTATTTTTCATAATTTATACATGAGATGAACTTTGGCAAAAACTATGATATCGCTGCCTCCATGAGTCACTGGAATCATTAGTGAATGAATTGTAAAAGGCACAAGGGAGTAAAAATAAACCAATTTTCCATTAAATTTAAAATATTTTTTATTGCCCTTTAGGCAGGAAGGAAGGAGGCAAATGGATCCGCAGAGAAAAGTTAATATATTCTTGTTTATCCCCTTCCTGTCTTACATATACCATTTCTTTCCGCTTATATTCTCAATTTATTTCTCTTTTCACAATATGTAGTACAAGTTTTTAATCATACTAGTTTCTCAACCTCACAATTTTTTGCAACTTGTATTTTAAGTTATTTTATTTAAAATGTGTTTTGATCTTTTAACGTCTTTGTTTTGATCAGGCTTGTGAACCTTTGGGCCGACGGGAGGATGGTATACCTTAGGAGGTGGATCCTTAGGTTCTCCCATCGGGTGGCGAGGCGGAACAGAAAATGCGACCGGCTGGCCCTCGGCACTGGAGACTGAGGTGACCGTGGAGATAAACGAAGAGTCGTGACGTCGAAGAAGCCAACTGGGTCTTCGCCACTGGAAGCCCGCGGTCCCCCCGGGAGGAGCCCGTAGGGACCCAGGCCGCTGGGACTTAGGTGGACCTTTGAGAGGTCAAGGAGTCGAGAGGTCAGTGCAAGGGCCAACTGGAGCTTCACCCCTGGAAGCCCGCGGTCCCCCCGGGAGGAGCCTGTAGGGATCCGGGCCACTGGGACTTAGGTGGACCTTTGAGAGGTCAAGGAGTCGAGAGGTCAGTGCAAGGGCCAACTAGAGCTTCACCCCTGGAAGCCCGCAGTCCCCCCGGGAGGAGCCTGTAGGGACTCGGGCCGCTGGGACTTAGATGGGCCCTTGGAGACGATGGTCCAGAAGAAGTCCAAGGTCAAGTGCCAGAGGGTCGTCGCTTACCAGTCTGAGGTCACACAGTGAGGGATCGCCGCTTGCCAGTCCAAAGTCACACACCAGGAATCACTGCTTGCCAATCCGAAGTCAGATACCAGGAATCACCACTTGCCAATCCGAAGTCAGGAACCAAAGAATCACTGAGACGAGACAGGAACCAGGAAGCAAGGATCCGAAGCACAAGAAGACTCACCAAAGCAAGCAGACTCAAACAACGCTGAAGGAAGACGTTGCCAAGTCAAGGAATAAGCAGAGGAAGTCTCCTTATATACTTCCTCTGGTCTGGTGCATTGGAAACAGGTGTAGGCAATTAAAGGGACGAGGTCCCTTTAAATCTGGTAAGGAGGTACAGCCTCGCGCCTAAGGTGGCGGTGGCCATCTTGGATTTTGGGCCGCGGAGAGAAGCTGCCTGACGCCGCAAGGGAGGAGCAGGGACGACTCCCAGTCCGGCGTCCACCGCGGAGGGCCACGCCGACGCGCGGGAACGACGGACATCAGGCTTCTGCAGCTTCCCCCGATGCTGCCGCGGAGGGTCGCCATCGTGGGTCAGGTAGGGGGCCGCGGCTGCAGAACACAACAGTCTTAATCTCTGATTTATCTAGTTTGTACTTCTTTATCTTCTTCAACTGTTCCTTAGATGTAACTAGTATTGTTATTATTTCTAACCAGTTCAATTGTTCATGTGTAAAGCACCATTGCTAGATGTTACGTTAATTGTAAACCGATGTGATGTTACTAAACGAATGTCGGTATATAAAAGCTACAAATAAATAAATAAATAAATCATTCCAGCAGCACGGCAGCAAGCACTGTTTGCATAGAACTGGGGCAGGCCATTGATTCTGTACTGTACGTCAAAACCTCAGTAGGGAAGAGAGCAGCAACAGAAGGGCTAAAATTGAGACAGCAATTGACAATGGAAGATGAGCGAGAACGGGCTTGTAAAGAAGTGTACATCAGGACCCCCTTAAAGACCAAGACCAGTCATTTAGCTTGGTCCACCTTAAGAGAGTAGGCCAAGGAGGGAACAGGAGGCCCTGGGGCTGGAGGAAGACAAACATCCTACCAAGACTATGACTGTTTGATTTCAGCACCTGAGGTGAGCAGGCTATTTCTGTTATTGTTTGTTTCACTGTGGATAAAGCATTTTCTGTCTAGATTATAAGAACATAAGAACATAAGAAAATGCCATACTGGGTCAGACCAAGGGTCCATCAAGCCCAGTATCCTGCTTCCAACAGTGGCCAATCCAGGCCACAAGAACCTGGCAAGTACCTAAAAACTAAGGGGCGGATTTTCAGAGCCCTGCTCGCGTAAATCCGCCCGGATTTACGCGAGCAGGGCCCTGTGCGCCGGTGCGCCTATTTTACATAGGCCCACCGGCGCGCGCAGAGCCCCGGGACTCGCGTAAGTCCCGGGGTTCTCCGAGGGGGGCGTGTCGGGGGCGTGTCGGGGGCGGTCCCTGTCGGCGCGCCGTTTTGGGGGCGTGTCGGCAGCGTTTTGGGGGCGGGTACGGGGGGCGTGGCTACGGCCCTGGGCGGTCCGGGGGCGTGGCCACGCCCTCCGTACCCGCCCCCAGGTCGCGGCCCGGCGCGGAGGAGGCCCGCTGGTGCGCGGGGATTTACGCCTCCCTCCGGGAGGCGTAAATCCCCCAACAAAGGTAAGGGGGGGGGGGGTTAGACAGGGCCGGGCGGGTGGGTTAGGTAGAGGAAGGGAGGGGAAGGTTAGGGGAGGGTGTTAGAGGATTCCCTCCGAGGCCGCTCCGATTTCGGAGCGGCCTCGGAGGGAACGGGGGTAGGCCGCACAGCTCGGCGCACGCCGACCCAGGTTTTTTAGTAGATACGCGCGGCTCCGCGCGTATCTACTAAAATCCAGCTTACTTTTGTTTGCGCCTGGAGCGCAAACAAAAGTAAGCTATTCGCGGAGTTTTGAAGATCCGCCCCTAAGTCTATTCCATGTTACCATTGCTAATGGCAGTGGCTATTCTCTAGGTGAACTTAATAGCAGGTAATGGACTTCTCCTCCAAGAACTTATCCAATCCTTTTTTAAACACAGCTATACTAATTGCACTAACCATATCCTCTGGCAACAAATTCCAGAGTTTAATTGTGCGTTGCGTAAAAAAGAACTTTCTCCGATTAGTTTTAAATGTGCCCCATGCTAACTTCATGGAGTGCCCCCTAGTCTTTCTACTATCCGAAAGAGTAGAAAGACTACTCCAGCCCCCAGCCCTCCAGCCCCAGACTCCAGCCCCCAGCTCTCCAGCCCCCAGCCACCTTCTAAAGCCCAAGGCCAGTTGCACGGTATTACATATGGTGGAAGCGGTGGAAATTCTGCTCTAAGCACCTGCACAGACAGAGACCAATGCCACCAGGAAATAAATAGGGGGGAAATGTTTTTCTTTTTCTCTGGGGTCTGGCAGCAGTAGCAACCTGAGAATCAAATCAGTAGGATAAGAGGGCACACAGCCAAAATGGAGAGAATACTACAGGCCCTCAGGGAAGGACAACAGCAACTACAAACTCAGTGTTCCCAGCAACAAGCCCTACAAAAGAATCTGAAGAAGTAACCGGCTTCTTTGAGACTGATTACCATAGCCTTGCAAGAGCCCAGCAAATACTGCAGGAACAACTGGGAAAACAACAGGCTTCCCTGATAAAGATGGTGGAAACCCTTTGAACCCCATGATATCAGGAGAAGACCCAGATTGTCTCCTAGTGAAATTTGAACAAACCATCTGGCTTGCGAATTGGCCATAGTCTACTTGGACCACCTGTCTGGGCAATTTACTAACAGGCAGCAGTCAGGCTGCCTTTCAAGTGGGGAACCTCATGGAAAGACCAGCTATGTAGAGGTTAAACTGCCATACTTGAGAGCAATGGATATACCCCAGAAGTATACCAGCAATGGTTCTGGTGGGAAATCCTCCCCCCAGGATAGCGTCTACAGAACCTGCTCTATCAACTAAAGGATATAGAATGGATGTGGCATCAGCCTGAAGGAAAGACTGACACAGAAGTGGACAACCTCTTTAGAGGGTTTGGACCCACCCATGCAGTGGTGGGTACACCAGCATTCAAATATTACCCTTAGAAGTCACAAATATCTTCTATTAGGGATGTGCATTTGTTTTTAACTGAATTTGCAAAACACAATGAATAAGGGTAAATTTGTTTCATTTGGTGGCCCCAAAATGAATTAAGGGGCCCCAAATTATCATATTCGTTTAATTTTGTTAAAACTTCTGAAGCTGGAGCTTTGCCTAAGGCTTAGGCTGAAGCCCAAAGCAGAAGCTACAACCTAGGCCTGACCACAATGTCAGGGTCTTGGCCTAGGCCTAAATATAGGGCCTAGCCTAAGGCATAGACCCAAGCATTTCCAAAACTTTATTTTGGTGGAGACGCATAAATTCTTACTGCCCGACTCCAGCCGAGTTTCGCCGTTGACAAAACGGCTGCCTCAGGGGCTCAATTTAGTTAGATGGACTCGGAGTGAAACCTTCAAAATCTTGTGTCACACACTTGTGTGATCCGCTGTATTAATCCTTATTCTTTCTTAAGAAATTCATAATCTTGTTAACGCGAAGTATTTGTTGGGATTCCAACTCAAACATCGAATTAGTTCTGTACTGCGATTATTTGTGCTTCAACTTCATTCTGATTGCTAATCAGAGTGGGGACGAACGTTCTGACACGGAGTTGAAGCACAAATAACCGCAGTAAAGAACTAATTCGATGTTTGAGTTGGAATCCCAACAAATACTTCGCGTTAACAAGATTATGAATTTCTTAAGAAAGAATAAGGATTAATACAGCGGATCACACAAGTGTGTGACACAAGATTTTGAAGGTTTCACTCTGAGTCCATCTAACTAAATTGAGCCCCTGAGGCAGCCGTTTTGTCAACGGCGAAACTCGGCTGGAGTCGGGCAGTAAGAATTTATACGTCTCCACCAAAATAAAGTTTTTGAAAAGATCTTGGCGTCTAACCCTTGTTTTTTCCTAATGGCTTTTTTAGACTGCCTTCCTTTGTGTTTTTTGGGATAGACCCAAGCATGACACCAGAGTCTTGGTTTAGGCCTGAGCCAATGACTGGGCCTTGACTGAGACCCGAGCAAGGGCAGGGCCCCTCAAAAAAATTTTCCCCAGTTACCTGATCCATCAGGTTTATGTAGTTACTATCTTGTTCTATGTATAACGCTAAGGCGTATGTTAATATGTTCTCTGTACACCGACGTGATATCTTGATAAGCGGCAGTATATAAAAACCAATAAATAAATAAATACATAAATAGTTGTGGCCAAGCCAGGTCCTCAGGCCTCAACCCAGGCCCCTGGCCCAATGCCAGGGCCTTGGCCCTATGTTGAGGCCCACAGGCCTCAACATAGGCCAAGGCTCCGGCCTAGGCTGAGGCCCAGGTGTCAGGATACGAGCCTAGGCATTGGGCCTGGGCCCAGGGTCAGGCACAGGCTCTGAGCCTAAACCTCGGAGCTCCACTGGACGCGTCTTCTTTTTTTCTTTCTTCTTCTGTGTTCTTGAACTAGTGCTGTCTGCTGGGGTTGCACTGGATGAATTAACCCCGGCACATCCTCCACAGCAGAGGACACCATTTTGATGTACGTCAGATCAATTAGCTGCTGTACATGGAAATGGAGCCCATCCCCTGGGGAGGATGTGTCTGAGTTAATTAATTCCAGCGTGACCCCAGCAGACTGCATCAGTTCAAGAACACGGAGGAAGACAGAAGATGCGTCCATTGGAACTCTGAGTCCTGGGCTGCAGGCCTAGACAAGGCCCAGGCATTAGGGCCTGGGCCTCCAGACTGGACCCTGCTGGCTGGCTTAGGTAGGTTGGGTTAGGGGGGTGTTGTTATAGACACATTCAGAGGTATTCACTGTAAAACCGACATCATTTAAGAATTTTATACCAAAACAGTGAAAGATTCAAAAGGGGATGGAATAAACGCTGTGGAACCCTAAAGGCTAAAGGATGGAAATGAAGAAAAGAGTGCATGGGGTAACTTGATGCTGTGCTGGTTATTATCCTTAACCATTAAGCCTTGATACTGTAGATGCAACTCCATCATTGCTCTCTGCTTCAACGGAAGGGGGAAAAGAGGAACTGGATTTGTTCAGTAACCGAGGGCCCTGACTTTTACAGTCTGGGAAAGAAAGTATTGGGGGTAACTTGCAGATACACCAGTTACTACCCTTAACCAATAAGACTGATACTTTGAAGCTACTTAAACATTGCTCTCTGCTTCCATGGCAAGGCATAACAGGGAATCGGATTCAACAGCATTCAAGGAGGGCTAGTGTGGGAAACTGATAAGCACGGGGGGGTAACGAGGAACTGGATTCAAACAGCAAAACAGCAACCAACGAGGGATCTGACTTTTATGGTCTGGGAAACATATAAACATGGGGTAACCTACACGGCGCAGGCTTACTGGACAGACTGGATGGATCATTTGGTCCTTTTGTCCTTGTGTGTCCATACAGCACTCCACATCTGTAGTAGTACTTTAGAAAGGATAAATAGTAGTAATAGTAGTAGTAGTGTTTCTATTCCCAGTGGACTACCTTTTAGCATGCGACAAATTATAATGTATTAAAAAATACAGCTGTTGGCAGTAGGATGGAATATATCACGATATAATGAAGCCAGCCATCTGCTACCATGCAAAATCCTAATTAAGAAATATATAGATCAGAAGAAAATTAGCTGTAAAATATTTAATTGCTTTGCTCTGTAACTGCTACAAAGACTACATAATTGCAGTGTGAAGAGCTTCCATAAGCAGACTGTAGAGATGGTCATATCTTTAATGTGCTGAGACGGACACAGAACCTATTGTCTGTCCTGGCTGAGAGGATCATTCCCAGACACGGAGAGAAACCAGCCATTTAGGTTCATGTATGTTCATCTGTTTCATAAAACAGGGTTTGCATTTTCCTTGATTTGTTGCAAAAGCAAAATTGAAAAATTGCTCCCAGGCATTTAAGACCATTCAAGTGTCAACTTGTTATTGCCTCTGTCGAAATAAATACAAATTGCCTGTACCGCTGCTTTCTTTCACATTATTTTAATGGCAGCTGTTCAAGCAACAGTAACCGCTCAGAGTGCAGGGCTGGCACGAGGGTAATGCACACCCCTAGGTGAACCTTCAGCCTTATGCCTCTCCCCTCCACGCCCAATTAACTTTCAGGTCCATAGGCCACCTCCCTCCTAAGATTTTGATAACCAGACTTATTTATTTATTTAGTTATTTAATTCTTTTCTATACCGACATTCATTACAAATGTTACATCACATCGGTTCACATCGAACAAGGGTAAATTAACGTTAACTTAATTGTAGCTAAGGAACTACTGATATAGTTGAGAGAAGAGATGAGTTACAATGAACGAGGGTTGCTGAAACTTGGAGGATGGAAGCGAGTAGAGAGAAAGAGCAAATGAGTAGTTATTCTATATCGAATACTAGCGGTAAAGAACCGAATAATGAACTTTGTCATAATAACCATAACAATATACATATACATAAATTAATATATTTATTTATTTTATTTATTTGTGTTTTTTCTATACCGGCATTCGCAATAGGTATCACATCATGCCAGTTTACAATTAACAAAGGGGTGTCAAAAGAAGATACAATAAAAACATTAAAAAGGTGTTAAACTAAAAACGTTGCAGTTACAATGAAACAGGGAAGTACACAACTGGGAGCAGAAAAGCGATAGGAAGTTTAACAGAATGAACAAAATTTACAAAATTTTTTGGTACTTGCTAAGTTATGGTGTATTGCAGTGTTGTTATTTTACCGTGTTAAGGTAAAGTCTGAGAGTCTGTTAATGGTGAGTTAAGGCTCTATTAATGGTTAGTTAAGGTTCAGTTGGGGTCTGGAAAGGCTTTCTTAAATAACCAGGTTTTGAGACTTTTCCTGAATGTTGGAAGGCAGGGTTCCTGTCGAAGATCCGGTGGAATGGAGTTCCATAGAGGTGGTCCTGCTGTGGAGAATGCCCTGTCTCTGAAGGTTATATGATGAGAGGTTTTGGAGTGTGGTACCTGTAGAGATTCTCTATAGGACTCTGATGGGTCTGGAGGAGGTGTGTTTTCTGAATGGGATTTGTAGGTTGAGCGGCGAGTATTGATGGATGGCTTTGTAGATAGTTGTAATGGATTTATATATGATTCTATAGGGAAATTGGTAACCAATGTAGGTCTTTATATAAAATACACATATATATATATACATATCAAATATATACAATATAGAATAGTGAATGAGACATTACAGATAATAGGGTTAACTTAACAATCATGATAACAGCCCCTCCCAGAATAAGCCTTTAAAAACACATATTTGAACATCATAATTTGAAATAGTAAACTTAGTTTCATTTAGTGCTGAGAAAAAGTTTGTGAACCTCAAGAGACGAATTTTCAAATGATACTCGCATAAAAAATAGCACTTGCGCATATAAAATAGCATGTAAGCAAGTTTAAGCTATTTTAAAACATGCAACATACGCGCATATATTGGGAATTGCGGGTAAACTTGCACATATTAAACAGGGGCAGGCCAGTGGTGTTTCGGGGAGGGGCCAACATTTACAACCTGCCAAAGTGACTTGCATAAGTCTTTTACTTACGTATATTTACATTTACAACGGGTAAGTGATCGTAGACATCTTAAAAGTGAAAAAATGACTGGGTGGAGGTCTGGGTGAAATGGGGGGACTTCAGGCTGAAGAGCCAGGAGGGTCTTCATGAACTACAGATGGACTGGGCGAACTGGTAGATTTCATTGTCGTGAGTGTGTTATAAAATCCCCTGAGTTACATGTTTAAAAGCCGACTTACGGGGGCAAATGTAGCAAACTTATGCGAGTAAAATCTATTTGCATATCCCCTTAAAATTCAAAGTACAAATATGCGGATATATCATTTGGGCACAATTATCCAGCCAAATTCCAACTTATCCAGATAAGTAGTGCTTTTGTTTAGACTTATCCGGCTATCTTACATACCCAGATAAGTCAGAAAAGTAGTATTTAGATGGACAATTAGTGCTTTTCAGACTTACCTGGATAAGTGCTGCTACTTAACTGCATAAATTGGAAGTTATCTGGATAAGTGTCACTAGTACTTTTCTAGATAAGTCCAAACTTGCGTGGCTTGTGGTTTTTACATATGCAAGCGTGTGTGCACACATATGTAAAAATGCATAGTATAGTATGCATAGTAATGATGGCAGAAAAGGACCAAATGGTCCATCCAGTCTGCCCAGCAAGCTTCTTATGGTAATATCTACTGAGTCGTGTAGGTCATCCCAAGTTTCTCTTAAGGGTAGTCCGTGCAGTTATCCCCAATTCTTATGATAAGGGTAGTAGGGATGTGAATCGTTTTTTGACGATTTAAAAAATCGTCCGATATATTTTAAATCGTCAAAAATCGTTAGAGGCACGATACAATAGGAATTCCCCCGATTTATCGTCAAAAATCGTAAATCGGGGGAGGGGGAGGGGAAGGGGAAGGGGGAGGGCGGGAAAACCGGCACACTAAAACAACCCTAAAACCCACCCCGACCCTTTAAAATAAATCCCCCACCCTCCCGAACCCCCCCAAAATGTTTTAAATTACCTGGGGTCCAGTGGGGGGGGTCCCGGTGTGATCTTCCACTCTCGGGCCACAGCTGCGTTAATAGAAATGGCGCCGGCGCCATTTTGGTTCCTGTCCCCCGACGTCACAAGCGCAGGAGATCGCTCCCGGACCCCCGCTGGACCCCCAGGGACTTTTGGCCAGCTTGGGGGGGCCTCCTGACCCACACAAGACTTGCCAAAAGTCCAGTGGGGGTCCGGGAGCGACCTCCTGCACTCGGGCCGTATTGCAAAATGGCGCCGGCCGTATGGCCGTATACGGCATAAGCAGAGAATAACAGGAGGAGCCCAAGCAAAGTAATACCGGCTATGCAACTGCCCCCGTTCTGCAAATAAAACAAACTGAGATTGGGAGCGATGGAGACATAAATATTAGAGAAAAAACAGAAAAAAAAAAGTTCAATGATCATCTCGTTAATATAAGAAAAAGTGTTGGGCGAAGTTTGACGATTCAACATAGTGCCCGAGTCCACAATTTACTGTCCAAAAAAATAATGTCCAGGAGGGAGCGAAGTCTCAAACACCAGGGGACCAGCGTCCAGTGAGGAAAACTGAAAAAAAAGCCCCCACACAGTTCCAGCCACAATGAAAAAAAACTAAAAATAGAGCTAATAAAAATACAAACGAGCTTTAGAAGTCCCAGTCAGAGTAAGCGCTCAAACATGCAGCTTAAAAGCAGGGACACATGCTGTAGGTCGATATAGTCAATCTCGGAAAAATGTTCGTGCCCATTCCGAAACTAAGCCTCCGGTCAACATGCCATCCCGATCCCGATGCTTGAAGAAAAAGAAGCCAATCCTATTAGGATATCTCAGAAGCAAAATTATGCAGCGTGAACAGATTTAGTTTGATGCAGCTGGCTCCTGGCGAGCATGTTCCCACACAAAAGCCTGGGCCGCCGCAGGAGTATCCAACCACTTTATTCCCATGGTGGTTACTACACGAAGTGTAGCTGGGTAGATTAATGTAACGCGGAGGCCCTGATTTATCAATTGGGAGCAGTGAGGCGCCATGGCTCTATGCTGCGCCGTGACAGCCGCTGAAAACTCCTGGAAGAGGAGGACTTTGTGACCGGCATAGGTAAGCGAGTGGCCTCCCCTCAACGCCCGCAGAATATCCATTTTATGGGCGTAATTATGTAGTTTAGCAACCACGGGTCTCGGACGCGCTGCGTTGTCCTGCCTAGGGCCCAGTCTATGCGCTTGTTCCACTCGCAACGGTCCGTGGGTGGCCGGGAGCTCCAATTGCTCCTGTAGCCAGGTTTCCAGCAGGGTCAAGAGATCCTGATCTTTGATTGTCTCAGGTAACCCTATGAGTCTAATATTTGAACGACATGAACGGTTCTCCAGGTCCTCGACGCGCTGTGTTTGTTGTGCCATCGAGGCCTGCAGAACCTCTATTGCCCGCTGTGCAATTGTCAGGCCATCTTGTATTTCAGAGACCCTACCTTCCACCTCCACGAATCGGGTCTCATAGCCGCCGAGGGTTTGGGTGATTTCGGAGAGCTTATCCGCAATTGTTTTTAATTCGGGACCGAGTGCTGCTGCCACCGCCGCTTTTATAATCTCAAGATCCGGCTGTGAAGCGGATGCTGCAGGCGGCGCGGTCTCGGGCGAAGACGGCGGATCAAGGCCCCAAGTTTTATCTCTGTCTTTGTCTCCATCTTTGCGAATTACCCACATCGCCTTGGCCCTGGAAGAGGTAATCCTAGGAGATTAGTCGTTCCACAGAATAATTATTTTTGGTTCAGTTGTAAGATTAGCACGATAGATGAGGCTGGATGGGGAGGCAAGGCACGGAGCAGGAAAGCCGACATCCGTCCCCTTTGCTACCTCACATGATCAACCGAAAAGTTTTTAATAAGGATTTAAAAGCATTAAAGCCATTTGCTAACCTGTGCCGCCGCATGGTCCGCTGGTCTTCTGTTGTTGACAGGATTATTTGCTATCGCCCTCCCTTGTGTGGCTGCCCCAATTCATGCTAGCAGATGCAAGAAGAAGCTCAGCATGACAAGGAAGTAAAGAGTTTCCACTGAAAAAGCAGGAAACCTTTGGGAGCCGCTAGCTACCACTAGTTCCAGCACAAGAACGCCAGGGTAAGGAAGGCGCAAAACATGCTATGGACGCACAAACGTTTGGCGCACACTACTGCATCGGGTACTAATAGATAATTGTCGCATTTAAATAAGATTTGCATGCCATTGGCGCTATTCCCTACACACAGATTTTGCGCACGCATTATGGACGCGCTAATCTAGATATTGCATTGGCATTCCTTTTGCTCTAAAACATTGTGCATCCAACAGCGCGCTGACCACCACGGTAAGCGGAACACCCAATTTTTGCATTGGCCCCTAGATGCTAGTCTAGTCACAGAGTAGCATCTAAAGATCTGTAGACCTCTCTTGCTGCAGCTGATGTGAGGGTTCATGCATCAGACAACCATCAGGAAAAAACTGAACAGGAGTAGTGCTGATTGGAAGAAAACTCTGCTTTTTAAAAAGAGCATTGCTGCCCACCTCAGGATCACGAAAGAGCATCTGGATGACCTGTATGACTCCTGGAATAATGTTCTCTGGACAGATGAGTCAAAAATTCTTTCAGTCATAATAAATGTTTTGTTTAGAGAAAACCAAACACTGCTTTCTAAAGAAAGAACCTCATCCCAACTGTTAAGCATGATGGTAGAGGTATCATGGTGTGAGGTTGCTTTGTCATCACTGATGGAACTATGAATTCTGCTTTATATCAGAAAATTCTAGAGTAGAATGTCCAGCCATCCATCCCTGAGCTGAAGCTGAGCCAAAAGTTGATTATGCAGCAAGACAAACAAACTGAAAAAACGCGAGTAAATCTACAACAAAAACGGCTGAAGAAGAGATTTTGTGTTCTGGATTGCCAAGTCAAAATCCCGATTTAAACCCTACTGAAATGGTGTGGCAAGACCTGAAGCAAGCTGTTCATGCAAGGAAGCTCTCAAATGTCAAGGAATTGAAACGGGCCAAAATTCTTCACAGACGATCTGAGAGACTGATCAACAATTACAGGAAATGTCTAACTGAAGTTATTGCTACTCAGGGAGGCGCCATAGTTACTAACTGACAGGTTCACATACTTTTTCACACAAGGGTACTTATTGTTGAATAAATTATCAAAATACATCTTTTTTGACTGAGTTATTTATTCAATGGTGTTATCTTTCTCTCTTATCAAGGTTTACATTAAGAGTTAATTGTGTTTAGAGTATAAATTGTGCTAACATTCAAATCATCCTAGGGGTCTAGGGGTTCACAAATTTTCTCACTCTTTCATCCCCTAGGATGGTTTGAATGTTAGCACAATTTATACTCTAAACACAATTAACTCTTAATGTAAACCTCAAACAGCATTAATGCCCCTCATTTTCATAAATTCCTCCCCTTTCATTAAATTTTAAAAATTTGCATGTGACACAATAAATAATGCATGCATTATTATGGCGTTATCGCTACTTAGCCGGATAGATTAAAATTTGTGCAGATAAGTGCCACTACTTAGCTGGATAACTTGGAACTTATCTGGATAAATGCAAAAATGTCACTGCTTAGCTAGATAAATTGAAATTTAGCCAGTTAAGTGTGTGCAGCTGGTATACCCACGCATTTTTATATCTAATTTGAAAGTGATATGTGAGTGGATTTAAAATGTAAATCAGGCACATTTACCCCTGTAAATCGGCTTTTACATGCATAAGTTAGGAGATTTTCTAACGTGTGCGGCGATGAATTTACCAGTTTTACCAATTAGTCTACCAATTTGCCCAGTCTATCTGCAGGTCACAGAGACCCACATGGCTCTTCAGCCTGAAGTCCCCCCGTTTCACCTAGACCCCCACCCAGTCAGTATTTCACTTTTAAGATATTTACGATCACTTACTCCAGATATTGAGCAGGAATAAATATATGTGAGTAAACTGCCAAATTTACATGCATCAATTCTTATAAAATAGCAATTTACTTATGTAAATGTTGGTCCCACATCCAGAGCTCCCTGGCCAACCCCGTTTTTACACGCACATATTTATTAGTGAACCCTGATTTGCACGCGCATATTGAGGTCTCTGAAATGGCGTGCACTTGTGTATACACTATTTTACAAGCGTGAGTGCTGATTTTTACACATGAAGCTTTTGTAAATTCACCATTTGATTTTTAAGGCACAGTAGAATAATAATTGTGGTCCCAACATCCAATCAAGTAATACCTGATAATTAATTTGAGCATTGTAATATCTTAAGCAGTGTAAACGTGATCAGTAAAAGCTGCTCATTTTCTTTATGCATGCATGCGAATTTTCTAGGTGCTCACCAGGACACTACAGCAGCTCTAAACCTTTTACTGTGCCAACAGAGAAACGCTGCTTTAAGATGAAACGCATGCAAACAAAACACGTCATTCCTAATCTCTTTAATGATCATTTATTGCTGCGTATGGTTCTTTACCCACCGACAAGCTGAAGCTTAAAATCAGCAGTTAGATTTGATCGCAAAGTGGGTAGGGTGCGATGGTGGCCCATAATCAAATTAAGAGAATGCAGGAAAAGGTTGCATCGAGCTGCTAAGCTGTAGTGCCCTTTGCAGAAGCAATGTATTTGGGTCTGATGTGCTAAAGAAGTATACACTGGAGAGCTCGTGCGCTACTCAGCTCCATGGGCTCCTAAGCTGATCCTGCCTCTTACCATACTGGTTGTGCCTTCTGATTTTTCTAGTTATTGAGAAAAAGGTAGTGATGGAAATGCAGTCAATAATATCCTGCCCACTGTAACCCCGGCGCTATCCCTTTTTGCTGGCTAAGAGCTCCTGTCGCTCCGCAGTTACCTTGAGGGGTGCCTGTATACAATAGAGCTGCAGTCATCATGTTTTAAGGCTTGGCTTTGTGCTGGCCTTGCGTTTCCAGGAAATGCTTGATGGTCTTCGTACGGACTCATGAACCATGAATGTGGACTGTCAGGCATTTTCCCACCTGCCGTGCTAGTAAGTTTCCGACACAAGAGAAGTCGATGAGCATTTATTTCTCTGGAAATTCACCAAGCTTTTTCTTGAGGCTTGCTAGGCAGGGCCGAGGGTGTCCAGGAGCTGCTGCTGCTGAGTTGATGGACAGCCCACAGATAATACAGATGGGGTTCCTGCTAACAATCAGGGTTTCGGAAAACGACACCGCTTTTAACCTGGCCTAAATGAACGTGAACCCTTGCACCGTTAAAGAAGGCGCACTTCCTTCTCGGGAGTGGACAGGTTCAACGCTTTTCTAGATCTGATCAATTTGTTACAGCAAATTCATTCTGGAATACAGGGGAGACCTTCCCTTGGTGGGGTTCAAAATCTGCCTCCGATTTTTTTAGCCCAACTGCGGGTGCGCGACCTTTGCGTCTGGTGTTCCTTTGCACAGGGATCCCAAGCGCTCCCGACAGGGGGCGAACACATGCGCGCCTCTCATTCTGCACGGAGCTTCTTATCCCGAGTTGCACAGGAGAAAGGTTACGAAACCCTGAAAACTCCTGCACAATAATGTCTAAAGTCAATTTATGTTTGCTGGTCAGACGACTCGCATCAGTCTCTTAAATATCCTACGTTTCATGGGCCCAGTATGGCAAAAAAAAAACCTTTAAATTCCTTCTGGAACACAAATATGACAGAAGATTTTATACTGCACGAAAAATCAGCTTCTGAGTATGGATCAGCAAAATTAATATGTACACAATTTGTATGCCATCATTGCAGGGAGTTTAAAGGCAAATTATTTTCTTCTGTTTTCTCCTTTTCTTTTTCCAGAATAATTTTTGTTTTCTAAGGTTAATTCATTTAAAAAAAGCGCATGGTCATTTGGTAAAGCCGCTTTTGCTCAGTTTTGCTTATTGATCTGTTTTGGGTTTTTTTGCACCTTTGCAGGTTGTGAAATAAATTTTTTTTGTTTGTAAAAGTTCCATCACTCAACACACAACAGGAAGGTGAGGCTTGTGCTATATGAACACGAAAGGCAACAGCTTTGGAATAATGCATGACAGTTGCTCAGTGAACGCCGGTCTCAATGTTATGCAATGCTCACCCTGGAATGACATGGCAGGCTGCTTTTCCATGTTAAAGTAGACCAATAGTGCCTAATCTACTCCAAAACTGATACTCAGGTGCTTACTTTTAAGAAGGATCACCATGCACTGCCCATGAGAACCCACTCTGTGATAAACTATGGCTGCTTGTACATCGAGAATCATTTCATTTTTTGATTACCTAACTCAGGAGGGTTTGGGGGGGTTTCACATCCATTTTCTGACTTTTTAAATAAAGTAAACTTCTATAAAGTCTCAAGGAATGCTGCAAATACTAAACAATGAATTTGTTGATCTCTAGAAGCCAAATATACATATGGCCTTAATTATCCAGGGCATTCTAAATTGTTTTTAATTAAAATTTGTGCTGTTTGACGTAAGCAGGGTATACAAGACATTCCAGAATTTATATAACAATGCAAAAGTCCTCGCTGTACAGTGACTTTTTAAGGCAGCATTTATTTATTTATTTATTTAAGGCTTTTCTTTACCGACATTCGTCAGAGACATCATGCCGGTTTACATCGAACAGGGGGAACAGAGAAATCAGTTACATAAAACAGGGAGCAACAACTTGGAGATGCGAATGTAATATGCAAGTTTGAATATAATATGTAATATTATATATTATTGCGAATGTAATATGCAAGTTATATGTAATATGTAATAAAATGTAATATGTAATATGTAATAATATGTAATAAAATATAATATGTAATATGTAATATTATATATTATTGTGAATGTAATATGCAAGTTATATGTAATATGTAATAATATGTAATAAAATGTAATATGTAATATGTAATATTATATATTATTGTGAATGTAATATGCAAGTTATATGTAATATGTAATAAAATGTAATATGTAATATTTAATATTGTATATTATTGCGAATGTAATATGGAAGTTTAGAAGCTGAAATGATGATTTTCGTGGTGCCTATGATGATACGGGCGCAGAGAATATCCCCTCACCCTGCACTGGTGTTACCGAAAAAGTGAAGTCAAATCAGGGCGCGTGCTCAAAAGAAAAGTTCATGAATGAAGAGGTCCCAGGAGGTAACCAGCAGCGGGGATAGACAGAAAGCAGGAGGTGTTCCCAGAAAATAGGGGGGGCATTTCATTACACATGGACTTTTATCTGTCTAAAAAGTGGGCATCCCAGAGGACGTAGCCAGCTCACTGCTATGGGGTATAGCTGGTTGAACCAAAAGCCAGTGTCATACGTTGCAGCCGGTTTGTTTCAGCCATGTGGGATTAGGGGGGGATTTTTAGCCACAAACTGCTGCCGAGCTGGTTTTCAAAAAATCTGCCCCGCTGTCTCCTTCCGCCCCGGCTCTACTCCAGTACAACTGGGCGCCACCAGTAACAATCCCGTTCCTCCCGCCACCCGTCCGACGTGCGCCCTGCCGAGCCATCCCCCGCCCCAGAGCTGGCGGCCTGTATGGCTCCGCAGCCGGAAGTAGGAAACCACATCGCCGTTCCGGCTGGAAAACTACAGCCCATGAATCTAAGTAATTATTCTTATCGGTGACCCTGTGTTACCGTTGAATTCTTTAGCACCGAAAGAGGAAAAAGCCCTGATAGCCCCAGTTATCATTTCTCGCCCATCCTCTGTGCCAAGGGCAGATGACTTGGATTTCCAGGACGCTCCAGGAAGCCTGAAGCTCCCGTTGTGCACCATCAGAAAGAATCATTTTCACATTGCATGGAATGAAAAGGCTGCGAAATCTGTGCTCTAAATAGAACATGGGGGTGGTTTGCGTTTACGAAGTAGAAAAGAAAGGGCAAAAAAAAGAGCGGTTTATTTATTCATTATTCTAGATTTTATTTCACCAAATAAGCCACGCTATTTGTGAAACCCGACAGCGGCATAACATCGAAAAAGGATCAAGATCAAATCACTGCTAAGGCAATGCAGCATGGCCAGTAGCTAAAACCAACCCAAGGCTGCAAAAGTAGAAAGAGCACAGCTCACCGACTGCTAATCTGCCTGAAGTCGCTCAGTTCACGAAAACGACCCCCCCCCCCCCCCCCCCCTAGAGTTCTGATATTGTTAACATGGAATGACCTTCAGTCTGTGTTAATTAATTGCACAGATTAGGATGCAGTACAGAGAGTACAAGGTGCTCGGTGTCCTAATTGCTACATTTCATTCCAGAAAGAAATGTTCAGCATGTTCCTAATCCTCTGTCATGCCACCCACGGGAGGTAACTCGAAACCTCCTCCGTTGCAGGAGCATCCTGAGAAAAGTCGCCCCAGGTTCTGATAGAGAGAGAGAAGGTCACAGAGCATCGACCTTCCCAAAGGGCACAGGAGGTTCCAGGGGTTACCAGGCAGGGAGGGCGATGTGCCCAGGAGAAATTCCTGGCAGTCTCGTTACAATTCGCAGGCCCCCTGATAGACGCATACGTTCTGTGGTACGATACATTTCCACGTAAGCGCTGCGAGGCAGCTTGTTGAAATACTGGGTCAGTGCCCACAGCATGCTATTTATGCCCGGGGTTTGGATTTTATTACTCTCCTTCCCAAATCCAAGCTGAAGATGAGTTTACAATCTAGTCCAGAAGGTGTTCCCCTGCCCCAGAAGGTTTACAATCTAAGGGGGTACCTGAGGCAATAGAGAGTTAAGTGGCTTGCCCAAGGTCACAAGGAGCATCAGAGGAAGAGCGGGATTTGAACCCTACCTTCCTTGGCTCATAGCCCCCCCTACTCTAACCACCAGACTATTCCTCCCCTCGAAACTAAAAAAAGGGGGTGTGGACCCTGGGCCAAGTTACCCAGGACTCGATTCTCCTAAAATAGATGTGGCCTCCAGAGTATGAATAACAGAAAACCAAATTTGCAACTTTCATAAAAGTAAGTAAGTGGTGGAATAAAATGATAGGTATCATGACCCAAAAAATATCATCTTCAGGGCAAACAGGAGGAGCCACCCTAGACATTCAATTAATGCCCTCCACTCTGCCTACACTGATTCAACCAAACACACACTCAGCTGTATTCACCTCCTGACTGCTGCATTTTGGACCGGGGCGCAGTCACAGCCTTTAAGCACTCATTCATTCATAAGGGAACAATTTCAATATTGTAAAACTTAATGTATACTGGGGGGGGGGGGGGAGGAATCTAGTGCAACCACCTAAATTTCCTCATGCAAAATTAATTTTTAAAAGGGCCTGTGCCACTTTATCCAAGTGAGAGAGCAGCACTTGCCTTCTCTAAGTAATACACCTACATTGTCCTGGATAATGCAGCTATCTTATCTTATTCCAAGCCTGTTTTTCTTATTTTGACAACTTTATCTCCTTTCTCTCTCTGCTACAACCCAAGAAAGAGATCTAGGTGTCATAGTGGATAACACATTGAAATCGTCGGCTCAGTGTGCTGCAGCAGTCAAAAAAGAAAACAGAATGTTGGGAATTATTAGAAAGGGAATGGTGAATAAAACGGAAAATGTCATAATGCCTCTGTATCGCTCCATGGTGAGACTGCACCTTGAATACTGTGTACAATTCTGGTCACCGCATCTCAAAAAAGATATAATTGCGATGGAGAAGGTACAGAGAAGGGCTACCAAAATGATAAGGGGAATGGAACAACTCCCCTATGAGGAAAGACTAAAGAGGTTAGGACTTTTCAGCTTGGAGAAGAGACGACTGAGGGGGGATATGATAGAGGTGTTTAAAATCATGAGAGGTCTAGAACGGGTAGATGTGAATCGGTTATTTACTCTTTCGGATAGTAGAAAGACTAAGGGGCACTCCATGAAGTTAGCATGGGGCACATTTAAAACTAATCGGAGAAAGTTCTTTTTCACTCAACGCACAATTAAACTCTGGAATTTGTTGCCAGAGGATGTGGTTCGTGCAGTTAGTATAGCTGTGTTTAAAAAAGGATTGGATAAGTTCTTGGAGGAGAAGTCCATTACCTGCTATTAAGTTCACTTAGAGAATAGCCACTGCCATTAGCAATGGTTACATGGAATAGACTTAGTTTTTGGGTACTTGCCAGGTTCTTATGGCCTGGATTGGCCACTGTTGGAAACAGGATGCTGGGCTTGATGGACCCTTGGTCTGACCCAGTATGGCATTTTCTTATGTTCTTATGTTCTCTCTCTCACTCTTGTAGCCACACTTCATACATTCATATGTGTACTATATACCCTTTCTAGGTGGAAGCAAACCCTGTTTCTATATATCTGCCTCTGATATAATCAAACAAATATCATATATTCCTGGACATATGCATCCAGCGTACTGAAAGATATAGTGTGACCCTGCATGATCACATTAACAAGCATGACTCGTGCCATGTCTCTAGCACACAAGCTGCAGCAAACAAATATCACTCACACACCTCCTTAACACCGCACACATACAATATCTCCGCCTACAGAAACCTTTACTTGCATGAATCTTACACCACAAAACAGTGATTTTTCATTATTTTTTGTTTAGTAAACCTCCTTCAGCCACAAACCTTTTCAAGTCCCGAAAAGTGGCAAATCAAGTCACCATTGATTTCACTGATTTCAATTCCCTGGTTTTGTTTGACTTGTAAGATCAGGTATTTATACTTGACAAGATAATGTTGCGATTCCTCCTGTGGCCGGAGCCTCAGGAGGCTTCTTACCTTGCGGCCCGGGCCGCCAGCGTGCCGGCATGGCTAGAGCCGCGTCAGGGTCCGACCACGCGGCAGGAGGCCGCTGCCGATTTCTCCTTCACCGCGGCGGGAGCCGCGGACTTTAGGGCCCTTCTTCTGAGTGGCGTGGAGCCGCTGCCCACATCGTCCCTAGCAGGCCAGGAGGCCTTTCCTCCGCGGCAGGAAGCCGCCAACTTCTTCGCGGCCTGGAGGCCACAATCCCCGCTCTCTTCCCGCAGGAATCCGCTCCTGTTCCTTCTCGGGCGGCAGGGACGCCACCGCTGACGTCGGGGCCTGTGCAGAGGCCCAGCTCCTGCTTCTCAGCGTCCGAGTCTGCAGGGCCGCTGTCCAGGGTCCTGCAGACTCTCTACTTCCCTTCCTTAGGCGTGGGGCAGCGCCTCCTTCCTGGAGTTCAAGGGCCAGTGAGGGAGTGGCCCTCCTGGCTCCACCTGCTGATGTCATCTGGGAGTCGTCCCTTCTGTCCTACAAAAGGGCTTCACCGTCATTCCAGCTTTGCCTTTGCAAGGGGTAAGTCCTCCTTAGGACTCCACGTCTTCCAGCTCTTCCTAGGCACTCTGTTCCATGTGGGATCCCGAGTCTTCGTCTAGATGTTCTTTGTTCCTTGGTATCTTGTCTTCGTCCTTGTTCCAGATGTTTTCCTGATGTTCTGTTCCAGTCCAGATGTCTTCTGTGTCCTGATGTTCCATTCCAGTCCAGAGGTTCCTAAGGTTCTATCTTCCCATCCCTCGTGGTCCGTGACCAGCCCGGCTGGGCTGGTAGGGTGCGTAGTGGCCCAGTGGTCCGCGACTACCCTGGCTGGGGTGTATAGGGCACTGGTGGGATTCCTCCATCTCACGGACCAAATATCCTTATCGTCCATCTGTGAATCTTCTTCTCTGCAGCAGTTCAAGTAGCTGAGGACCCCGGTTCTTATTCTCCCTACAACGGGTTTTGTCTCGGTGTTTCTGGCTCCGAGTTTCACCTCCGAGCTTCATCTGGGCTCTGAGTTCCATCTCCGAGCTTCATCCTTCTTCTCATATCCTGCCTGGGTCTTCAGAGTACTTGTACCTGCTTCTACCTCAATCCATCTGTGTTTCGTCTCGGATCTTCATCCTCAATCCATCTGAGTTTCGTCTCAGATCTTCATCCTCAACCCATCTGAGTTTCATCTTGGATCTTCATCCTCAATCCATCCTCAATCCATCTGAGTTTCGTCTTGGATCTTCATCCTCAACCCATCTGAGTTTCGTCTCGGATCTTTACCCTCACATCTTGAACTCTAATGTAATTGAGTCAATGTCAACCTTGCCACAACCATCCCGGCTAGGGTGTGTAGGGCGCATGGCGTCACAGCACTCCTTCCAAGTCTTCTTCCAAGCTTGAGTCTTCGTCTTCCTTCAAGCCTGAGTCTTCGTCTACCTACGTCTGAGTCTTGTTCTGTGTCACATGTCCTCTGTCCGACCTGATGCTTCCCGCCGCTTCCCAGCGGCAGTCCAAAAGGGCTTGGAATGGTCTGAGGACCATTCAGATACCACCATTGCGTTGGTGGTCTCAAGGAAGCATGCAGGTTCGGTCGAGGGTCACACATCTCTTGTCCTGAACTGGGGAGTGCCCCCTGGCGCTCCCTTCCATCCGCAGCGCAACAGATAATTCTCTGTCACAGATTTTAGTGAATTCTTTTTTCATTATATATCTCAGTAAAATAGAATGTGAAAAATTCTAGCCTGCAATGTTTAAAGTGTTAGATCACTATGAATATTTTAGCTTCAGACTTATCTTTGGTACTCAAACGTCAGTATTCAGTCTTAGTGAACCTTTCATCAGGAGGCAGTGGAAACTTTGGGGGTCATTTTAAATAGTTTTTGCGTATGTTAGGGTGATCGGGGCAGAGTCGAGGCGGAGTCGGGGTGAAGTCAGCCCCAGAAGAGGAGGAGTCGGGGCGGCACCAGGGCCGATGCTGCGGAGACATCGCTGGCAGCGAAAGGTAAGGACCCTCATCGCCGCCAGTTCCGCATGAATAACTACACCTTTTATGTTATAGTTATTCGGTGCAAAAGCCGGCAGCCAGCACACTGCAGTGGTGCGATGGCTGCCGGTTTTCGCAGGCCCACCCCCCCCCCGTGCCCCCTGGTACCGCGCGACTCACTATTCTCTGCAAGAATAGTGAATCCAGGCCTTAAGAAGATGCCTATAGTGTTCTTATTTCAGTGCACATCAAACAGATTGTGTAATTACTGAATACTTTTCTTGAATTAATATCTTCAACTAGTTTGTTGCTAGTTTAAAAAGATATATTGAGGTAAATTTCCAAAGGCTTGGTTAGGATCTGCCTGTGCAATATGAAGAGTTATGTGGACAGACTAGCTGAAGCCATAAGTGGATTTTCAGGTGTCTGAAAGTATGTGCGGACTTTCACAACAAGTGAAGTTTTAAAATCTACTTAGCTTAGTAACCCACCGTTATTTTAATTGTTTTGTGCCTTTGCCGTTTTCTGGAGGATTTTTGAATGATATCCCCTGATGCAGGAGTCGTAGGATGCCAAAACACTGGCAATCTTGGGACCTAATGGGATTTAATTTTTCACAAAGCGAGCAGGATACTAAGCTAAGTAGATTTTAAACATTTTTTGTAGAGGTTTTTATTTATTTTTATTTTATGGATTTTATATACCGGGAGTTCCTGTATACAATACATATCACTCCGGTTCACAGTTAAACGGTAATAACTACTGCCTTGTAGCAGTTTACATGGAACAAATCAGAAACTTGATCTAATCAGCATAAGCGAAACTAACTAGTTACAACTTTAAACATATAAGTAAGGCAATATAAATCTTAGCTAAATAGTGTAGAGAATAATACATTAGAACCAAAGGACCAGGGTTGTTATGGGTTGTTATATCAGTTTGTTCTTAGCTCTCTGGGAATGCTTGCAGGAAGAGCCAAGTCTTTAATTTCGCCTTAAAAGTGGTATGGCACGGCTCCAGGCGGAGGTCTGGTGGTAAGGAATTCCAGAGGGACGGGCCCGCGGTTGATATAGCGCGTCTTCTCAGTGAGGATTTAGCGGGCTGAGTAATCATTCTGTTTTGGTATGCACTTCTAGTCGGCTTGTCCGAAGTATGTAGTTGCAGCTTGAAGGTTAAGTTGAGTGGGGATATGTTATGAAGGGCCTTATGCATCATCATGCTGCATTGAACTGTATCCCTGTATTTAATGGGGAGCCAGTGAAGGTGCTGGAGGATCGGGGTGATGTGGTCTCTTTTTTTGGAGTTGGTGAGAATTCTTGCTGTGGCATTCAGCACCATCTGGAGGGGTTTTGTAGAGCAGGCAGGAAGTCCTAGCAGAAGTGAATTGCAATAGTCTAGTTTCGGGAGAATGATGGCTTGGAGTACTGTGCGGAAGTCTCTGTAGCGTAGAAGTGGCTTTAGTTTCTTTAAAACTTGTAATTTAAAGAAGCATTCTTTGGTGGTGTTGTTGACGAATTTATTGAGGTTGAATCTGTCGTCTAATATCACACCCAGATCTCTGACTTGTGGTGAGGTGGTGTATCCTGAGGTGTCTGGAGAATTGCTTGAGGTCTGTGAGGTATGTTTTTCCGGTGCTATTATCAGGATTTCTGTTTTGTTGGTGTTCAGAACCAGGTTGAGGCTGCTTAACAGCTCGTTGATGGATGAGAGGCATTTATTCCAGTAGGCCATGGTCTACGTCTACATAGGCTGGTGACGTTAGTGTGCGGGGGTGTCCCTTTGAGAGGGGCAACGAGAGTGGTAATTTTTTTGTCAAAGTAGTTGGCCAGTTCATCGGCTTTTTTAAGAGCTTGGTCGTCTGGGATGCACGGTCCAGGTGGTTTTGTGAGGGCTGAAACATAGGCGAAGAGTGCTCTTGAATCAAATGAGAAGTGGTGTATTTTTTTGGAAAAGAATTCTTTCTTGGTTTTGTTGATTTGGTTCTGTATGTGTTAAGACATGATTTGTAGTTGAGGAGGGATGTTTTAGTTGGGTTTTTTCGCCATTGGTTTTCTTTGCTTCTAAGCTCGTGTTTGCGAGACTTCAGCTCTGTAGTGAACCATGGCTTCTTGTTGTCTTTGTCTGGGTTGATGGTCTTTGTTTTCATGGGACATACTTGATCAGCGACCTTGTTAGTGATGTTGAACCAAGAAGATGTAGCTGAGTTGGTGTCTGTGAGGTCTAGATTCTTTAGTTCCTTAGTCAGATGTTTGTTTAGGTGATCTCCTGAGCACTGTTTTCTTACCGAAATGGAGATAGTTTGGGTTGTGTGGGGTGGAGGTTCAGGTATCTCTAAAGTAGATGTGATGATGCTGTGGTCTGACCAAGGTACTGTGGAACAGGTAGGAGTGGAGTGAGATGAGAGACCTTCGTTTATAAAGATGAGGTCTAAGGTGTGACCTGCTTTGAGGGTGGGATCTTTTACTATTTGTCTGAAACCCATATGGTTGAGGGAGGAGAGAAGAGTTTTACAGTTAGAGGATTGAGGTTGGGCATCCACATGGAGGTTGAAATCTCCCAACAAGATTGCTGGTTTTCCGGAGTTCAAGTGTTTTGCTGTTAGCTCTATGATAGGGGAAGGGTTTGATTCCAGAATGCCGGGGGGAGCGTAGATTAGTGCAATGATCAGATGTTTAGAGTTGAAAAGCGCAAATTCTATGTTTGCTATGTTTTTAGGGATCTTTTGGAAAGGTACACGACGTGAACAATTGCTTGACATATAATACTGGATGAAGCCCATTGCGGGCAAGAACCTGTGGACTACAGTCCACAAGCATTACTGTATCTGATACCTTTTTTCCCCATTTAAATAACTAGTGCCTGTATATGACAATAATTGGATTTTTCTTCACTCACATATATTTTTTCTTGTCGTTCTGATTTTGTTATTCGAGTTTTTGCACACATTTTTTTGTTTAGATTTATGTCCTATTAGGGAATTAGCAGGTTTTTGTCTCCAGGGCCTAGTCATAAACAGTCTGTAACTGAAGCCTAATTCTGATGAAAGAAAAATGTAAATAATGCATAAACGTGCATCTCTTTAAAAGCACACGAGGGGGAAATTCTATTTCTAACCAAAGCTATTTGAAATGTTTAGGGGAAATGGACAAGTGGTTGGTGAAAGGAAGCCTGTGTTGCCATGGCATCGGGTCACAGCATTAGCTGGTATTGACGTTACTCGTGGACGCTAGGCATTCTGAGCACAATAAGGTTCTTCAGCCAATTCAAGGCTGCAGCCTTTGAATGTTACATAAGATTTTGGTTGTCAGGGGAGTCCTGGTGAGATCAGCCGCTGAGCGTTTGTAAAGCTTGAGTCATATCTGAAAACGAGGGTGAGAAAGAAAAGCAGAAAGGCAGGGTCAGGGATGGTGAGGCGGGGGGGGGGGGATGCTCTGCGGAAGGACCTCCACTGACTCCTTTACCTTAATTAGCTTTTCATGGATCATAGGGTCCCCCACAGACCTAATGAATATCCCCATACATGCCTCGCCTATGTCCTTTCCATAGGAAAATAAGCTTATCATCTGTGCATTAGTGAGGGATGCCTATATATGTGCTTTACAGAAGTGAGCCTGTTCTTAGAGGTCGATTTTAAAAGTGTTGCTCTCGCAAACGTGCCTATGTATATGCGTATGTGGGCCGAGTGTGAGCCACACAGATTTTAAAAGCCATGATTTACGCACGTATATTCGTGTGCGCGAGCAAAAAATAAGGAGGCCATGGGTGTGCCGGGGCAAGGTCAACCGTCCCATGCGTAGCTCCGTGTTTTAAAACCGGAGGCTGCCGCGCGCCACGGCTTTTTATCAGCGTAACTTTACTGCTTCTCCTGATGAGGATCTGTTGCATTCGTGCCTGTTCTCGCCCTCGCTCCACCCTCTCTACCTTGATGGCGACTCCCTGGAATCCCCGGGCTGGCCTGACGCTACGGATCTGCCATGTTCCTGATGATGTAAGGGCGCGCGCGTGCGCACGCGCTCCAGAGTTTGTACCAGCAAGGGCGCGAACCTCAGGGGCGTCCCCCGTAGTGACGTCATCCGCTTCCAACTTAAAAGGTCTTTGCTTGCAACTACGAATCGAGTTAGCAAGGGAAGGAGGACATCTCTCTCTGCTGCTCTGCCTCCACAAACTTACCTAGGGTTACCCACTCCTCGGGGGCCCCGCTCTCTCTTCTTGATTTCAGACTGCTAAGACGGGATCCGGTACTCGCTCCTCGAGGGCCTACGTCCCTGAATGCTCAGAAGACTCCTTACAGCTTGGAAGCGATCGCAGACGTGAACACTGTGAGTTCTATTACAGATAGGAACCAGTACTCGCTCCACGAGGGCCTATGTTCCTGATCTCTGAAGACTTATCTTCTGTCTAAGACGTTATTGCAGGTACAGAGATCGTGAGTTATTATTGCAGATTGCAGATAGGAACCGGTACTCGCTCCACGAGGGCCCATGTTCCTAAAACTCTTCACCAACTCTCTTCTATTCCAGAAGCCATCTCATACACAGATATTGCGAGTTCTTATTCTAGACTGCATATAGGAACCAGTACTCGCCTACGGCTCCTGTTTCCTGAATATACTGAAGACTCTCTGTTGCATAGAAGCCATTACAGATATCTACAATTGTGAGTATATCATCTATTACTGGTTAAGTATCCAGCATCTCCTGTCTACTCACTACTTATAGTCTCTCTCTACAGCTCAGCAACCCAGAGATCGCAATTCCAGTATCTGAAGGACTTCAGTCCTGCCGGGCACATCAGCTCACTACTGCCACCTCTGGTGATTCTACTTCCTGTCTAAATAAAGAACTATCTGTGTTTGTCTCCATACTCCAGCCTAGCCGGTGGTCCCTCTCAGGATATCCTCCTGGGGGCGCTGTCATCTGCCATCGGCCCAAAGATTCACCAATTTATATTAAAGTGTTCATTCCTTACACTACTAGAGTGGTATCATAACAGACTGCCACTCTGTGGGGAGTCAACCCACAACAGATCACTAACTCTATCTACGGAGTTAGTGGCTGGCTACTCTCCTTGGGGGAGCAGATTCCATAACAGACTGCTACTCCTCCTCTCTGGAGGAACAGATCTACATCAGGTTGCTAACCCCTTTCCTCTGGAGGAGCTGATTACTAACACTCTGCTAACTCCTCCCCTCTGGGGAAGCAGATCCATAACAGATTGCTACTCCTCCCCTCGGGAGGAGCTAATCGATATCAGATTGCTAGCTCCTCCCCTCTGGGGGAGCAGATCCAGAACAGATTGCTAACTCCAGTGAATCCGGATAAAAGTATTGGAGAAGAATTGGAGAAACTACTTCATTGAATTCAGCTTTCAAGAAAAGTATTGGAGAAGCAGTACTCCTGGGGATTCAGCTAAAGGTATTTGATGTCAGTAGCCCATGGACCCGGCTCACCTTTCTGCTTTGCAGGCTATTCCGGGCCTGGCTCAACGCATCTCAGAACAGCAAGAAACCTTGGAGAAACTTACTGCAGCTTTTCACCAGCTTCACACGCAGAAGGCACAAGGCACAGCTTCTATACAAGAAGGTCAGTTACCAGAGGTAACTTTAAAGTCAGCTGTTCCATTGGCAGCGCCTATTTGATTCTCCGGAGAACTCCAAAAGACTCGTGGCTTCTTGAACCAGTGCAGCTTACATTTCACTTTACAACCTTTATTGTTTCCCACAGGTCTCTCTAAGACCAGCTACATTCTGTCTTATTTGGATGGGAGAGCCTTATCGTGGGCTTCTACCTTGTGGGAACGCAAGGACCCTATGTTGCAGGATATAGAAGGATTTATGGACTTGTTTAAATCCGTTTTTTATGAACCTGCTCGTATGTCTGTTGCTGGGTTTGCTTTGGTGGACCTGAAGCAAGGCAACAGATCTCTGGCGGAATTTGCCATAGAATTTAAAATTCTCGCAGCGGAACTTCGCTGGGACCCCAGATGTCTGAAGACATCTTTTGCAGAGGACTGGACACCCGCGTAAAGGACGAGCTGGCTGCTCGTCAGACACCTGACTCGCTGGAAGAATTAATAACCTTAGCTACTCGGATTGACTGGCGGCTCCGAGACAAGGTGAAGGAACTCCGGCCTAAGGTGTTACCTGGATTGAAGCAATTCAGTACTCCTGCACTACGAAGGGGTACAGCACCTCCTGCTGTGGAGAAGAAGGAACTGAAGGAAGCTGGTCACGGTCACTTGACCTCTAAAGAGAAAAGATTTAGGAGTAAGAACGGCCTGTGCATGTACTGTGGTCAGCCAGGCCAGAATGAGAAGCCAAGTGGCCTAATCTAGCTGATTTCCATTTTTCTTGTTTTTTATTGCCTGCCCTACTAAATCTTCCTAACCTCTACTTAACCAGCACCCTGTATTTTTTTTATTTCTTTTTCTTTTTTTTTTTTTAATTATGAGATTAAACTACTGAAAAAAAAACTGCTGCTGGCAACAGTAAGCTGGCACTGACAGCCGTGTGAAATTGATACAGATGAAATTCAATGGGCAAAGGCCTAGCGAGAGGTTTCTCCGCCGTATTTCACAAGACTGTGTTTAAGCACGCCTCGAATAGATTGGCTATAAATAGAACCAAGTGTCTGGCTTTTTTGGTGCCCTGCAAAATGTTCCTTCTCCCCGTGGGAAACAGTGTACATTAAGAGTCGGGGTTTCTCCGGAAGTACAGCGAATGGATGTCAGCAGTTATGAGCTATTAAGAGATAGGGTCTGAAGGGGAAGGATGCCCCTCTGCCACCGAAGCGCATCAGGGAACAGAAATTTTAGGCATGAAAAAGCAGAAACATACAGTCTCACTCCTAAAGGGAAAGCAGTAGAAAGTTTTAAAGGGAACCTACTGCAGGTTTTTTGAAGAATGTTACAGTAAGGGAGCAGTAATCATATGAGGTTGTGAATTTCAAAAGAGCAACTTTAAAATAGTCCTTTTTATTTTATTTTTTTAATTTTTAATTTATGCATTTAAAATATAATATCAAGCATTCACTTGAAAGGCAAATACATGTAGTATTACAGCAAGAGCAAAAAATAAGAAAAATTAAAGAAATACAGAAAACAAATACCACATTTCTAACAAGCCCACAATGAATGATCCAAGATTTACACTATCCATAAGGAAATCATACTCTAATAAGAAGAATTAGCGATAATGGGTCAGCGTATCATATGAGAGGTCAAGTTGTTGCTTTAGGGAGCTCATTAACCAGAGGCCAGAGAAGAACTAAACTGGACTCCAGTTTTGTTAGAAAGGAAAGTTATTAATTGGGAAGGTTGAAAAAACAAATAAGAAGCCCCTTGATGCTTAATCAAACATTTATATGGAAATTTTAATACATATAACGATCCTAATTCAAGCACTTTGGGCTTTAATAACAAGAACTGACGTCTTCTCCTCTGGGTTGGTCTAGAGAGATCAGGGAATATTTGAACTTTATGGTTCAAAAAAAAAAGCTCTGTTCGATGTGTAAAATATTTTTTAAATATCCATTCCCTGTCAGTCTCAAGCAAGAAAGTGACAATCAGAGTTGAAGATGTTGCCAAAGTTTCATCCAAAACTGCTGAGATATCCATCTTAGGTGTTTCAGCAGGAAGTAAAACGTGCATGTTATTACTCTCCAGTGAGCTCTTCTTCAATGGGGGAATATAATATATCTTAGAAATTATTGGGAGCATAGCCTCTGGAATTTTTAATATTTCTAATAGATACCTCCTCCAAATGTCTTTAGGTGAAACAAGCGGAACTTTCGGGAAGTTAATGCATCGTGGATTTTTCACACGCATTTGATTCTCCGTGTTCTCTAATTTAAAGTGAAGTCATTGATTTTCCTGAATCAACGCTTGCTGAGTAACAGTAGAACTCTCAAGATTAATTTTAAGGAATTCCAACACCACTTTATGTTCTCCAGCTTCTTTCTCAACAGTCTTTAGGGCGACTATCCAAATCTTTAACTGTATTAACAATAGAATTTACTTGAACTGAAATATTTGAATTCAGAACATGTATTGCATCCCAAATCGACTTCAGACTAAATGACTGAGGTCTTACCAGCTCCACTAATTGAAAAGGTATGTGATCAGCTGAGCTCTCAACGGCCTGCTGCGAGGCAGCTCCAGCAGAAACCTCCCCCGCTTCCCCAAAGCTCTGTCGTAGGGCTGAGGCGCCTCCCTCCAGCATCGCAGGCTCCGGCTGAGACTCACCAAGGGCGCTCATCCCTAGCACCTCTGAGTCTCGTCGCAGCTGGTGGGAGCGTCTTTCAGTGGGGTTAACGGGTGGAGACCTCTCCTCAGGGGATAAGGGTGTCAGGGACGGGTTCGGGCTCTTCTCCCCCCCCCCCCCCCCCGAACACCGGCCAGCGAGCTTCCTCCCGGAATAGTTGCTCCCTGACGAACGTGGATGCCCATAGGTCCCACCAATGGAAGGGGAAAGAGAGCATCCGAGGCTAATCGCTCTCTTGCCCTTCGTTTGGGGGCCGAGTGCGGCACTGCATAGAGGAAAAGAGTAAGCGGAAAGAGAGACGCTCCTGTTCGTCTCGCTAAGGCACCATCTTGGATCTAAAATAGTCCTTTTTTAATAATGTTTTTAATGTCGCACCGATAGTAATATTTCTGCAGGCTTGAAAGTCATGCGGTGACATCACTGTGGTAACATAATCAGAGCTGCGTTCTTGCAGTGTGTGACATCATCATAATTTCTATCTGTAACCCCAGTAGACTGCCGATTTACTCTTCTCTCTAACTCGCACCATCCATAATACCGCAGCAAGCCACCAAGGGGGCCAGCGTTCAACTGACGGTGGAGGAGGAGGAGGACAAGCCTCTGGGGCCCTAAGCTTTTGGGGGCAGGTACCTTGTACAGTCTCTCACAGCCAATCTCTCTCCCACTTGTGCTCATGTAGGTAGATCTCTTCAGTTCAGCTCGCTGGTTCTTATAAAAATGGAATTCAGACAAAAAATGTGAAATCATCCAAAGGAAAAAACAGGATGGTAACTCCAAGCACTACACACCCTCTCGCTCCAGGTTCAGTCTCTGAATCAGTGTCAAAGTCTCTAAAGCTTCTTCCCAGAGATGGGAAAGAAACAATACACTCTCTTCCAAAAGCAGGCAGGGAGCTGGTGGTGGAAAAACAAACTCTCTCCTTCATAAGAATGCACAAAGCTTGTACAAAATAAACTAAGAGGGCCGGATTTACTAAGGCTTTTCTCCCATTCTGTGTCTACGGGGGAAATGCTTAGTGAATGAGGCCCTAAGTCCTCACTTCTTCTCCTTCTAGGTCACCACAGTCCCCACTTTTACTGGACACAGGGAAAAGTAGCAACCCGGGCAACTGCAGACCCCACCTTGACTGGTGGCAGGGCAAACAGCAGCCGATCCTGTCCCCTTAGGCAGGGAGGGTTCCCTCCTGAAATGGGAGCAGGTCAAAAAACAAACCAGCCCTCTGAAAGGTCAAAAATCCACTTCTCAGAACTCTCCTTGTTTATGCCACTGATATAGATAGGTGGCCTACTGGGATCCACTAAGAACAGCAGCTTCCACTTCAAACCAGAAACTGCATCCAACCACACCTTCCTCAAGCTCAACCCAGTTTATACAGGGGAGCTGTGACCAATCCCAAAAACAGTGGGGAAAGCCAACCAACTGGGGAAGATTAAAAAAAATGCAAAATCTCCCAGCAGCCTTATACATACATGGAACTGATTCCTGCAGTGATATCACTATAGATCCATAAACGGAGCTGCAGTCATGTAGCAACATCACAAGCAGAGTTTCCTCTGTTGCAGTTCCACTGGAATCTGTTACAAGCACCATTTTAAAAAATATATAAAAGGGAATGATGGACTTTTAAAATGGTGTTTCCAAAAACCCCTGTTTCCTTTGGAAAGTGATGACAGAATTCATCTGCAGTAATGTTTTTAACAAAAACAATGCATGGCAGGCCCCCTTGAAAGTGTGGATATCGTCCCACCTTGTTAGAGCTAAGAAATCATGACCATGGGACTGAGAGGAGCGACCTGCTGGAAGATTCATTAACTGATCATCCCATGGTAATGAGCGGGAGACCCCATAGACAGACATGGGAACAGGAGAGAGAGTCCTTCTGGCAGTCTCATGTGGTGATCATCCCATGGGAAGAGGAGAGAGAGTCCTTCTGGCAGTCTCATGTGGTGATCATCCCATGGGAACAGGAGAGAGAGTCCTTCTGGCAGTCTCATGAGTTGATCATCCCATGGGAACAGGAGAGAGAGTCCTTCTGGCAGTCTCATGTGGTGATCATCCCATGGGAAGAGGAGAGAGAGTCCTTCTGGCAGACTCATGAGGTGATCATCCCATGGGAACAGGAGAGAGAGTCCTTCTGGCAGTCTCATGAGGTGATCATCCCATGGGAACAGGAGAGAGAGTCCTTCTGGCAGTCTCTATTCTTTAGAATGTAACCTTGTCTGGCACGTGTCTACAGATTCTTCTGAAGCAATAAAGGTGGCTAACTGGTAAGTTCATCGTGCATGATCTTAAATGGTGACTATTATAATAAGCGTAGACCATACAGGAAATGCTGCCTGGGAGGTTGCACTATCACAAAGGCCACAAGGTGTCAGTGTAACAGATTAATGAGGCTGCACCGGTAGCCATTGTTCTCATTTCAGTGAGGCAAGGGAGAGGACGAGTGAGTCACAGAGAAGGAAGGGAGAGGTTCACAGAGAGCAGAGGAGGACAAAAGCACAGGGGAAGAGGGCAGAGGAGAGCACAGAGAAGAAGTGGCTCAGAGGATGCAAGGTGGGGAAGGACAAAGGCATACGGGGAACAGAGGAGGAAAGAGGCACAGGGGCAATGGGGACCACCAGGTAGGATAACTTCTGTGTGGAACCAGAATCCAAATATTACCCACTGCAGCTCTGGAGATACTAGAGGCACTGCAGATAACCCTTCGTCCCCTCCCCAGAAAAGGACTGCAGGATAGACTGCCAAGGGAACAATATGGGGGTTCCCAAGTAGAGTGGCGTGAGGGACGGCAGAGGTGGCATAGACAGAGACCGAAGGAGCAACCTGGGAGACTGCAGGGGGAGTAGGGTGGGGTAGTACAGGAGAAGCATCGAGAGAGGCTGTAGGGGGACTGTCCTGCTGGACCGAAAGAGTCGTGGCATGAGAGAGATTATAGGGGAAATGGTGAGACAGCCCACAGGGAAAACGTGGAGAGAAACTGGAGGACCGCAGGAAAAATGGCATGAAAGTCCACAGGAGGAGCAGTAAGAGAGACTGTACGAGGAATGGCAAGAGGGAGGCACAGGGTGACAAGCATGGAAGATGGCAGAGGAAATGGGAAGAGAGACCACAGGGGGAGTTGGGGATCCAGTAATTAGAGGTACTGTTGCAATAGAAATTCTAATTTGAGTGCAAATATTTTCCATGTTTCTGCTAGCCATATCCCAATAAAGAGTTACGGTAAGGTCAATAGGCTTCCTATACATGCTGGTCAAAATCATAGATTATTCCTTGTAGATCAAGAAAAGAGATCTTTTGAGCATCTTTTATCAATACAGATTTGAGATTAATGTCATAGCAATTAAACCAATCAAAAATGTGTTTGTCGATGTAGCATAACAAAAAAATATACTGGATATGCCTGGTTAAAAAATACAAGATGATCAACATAAAGTCCATTATTGATGAATTTATTTTCAATTTCACCTTCATGCAAAAGTGCCATGATGGGCACCATGCATGCACTCGTAATGGTAACGTTGATGTGATTGCTGTACTTCCATTAAACCTTAAAAAATTCCTGGTCAAAGTCAATTCAGCAGGTTCAACAATATAACCGACTAGCCGTAAAGCTCGTTAAAACGGGGGAGATTCCTTCTGTCAGACCGGCACGGTTAGAGCCGCTCTGCTCTCCACAACTTCCCTTTTCCTTCCATCCCCTCTCATCTTTCCTTTCCTTCCCCTCTCACCTCATCTATATACATACTTTTGTTTAATATATAACCTGTTAAATGTATAATCTGTTAAATGTATAACGCTCCGGCGTAAGTTCGTGTTCATTGTACACCGACGTGATATCTTTGATGAGCGGCGGTATATAAAAAATTATAAATAAATAATAAATAAATAAATAATAAATCTACAACCCCTTCCCTCTCCCAGCCCTCCTCCTCCTCCACTCTTTTTTCTCTTCTCCAGAACTTCTTACCCTTCCCACTTGTTCAGTCATAACCTCTTCCCTTTTCCTTCCCCTCTCACCTTCCCTTTCCTTCCCCCCTCTCCCTCAGCCCTCCTCCACTCCCTCTTTTTCTCTACTCCACTTTACCCTTCCCACTTACTCACATCCTCTTCCTTCCATCCCTTCTCATCTTCCATTTCCTTCCCCTCCCACCTCAACCCCTTCCCTCTCCCTCAGCCCTCCTCCACTCCCTTTTTCTGTACTCCACAACTTTACCCTCCCCACTTACTCACATCCTCTTCCTTCCCCTCCCATCTCCTCCACAACCCCGTCCCTCTCCCTCAGCCCTCCTCCACTCCCTCTTCTTCTCTTATCCAGAACGCGTGCCTCACCATCGGGGGTCTCTCTCTCGCGTGTGCCTCTCCACTGGGCTCGTTGCTGGCCTGCCCGACGCTCGGTGATGAGGCGTGCGCGAGATTGAGACTCCCGGAGACCTCCCATTTCTGTCTGTGCTGCCGCTTCTCCCCGCGCGAGAGAGACACCCCCCCCCCCGGAGACCCTCTGTGCTGCCGCCGTCGCCGCTGCTCCTCCCCGCCGCTTCCAAGCAGCCCTCCGCTACTCCATTTCTTCCCAGCACCATGTCCTGCCCTCTGACCGACGTGCTCTTGCGGCACATCGGTCCAAGCCCATTTATATGGTAGATTGATGGACAACTTCAAATCAAATGAATGTGGTTTTCAATTGTAGGATCCATAGCTAGCAAGGTATTCCCTCTGCCACCTGCTTTTGCATACTGACTGGCTTGGAGCTTCTTGCAACCTTAATACCCAAAATGAAATAGTGCATACAATTAGTACACTTTGTCTGCAATTAGTAGACTTTGTCTACGCAAGATGTTTTCGTGAAGGTAACTCTTGCGCCACAAAGAGAGGCGTAGTGTTGATTGAATGCTCTAAGCTCCAACTTTATCTCTGAAATCGAGTGTCATCCCAAAGAGGCTAAGATGAAATATCAGGGCTCGTTTCTACTACTTTTATTCAAAGTGTTATGAAAGAAGGAAAAACATCCTATCACTCAATTCTTCAACCTGCAGGTACCAGAACATTAAAAGCACAGCACAAAAAAAATACCGCAGAGACAAAAAAATATGATTCAGAGTGTTGGCTCCTCTTCAGACCTGACAGATGTTATCACATATAATTAGGCTGATTTATTTTTTTATTTTTTTTTTTGCTCCCAGATACAACTGCCTTTTTACAACTTCTTATCTTGCTGGAGTCTGCTTAGCGGCTTGACACCTACCAGCAATGATGCGCCCCCCTCCTCAGGCACGCTTGAGTGCTTGTGTTCAGGCGCCAGTGCTGCCAGGCCGGACAGAGCAAAGGAGGTTTCCTCTTCTCATACATAAACCCGCCAGCTAGAATCTGAAAGACAAGGTCACTTGCAGTTTTCTTGAAAACATTATTAAATAAAAAAATTGCCCAGAAAAATAGCAAATCCTTAATTAGGTGTAAGCACCCCTCCCCATGTCCTCACTCTGAAAGGTGGCACTGGATGTGGGTTTGCTGCTTGCAGGAGGGAAGTTTCTTAAGAACATAAGAAGTGCCATGCTGGGTGGGACCAAGGTCCATCTAGCCCAGCATCCCGTCTCAGACATTGGCTAATCTGGATTGCGAATATCCAGCAGATCCCATAAAGCAGCTCTGACTCCTGTTTCTCCCTGGGATAGCAATAGCTTTCTTATTTTTCTTATTTTATATTTATTACATGTTTTGTTGCACTTCAAGAAAACATCTTGGGAAAATACAAGACATGGCATGAAGAAGATCCAAAGAGAAACCCACCATAAAAATACATTACAAACTTAATCAATGCCACAGTCCTTCAAGTCCTCAATATCGGAGGATCCAAGTCCCAACCCCCAAAGAAATATACAAAAAAAAAGAAAAAGCAACAGACAAAAAGGAGCATCCCCAGGGAGAAAAACTTGTTAAAGCAGGGGCATTCAGTAATAGATGGGTTTCATAACTAACAGATCTTTCTTCCTCAACAATCTTATCAAAAAGAAATAAAGAAAGCTGAGAAGACTCATAGAATGCATAACTAGGACCCTGACATTTTATCAAACATTTACCCGGAAGTTTAAGAAAGCTAGAAGCATCCAATTGTACCACCCTTGCACGCATTACCCAAAACAGTCTCCTCTGAGTCATCTTAGAAACGTCAGCGAATGTACGAATCCTCATGTCGATGTCTAAAGTGCTGACGTAACCCCCAGTGACGGTCAGGATCCTGTGCAAAAGTCAGAATCAGGGGTGCAGCTGTTGCCACATTCTGCGCTGGAGACTGTCATAGAGCCCTCAACTTGCCGACTGTCCTGCAAAACTTGTGATAATCCCAATTGCCTGCCTTCAGTGCGGTACCGCTCGGGCCACAGGAGGGAGAGGTTGAGATTGAGCCCTTCGGTTAAGTATCTCTTGAACATGTCAAGTGGAGTAGCCAAGGGCAATCATGGGAAATTAATCAATTGTAAATTATGCCTCTTAAACCATTTTTTTCTCACACCGAACAGCAAGGGAGAAAGTCGGTGCTTAAAACCCAGCCTTCGACCTGGGGAGTCCGTTATCTTGCTCATCACCCATTTTTCATTTCTGCTTCGATGCAAAATGGACAGTGGTTTGCTGCAGCATCACTCTGTGACTAAAAGCGCAACCCTCGGCGATGATGGCAATTCCCTTCCATTGTGAAGTCTTTTGACGATCAACTGAAACTGCTCATAAGCACTTCTGAGTGATCAACAGCAGGCATTTAATTCTGTTTGCTGGTGACACAGTAAACAGTAAAAGTAGAAGGTTATTGAAATACCCAACCTGCTGTGTCAGCCGTGAAGTGAAAGGGCGTAGTTTTCAGTTACTCTGATGGAGAACTATGAGCTGAGGCCTTTGAAATATAGGAGAGTGCCTGAGGCACCTTGCCTTGAAATAAGGGAATCAGAGACACATAGGTGATAGAATTTGTATGGCTTTTTTCAGTTTATATAATTTACTGTGTAAAACTGGGCCAGTCCAATTTTCCCGATTCACAATGAAAGATCAGGATCCACTGGGCCAACTGGATTGTCAGTCGCAGTTTGGGGTCACCCTTAGGCGGAGGATCGTTTCAGAAATCGCGAACTGTCCTGCCGGACTCCCCCTGTGCCGCGTCACATGCTTAATCCCTCCCCCCCCCCTGCCCATTCTGTTTCCATCCCCGTGAGTGCCATGTTAATCGAGATGTGCATTTGCCTCACATTGTCGTTTAATAAAGCCGAGCAGTTCACCTAGTTATTTTTTTTCAGCAGGATATTTAAGTTATTCATAGGAAGGAATGCTGCATTTCCTGGTGCACAATCATGCATTCTGGCAAGGCGCAGCAGATAGGACTTTCGATGCACGCCTTTGCATCGCTCTGTGCTGGTGCTGGCTGCCTCCTTATTTTCTGCAGTAGGAACAGAGCAGGAGCTGGGGGAAAAAAAAAAAAAGACAGATCTCAACACTTTTTTCAGACTCTAGAGAACTTGTTAAAAACCCAGCTGACCTAATTCTGGATTCTTCTCCCAGGCTGAGCGGAAAGTTGTTTTTCTAAAAATGTACCTATTACAATATGAGACACTGTGTGTGGGTTGAGGCCTCAGGCTTCCTCCCTGGGCTCCTGCCAGCGCCTGAAAGAAGGTAGAACAGTAACACAAGAAATCCTCTGCAAGGGAAATTATTTTTAGCACTTCTCAGGCTCATAGAAGACCAATCCCATAGGCGTCGAGTTGGATGTCTGGCAGCTGTCAATGCAGGACCCTGGTAAATTATATAGAGTTTGCACTATGATTGCAATTGTTAGGACTGTTCACGTCCCTTATGATAAATTGCAGTTCATAATACATATCGTATACTAATAATTAAAAACCGGACTCAGTTTAGCAGTTAACAAAAACTCTTCCACCTGTCTCATCCATGAAAGAAATGAATTATCCCAAACAATGGACCACATTCAGATATTTATATGCTGAAATTAAACTCGAAAAAACATTTTTGTTATGTCAACAGAGGGGAAAAGAAGAATATGTCTGGATGAAAGCCGCCTGCAGCTAGCACACCCTCACTGATGCCCATTTTCTGCCTCAGTTGTACCTATTAGGTCAATGTGTATCCATGTGGGGTGCCCAACAGCTTCAACTAATCTCTCTCTGAATGTCAGCAGCTGGAGCAGTCTGCCCTTCACAAATAAGTGAGGCCTCCTGGTAAAAGCATAATCCAGCAGCCAAAGCGGAGGTATTCTGTGCGGCCTTCCACTGCCGTGACTGGGCTCGACGAGATGGGAGGGGATATAAAAACGGGGAAAATCATAAGAAGTTGCCATACTGGGTCAGACCGTGGGTTCATCAAGCACAGCATCCTGTTTCCAATTACCTGGCAAGTACCCAAACATTAAATAGATCCCATATTACTAATGCCGGTAAAAAACAATAGCTATTCCCAAAGTCAACTTGATTAATATCAGTTTATCGACTTCTCCAGGAGCTTGTCCAAACCTTTTATAAACCTAGTTACACTAATTGCCTTAACCACATCCTCTGGCAATGAAATCCAGAGCTTAATTGTGCGTTGAGTGAAAAATAATTTTCTCCAGATTTGTTTTAAATGTGCTACGTGCTAACTTCATGTAGTGCCTCTTAGTTTTTGTATTATCTGAAAGAATAAATAATCAATTCACATTTACCCATTTTAGTCCTCTCATGATTTTGAAGACCTCTATCATATCCCATCTCAAGCATCTTTTCTTCAAGCTGATGTTGGCGAAGTGAACCCTTGGGTCAAGGGGGAGTTGGCACTATTTGCACGGAGGAGCCCTGCAGGTCCCCACCGTCAGAAGTTTGCCCAACTGGAGCTTCGCCAATACCAGCCCATGTTCCCCTTAGATTGAGCCCTCCAATGCCGGGGCCTGCTGGTCTTAGGTGTGGGCCTTGTGAGTTACCGAGCTAAATGCCGACATTTTAATATTTCGTTCACTTATCCTGCTAAAGTTTAGCTGGCTATCTCATTATCTGGCTAAAATGTATCCAGATAACTTCAGGGATGGATTTAGGATTTTGTACTTTCTTGGCACTTTCGGCATTTTCACTCTCCATCTTCTGTAAGGATCTGTTACAGGGTAGCAGAGGGTTTTTGTCTGCTGAATAAGATTCAGCAGAACTAGAAGGCAGCAAATCTTAGCCAGCATGCTGCCCCTAAATGTTTGTTTCCTAGGCACAAACATAATGGGTGCCTATTGACAAATCCAGCACTGGATAACATAGGGGCATTCCGGGGGCATTTCTAGGTAGAGTTAAGTTAGCCAAATAATTTAACTCTAGTTGTGCCGAGCAGCATTCCTAAAGTTAGCCACATAAACTTTATTGGCTGTCTTTAATATAGCCGGCTCTATTCAGTGGTGTAGCTACACTACTGAATCTCCCTCCAAAGTTAGCCAGATAAGTTTATCTGGCTGATTTTGTAATGTGACTGAATATTACCCACCATGTGCTTATAAAGAGCTACACTATCAGATGCATGTTAAAAGGAGTTGCACTTTTAAAGGTAACGTACTATCATAGCTATTTTAAAATGCCATTCATGTGCTTATGGGTAGATTTTTAAAAAGCTGTGCGCGGGGAAAACAGGGGTTACGCATGCATTTTACAAGGGGCCCAGCCACGTGCATAACCCCCATTACGCGTAAAACCCAATTTTAAGCATGTAAATGCTTTTTAAAATCAGGCCCTTAGGCCTCATTTTATAAATGAGTTCTAAATCCATTATACTGTGTAGCAGAAGTCAATTGTGGTACACACCAGTGTCATTGAGTTTCAAGAAATAGGTCTTTGTCATCAGCAGAATGACTCATTTTTAGCTTTGCCTTACAGCTTGCATTGGTCCTGAATGTTAATTAGCTGAGACCCAACATCCTTTACAATTGCCATTTTAATTTCTACATTTTTTCTTTCTGCACGGTTAATGCCCCTATTAAGGATGTTAATATAGAAACATAGAAATGACGGCAGAAAAGGACAAAATAGGCCATCCAGTCTGCTCAGCAAGCTTATGGTAGTATCTGCTGTGCCATGCAGATTACCCCATGCTTATCAGTTTCCCAAACTGTAAAAGTTGGGGCCTTCGGTTGCTGTTTCAATCCAATTCCCCTTTTCCCCCTGCCTTTCAAGCAGAGAGCAATGATGGAGTTGCATTAACAGTAAGTAAGCTTATTGATTAAGGGTAGCAACTGCCACAATGGCAAGTTACCCCCCATGCACTCTTTTCTTCTGTGGGAAATATGCGCTTGCCAGCAAGCCATTTCATCAGGGTTAAACACTAACTTCCCTTCTCCCTGACATTTGCCTGAATAAAAGCATCACTTGTGCTTAAGCCCCTCTGCCTAGGAGAGGATACCTGACTTCATGTATTTCTCTGGCCTATAATTAATCCTGTTAGCCTGAAAGAAGGGCTGGGTTTTCCCTAGTCAGAGGCAGGACAAAGTCAGGAGGTGTAGATTTCAGCAGCCAATGATATGATCCGTGCACACCCCCTGAGCCAAAGCCAATGGTGTAATGACTCTTCTGTTGCTATGGGAAAGTAGCCAATCATGTAATGACACATCATCTGCCTTTGTATGAATGTACAATAAAAGGAAGAGGCTCGGGAGGACAAACCCTCTTTGCCCTCTTTGCCTTCCCTCCTCCTGCCTGCGATGAAAGCTCTTCATTACTGCTATATCTGGTGACCCGCGACAGTGATGATAAACTCCATGCTTATTTCGGCTGGTCATAGCCTAGATACGTATCGTTCAACAGATTTGCAATCGTAAGTATATTAAAGTACTTTTTAGTATATTTAAGTATTTCTCAGCAAGTTTGTTCCCCACACTCGTAAGAATGGGTAATGATTTGACTGTACAGCAGCGGCTACATGCCAGAAAGCTGCAGCAAATCATCAATAATCATTATTTCATCACCAGAAGAAAAATAGCGCAAGTCAGCCTGGGGGACTTAGAAAAATTAATAAGTGAAATAGCTTGCCGTTGCCCTTGGTATTCGATGGAGTCTGGAACTCTAAATACCCAGGAATGGATCTCAATCGGCAATTATCTTCATACGGCTCCCAGAGCTCCCATAAAGCTAAGATTAATCTGGCAAAAATGTACAGAAGCCATCGAATGCAAAGAAAAAAAAGGTTTAAAAACAGCAGTTTCAAACCATGTGCTTTTAGAAGCAGGCAGACATACCCTTCCCCCATCTTCTCAGTCTTCCTCAGAGACAGCAAATTCTTTGTATCCTCAGCTCCCCATACCTACACCCAAAGCACAAGCAATTCACACCTTCCCCATTTCTTCAGAAAAGCAACCCTTGAGAACAATAGAGCCACCACCTGGCCTGGGTGGGGCGATTAGCATTGAATTTCAGCAGAAACTGCAGAAAGAAAACCTTACAGAAACAGAATTATTAGAAGGACTTCAAGCCTTCCCCATCTCAGAAAAGAACCATGAACAAAGGGGGACAGAAAATGAAATAGAACATCTGGGGACACACACTCACATGGCTCCTGTGGCTTCCTCTGCATCCACCTCAGAGAAAATGCCCCAGGAAATAGAAAACACTGAGGTCAGAAAAACTAGCCTTCCTCCATCTTGCCTGCAAGCCCTTCCCCCACCAACCACCATGGGATTTCACCTAGAACATGGAAATCTCACAAGAGAGGAATTATTGAAAGGGATTCAAGCCCTTCCCATTACAGAAAGAAACAAAGAACTAGGTGTGGCAGCAATAGAGTTGAGTGCCATGTGCAGTGACTATGCCCCCAGGTCTTCAAAGAAATCAGCGTGTAAGACCTTGGGCCTGTGTTACAAGCAAAGAAAATATCATTATGAAAAAAAGGATTTAATTAGACTCCTGCGTTACAAGCAAAGAAAATATCACTATGAAAAAATTGATTTAATTATACACTTCAATGACCTCTTGCAGAACAGATTAGGCAAAGTAACTGTGCAGACAGTACAAATTTGGAAAAAATGGTTTCTATTAGTATTTTAATTCAGTTACAAAAAATCTGCATACTTTGAGAATATTTTCCCCCACAAAGTGTATGCAGAGCTTATGTTACAAACTGTACTGAAATTTGAATAATATTCTGTGTAAATTACATGTGAAAGTTTCCCTTTTGCAAAGTTTATTTGGCTCACATTTAAAATGACTCCATTTCTCTGAGATTTAAGTTTATACTTTGAATTGCCAGCGCACAGTTTCTTATTGCAATTTTCCTATAGGAGAAAAATAGTATCTGTCTGCAAGGAATCAGTCCTTGCCAAGCCATTGTCTGTGGTCGATGTTATCTAATTTGTTAAACAATGCTATCTTTAAGTTTCTATTGACTGAAGGATTAACTCCTTGGGTGTAGTTCTTTTCTTTTGGGAAACACTGCTCCTCCCCCCCTCTTCTGTAACTCTTGCTAGCCACTCATGGGGGAGGGAGGGAGAACTTTTGAAAAGAGAAAAACTGGACTTAGTCCTGCAATTTCTCTCTCTACTTTCTATATGTCTTTAATCTTTTAATACTTTCAAACTTTAGCATGCAGCAGACAGAGCTGAGCAAACAGCGTGTTTAATTTCCTATTCTAATAATTATAAGAAGAAATTCTATTCTGATATTCCACATTGAAAGTAAGCTCAGAGTATTATTGATTGCAACCTGGAACAATAGTTGCAATCTATAAAGTAATGATGGGGTCTCCACTAGGAGGCGCTATGTTATTCTACAAGTTATATTATATTATTGTTTTAATAATTCTGTTGTATAATAGTTTTTATTTTTCAGGCCTACAGACCTTCTGTATTAAGGACACTTCAGTTTTATTTTCTTTTTCACAAAACTTTTACAGAATTCTGAACCTTAAAATTTTTACTGATAGAGGTTGCTACATCTAAAGCAATCCCTCACAAACCTTTTCTTGCAACTCCAAATTGATTTTATTAAATTGAATGATAGAATTGATTTCTTCAAGGTTAAAAAAGTAAGAATTTCACTTTAATCCTTACCTTAGTAATTTTTTGCTGTATGCCAGTCTTTAATATTTTCCAGATTTACAGCCTTCCTGCCATGAAGAGATGTGAAGATGGACACTTTGCAGTTTATTTTAACATTTTCAAACATTTTTCTAATACCTTTTGACTTTTGACTTTTGATCCTTGATCTAATTTTGTTTTTGATAACTTTTTGATAAGATTTTTAGCTCATATTATGTGTTATCTGTTGTCTGTCTTGATGCAAGAAATATTTGCAGGATGGATGAATATGTGTCAGTTTTGTGTAAATTAATATTTGCAAGATGAATGAATATATGTCAGTCTTGTGTAACATATGTTTAATGTAATGTCTAATATACTTGTCATTTGATTCTGCTTACTGCAAATGACTTTTCCTTTAAATGATTAATTTACATTTATTGCTATTTTACTGAATGAAAATTGATCACTGCATAAAAAATTCTTGATAATGGGCCTACCCTATGTTCTGAAAACTAAAAATGGCTCTGCTTACTGCAGCCATTCCTTTGCATGAATTTTGTTAATTGAATATTAAATACTTATTTGGCATCCCCTACAACACCACAGGGCAAGCCATTGTGGAGAGAGCAAATCATACCCTTAAGAGCTCTGGACCAAACAAAAAGAAAAAAGGGGGATTGCCCCTGGATTTTCCCCTAAACAGGATTGGCTGAACAAAGTATTGTTTTAAATCACTTAAAATAAATTTAAGACCACAGCCATGAGTAATCATTATGGGACTAGGGTTAGTCACCCACAGCCATCAGTTTTGTATAGAATATTTAATGTCTGGTACGGTCCCGTTCCCTTAAAATGGGGAACGAGGATATGTTTCTCTGCTTGCTTCCACAGGTATCAAGCCGTGGAAAGATGGAAAGGTGTCCAGGTCTACAGGACCCGATCCCAAACTTCTCCCTGAGCCTCCACAGCCCTCAGAAGGACAGAGTCCGGACTCCTTGCAAAAAGCAGCACCACATGACCTGGGGACAGATCAAGGTCCTATCCAACCAATCTGCACAACTCTTAGAACAGCAAGGCCTTGAGAAAACTCCAGAGAACTTATTAGCCGCTTTTTCTTGCCTGAATGCCAACTCATTAACAATTGTGTTCTGCATCCTCCTCCTTTGCCTTATTTCTCCAGCTATGGCGATTTCAGAACAAGGACTCTGACAGAACTTTTCACACCTGTTGAATCGAACAGACTGTTGGATCTGCACACACATGCCAACCCAAGCCTGCGGAGAACTACTGATGCATGCTGTACCATTTAACCTTACAGTATGGACTAATTATCCTTTACAGAGAGGTTTTCATTAACTCTCCAGTTAATACTACCATACTACACATTGGTAGCGGTATTCAAGAGACTGCCGCTCTTTGTTGGGACTATGATACAGGGGATGGAAAGGGAATTCAGGTGGGAAATATCCATATTGTAACCGAACATTTGTATTAATCACTGAACACTTACATTATTATACCACATATGTATGCAATTGGCAGATTTTAGGATGTGCAGTGGGAGACCCAAGCAGGTACAGAAAGTATAGAGGGGATGAAGGATTTACCTTTTGTAGTTATATAGCCCAAATGATAACCAATGACATGTCCACTAATCTGTTAGGAAACATATGGATGTTATGTGGGCGTAGAGCATATATGTACATTTCCCCAAGATGGAGAGACAGATGCACTTTAGGCTTCATCCTCCCCTCATACTATGCAGTCAAAAATTTACCCAAAGCAAGGCTCCGTAACAAAAGGGAGGCGATAAATAATCCCATAGAAAAGTATACAGAAGCTCAGATAGCTAGAAGCCTGTTTCCCCCAATGGGGACAGCTATAAATTACAGAGACTTACACATCCTAGCTAACTGGACGACTGCCATATTTAATCAGACAGTTCATGCATTAAAACTACTCACAACAGAAGTTTCTCAGATTAGAGAAGTAGCATTACAGAACAGCTAAACCTTAGACACTATTTTAGCTTTAACCTTAGACAACATTTTAGCCTTAAAGGGTGGTGTTTGTGCATTAATTGGATCTCATTGCTGTGTGTACATATCAGTTTATAAAGCAAACCTCACACATACCACAGAGCAGATAGAAACCATGGTTGCTGATGCACCATTTTCAGACAGAATACCAACTTCTCCATGGGACTGGCTATGGTCCTGACTCCCTGATATTTCTGGTCTCAAAAGGGGTGATTTCTATTATAATTACTGTAATTATCTTAATTGTTTGCCTGTGATGCTGTATTCAGTGCATACCCAACCCTCATATCCATATTGAAACCTTGCTCTCAGCCCGGATACAAAGATGTCTTGTAAGATGCCTAATAGGGAATCCGGAGCCCTGCAGAGTTGGCACACCACCTGCACCTGCTCTGGGTGATATGGAGATTCAGAAGCTCATCGGCAGCTGGCACACCACGCCGAATCAGCTTTCTTCTCTCCATAATCCCTCTTCCCCTATTTCCAGCCCATACCAAGACATAACAGATTTCAGTTAGGGTCTAAAGCTTTACTGTGCTGCCCTAAACAAAAACAAAAAGGGTGAGATGTGGGAAATATGCGCTTGCCAGCAAGCCATTTCATCAGGGTTAAACACTAACTTCCCTTCTCCCTGACATTTGCCTGAATAAAAGCATCACTTGTGCTTAAGCCCCTCTGCCTAGGAGAGGATACCTGACATCATGTATTTCTCTGGCCTATAATTAATCCTGTTAGCCTGAAAGAAGGGCTGGGTTTTCCCTAGTCAGAGGCAGGACAAAGTCAGGAGGTGTAGATTTCAGCAGCCAATGATATGATCCGTGCACACCCCCTGAGCCAAAGCCAATGGTGTAATGACTCTTCTGTTGCTATGGGAAAGTAGCCAATCATGTAATGACACATCATCTGCCTTTGTATGAATGTACAATAAAAGGAAGAGGCTCGGGAGGACAAACCCTCTTTGCCCTCTTTGCCTTCCCTCCTCCTGCCTGCGATGAAAGCTCTTCATTACTGCTATATCTTCATTTCCATCCTCTAGCTGTTAGGGATCCACAGTGTTTATCCCATGCCTCTTTGAATTCTTTCACCGTTTTTGTCTTCACCACCTCCTCCGGAAAGGCATTCCAGGCCTCCACCACCCTCTCCGTGAAGAAATATTTCCTGACGTTGGTTCTGAGTCGTCCTCCCTGGAGCTTCATTTCTGACCCCTAGTTCTACTGATTTCTTTCCCACGGAAAAGGTTTGACGATCGTGCATCATTAAAACCTTTCAGATATCTGAAGGTCTGTATCATATCCCTCCCTGCATCTCCACTCCTCCAGGATATACATATTCAGATCCTTCAGTCTCTTCTCATAGGTTTTCTCATGCGGATCCCACACCATTTTGATCACTTTTCTCTGGACCGCCTCCATCCTCACTTGGTCCCTTTTGAGATATGGGCTCCAGAATTGAACACAGTACTGCAGGTGAGGCCTCACCAAGGACCTGTACAAGGGCATCATCACCTCCTTTTTCTTATTGGTTATTCCTCTCTCTATGCAGCCCAGCATTCTTCTGGCTTTACCTATCACCTTGTCACATTGCTTTGCCGTCTTCAGATCTCCAGACACCATCACCCCAAGGTCCCTCTATGGTACACAGGAAGGCCCCCCCCCCCCCCCCTCCCTGCAAGAGCTCAAGTGATGGGAACCTTCTGGGAATCTTAATGTCAACATAAAAAAATTCTGAGGCATCGAGGAGTGAGAAGAAATCGCTGCCCAGCAGCAGTACAAACTCATACACTTATTCTTAAGAAAGGCAGAAAAGGAGGATGTTGATAATACAACAAAGTCTGCAGTGGCTGGCAGATGAAGTTTAGATAACTGTAAGGGAAGGTTATCGATAATCGGAAGGGACTGAGTCAACTTTTCTTCCCCAGTGTACATCTACCACATTCAATCACAGCGGCAGTAAAACAGCACAGCACCAAATTACTCTCCGCCCCGCCAGCCTGTCCCCACCACCCTCTTCCCTCACTTGACCTCGGTTAACTTTCGTTGTTGCTGACCCTTCCCTGCTCTTCTGTCCTTCCTCCAGGCAGTGGGACTGGACTGGCTCCAGAGGCCGTATTCAGCCTGACTTCTACTTCTGCCTGGGCATGTGGTGCTATGAGCATGGACGGCGCGATCACCAGCCTTGCTCTTTATGCCACCCCTGTGTACCTGCTCCAAGATGGTGTTTGGCAGGTGGCCAAAAAGGTCCCTGGTCAGAGATCTCGACCCAGCAGAAAACCACGTTCAAGGAAAAAAAAAGTCTGAATTGCCACTCGTCACTTAAATCTTTCCGATTGTATCTCTCTTGGGCCACCCTCACTCAAATGCCACAACAGCATGCCACATACACGAACACCTTTGTGACACCATAATGCTGCTGGGCAATTGGGTTACCTAAAAGAGATTCCAGTAGAAAGTGGTCTCCCACTTGAAAGATAACTTGTTATCAGACAACTCTGTCAGTAATGGTAATCAGAGCACAACATTTCAAGGAAGAGTCAGAATCCCTCCGGACATCCCTGCTTGTCTGTTTGATATGACCCAACTCTTGTAAGCTACATTGACAGCAGGAGTGCTCGCTCTCTCTCTCTTTCACACACCATCTCCCTGTTTCTGTGAAAAACAATATATTGTACATTTTTAACCTAGTACTGATCATTGCTATATTCCTAATGAGGCCATTATTCAAAGACATTTAGTCAGATGGCTTTGAGTTATCCAGCCAAATGCCAACTTTTGAATATCTTCAGCACTTACCGGCTAAAATGTAGCCGAATAAGCCAGAGGCTTTTTGGGGTCATTCCTGGGCAAGGATCAATTAGGCAGGAAACTTATCGGGCTAACTCCGATATTTGGAGGTAGTTCAGCTAATTCTAGCCAGCTCCAGGAGGAGGGGTTTAAAGTTATCCGGGAATGTATTCAAAGAATATAGCCACAAAATCACAGACAGCATGTACAAAAAGAAAAAAATACAAGCCCAAAGGCAGGCAACCAGGGCCCCTTTTACCCCCAAGTGGTATTTAAATTCGGGCCAGCGTAAGCATGGACAGGCGAAAGAGACCAAGGGGCGATAGGTCTGACAATCTAAAGCAGGGGTGGCAAACTCCGGTCTTAGAGGGCCACAAACAGGCCAGGTTTTCAGGATAACCACAATGAATATGCATGAGATAGTTTTGCATACATTGGAGGCAGAGCGTGCAGATCTATCTCATGTATATTTATTGTGGATATCCTGAAAACCTGGCTTGTTTGTGGCCCTCAAGGACCGGAGTTTGCCACCTGTGATCTAAAGGAAGCAAAGCAATGTGACAAGGCAATAGCTAAAGCCAGAAGAATGCTGGGCTGCAGAGATAGAGGAATAACCAGTAGGAAAAATGGTGATAATCTCCTTGATAAAGGTCCTTGGTGAGACCTCACCTGAGTCCTGTGTTCAGTTCTGGAGACCACATCTCCAAAGGGACAGAGACAGGACACAGGCGGTCCAAAGAAAGGCAACCAAAATGGTGCGGGGTCTGTATCAAAGCCATATGAGATGGAACTTAGTATATAAGAACATAAGAAATTGCCATGCTGGGTCAGACCAAGAGTCAATCAAGCCCAGCATCCTGTTTCCAACAGAGGCCAATCCAAGTCACAAATACCTGGCAAGTACCCAAACACCAAGAAGATCCCATGCTACTGAAGCTAGTAATAGCAGAGGCCATTCCCTAGGTCAACTTGATTAATAGTAGTTAATGGACTTCTCCTCCAAGAACTTATCCAAATCTTTTTTAAACCCAGCTACACTAACTGCACTAACCATATCCTCTGGGAATAAATTCCAGAGTTTAATTGTCCAAAAGTATAAATAACCGATTCACATCTACTCATTCAAGACCTCTCATGATTTTAAAGACTTCTATCATATCCCTCCTCAGCTGTCTCTTCTCCAAGCTGAACAGCCCTAACCTCTTCAGCCTTACCTCATAAGGGAGCTGTTCCAACCCCTTTATCATTTTGGTAAATGGCAGGTGGGAATGAAGAAAGGTGGATCTATATTCAGGCAACAATCAATAAGGACTGAATTACATAGTCTGGATAAACAGATAAGCATGGGTATAGCTTGCTTATTGCGGTGGTTAATACCCCTAACTAATTAAGCTATTTCACTTAGATGCAGCTCCAACACTGCTCTCTACATTAATGGCGGGGGTGGAAGGGAAATAGAATAAAAAAGGTTACTAAGAGCCAAGAGAAACAGATAAGTATGTGAGAGAAAAAAAAAGTGCGAAAGCTTGCTGGGCAGACTGGATGGGCCGTTTGGTCTTCTTCTTCCGTTGTTTCTGTGGTTGCCCTTCTCTGTACCTTCTCCATCGCAACTATATGAGTTCTTATGATGATCTAATGTTCTAATGAGTTCTTATGATGATCCACAAGGACATCCATAACATCGCCCCTCTCAAGCTCAGTAATCAATTCCGCCCACACACCTCAGACAGACCTGTCAGAACAGCATATAAAGGCTCCCTGTTTGCCCCCCCTGCAAAATCCTCTCTAAGTAAGCGAGCACTATCTACAGCAGGGCCCACTCTATGGAACACTCTGCCACCAGATCTACATCAAGAACCCTGCCACCAAACCTTTAAGAAATATCTAAAAACGTGGCTTTTCAGTCAAGCTTTCCTGGAAACCCAATCCCACCCGGACGCCGTTCAAAGGACATGGATCAAAGCTCGATGATAATCTGAGCATGCCGCACTCCCCTCCCAGGCCTCATCATGGCTCTTCTTCCCCTTATTCCTCCCCCGCTTTTCCCTCCTGCCCTCCACTGCCCTTCCTCCCTCCCTTCACTCCACTTATTTCCCCTCTTCTCCTTCGAATCCAAGCATCATGTCTATTGTTTTTATTTTCTTTTATTCCGTATTGAAGTCCTATAGTTATTCCGCATTAAGCTTCTTACGGCTTGCAATTGTTCGGGAGTTTCTCCATACGTTTCGTATGTTCTCACGTTGTAATAATCAATGTTTAATGATTTATTTATTGTTTAATGCTCTAATGTTTTATTTTATTTATTTTTTGTTTTATTTATTTATTGTTTAATGTTTTATTTATTTGTTTAATGCTCTAATGTTTAATGTTTTCTCCAACGTTTTGAATGTATTTTTGCTTTTATTGTTTAGGGTTCAATGTAACGCCCTCCGGCGGCTGTTCCGTTTCACTGTAAACCGGTATGATCTGTATATTTTACAGGAATGTCAGTATATAAGAATTCAAAATAAATAAATAAATAAATATATCTTTTTTTTAAATGCGTCGACCAGAATTGTATATAGTATTCAAGGTGTGGTCTCACCATGGAGCGATACAGAGACATTATGATATCCATTGTTTTATTTTCCATTCCCTTCTTAATAATTCCTAACATTCTGTTTGCTTTTTCGATTGGCACAGCACACTGAGCGAACGATTTCAATGTTTTATCCACTATGACGCCTAGATCTCTTTCCTGGGTGGTAACTCTTAAGATAGAACTTAATATTGTGTAACTACAGCAAGGGCTATTTTTCCCTATATGAACTTGTCCACATTAAATTTCATCTGCAATTTGGATACCCAGTCTTCCAATCTCGCAAGATCCTTCTGTAATGTATCACAATCCGCTTGTGATTTAACTACTCTGAATAATTTTGTATCATCTTCAAATTTGATAACCTCACTCTTCTTATTCCTTTCCAGTTCATTTATAAATATATTGAAAACCACCCGTCCAAGTACAGATCCCTGATGTATTCCACTGTTTACCCTTTTCCACTGAGAAAATTGACCATTTAATCCTACTCTCTTTTAACCAGTTTGTAATCCATGAAAGGACATCGCCTCCTATCCCATGACTTTTTAGTTTTCTTAGAAGCTTCTCATGAGGGACTTTGTCAAACACCTTCTGAAAATCCAAATACACTACATTGACCGGTTCACCTTTATCTACATGTTTATTAACCCCTTCAAAAAAATGAAGCAGATTTGTTAGGCAAGACTTCCCTTGGGTAAATCCATGTTGGCTGTGTTCCATTAAATCATGTCTTTCTATATGCTCTACGATTTTGATCTTTAGAATATTTTCCACTAATTTTCCTGGCACTGAAGTCAGGCTCACTGGTCTATAGTTTTCCGGATTGCCCCTGGAGCCCTTTTTAAATATTGGGGTTACATTGGCCACCCTCCAGTCTTCAGGTACAATGGATGATTTTAATTATAGGTTACAAATTTTAACTAATAGATCTGAAATTTAATTTTTTAGTTCCTTCAGTACCTTAAGATGCATACCATCCAGTCCAGGTGATTTGCTACTCTTTAGTATGTCAACCTGGCCTACTACATCTTCCAGGGTCACAGTGAATTGGTTCAGTTCATCTGACGCATCACCCTTGAAAACCATCTCCAGAACTGGTATCTCCCCAACATCCTCATTAGTAAACATGGAAGCAAAGAATTAACTTAGTCTTTCTGCAATGACCTTATTTTCCCTAAGAGCCCCTTTAACCCCTTGGTCATCTAATGGTCCAACCAACTCCCTCACAGGTTTCTTGCTTCGGATATATTTAAAAAAAAATTTATTATGAGTTTTTGCCTCTACAGCCAATTTCATTTCAAATTCTCTCTTCACCTGTCTTATCAGTGTTTTACACTTAACTTGACAATGCTTATGCTTTCTCCTATTTTCTTCAGATGGATCCTTCCTCCAGTATTTGCAGGATTTTTTTTTGGCTAAAATAACCTCTTTCACCTCACCTTTTAACCATGCCGGTAATCGTTTTGCCTTCCTTCCACCTAGACTGCGCGTCTCCTTTGGACCTTCAAATACCCGAAAAGAATTAATAATGCACAGGAGTCAAAACCTTTCCAGTGGAAAGAAAGCTCTAGAACTAGCCTTTATTAAATAAAACTCCAAGGATGTAGACTCTGGAACCACGTCAGGAAATATTTCTTCATCGAAAGGGTAATGGATGCATGGAATGCTCTCCCAGAAGAGGTAGTGAGGTCAAGAACACTAATGGAATTCAAAGGGGCATGGGATCCGTTTTGGCTAAAGGATGGAAATGAAGAAAAGGGGTAACCTATGTTAACTGGAGTAATCTGCATGGAACGGCAGTGGGAAAAGGGGAATTGGATTCAGACAGCAACCGACGAGGGCCCCGACATTTACGGTTTGGGGAACAAATAAACATGGGGGTAACTTGCCGAAGCAGGTTTTACTACCCTTAATCATTAAGCCTGATCCTTTTGATGAAGCTCCATCATTGCTCTCTGATTCCACGGCAGGGGTTAGGGAAAATTGGATTTGGACAGCAGCCGAGTGCCCTGACTTTTATGGTCTGAGAAATTGATAAGCATGGGGGGGGTAACCTGCACAGTCCAGCAGATACTGGCATAAGCTTGCTGGGCAGACTGGGTGGATCATTTGGTCCTTTTCTGCTGTCATTTCTATATTTCCATAACAGAAGAAATGGGGATAACCTGAACAGAGCAGTTTCTACCATAGAAAAAATAAAATTTGCTGGACAGACTGGATGGACTACGTGGGTCTTTTTCTGCGGACTTTCAATATGTTACTATACTGTAGGAGAAATACTCTTACAGCAATGCTGGTAGCTTATATTATTGGCAGTGCTGTTGAGCAAAAACTAATGGCGCTGGGAGTGCTAGCTTGTGCCATTGCCCAGTGGCCTTTGCCATTTTGTGTAGTGCCAGCACTGCCACCAGTGGAGGTAGGGATGAGATCCTCCCATAGGGGGAGGATCACCATTTCGTGTCTTTCAGCCCATTGCATTTTTCCTTCATTTTGAAGAGTTTGGAGAAACATAGAAACATAGAAATGATGGCAGAAGAAGACCAATAGGCCCATCCAGTCTGCCCAGCAAGCTTTCACACTTATTTTCTCATACTTATCTGTTACTCCGACCACTGAGTTCAGGGCCCTTATTGGTAACTTTTTGATTCTAATTTCCTTCCACCCCTGCCATTGATGCAGAGAGCAGTGTTGGAGCTGCATCAAAGTGAAGTATAAGGCTTAATGTTTGAGGGTAGTAACCGTCGTATCAAGCAAGTTACCCCGATGTTAGTATACTCATACTGCTCAGATCAATGCCTTGTTAGATGTTGTCTGGATGTAAATCCTATTTCTTCATTCCCCCTGCCATTGAAGCAGTGAGCTGCGCTGGATATGTATTCAAAGTGAAGTATCAGACTTAATTTGTTAGGGGTAGTAACCGCTGCAATAAGCAAGCTACTCCCACGCTTATTTGTTTACCCAGACTGTGCAATTCGGTCCTTGCTGGTTGTTGCCTGAATATAAATCCTCTTTTCTTCATTCCTCCTGCCGTTGAAGCAGTGAGCTGCACTGGATATGCTTTCCAAGAGAAGTATCAGGCTTAATTGGTTCGGGGTAGTAACCGCCGCAACAAGCAAGCTACTCCCATGCTTATTTGTTTACCCAGATTGTGCTACCTTGTTGGTTGTTGCCTGAATGCAAATCCTCTTTTCCACATTTCCTCTTGTCATTGAAGCATAGAGCAATGTTGGATTTGCATTAACCGTGTGAACGTTTATTGAATAAGGGTATTAATCACCAGGTAGTAGCCGTTATTCCCGCAAGCCACCCCCATACCTCTTCTCTTCATTCCCATCCTCCAGGCTTTATGGATCCACAGAAAGAGGGGCCCTCTCTTGTGGCGGGAAAGAATTTACATTCCGTCGACACTTTTGTGACTATATTCTTTGAATATAACTGCATAAGCTTAAGGATATCCGTACATGTACCCAGATAACTTTAAACCCAAATGGCGATATTCAAACGTAGCTGGTTAGGTTTAAAGTTGTCCATCTAAAGATAGCCGGATAACTTTATCTGAGGATATGCAACAGGACATTTATCCTGCTGAATATTCCTGATAACTTATCTTTCTAACTTTGGCCTGATAAATTATCCATTACTCTTTTTAGAAAAGGTGCTTCCTTATGTTTTATGGTGGGGACCCTATTACGAGAGAATGTAGGGGCTCTCTTTAGTAACGTAATCTTTTCCAAAAGTTGGAAAATTAGTATATAACCCAGCAACAGCCACTGAATTATTTTGATCAGTACTACCAGCAGGAGGAATCGGGAGAGCTCTTGCTAGCGAGTCTTCATTTCTCTCTGATTGATGGAGACTGTGGCTATTTAGAGATCTGCTCTTGAAAGCCAAAGCTTGAAGCAGATCCAGAACTCTGCTGGACCCGGCAAACAGAGGCTATCTCTGTACTGCTGTCAGAGCTACCAAGTCCTATCCATTTTCTTAAATAGTTCATGACAGAGGACTCTGGAGGCTGGGGAAGAGAATTACTTCAGTTGCTATGTTCCTTTTCAAATATCACCCGATAAGCTCAGTAATTAGACTGCATTTATGGGACGGGATTAAGCCATTTACAGCTGTGCTTGCGTTGGATAAAGATGAAAGTCCTAGAATTCTGCAAGGCCGGTCTTGCTGTGATCCATCAGTTGAATTACCTGCTTGAATTGGATACCACTGGAGAGCACTTATTCAACTATGGTTCAGAGATGTATATGATGTACAGCCTGAGTCAATTGCACCATCTGAGACCTAAGACCTTTTGTATTAGAACTAGACATTATTGCTCACATTCAGCAGTGGCTATTACTTTGAATCTAAAGTTGGAAATGTTCAATCTTATTGTAACTACCTTGATATGGAAAACTGAACTGTCTGCAAGTCCAGATATCCCACTGGGCAGAGTAGACAGCTGCCCAGGGGTGCTACGGTGACAGGGTCACCTCTGTCCTAGTGTCGGTGTCCCATTGGATCTGCCAGTTCAGAGGTGCACAGGCTGGCGCCATTGGGAAAATAAAACACAATCTCCTCCAACCTGCTCCTGAGACTTTACAGGGAGGGCATGATGGGAGGCTGCTGCTCAGGAAAAGGGCCACCAGGACAGAAAAGTTGTCCGTTTCACCACAGAGCTTCTTCAGAAAAGGACCACCATATCTCCCCCTCCCCTCCCTAAGCCCAGTCCTGTGCCTAGAGGCGCCTAACAGGTAAATCTGTTGTTAACCATTTGCCACACCTTTGTTAACTACCTCAAAATAGAGCAAGCTCCAGGGAAACAACTAGCAACTGTGTTGAAGTCAAGCTACTTGCTGTTGTTTGCACCACACTGTTCTCACAGCAGAGGGCCTAAATAATATAGGGACCTATTTACTAACTGCAGAAATGTGTTTGCCTGTGCTAAGTAGCATTTATTGTACAGTAAAATGTTATCAAAGGCTAAATGGAAATATAACACAAAAAAATTGCAGTTGTCGCTAACATTCACGTGTTATTTCCCAGCCCTTAAATCAGATGCAATGCAGCCATGGTAATAAGCTACATCATATGCAAATACATACAAATCAGCTTGTCGCCATGGCAAAAAAGTCTTTGCAAGCTGGTCCACTGCGATAAAGTTAGCTATACCCAAGGATCTTCATTTTCAGTTTTTATTTTATTTTTTCCTAGGAGTTTATCAATGTTTATAATAAAAACAAAAATGGGAGAAATCAGTGGGGGAAAAAAAATGACTCATCATGTAAATATCCTTCTTGTTCTGGTTGTAATAAAAGCTGATAAATTCCCAGGAAAAAACAATAAAACTGAAAATAAAGGTCCCTAGCTATACCTTTCCCTCCTGGGAGTATAACCAGGCTCAGGTGCCTGGGGACACTCCCAAGGCCGTTGATTTAAAGAGGCTGGAAGGCTCTGTAAGAGGCTGCCCCCAGTGAAAAATTCCCTGGCTGGCAGGGGGCAGGAGCGAAATGGCATCGCTCCTGCCACTTTCTTCACTAACAACTACCATGAACAAGGTAAGTAGGAGCCAGGCAGGTCCTCAGCTCTGGTAAAGCTTTTGGGGGAGGAGCAAGGGGGGGGGGGTCAGAGAGGCCCCTGCTGGACTTGGCTGCCTCTGGTCCCTGTGATTTTATTTAGGGGTTAGGAAGGGTCTGAGGAGGTTACTGATAATTCCCAAGAATCAGCAGTTTGGCCTGCAGGGGCTGGGGGGGGCACTTGTTTGTTTGTTTATTTATTTATTTTTTATGAAACAAAAAACTCTGAAAATTTTCAGGTATTTTTGTCCAAGGCTATTTAAAGTTCATTCCAGTGGGGATGTGCATTTATCTCCAGACCTGCCTTTGAGTTTCAACACATTTTCCTACCCTTGTGTTTTAAAAAGAATACAACACACCAACGCGCTCAATCTATAGCTGTCAAAATATCCACATCTGCCTAACCCAAAGATAACTTCAAAACAAAGGTTCACAGTTTACACCTGTTTATCCAACTTTGGATAAACCCCAGACCTTTTCTTTACAGGATAAATGTATTATATTTACAGCACAACAGAAAACCAGCAGAAAAAGGTCTGCTTACCTCAGCAGCTTTAAATCAAAGGTTACAGCAAACACAAATGGACAGTCTTAGCGTAGGGTCCACCTTCTCCTCCTCTCTGGGGCCTCTCTGTTCTTCTTTCCTGGGCTTAGGGAAGTGCCCTGTTGCCAGGATTCCCTTCCGGGCTGCACCTTAAGGTGGACCGGACTAGATACGGGGAGCCAGTCCCTTTAAGGTGTTCTGGGGCTCTTTCCTGTGTACTCCTTCACACCAGGTAATGCTCAGGGCAGCAGAACAGATCTTATTAGAAGTTCTAACCATGAAACAAGTCAAGACTTGATGAAATGAGAGAGAGAGATCTTTTTAAGTGGCTGGTCCACTTTTATGGAGCAGTCTATCAAATGAGATTCAGAACATGGAGCGTTAAATGGACCTCTACAGTGTTGGGGCAGCATGTGCAGGCTATCCAGACGAATTCATTAAGTGATGCTTTACCACGTACAGAATCTGCCTGCAGATCAAACAGAAGCACATATTTAAAGGACTTTACCCTCATTCTGTGCCTATGGAAAAATATCAAGCAAGAGCTATGTGTAGACTATCCAATTGCCTCCACCTCATACCCTGCATGACAATAGCACTAGGGGCTGATGGTTCAGCTGGGAATGCTAATAACTTTCAAATTAGGAACATCTACAGTTTATCAGATTTGATGTGTCTCTTGATACAGAGCCATAGTAAAACTGGAACTATCAGAATAGCATAAAAACATAGATAGGATTCTAATTCTGAAACAGAAATTTCTCCAAATATACTTGAAGGGCTGGGGGGGGGAGGGGCAGGGGGCCTTTCTACTATCAATGTTGCTGCTGATAGATTCATATTTGAACATAAGAACATGCCATACTGGGTCAGACAAGGTCCATAAAGCCCAGCATTGTGTTTCCAACAGAGGCCAATCCAGGCCATAAGAACCTGGCAAGTACCCAAACACTAAGAAGATCCCATGCTACTGATGCCAGTAATAGCAGTGGCCATTCCCTAAGTCAACTTGATTAATAGCAGTTAATCAATTTATCCTCCAAGAACTTATCCAAACTTTTTTTTAAACCCAACTACACTAACTGCCCTAACCACATCCTCTGGCAACAAATTCCAGAGCTTAATTGAACGGTGAGTGAAAAAGAATTTTCTCCAATTAGTCTCAAATGTGCTACTTGCTAACTTCATGGAATGCCCCCTAGTCCTTCTATTATCCAAAAGAGTAAATAACCGATTCACATTTACCTGCTCTAGACCTCTCATGATTTTAAACACCTCTATCATATCCCTCCTCAGCCGTCTCTTCTCCAAGCTGAAAAGTCCTAACCTCTTTAGTCTTTCCTCATAGGGAAGCTGTTCCAACCCCTTTATCATTTTGGTTTCCCTTCTCTGTACCTTCCTCAGTGCAATTATATCTTTTTTGAGATGTGACAACCAGAATTATACACAGACTCAAGGTGCGGTCTCACCATGGAGCGATACAGAGTCATTATGACATTTTCCGTTTTATTAACCATTCCCTTCCTAATAATTCCTAACATTCTGTTTGCTTTTTTGACTGCTGCAGCACACTGAGCCCAAGATTTTAAAGTATTATCCACTTGGATGCCTAGATCTTTTTCCTGGGTGGTAGCTCCTAATATGGAACCTAACATTGTGTAACTACAGCAAGGGTTATTTTTCCCTATATGCATCACCTTGCACTTGTCCACATTAAATTCCATCTGACATTTGGATGACCAATCTTCCAGCCTTGTAAGGTCCTCCTGCAATTTATCACAATCCGCTTGTGATTTAACTACTCTAAATAATTTTGCAATCTGACATGCTGAAAATATAAATTTCCACATGCAAGACCTGTCTCATTTCCAAAGCAGTGATTTCAGAAAGTTTAGATTTTATACTAAAGAAGGTATTAATTTATTGTGTTCACCATTCATCTGAGCAAGCTAGGTACTTTTCTCAATCCTGCTATTATCCAGTAAGATTTCTGTTATTTGTGGCAAGCACGCCCTATGATCTGCTTCAGCGCTCAGGCCTCAATGTAATACTGTCCAAATCTTTCTTCCCTCAGAATGAATTCAATTTACTACCACTCTCTGTTGTAAATCACTCACAGGGTCATTCATCAAAATGCATTATGGCACAGTACACGTTGGTGAAGATTTGACATCATTTGGAGTGAGGAAAGTCTCACAAAGATGAAATTTTGTACCATGTTATCTCAGCCTAGCTTGATGGTACCCTGTTGGAGAGTCCATCAAGCTAGGGTGAGAGAACATAGTAAACATTTCATCTTTTTGAAACTTTTCTCATGCCAAATGATGTCAAATCTTCACCAAAGTGTACTGTGCTGTTTGTACGTCTCACTCTATATACGAAACTGGCCCCTAAACCCTAGACCACCACCAACACCTCACCTCAACCTATTAGATGGCTGTCCTATAGAGATATAAATACTTAACTACTATGAGGGCCTTGTAGGTAGTCTCTCAGTCTCTCTCTCTCTTTTTCTCTATCTCTCAGATGTAAAAAATAGGGATTATTGCGGGGTGTGCTAAATTTACCGCAATACTACCAATGCAAAGTGGTAAGTTACCGTGTGGTGTGGTAATTCAAAAAGTTCTATAAACACGTCCCTTTTTGTTATCAATGCATTATTAACACTTTTTTTGATGAATCTAGGGGTCAGTTTCTAATCCAGCTCCCAAACTGCTCACTTTATGGGTCACAGAAAGGAGGCTCATAAATAAATTGAATAGCATGGGGGTGGGCCCCATGGTAGGGGACTGGACTAGAATCTGGTTGAGTGATAGAAGACAGAGGGTAGTGGAAACTGGAACTCACTTTGAGGAAAGAAAGGTAATCAGTGAGTGCCCCAGGATTCTGCTCTATACCTTTATGAGTGATATTGTGCAATAGGGACGGGGCGGATTGCAGGAAAATATCAGCCCAGGAGATTTTTTTCAAAATCTGCACATGGGGTATTTGACACCTTCATGCACTTTCCCTATAGCACATGTGTTAATAGCTCCCAAAAGCACGCCAAGTTGACCCTGCAACCCAGAAGCATTGAGCCAACATATCTCCAAAATAAACTTCATCTTTCCTAAACAACTAAGAAGTTGAGTACATTCTAGACCAGGAGTGAGCAGAGCTGCAACCCATATAACCTGGATTCCCAGTCTGGCTCTTGAACCAGTTGCAAGCAATAACACTACCAGTCAGTGTCCGACACACACACGCTCAGTCACAAACAGATTTTTAGATTGCAGAAACTTTATTGGCACATACACACTGACACCCACAAAGACACATACTCTTTCTCAAACATAAAAACATACCCACACAGAGAGAGAAACCCACACACATACTCTCTCTCTCACAGATAAAGTGTGTATGGGTGCGTCTCTCGCTCACTTTCTCTGACACAGACACACATGCACTCTCTCCAACATGCTACTTTTGTACTGCTTACACAGGGAGCGCCCCCAGTCCAGCACTGCTGCATCATGGTGTAATGTTCTTGCTTGCTGCCAGCCCTTCCCCGTTCTGCAGCAGCCCCTCCCTTTCCCAATCTCATTCTCTAAGAGACTCTCAGGTTCCACAGCCAGCTGCTTCTCTCAGAGCTCAGTGCAGTCACCTCAGACAGAAGCCTTCCCAGCACTGCACAGGCACTTCCTCCTGGCTTACCCCCTTCCTTCCTGTGCCTGTAGCTTGCCTCCACTTCTCTGCAACCCTTCCACCACTCTAGTGCAATCTCATTGACTGCAGGCTACACAGTCTGCTGCTTTTATGGTTCCTCAGGCTCTGCTCTACCTATCTACTCCAGGGGAGGGAGGAACAGAAGTGACTCATACTGTTCCCTGCGCTTATAAAAAGAGAAAATTAAGCCCTGGCCAAGACTGGGGCGAGTCACTAACCCAGGGCTGGTGCAAGGATATTAGGTGTCATAGGCGAACCTTACAGGCTTGCACAGACTCCTGGCCCCACCTTCTCACAGACTATTAAAAATTATGCATTTATAATAGATTTTACATGAAAAAAGAACATTCATAAGAACACTATATATGCCATATTGGGTCAGAACAAGGATCCATCAAGCCGAGTATCCTTTTTTCAACAGTGGCCAATCCAAGTCACAACTACCTGGCAAATACCCAAACATTAAATAAATCTGAAGCTACTATTGCTTATTAATTAATAGCAGTTTATGGATTTTTCCTCTAGGAACTTGTCCAAACCTTTTTTAAATCCAGTTACACTAACTGCTGTAACCAGATCCTCTTGAAGGAGTTCAATTTTATGGACTATCGCTGTACGAGAAGATCTGAAGAACTATGTCTAATCATGCTACAGTGAAACGCACAGCCATCTTGATTTACTAACATTTGCAACGCAAACGAACCCTAACACGTAATGACGTACTTACGCACTAACGTTTAGTGAACGTGACTCCATTTTGGATTCATATTTTGTATTGTATTAATACGAACGCCGTCGCAAATGTCTAACCCGTCAATTAAATGACGAAACAATAGTCTGATCATAAGCTACACCTACTAAAGACCACGCTAGCTATTGCTTGTTCAGCAGTTTGTAAAATGATTGTTCAGCAAAACCAGAACGCATGTGCAAAAGATAAGAATTGTAAAGTACATAAAAGTTTGCTCCTAAGGGGGCATGGCATGCAGTTGTACTAAGCCGTTGTCTTAGCTGCATCTTGCTAGCAATAAAAGTCTATCTTTGCGGATCAGTTGTCTGGACCTCCTTACTGATAAAAAAACAGACGGTTACATTTGGCGAGCCAGCCAGGAGGTGCCGGGGACGCTATTTTAGCCCCCCAGCTGGTCCGGTGGTTTGGTGGCGGAGCGATCCCCCAGACTTACTTGGTGAGTGGCCACCGCTGAGTTCAGCGATCAGGTTTCTGAGGGGACCGTTCCACAAGGAACTTCTTGAGACCTCTGGGCTGGTGATTCGAAAAGAAGGCTTTCTTCGCGATCGAGAGAACGTTTCAGGCAAGTATACTTTTATCTGCACGGGAATAAGAACCAGTGGGAACCTGAATTAGAAACCAGATACAGCTAAATTACCAGCCGATCCTGAAAAATGGATCGAGGGGGCGTTGATCAAACCCCACAGCGTGGTTAGTAGGGGCTCCCCCTCCGAAGACCTCGTTACTGAAAACCTGAATTGGAATTTCGGAAATTTTTGAATTTTGGGAATCAGAAAGAAATCTTGGGAATAGGTTTCTTGTTGTGTGAAAGAGAGTGAATGGCCTCGCAGTTCTAGACCGGGCGACCGCGTTCTAGTCGGGGCAAGTGTGACCCTTTTGTGTCTGGCAGATACGGACCCCTTACCTATCTGCTATCCCTTCCCCTCTTTGTCTGTGCCTCTATCCTAAATGGGTGGGGGAGGGTCTACCCCGTTAAAAGTTATGACTGAGCACTTTAGCGAAGTGTTTGACAAACATACCTGTACTAAACCTGGTATGATCCAACGCTGTGCCTATCGGTGGCCGAGCTTGTGCGTCAACTGGCCCCCGAAAGGAACTTTCGATTTTGTTACGGCCTCTAGAGTCCGAATAGTAGTCACAAAAGAAGATCAGCCAGGTTTTCCTGAAGATATCCCATATATTAATGCCTGGATCGAAGTTATTCTCAATCCCCCGTCCTGGGCACAAAAGTTAGTAGAGGGAGCTGCCCTCATCATGGTGGCGCAGATGCAGAAGGCGGGCCACCGGAAGTCACCAAACCGGAAAAGAAAGGAGAAGTCGGCCATATTGGACGCAGACGGCATGACGTCACCGGAGGCGGCCATATTGGTAGTCCAGAAGGACGAAGAAACTACAGAAAAAAAAATTAAACCACTGCCGGCAGCGGAGACCATATTAATTGATGAACCAGAAGTTCTAGCACCGCCGCCTTACATCCCACTTTACCCACCGCTACTTAATCTGCCACCGATTCCTTCTTATGAACAAGCTGAGCCCTTGCCTAGTACTTCACAGGAAACGAAAAGAGAGTTAGAATCGGTAAGGGCAGAGGACGAACCGGAACCTCCTGTCTCAGCCCACACTCGTCGGAGAACACAAGCGGCTGCCAGTCTCCAACTCCCAATCAGAGAAACTGCAACTGTCGTACCTGCGGTCCCAAGTGAGGAAAATGCTTTCCAAACTGCACAGACTATTAGACTATATACCTATGTCCCTTTTTCATCAAGCAATCTTTTTAACTGGAAACAGCTCGGCCCTTCCTACGCTGAAAAACCAGATCAAATGATTGATTTTTTAAACGGAATTTTCTCCTCACATAATCCCAACTGGGCTGACATCCACCATCTGGCTTCTTTCCTGTTCACCACTGAGCAGCGGAGACAAATACAACAAAACATGGACGAAGCAGCCAGAAGTGGAGCCGGGTCAGACGGTGATCCTGATGCCGCCGCAAGGGAACTTGCTCCGACAACAGACCCTCACTGGGACTACCAAACTTCCAGTGGACGAGACCGCATCGCGGCTTATCAGAGAGCCTTCCTAGAAGCCTTAAGGAAGGGAAAAAGGAAAATTATGAACATGACTAAAATCCAGGATATAGTACAAAAAAAGGACGAAACTCCGGGAGACTTCCTTGAACGATTAATGGATGCGTATCGCAGATACAGCCCTTTTGATCCAGAAGATCAAAAGAACCACCCCATAATAGTCATGAGTTTCGTAGGACAGTCATGCCTCGATATACGCCGAAAAATCCAGAAAACAGAGGGATTTGAAGGAATGAACATCAGCCAGCTCAAGATTATGGCAGACAAAGTCTATGGAAATAGAGAGCTGGAAGATGAGAAAAAGGAGAAAAAAGAAAGTAGCAGAAGGATGAGAGAAAGTGTTAACTTGTTAGCGGCAGCAATGGAAGAAACTAATTTCGGAGAGCAAGCCAGGAAGTATCGAGGATACCCTGGGCAGAGAGGAAGAGGCAACCCGCCACAGAAGGCATGGCAGAGAGGAAGATCAGGAAGGGGCGGATCGTTCAGAGGAGGAAGAGCGCCTATAGGGGTCAATCAATGTGCATATTGTAAACAAGAAGGACATTGGAAGGCTGATTGCCCTGAGAAACCACGGGAGGACGAAGGAGGGAACGGTTCAAAACCCTCCAAATCTCAAGAAACTGAATGGCAAATGGCGTTGGACGAATTGTCAGATGAGTCTAGTGACGATATCGGGCGAAACTCATGACTAAACAAGGAAGCCCTGCCCTCCGATCCGTTGGTGGAAATAAAGGTTGGGTCTAAAACCTTCAAAGGATTACTAGATTCTGGAGCACAACGATCTGTCATGACTACTGCAATCGCTATTCCCACAGCACAAAGCATCTCCATTGTAGGGGCCTCCGGGAAACCACTGGCAGCCCCTATTCTTCAGAATCGACAGGTTCGAGTGGGAGGACAATTAGTATCCCACCGATTCCTCTATGTCCCTGGATGTCCAGTCCCACTAATTGGTAGAGATCTCCTTTGCAAATTAAGAGCCACTCTACAGTTTGAATCAAATGGTGAAATCAAAGCTTCCTTTGCAGACAACCCTGTTTCCCTTATTTGCCCTCTTCAGGAGGAATGGAGACTACATCTTCCCATAGTCGAACGAACCATCGAGCACCGATATGAGGAAGATACCCCTCTCAATGTAAAACGAAGGTACCTGATGGATAGCGTACCTTCAGTATGGTCTGAAAACAATCCAGGAGGACTGGCAACCGAGGCTGACCCAGTCTGGATAGAACTGAAAGAGAATGCACAAGTCATTAACCAAGCCCAATATCCTATTCCCTACGTGGCCAGGCAGGGAATACAAGTACATCTACAAAGACTATTTGACTTGGGTATCCTGCGACAAGTCCGGTCTGCCTGGAACACTCCCTTGCTACCAGTAAAGAAACCTGGTACTAATGACTATCGACCTGTACAAGACCTACGAAAGGTAAATAGCCAAGTGGCGGACTTGGTGGCCCTGGTACCCAACCCTTACTCCATTCTAGCTCAAGTCAACCCCACATCAAAGTGGTACAGTGTAATTGATCTCAAAGATGCTTTCTTCTCCGTTCCGGTAGCAGAAGAATGTCAGAAGATCTTTGCCTTCACATGGGAAAATGCACACACTGGAATAAAACAACAGTACACCTGGACTCGGTTGCCTCAAGGATTCAAACATTCTCCCACGCTTTTCGGGGAACAGCTGGCAAAAGATTTGAAAATTTACCAGAAAAAATATGGGCCAGTAATACAATACGTTGATGACTTACTGTTGTTCAGAGACACATATCTTGACTGTGCGAAAGCTACCCTTCACCTGTTACAGACATTGTATTCAAAAGGGTACCGGGCAAGCAAAAAGAAAGCCCAAATCTGTGAATTAGAAGTAGAGTACTTGGGTTTCCGAATCCGTGAAGGCACTCGATGCCTTGGAATCTCTCGTACAAATTCGATAAGACATCAGCCTACACCAACCTGCAAAAAAGAACTGCGAGCATTTCTGGGAGCTACTGGATACTGCCGGCTTTGGATTGCTAACTATGCAGTTATTGCCCAGCCCCTATACGACAAGCTGCGGGGTAAAGAAGCAGAATCTCAACCCTTCCAGTGGGAAGGACATGAACTGGTACACTTACAGCAACTAAAAGAAGCCCTGATCTCACCCCCTGCCCTGGGGCTACCTGACGTAACTAAACCATTTCATCTGTTTGTAGATGAGAAAAAAGGAATGGCCATTGGGGTCCTAACTCAAATCTTCGGATCATGGGAAAGACCTGTTGCCTATCTGTCAAAAGGAATGGACAATGTTGCCAAAGGATGGCCGGGTTGTCTTCGAAGCATCGCGGCTGCATGCATACTAATTCCAGAAGCAGTCAAGTTGACATTTGGACAAACTTTGCAAGTAACAACTCCTCATACTATTCAGGGACTGCTCGAAACACATGGACCAAAGTGGATGACCAACTCACGTCTTGTAAAGTACCAAGCCTTACTATGTGAAACTCCTGAAATTCAAATACAAGACAGTAAAAACTTAAACCCAGCCACTCTAATGCCAGCACCTGAACCAGTAAGCCATGATTGTGAAGAAGTCATGGCTACAGTACACTCCAGTCGACCTGACTTAAGAGATCAGCCTTGGCAAGGCGCATGGACCTTATTTACAGATGGAAGTAGTCAGGTAAAGGATGGAGTACGAGTGGCTGGCTATGCAGTAGTAACTGAAGATGATATCATTGAAGCTGGACCCTTGCCTTCAGGAACGTCTGCACAAAAAGCTGAATTAATTGCCCTTACTCGAGCTCTTCAGTTGGCAGAAGGGAAAACTGTAAATATTTATACAGACTCTAAATATGCCTTCTTAACTATCCAAGTACACGGAGCATTGTACAAGGAACGAGGGTTTCTCAATGCCGAAGGAAAACAATTGGCAAATGCGCCAGAAATCCATGAACTGTTAAAGTCCGTATGGCTACCACACAAAGTGGCCGTAATGCATTGCAAAGCACACACTGGAAAATCTGATCCTATCGCAAGGGGAAACCAGAAAGCTGATTCTGCCGCCAAAGCAGGAGCCCAAGATCCTTATCAAACAAAAATGACCATATGTCCCCTCTTGCAGTTTCCAACTGAAGTACCCACCTACTCAGCCGAAGAAAACGACTGGGCAAAAGCTGAAAATTTCCATCAACAGAATGGGTGGTGGATCATATCAGACGGACGGATATGGATACCTGATACTATTGCGTGGACAATAGTAAGAGAAGCACACTGTCATACACACCTGGGACGTGATTCATTGGCAAAACTACTGGCAAAAACATACTATATAAACCGAATCACACAATTGACTAAACATGCAATTAATCAATGTGTTACGTGTGCAAGAAATAATCCTCGTAATGGACCTGGTCCTGCACCGGGACACGTTCTAAGGGGAACTATACCATTTCAAGTCTGTCAAATTGATTTCACCCACATGACCCCTGCACAAGGTTACAAAGCCATGTTGGTAGCAGTATGCACCTACACCGGATGGATTGAAGCTGTGCCTACGCGAACAGAAACTGCAAAGGAAGTCGTTTCCCTCTTATTGAACCAAATCTTACCACGATATGGATTACCAAGGCAGATCAACTCAGACAACGGCCCAGCTTTTACAAGCGAGGCAACTCAACACCTCACCAAAATATTGGGCCTCAAATGGCATCTCCATTGCACATGGAGACCTCAAAGTAGCGGGACTGTTGAACGAGCTAACAGAACTTTAAAAAGTCAATTAGCTAAGCTATGTCAAGAAACAAGAACCAAATGGCCCAAAATGCTACCATTGGCATTGCTTAACATCAGATGCACTCCACGACAATCAGGACTAACCCCTTATGAAATGATGTACGCAAGACCGCCACCGTTGCCCTCTTTCCCCGAATCCTTACAAGTCCAAGGGGAAATGTCACTCAGCAACCAAATGAAAGGACTCTACAATACTGTGGAAGCAATTCGCAAATATACCTGTGAGACAGAGCCATTAATTTTAATCAATCCTATCCATAAATTCCAGGTGGACGACTCTGTGTGGATCAAGGAATGGGACGAATCAGACTTCCTTAAACCTCGATGGAAGGGACCATTCACTGTGCTGTTAACCACACCCACCGCTCTCAAAGTATCCGGTTGTCCCACCTGGATCCACTGGACACGAGTCAAACCAGCCACCGAAACTTGGCAGGTCTCCAAGACCGGTGACAGCACCCTGCGCTTTACTAGAAATACAGCAAAGGTCAACCTACTATAGAAACTAATGCAGTCACAGAAATACTAATAATCTGTTTGTTTCTTTCTTTTCTCGCAGGCATCAAAAGCATATGATCTCAATGCTCTGGAAGTGGGTTATCAGTACCATCCTGGTAACCGCTCTAACTATCATATGCCCTTCTAGCAGCGATTGGAAATGGTTCATCAGCATCATCTATATCATCATTTCTGCTCAACTATGGCTCATCTTTGCCATAATCCGAGAATCCTATGGCTACTAATGATCCTAATAGCTATAGTACCAACATCAGTTCAATCTTCGCTCAGCCAAAACTGTACAGAATGCATCAAGCAAGTCCGCACTACAACTGAAGACGGGTACCAGTTGGTATTCACAATCATTCATCAATCTCAGCCACACCATTATGTATAAAAAAGCCTGCTTGTGCCTTAAACACCACTCAAGGACAACAGTCTTTCCATCGATGTATCCTTAACGGCAAGCTCATCTGTCATTCGCCTACCACACCCAAGTACTACAATATAACACTCACCACCGGATTGCCAAAAGCTTATACTTCTGACATCGTACCAGCTGGAAAAGGAATTCTATACTACATCAATTCAACAAAGGTCCTAATTGGGGGACCACCCATTGTCTCCATTGACTTTAATGCCTGTGATGCCATCGACAAACATCCAAGTGCAGTACATTGTGGTTCTCCAGCATGGAAGAGAGCCTACACTTTCAATCACAAATATCTCTGCCCTTATGACCGTTCCAGTAATCCCTCCCAGTGGCTACCGTGTGCCGGGGATAAAGAACTTTCCGGATGGAAACTGGTCTGTGACTATACTGGAGGAGGATATTCAGGATGCCCTGGAATGGGTCGACTAAGTAAGGGAGCGGGAAACCTCATTACTCTAGAATGGCCAGTTCGGTCTGAGGGATCCCCATGGCAAGATACTTGGGGTTTTGGAATTGATGGCACAGGAGGAGATCCCATGACATACCTTACCATCACTCAGCGACGAGAAAAGCCGCTCCCTATCATTCATCAAACCACTGTGGTGGGCTATCAGTCCTTCTTCGATGAAATTTCTCAAATCAATGAGGAGTTGAAAAAGCATGCTATCTCCAACCAAGCAAAAAATATGTTCATCAATTTAGCTGAGAACATAGCTTTATCTCTGAAAATACAAAATTGCTTTGTCTGTGGTGGCACCAATATTGGAGAACAATGGCCATGGGAGGCCAGGGAGATTTTTCAAGCTGATTTGAACACTATGAACACATCCACCACGTATAATCGAAATCACAATCCTTATGAATGGGCTCTACAGACGGATGTCATCGGAAGACAATGTTTGTCACGGCACTTCTCCAAGTCGTACAAAGTGCCCGTCGGCAACTCACCATGCACAGGAGTTCTCACAGTTGCCAGCGACACTCAATCATGGTGGCAAACAGAAAACCAGACCATACCCACACCATTCTGGACTGAGCCTACCTTAAACGCTACATGGAAAGAAGCTGGCCAATTAACCACGTCGTTCATAGCCCCAGACGGCTATTACTTCGTATGTGGACGACGTGCTTATGAACAACTACCTCCTCAATGGTACGGTACCTGCTTCCTAGCTACTATCCGCCCTAGCTTCTTCTTGCTACCAGTCACAGCAGGAGAAACGCTAGGGGTGCCTGTCTATAGTCCAATGAAGCCAAGTAGGCGACGAAGACATAAGGTCTCTATCGGAGACTGGTCCGATCAAGAATGGCCACCCGAACGGATTATCGAATATTATGGTCCAGGAACATGGGCAGAGGATGGTTCTTTTGGATACAGAACACCTGTATACATGAACAACCGTATCATCAGACTTCAAGCTGTTCTCGAGTTCCTCACCAATGATTCCGCTCTAGCCCTTAACATTCTTGCCAAACAGAATACCAAATTAATTACTGCCGTATACCAGAATCGATTAGCCCTGGATTACCTCCTTGCTCAGGAAGGTGGTGTATGTGGGAAATTTAACCTTTCCAATTGTTGTTTGCAGATCGATGATAAGAGTAAAGTCATCGAAGAAATCACAGACCGTATGGTGCGGTTGGCTCATGTTCCGGTACAATCCTGGTCCGGAGCCTTGGATTGGACAGCTTCATTACCTTCCTGGCTTACATCGATTCCTGGGTTCAGAGAACTTTTATTCCCTTTATTATTTTTCTTACTATCCTGTGCACTCCTCCCTATGTGTTTCCCTCTTTTCCTCAGGAGCCTTTCGTCTATGATGGAGAAGATCGCTGATCGACGAGCAGCAGCCCAAATTATGATGCTGAACCAGTACGCTTCAATTTCTTCATTACCTTTCAGTGATTCTTCGGACTCAGAAGATGAATCTTCAGTTTACTATGACACTAATTTTTAATTTAAAACATACGGCCACCTTGTTTGCTCAGGTGCAGTCCGGCTACAAAGGGGGGTGGAGCCAATAGGGCCCATCCGTCTCAAACCGGTGAAGACACCATCGACCTGGCTAACAATTTAGGGCCCTACTCAGTATTATGGTACTAATTATTTTCTTGTCATTTCAGTTACTTCACATATGAAGGTGATACTTACGCCTTCTTACCGAAGTTGAAGTATCAAAGGGGGGAATGAAGGAGTTCAATTTTATGGACTATCGCTGTACGAGAAGATCTGAAGAACTATGTCTAATCATGCTACAGTGAAACGCACAGCCATCTTGATTTACTAACATTTGCAACGCAAACGAACCCTAACACGTAATGACGTACTTACGCACTAACGTTTAGTGAACGTGACTCCATTTTGGATTCATATTTTGTATTGTATTAATACGAACGCCGTCGCAAATGTCTAACCCGTCAATTAAATGACGAAACAATAGTCTGATCATAAGCTACACCTACTAAAGACCACGCTAGCTATTGCTTGTTCAGCAGTTTGTAAAATGATTGTTCAGCAAAACCAGAACGCATGTGCAAAAGATAAGAATTGTAAAGTGCATAAAAGTTTGCTCCTAAGGGGGCGTGGCATGCAGTTGTACTAAGCCGTTGTCTTAGCTGCATCTTGCTAGCAATAAAAGTCTATCTTTGCGGATCAGTTGTCTGGACCTCCTTACTGATAAAAAAACAGACGGTTACACTCTGGCAATGAATTCCCGAGCTTAACTATGCACTGAGTGAAAAAGAATTTTCTTAAATTTGTTTTAAATGAGCTACTTGCTAACTTCATGGAGTGTTCCCTAGTCCTTCTATTATCTGAGAGAGTAAATAACTGATTTACATTAACTTGTTCAAGTCCTTTCATGATTTTGTAGACCTCTATCATATTCCCTCAGTCGTCTCTTCTCCAGACTGAACAGCCCTAACTTCATTAGCCTTTCCTCATAAGGCAGCTGTTCCATGCCCCTTATCATCTTATTATCTGTCTGAGGTGAGGTGTAAAGCATGTTGCTGCATTACTTTTTCTATAAACCGATAAGATATTCAAAACGGTTGTCGGTATATAAAAACGTTAAATAAATAAATAAATTTAAAAAATTAATTTTGGTCGTCCTTCTCTGTACCTTCTCCAGTGCAACGCTATCTTTTTTGGCCAGAATTGCACACAGTATTCAAGATGCGGTCTCACCATGGAGCGATACAGAGTCATTATGACATTTTCTGTTTTATTAACCATTCCCTTCCTAATAATTCCCAACATTCTGTTCGCTTTTTTGATCGGCACAGCACACACTGAGCCAACGATTTCAATGTATTATCCACTATGATGCCTAGATCTCTTTCCTGGGTGGTAACTCTTAAGATAGAACCTAACATTGTGTAACTACAGCAAGGGTTATTTTTCCCTATATGCATTACTTTGCACTTGTCCACGTTAAATTTCACCTGCCTTTTGGAAGCCCAATCTTCCAGTCTTGCAAGGTCCTCCTGCAATTTATCACAATCCAATTGAGATTTAACAGCGCTGCATAATTTTGTGTCATCTGCAAATTTGATTACCTCACTCGTAGTACCCCTTTCCAGATCATTTATAAATATATTAAAAAGCACTGGTCCAAGTACAGATCCCTGAGGCACTCCACTGTTTATCTTTTTCCACTGTGAAAACTGGCCATGCAATCCTACTCTCTGTTTCCTGTCTTTTAACCAGTTTGTAATCCATGAAAGGACATCGCCTCCTATCCCATGACGTTTTCGTTTTCTTAGAAGCCTCTCATGTGGGACTTTGTCGAATACCTTCTGAAAATCCAAATACACTACATCTACCGGTTCACCTTTATCCACATGTTTATTAACCCTTCAAAAAAAATGTAGGAGATTTGTGAGGCAAGACTTGCCTTGGGTAAATGCTGACTGTGTTCCAGTAAACCATGTCACTCATGCCCTTTTATTGTTCCACACAAATACGCTATCCAGTGACCGAAAGGAACGTACACTTTTATTGTTAAGCCACAAAGGCCGCATCTGCAAAGGATACATAATCTTGGGGAGAATCATCATTTTCACCAGTGTGCATCTGCCCATCATAGAGAATGGCAAGGATGTCCAACGCTGTAAGAGGGCCTTAATCTTCATCAGATTCATGTCAACATTAAATGCATAAAGCTCCTCTGCTGTTTGAGCTAAATGAATTCCCAAATAGCAAAGGGACTCCTAGCTCATATCAGAGGGAAAGGGCCCTCCCAATGATTTTTCAAACTAAGGTTTATAGGAAAAGCCTCTGATTTGGAATAGTTGATTCGGAGACCAGAAAAGCTCCCAAATTCATTAATCACTCTAACAATATCCCAGAGACTCCTTTAGGGGTTGCCCACTAAAATCATCAAATCGTCAGTGAATAAGCTTAGCTTAACCACCTTATTCTTAATCTTAATGCCCTCAAAAGAAGGCAGGACATATAATTTAGCTGCTAGGGGTTCCAGGGCAAGAGTAAAAATATCTGAGAGCGAGCCCATTTACCATTATTGTGCCATAGTTTGGTTATATAATAGCTTGACCCACTGTAAAAATTCCTCCCCAGTGTTGAACCGTTCTAGTGCCCATAATAGATAAGGTCATGCCACCCAGTCAAATGCCTTTTCGGCATCAAGGCTGACCATAAGCCTATCTTCATTACCAACAGCAGATGTTGTGGAAGTCTCTGTTTAGTGGACCCTTGGGCCGACCTGCAAGAGACTGGGATAAGGTGTTCTAATGTCTCTCGATATGAGCAGGTTGGGAGGCGGATATCTGGCAGAACGTAGACGATGCTCTTCACCCTGGAAGCTGGTGCTCCCCCGGGAGGAGCCCATAGGAGCCCAACCGCTGGGACTTAGGTGGCTTCACCCTTGGAAGCCGAAGCCCCCCCAGGAGGAGCCCGTAGGGGCCCGGCCACTGGGACTTAAGTGGGTAGAGGATCAGGACGGGTAACTGGAACCAGACTAGGATAGAAGTAATACTGTAACTGGGTTCGGGTTCTGGAACCAGGCAGGAGCTGTAGCAAGACTTGGGTACTGGAACCGGACTGGAACTGAAGCAAGACAGGTACTGGGGCCAGACTGGAACTGAAACAAGAGGTTACTGGAACCAGGCAGGAACGGTGGCAAGACTCGGGAACTGGAACCAGGAAGGAACTGTGGCGGAGACCGGAAACTGGAACCAGGCAGGAACTGTGGCGGAGACCGGAAACTGGAACCAGGCAGGAACTGTGGCGAAGACTGGAAACTGGAACCAGGCAGGAATTGTGGTGGAGACTGGAGCCCCTCCGGGAGGGGCCCGTAGGGGCCCGGCCACTGTAGCAAGCAGGCAGTGTAGCAGAAGGCAGGAACTGTAGCAGGCAGGTAGGCAGGCACTGTAGCAGGCTGGCACTGTGGAACACCTTGGGGCTTGGGGCAACTTGGGACCGCGGTGGAACTCGGTTGCAAGGCCCCGAGTAGGAGCAGACGCTGGGGTTAAATGCCCCATGGCGTCTGACGTCATCCCAGAAGGAGGAGCGTTGCGCGGCGGGAAGCGGGCTATTTCAGCCCCCTTCCTGCTCGCGCGCGTGCGTCTAGGGAAAGGGCGTTCCCGGGGAGGCCTCCGCGGGAATGCCGCCAACATCTGCCCCTTCTGAGCTGCTAACAGGCATTCTTTCGATGACTGCACCATAATTCATTTACTGAGGTCCAGAAATTTTCCATTCCTGTCTCTCTTTTTGTGCGTGCCTGATATGCTAAAATGTGTCCTCTCATAACCGCGTTGGCAGCACTCCAAAAAAGGATTGGATCCATCTCGGGGAGCAAATTAAATTGTACATATTCTTTCCATTTCAGAAAAATTGCAAATTGTTCATCATTATAAAGAGTCAGACCATCTTGTTTGCCCTCTAGTCCCAGGTGTTAGAGCCAAGGTAGTAAGTAACTACAATCACATGATCAGAATAAGGTACATCAGTAATATCACTAGACAGCAACTTATTAAATAACGATTCTGCCAAAAGTATATCATTGATTTGAGAGTATATGTTGTACACATGGGAGAAGAAAGTGAATTTCCTATCTTCCAGATGCAGCGAATGCCAGGAGTCAGTCAGTTGCAGTTTCTGGCAGACAAAAACCTACACCCAAATCAGACTTTTCCTAGGAGTTTTGGCTGGTTTGTAGTCCACCAAGGGATTATCCGCCAATTTAAAATCCCCTCCCATAATAATTGTATACTGTTCTCATGCTGACAACTTGGCAACCAGATTAGACAAACCCTATGTGAATATTTATTAGGAGCACAGAGATTGACCAGAATTATCTTTACTACTTGCAAGACTCCTGCTACAATTACATAGCGGTCATTGGGATACGAAATCCATTTCTCTTCTTCAAAAGTGACATTTTTGTTAATCAGAATAGCTACTCCCCTCTACCTCGAACTGAGAGGAAAAAGCATTGGCTACCCATTCCCTTTGTAATTTTTGATGTTCTCCCATCTTCCAGATGGATTTCCTGAATAAAAGCTATGTTCACCCTGCGTTTCCGCGAATCCCTTAGCAGCTTTTCCCTCTTTAATAAGGGAATGCAAACCATCATTATTAATAGAACAAAATGTTATGTCAGGCATCTATCAATATAAGGTCAAACACATTCGCCACTTCACAGTTTATTATAAAGGCCGGGATTCCCCCCAGCCTAAACCCCCCCTCCAAAGGCTTCCCAAGGAACAAGAAACCTGTGGGCTGCTATACCCAGGCACAGATGGCCAGTAACACACCAAGCTAGCACACACATTCATACACTCAAACCACATCCCAATCAATTCCAACATTTCCTCCCCCCCCCCCCTTCCCCACCTGTCCTCTTTTAAACTGTCAGAAAGCTCTCAACCCCGCAACCAGGGAAGACTCGTGGCAAAGTGGTTTTGTTTCTTCTCTCTTCACCAGCAGGAAGATGCCCGCACCCAAACGAGGTCTCCTGGAGACTGTGGGGAACACAAGGTAGAGGCCTCTGGCCTATGGATCGATAAAATGCTCAAACCATGCCGGAAGTTGCAAATACAGGGCAATGACGACGTAGATAAAATATGCCTTGTCTGCATAAGTAAGCAACAATCAGAGGCAGAGAATGCAAAATATGTGTACAATGTTTAACTGAAATATTTGGATAAGAACTAACCCCATATTTTAATAATATTAGGGGGCTTAGTAAGATGTGTTTATCAATGGCATGATTGGGTTAGGAGTGGAATATTTAGTTGAAATATGAGTTTGTATAATTTTATTGTTTTTATTATGTTTTATATTTTATGTATTATTTTATTTTGTTGTATATCACTTTGGGTGTTTTTAACAGTAAGGCGATTAAAAAAAATACATGTAAATAAATAAGACATGGGCTACCCTTGTACAGCTGGTAGATATAGGGTGTGAAGAAAAAGAATCCTCCATGTAGACTGTCATGCTGCTGCCTCACTCTCAGCGGAGAGCCCAGTGAGCGCTGTGCAGCAGGGACCTCAAGGCCACGGGCCAGCTAAAGCTCAGGCAACAATCCATACTGTGCCAGACTCCTTTCATCTCTTCTGTGCCACATGAAGACAGGTAAGTGCCTCTGCCTTTCCAGAAGTCCAAGTGAAGGCATCCCAAATGCATCAGCATGGTTCCAGGTCACTGCTCAGACAAACAGACACCCAGATGAGCACCCAGATTGCTTTGGCAATTCCCATTGATGTCTACCATGGTTTTTTATTCAGGTAAGTACTGTATATCTTCAGTGTTAAAGAGTCATAGAGGATACAACATCGCAAAACATGAGCTGTTCTAGAAAGAACTGTCTGTGAAAAGGTCCAATTTACATGGGCCCAGCAGTTACAAAACAGCGTAGAAACTGATAATACTGATTACACAAAGTCAATTCAGCTAGTCTACAAAGGCTTTCACTTCACTGCCAGAGGTTAGCAGGTGAGATTCCCCATTGTCGTATATCTTCAGATGGGCGGGAAACTGCAGAGAGAATTTAACACCGTGGTGGAACAACTGAATACAGTAAGGAATGAGCTCCCTCTGAGTGGTCTGGACTTTAGTCAAGTAGTCCAGGAAACTCAGAAGCTTGGTGTTGTCATTGGTGAGCTCCTTGTTTTTGCAATAGGCTGTCAGGATTTTCATTTTATCTCTGTAATTTAGATATTTGGCGATTACTTGCCTAGGCCGCATCTGCTCCTGACAGCTGGCTCCCAACCTATGAGCTCATTCAACCAGATTCAGTCTTTCTGCTGTACTGATAGTAAGTGTCTTGGGGAGCCATTTTTCAGAGTCGAATTAAGGCCTCGCTGTGCATAGATTCTGGGACCCCTATAATGCGCAGGTTTTTGCGCCAACAATGGTTCTCGGGGTCATCGAGTTTCTCTTTGAGCTTTTTATTTTTTCCTAGAACTCGTCAGCAATGGCCTCAATGGAGACCATGCGGTCCTTGTGTTCCGATAACTTGTTCTGTATGCCTTTAATTGCAGAAGTGTACGGCTCTTCCTTGTCTCACAATTCATCCACCAATGACTGGAGCTGATCCATGAGTGCTGCCGAAACTATACAAGTGAGATCTCTTAGCGCTGCTTCAGAGAGGCCTTCTGCACTGGGCCTGCCTCCTGCACCATCTTGTCTTCTCCATTCAAACTTTTGTCAACCTCCGCTCTCAGAGAGCCCCGCCATCGCCTCTGCAGCACCCACCAATCAAGGTTACAACAATTCACCCACTTGAACAATATTTTAAGTTTCTGAAGGGCTGCGTAAAAACATGCAGGATTTATAAATATCCTGCTGGCTCCTAGAGAGCGAGACACAGAAGCATTTGGTCAGGTAGACGTCATTGCCATACATCCATTACCAGTTTCTTATGTTATGTATTGTTTTAACAGGCCCTCAATGTCCAGTGGAGGAGCAAGTTAGAAGTTTTGATAATAAATGAGTATTTCAAAAGAGCAAAACTTGCAAACCTTTAATGAGGAGCATGGGGTTTTCATTTGGCCTCACAGGAGATGTGAAACAGTCTTACAAAGTTAATTTGTTTTAAGCTCTTGATACTTTACTTTACTCACATGCTGATCCCTACAGAAATGCATTTGCTGTCCATTAAGTAATTTTCTTGCACTGAAGTTTTTAGTATGTTTATTCAGTACAGAGTTGTCTCTGGCCTGTGCCTGATAATTTACTACAGTTTGCCTTTACCCAAGTAATGCCACACTGCAGCTGTTCTTCCTCTACCTTGGGTGAGTTGTTCATGATAGAAATGTAGGAACGTTCGGTTGACCTCCTGGCCCCCAGAGAATGAAGCAGAAGTCAGCCAATACTGTTTTCTGCATGTCTTGTTTCAAAGCTATTTCGGGATTATTTTTTTTTCAGTACTGTATCTAAAAGTTTAAAACAGGAGCTGTAACATCTGGACTTCCTGGTGACTGTGAGCCAGCTGTCTACCCTCAGGAGCAGACGTAGGAAAGGCAAGAAGACATTGCTGGCATCAGAAGAAACTGGGAGTTAAATATGGGAATCGGTGGTCTTCAGCTGATTGGGGTCTTTTTATCAATAATAGCTATAATTAATATTATTATTATATTGTCACTTGTATAGCACTAAACAAAAACATCAAACAAGCCCATTCACTGTTCACAATAACAAAAAGCAAAATAGAACAGTGATTAAAAATTTTAAACAAAAACTATCCCTCGACCACCGAGAAAACCATTAGAACTGGGTATCATAAATGGTGAGTAGACCAAGCTAAAAAGACACAAGAACCAAAAGGTTAGTGCCTGGCTCAATATTCACAGCTGAAAGCTTAAGCTGTGTCGCGCCTAGATGTTAATCACATATCAGATCAAATTTTTTAAAGAAATTTTTTATACAGTAAAATTCATGGTCAAAGTCACTGTGAAAAAGTATAATTTTTGCTTATCTCATGAAAAAAGCTTCCATGTTCTCATTAGAAATACTCCTACCAACAATGGCATGTAAAAATTGGTGTCCGAGAGTTGCCATTCTATTTCTTCTTTGAGTCAAAGATCTCTTTTAACGATGGATGGATGGATGGATAAAGAGACGGCAAAAGTCAGAAAGATACTTGGCTGCATAGGGAGAGGAATGGTCAGCAGAAAAAGGGAGGTGATTTTGCCCCTGCATAGGACCCTGATGAGACCTCATTGGGAATACTGTGTATGATTCTGGAGACTGATGATATAAACCTGATGGAGTTGGTCCATAGGGTGGCTACTAAAATGGTCAGTGGTTTTCATTCTAAAGAAAATGAGGATAAATTTAAAAATCTAATCATGTACATCTTAGAGAAAAGGCAAGATAAGACAGATATGAAAGAGACATTTAAATATCTCAAAGGTTTCCATGCACAAGAGGTGAGCCTCTTTTAATGGAAAGGAGGGTCATGAGATGAGGTTGAAAGGGGGTAGTTTCGGGAGTAATCTTAGGAAATATTTCTTTACAGAGAAGGTGGTGGATGTATGGAATAAGCTCCGAGTGGAGGTGGTGGAAACAAAAACAGTATCTGAATTCAAGAAAGCCTGTGATAAACACAGGGATCTCTGAGGGATTGATGGGAATTATAAAGCTAAATTAATTGGGTGGATGGGCAGACTGGATGGGTTATATGCTCTCTTTCTGCCATCATGTTTATCTGATTGCCATCCTACTTTCATTTTATTAATCTGTATCCAGCTGCCTGTGGTCAATACTTGTAATAACTGGAGCATATTCTTACTGAGTTTTACTCTCAATGCTAGTTTTTCACATTCCCCTCTCCTCATTTTAAGGTGAATTTTAAGAGTTGCGCACGTATCAATGAGTACATGTATGCATAAAGATGGTAATTTTGAAAAAGCTTCATGGGTACACATGTATGTGCGTATGCCAGCTCACGCCAAAGGATGTGGCCATATTATAACATACGCGCGAATATGCACGCATAGTATAAAATAGTCTGTGTGCCCATACATGTGTGCACAATTTTATATGGGTGCACGCAAATGCCTGTACCGCGTAAGTGGGGGGAATTTAGTAAACATGCATGCCGATGCAATTAACAGTTTTCCCAGTTCACCCAGGTAAGGGATAGGACTTCCTAACCCCTGAAGTTAATTAGTTTCCCCTTTACCCTGTTAGCAATAACCCTTAAAACCCTGCTGACTAGCCTAGAATTTTTTATTTTATTATTTACATGTCATCCAGAGCAGTAATAGAGTTACGCAGCAGGGGATCCTGGCATGTGCTTGTGTGCACAAATACGCACGCATTTCATGTTAACATCCCAGGACACCCATGGCCTGCCCAGACCACGCACCACTTCTTATTTGTGCTCATACCAGGACATACATGCGTACTCGGGCGCCTCTTAAAATCCACGTGGCATGCGCCGGCCGGCCGTACTTCTGCATCTTCCGGTTTAGGCGCGCACCGGGCTATTAAAATTCACCCCAATAATGCATATTCACGCAAGTTCTATTTTATAAACCTCAAACATCCACGTGCAAGTAATGGTGCATGAATAAATTTACTCGTATATAAAAGGGGCGATCTGGGCAGGGCCAACATTTATGCATATAGGGGTAGATTTTAAAAGGGTGCACGCGGGCGTACATGTGCGCACACAATGTTATAAAATCCGAGGTCGGCGTGCGCAAGGGGGTGCACAACTGTGCACCTACTTTCATTTTATTAATCTGTACCCAGCTGCCTGTGGTCAATACTTGCAATAACCACTGTGTCAGGGGCTGCTGTGTCAGAGGCCTCCAGCCCCGAACCGCCCATGCCGCACCCCTTTTTGAAAGCCCCGCCCCTTTTTGCAAGCCCCGAGACTTACACACGTCCCGGGCCTTTACATGCGTCGCCGAGCTTTACATGCCTCACCGGGCCTTTTTAAAATAGGCCCGGCGCACGTAACCCCTTTAAAATCCGGCCCATAAGGTGCTATTTTAAACCTGCGAATGTGACACACATACGATTTTTATCTGTGCATATTTACAATGGCTAATTAGGTGTAAATAGAATTCTTTATAGGCAAACGCTGACTGGGTGAGGGATCTAAACTGGGAAAGTGCAGGCTGAAGACCCATGAGGGGTCTTGATGACCTAGAGATATACTGGGCACACTGGTGGACTAATTGGTAAAACTGTCAATTTCCTTCCTGCGCACATGCTATAAAATTTGATTTATAAGGGTAAAAGCCAACAAGTACTAAGGAAAATATGCAATTTACATTTCCATGTGGAAATGATTAAAATTAGGAGCACAAATACTCGTGCATAGAAGATGTCACCACATAAGTCTTAAAAAGTTCTTCTTAGATGGATAAGAAAGATAACCGGATAAGTCTTCAAACACTAGTTATCCATCTATCTTATTGATCTGGCTACGTAGAGCTTTTCTTTTACTTATCCGGCTATCTTACTTATCCGAATAAGTCTTAAACAGCTCCGCTTAGCCAGATAAATTGCCATGATGCTACTTAGCTGGACTTTCGTTGCTATTTAACCGGATAAATCAAAACTTGTCCAGCTATGTTTAAAATACAGGCCGTGTATTTGTTCATATGCAAACTTGTTGCTGGGTAGATTTATGCATATTTTATAAACTGTCTGCATATTTGCGCTCATGATATGAAATACATATGCATGTGTGCATCCATATAGCTGCGTATATGTGCGCCCTCGTGCACATTTCAAAGTTATCCTCCCTCTGTCTCTCTTACATTTCCTATTATCTTTCCTCATTTACCTGAAGCCAGGTAACCTGCAAATATAGGAAGAGGGCACCCAGTGCTTTGGATGCGAGCTGTCACCAATAATTGGAATCATCTTCGTAGCAAAGATTAGTGAGAAGGGAGGCAGGGAGAGCACTGGGTCAAATCATCCCTGGCTCGAATGTAAGAAAAAAGTGAAGACGATAAATCAGAGGGGTGGAAAAAGAATTCCAATCCTGAAACTGTAGACTTTAATTGAAAACCACAGGAAAAATATTTTTTATTACTTCAATTCGCTGACCGGTCTCTCAAAGCTGGACCATAAAATTAGCCCAAGCCTGCTCTTTAAACTCTCTTTCATGCTGTCATTTCTGATGGGGATTTTTTTCCACAGTTTAGATTTACGTGCGTCTGAAAATGCAGTAGAATTTGTTTTATTCATTTCTTTTTTTTCCCATGTATGTTTATGCCTTACGAGGACGCTTTGCGAGGCCATTTTCCCATCCAAATGGCGATCTGCTCGCCCAAACTGTCAGAAAACCACCGGCCCTCAACGCTGCTAAAAAGTCTGAGCATTGTTCCGGCATATGCCTGCTTTTAGCTGCATTAGGAGGAGGTGTTCCCGGAGGAAGGCGGCATGTCTACGCCAGGAGAGGAAAATAACGCACACGGATCGCATTTTCCGGCCTTAGGGGCCGATGTAATAAAGCGCACCCAGCCTAGCACACAGCTTGACAGGCGGTTGGATGCGTGTTTTGGACACACGTCCATAATCCCCGATGCAATAAGTGGATCAGCACATCCAAGACGCGCATCCAAACAAAGGTGTAGGTAATAGCGCTCAATCACATTTAATGCCATGTAAATGAGGCTATTAGCTAGTACCCTGCGATGCAAAAAATCACTGCGCACCTAGGGGCGGATTTTTAATGCCTTGCGCGCCTATTTTGCATAGGCCGCCGGCGCGCGCAGAGCCCCGGGACGCGCGTAAGTCCCGGGGTTTTTTAAAAGGGGCGGGAGGGGGCATGTCGGGGGGTGTGGCCGAACGACGCGGCGTTTTGGGGGCGGCGACGCGGGCATGGTTTCGGCCCGGGGGCGTGGCCGCGGCCTCTGGACCAGCCCCCGGGACTGGAACACGGACGGGGTAGCCGGCCAACTCGCCCAGATTTACGTCTGCTTTTCGCAGGCGTAAATCGTGTGATAAAGGTAAGGGGGGGTTAGATAGGGCCGGGGGGGTGGGTTAGGTAGGGGAAGGTGGGGGGAGGGCGAAGGAAAGTTCCCTCCGAGGCCGCTCCGAAAGCGGAGCGGCCTCGGAGGGAACAGGCAGTGCGCGCTGGGCTCGGCGCGCGCAGGTTGCACAAATGTGCACCCCCTTGCGTGCGCCAACCCCGGATTTTATAAGATACGCGCGTATCTTATAAAATCCAGCGTACTTTTGTTTGCGCCTGGTGCGCAAACAAAAGTACGCGATCGAGCAATTTTTTAAAATCTACCTGCTAAGGCGCACTTTTTAACCCCTCAAATTTTACCCTTGCCCCGCAGCAGGTGTAAAGTCTTTGGACCGGATTTTTAAAGTCCTACGCGCTTAAATCGGGTTACGTGTGCCGGGCCTATTTTAAAAAGGCCCGTTGATGCGCGTAAAGCCCCGGAACGCATGTAAGTCCCGGGGCTTGCAAAAAGGGGCAGTCCGGGGGCGGGACGATCCGGGGGCGGGGCCAGAGGCCTCCGACATAGCGGCCATTTGCTGCTGTGTCAGAGGATCGCATGCCGGCAGCCTGCCGGCATGCGCAACTTGCACCTGCCCAGAGGCAGGCGCAAAAGGTAAGACAAAGGTCAGGGGGGTTAGAGTAGGGCTGGGGGGGGGAAAGGTTAGGGGAAGGGGTGGGAAGGTTAGACTAGGGGGAAGGGAAACGGGGGAAGGCAGCGTAGCTCGGCTCGCGCAAGGTGCACAATTGTGCACCCCCTTACGCGCATCGACCCCTGATTTTATAACATGCGCCGGGTAGCACGCGCACTTTTTAAAATCTACCCCTTTGCTGTGCATCAAGGGGGGTCTACTTTAAAACAAAAATTACTGCTTTTCTGTGGTTCCTCCTATCTAGTATCATCGTGAGATACTTAAGTAGGAGGAACCACAGAAAGTAGCATCTGAAAAATAGAAATGGCTTGACAGAAAAAAAACGAATTTCTGGGCGCACAATGCACACGCAAAATATACATGCTCCAGGCCGTGTATACTGTGCCGGTAAATTTGCTGCTGTGGGTTTAAATGGGTGCTCGTATTGAGCATCCATTTTGGTAATCCACACACAGCCATGTCTCCTACACATCCGATGCCGAGGTCATGCTAGGCACACACAATTTCCCCTAGTGCAGTGATGGCTAACCTATGACACGCGTCTCAGAGGTGACACGCTGAGCTGTTTTTGCTGACACGCGCAGCGTTTCATGGACTATTGGGAATTTTTTTTTTTTTATCGGCTGTGCCGAGCCTTTTTTTTTTTATCGGCTGCGCCGACCCTTTAAAATTTGTTTTTTAGTATCCCCCCACCCTCTGGCCCCCTCCCCAATGCCCCCGGGCACAGGGAGGCTCATGCGGCACAGCGATAGGCAGGGCCGTGGTGAGGCTCACGTCACCACGGCCCGAAGAAAAAGATCGCGTTTAAACGCGCTGATGCTCCTCCTCCTTCCTGCCCGTGCGGCCCCGGAAGTAAACGTTGCCTGAGCCGCGTGGGCAGGAAGGAGAGAAGCATCAGCACGCGCAGAAGAGGAGCAGCGCTTACGGGCCACCGCAAATTCCAAGTCGCAGCGGCCCGAGAAGAGGAAGAGGCCCGGTAGCAAGGCCGCTGCAGAGCCCATCCTGCGGCGACCCTCGAAGAGGAGGCCCAGAGGTGAGAGAGAGGCTGAGGATCTGTAGAGGGTGTGTGCGTGCGTGTATGAGATGAGTTGAGAGATTGTGTGTGGGAGTGAGGATCTGAATGTTTGTAGAGGCAGCATGTGAGAGCCTCTGTGTGTGTGAGAGAGACAGCGTGTGTCGGTGAGAGCCTGTGCTTGAGCAAGACAGCATGTGGGAGTGAGAGAGAGCCTGTGTGTGTGAGACTCAGACAGCATATGCCAGTGAGAGACTGTGTGTATGAATGATTGTATGAGAGAGAGCATGTGCCAGTGAGAGCCTGTGTGTGTGAGAGAGAGAGAAATGCATGTGAGAATGAGAACCTGAGTGTGTGTTTGAGGGAAGAAGATGGAGAGAAAAGACACAGAAAAAAAGACAATATAAAAGAAATTGGCAAAAAAATAAGAAAGGGAAGGTGGAAAAAAAAAAGCCTGTGACCAACCAATTAGAAAACTAAGATCAGACAGCAAAGGCAAAAAAAATAAATAAATTACTTTTTAGTGATTGGCACATGTAATCTTTGGGAATGTGCAAGAGTAGCACTTTCTCTATGTGGATCTCACAATGTACGAGATCAGCATGGAGAAAGTGGAAGCCCACGGGGCCTGCACAGAGGAGGCAGCAGAATGGGCTTCAGTGTCAGTAGCAGCAATCGGCACCTCCCCAATAGCCATGCAGCAGCAGTGACAGTGGCAGCAGAGGAATGAGAGAGGCTTCAAGGTTACTGGCAAAAGAAAGAGAGGGGGGTCTGCCTTTAGTGTGTGCATGTGTATGAATGGGACTCTGCCTGGGGGTCTGTATGTGTGTGAATGCATGGGTGCCTGCCTGAGGGTCTGTGTGTGTGAGAATGAATGGGTGTCTTCCTGGGGTTTGTATGTATGAGAATAGGTGCCTGCCTGTGTGTGGTGTATGTGTGTGTGTGAGATTGAATGTGTGCATGCCTGGAGGATGGGGAGGGAGTGGTGTGAAAATGAATGGGAGCCAATAAAAGAAACCGACTGACAGATGAAGTTTGTAACGCTTGCTTGGGCTTGAAGTGTACGAAATACCAACCTTCAATTGAAGATTTAGCCAATGAAATTCAGCAACAAAAAAGTCATGAAGCAGATAAGGTAAAGAATTATTTGTTTTTGCTTTATTAATAAATACAGTACATATATTAAAATTATAACTTTTTGTTATTAATTAGAGCTACAAATATCACAAAATTATGGATTTTTCTAGAAGTGACACACCATCCGAGTTATGCTCGGTTTTTTTTAATGAATTTTGACACACTGAGCTCAAAAGGTAGGGCCTAGTGCATCCTTTTTAATGCAGCTGTTCATTTGTATACTGCATTGCGCACCCAGGAGAGGTGGATGGGCGCGCGTTAGTGAAATGGGTGCCCAGTTTGGTCGCTCGTTTTCAGCGCATTCGTATTGCATCGGCCTGTAGGTGTGTTATATTCCCTGGGAAATAAAACAAAGAACTTGCACGAGAAGGAGGAGCAAATGAAAGTCCATGTGGCGAGTGTGAGAGTGAAAGCCCACGTGTACCTTTCCTTAGATAATTGGTGCAATGTCTACCAATAAAACGTACCCTGCAGACTTTATCCCAGTGCAGAATATTGTCCCCAGCATGATGGCAAGTAATACATAATGTTGACCCTTAGCTCCCGGGGGTCCAGAGATGGGTTCATACAGCTTTCTTTCCTGGGGGGAAGAGGGGGGAGTTGCAAGAGCCACTAGACTATGCTGCATGTTCCCGAGAACTTCTTTACTCTCTAATCGACGCAATAACTGTTATTTTACAGTGTATATATAGTATGGGGTGAATTTTTGAAAGGGTTACGCACGTAACCCCGAGAATCCGCTCCTGTGCGCGCCGAGCATAATTTGCATAGGCCCGGCGACGCGCACAAGCCCCGGGACACGCGTATGTCCCAGGGCTTGAAAAAAGGGGCGGGGCGTGGGCGGGCCAGGGCCTCCAGGCACAGCGGCCATTTGCCGCTGTGCCTGGAGGCCCTGGCCCGCCCGGCCTGGAGGTTTTAAAATCTGGCCCTATGGGGTAGATTTTAAAAGAAGTGTGTGAGGGGTACATTTGTGCGAGCTACCCGGCGCGCACAAATCTATGCCCAATTTTATAACATGCGCGCCCTGCCGCACGCATTTTATAAAATCCAGGGTTGGCGCGCGCAAGGGGATGCACACGTGCACCTTGCACGCGCTGAGCCCTAGGGGAGCCCTGATTGCTTTCCCCGTTCCCTCCGAGGCCGCTCCGAAATCGGAGCGGCCTCGGAGGGAACTTTTCTTCCGCTCCCCCCCCCCCCCACCTTCCCCTCCCTTCCCCTATTTAACCCGCCCCCAGCCCTACCTAAATACCCCCCCCCCCCCCCCTTACCTTATTTCAAGTATTTACGCCTGCCGGCGCACCATCCCCCAGAACAGCCGCTGTGCCGGAGGCCTCGGTCCCGTCCCGGACCAGCGCCACACCCCCGCCCCCTTCCCGTCCCTTTTTCAAAGCCCCGGGACATACGCGCGTCCCGGGGCTTGCGCGATCAGGAGCAGCTGCTGCTGTCAGAGCAGCGCTGGAGGCACCAGGAGCGGGGCGGAGGGTCCCTCGCTCCCGGCTCACATAAAAAAGGTTTTGGAGAACATGGTAGGGTCCGGGGGATGGGGGAGGCAGGTGGCCCAATTTGTCCTGGTCCTGGGAGAGGAGGGGGAGATGGCCAGATCCCATATTTATGTTAAAATAGGGACCGGGGACCAGGGTTAAATGCCAGCACAACTTAAATGTTTAAATAGGGATGTGTGGATATGTATGTGTGTATTGTGGGGGGTTAGAAGAGTAAGGCCTGACAGGACCTTAGCATTAGCTTTGCTGGAGGAGGAAAGGGATGGGGCTATTGATAATATATTTTCTTAGGTGAGGACAGTGCTACTTAGCTGGATATCTTTTCAAGATTCCGGTTAAGTAGCAAGTTAACTGGCCTCACATGGATGGATAACTTAAAAAACATAAAAGCTATATTCAAATATAGGTAACCTTTTCTGGTAAGAATCCTAGAGAGAAACTAGCAGATTCTCCTGAATATTGAATAATACATCGACTCTGGGAATCATATGTGATTTATCACAATTATCTAATTTTTTATATATGTGTGCAACTGTCTAAAAAATTTAACAATAAATATACAATGTGTAGTATATGATTTATTAGTCAATGTATTCAAGAATTATGTTGCTATTTAGCTCCGCATATATATATAAAAAATTAGATAATTGTGATAAATCACATATGATTCCCAGAGTCGATGTATTATTCTATATTCAAAAATAGCCATTTATGTTTTTAAGTTATCAGGCTACTTGCAGCTGGAGAACTTTAAGTGAGTATATTTGGTGGGATATTTATTTTGCCAAATATTCTAGACAAGATATCTAGTTAACTTTAGCTGGATAGGTTATCCACTAACCACCCTACTGAATATGGACCTCCTTGATTTTATCTAAGGCATTTATGTTTTGTACTTGAATGTGTGTGTGAGTGAGAGAGCATGTGTGTGTGTGTATGTGAGAGAAATTATGTGTGTGAGTGAGAGAGAGCATGTGTGTGCACAACAACCCCGCTTCCTCTCTGCCTGCTAATTCATGACAATTTCAGGGTAAGTGGAAATCAAAAGTTCCTAGGTATGGATAATGGGGGATTTTTAAAAATCCTTAGTTTTAATTATTAGGTTTTATAAAATGTGTCTGTTTTGAAATATTTTATTGGTGTTTGGAAAATTTTTATATTAACTTTTACTTATTGGATGTTATTTTATTTGTTAGTTGTTTTGAATTATTCTTTTTATTGGTGCGATTTTACTAATTGTATTCTTTTATGAGGAATGGTAATGTTTCTGGTTTTCCATTATTGCAGTGCATACAGAATTTGGCTTGTTGCGGTTTCCAGTTTAGTTTTTGTCTATACATTTCTATTTATACTTTATGGTTTCTTTATTCTGTAGTTGAGGGTCTATCTGCTTTGCATGTGCAACTGAGATGAGTTATTCCACTAATGTGTAGTTTCTATGTAGGCATCTATAGCAGCTTGACTTGTTCTGTTTTCCTAATAGGAGTGTATTGGTGTTTTAGGCCTGGTGTAATATTTGCAGTGCTACCTTTTCATAGTTAGGGTTGTTGCTGTTTTGAGTTCTGGTAGTTAGTGCTGTTTCGATACAGAAAGATTTTTGCATTGTAATTCTGTTTTCTCATGGCTTTTTGAGGGCCAAGCCCATGCCCAAGATGCATTAAGTAGGCCTAATACTATATGGGTTCCAAGATTCTCTTGCTTTTTTTTGCAGGGTTATTTGGTTGATACCATAGCATTGGATGTAAATATAATATACATATTGTGAGTGATATTTTTACCTCAGAAGACTTTGAATATCCTTTTTCATGTAAATTCTTATAAATGTATAATTTTTTTAATTTGTTTGTTGAAATTTTTTAAATTTTTCAAAATAAGCAAGTATACACTTGTAGAGAAATAACATGAGAGTTGGTTAACATAATTATATAATATAATAAGGAATAGTCTAGTGGTTAGAGCAGTAGGCTACAAACCAGAAGACCAGTGTTTAATTCCCACTGTTGCTCCTGTGACCTTAGATTGTGAGCCCTCTGGGGATAGAGAAATACCTACAGTACCTGAATGTAATCCACTTTGAAGTGCTGAAAAAGTGCAAAAAACGGAATATAAAAATCTAAATAAAATAAATATCAATATAAATTATATTGACCTTATGGCAAAGGCAATATATGGTATAATTCAACCAAACAACTAGGAAATAGTGAGACTCAAGATGAAAAGAGCAATATAAATAAAGTACTAAGATAATAAAGCACTGAAATAATAAAAGGAAAATGAGAGAGAGAGAGAGAGCATTCTAACATTTATAATCCAACAATAATCATACAAAGCAGAACTAGCCTGAGCATCAAGGTAAGAGTTCAAATGAGCAGGGTCAAAATAAACAAGTCTGGATCCCAAATGGGAAAGTACAGAAGGGTATCAAAGTGTAAACTTCACACCCAATGCCATAACCTCAGAACGCATAGGAAGAAAGTTTTTACGTCACTCTTGAGTTATGCGGGTAATGTCTGGCTATATCCAGATTTGCTGACCATAAAAAGTAGATACTTGGTAACGGAAAAACATTCTAAGTACAAGATCTCTATCTTGGGGAAACACAAAAGAAATAAACAAAGTCCCATGTCTAGAAATAGGAACATCCACCGATGTTTCCAAGAATTCAGTTAAATTCAAATTGGGATCCAGATCTTAAACTTGGCCATCAAGGTCAATATCTGAACACTTTATGATAAAGCTTTAGCAATAGTGAGTGTAGCTTCCACAGGTATCTTAAGAACCTCTGATGTATATTTCTTGAATAAATCAGTAGGGGAAATCAAATCTGACTGAGGAAAATTCAAAAACCTAAGATTCAAGTATTGAAGAGAGTTTTTAATATTTTCCAATTTCCTTAATTGGGACATATCAGATTGAATCAAAGTCCTGTGAGCCTGTTGTAAAGTAGCAACTTGGTTTTCCAAATCTTGAATTTTCTTGGAATGAGAGTCCAATTGAATTTCAGTGGAATGAATATGAGAGGAAAAAGTAGAGATTCACCAGCAAAGAAATAGATTTCTCCAAAACCATCAATGCAGACCAAACCGAGTCTAAAGTAAAGCAAAGAAGGATGAATTATAACATGCTTCAAACCTTTACAGCTCTGCAAGATACAGGTCTCTCGAACATCTTCTCCATTCTGCACCGGCATCGAGATTAACATCCGGAGTCTAACCACTGGGTCATTGCCACCTGTGGAGGCTTGAGACTGTCCCAGTAATACCAAACAGTCTTCTAGCACACCAACTATATTTTTCACGACTGCAGCAAGGGAGTCTTCCCCAGATACCACCGAACCAGGGTTCAAAAGCAGGCCGCACAGCAGTGAAGAGTCGACTGCAGGTGTTATTCAGAGAGGGAAAGGCGGAGTAGTTGGAGCACCAGGGCTTAGGGTAACATTGAAGTCCGGGGAAGGAACTGCTCAGTCCATGGCTCCAATCACCAAGGACGCCTCCAGTGATGACTCGAATGCCGAGGTGAGGAAACCCTCAACTTTAGGTAGGAGGGGATCAGACCCGGGACTGGGATCGTCTCCCTAATCCTTGCCTTCTGCTTAGTATGAGGCATATTAGAATAGGAACAAGGAATAGTTGAGGAGCTCCACAAACACCACCTCCCTGTTAAGCAGCTATCTTGAATCACTGGCGTCATAAATGTATACTTTTTAATTGTGTATGGGGAGGATGTGATGGAGGTAGAGGGAGAAAGGGTCAAAGGTTTGCCTAGGTTGCCTAATACCCTTGCACCAGCCTTGGGCATTGCTATACAAACATCTTGTGGTGTCATGTATTATGTAATGGGTGAAGTCACAGTTTTTCACTTGGCCATAAATGCCAAATAAGAACATAAGACATAAGAATATGCCATACTGGGTCAGCCAAGGGTCCATCAAGCCCAGCATCCTATTTCCAACAGTGGTCAATGCAGGCCATAAGAACCTGGCAAGTGCCCCAAAACTAAGTCTATTCCATGTTACCGTTGCTAATGGCAGTGGCTATTCTCTAGGTGAACTTAATAGCAGGTAATGGACTTCTCCTCCAAGAACTTATCCAATCCTTTTTTAAACACAGCTATACTAACTGCACTAACCGCATCCTCTGGCAACAAATTCCAGAGTTTAATTGTGCGTTGAGTAAAAAAGAACTTTCTCCGATTAGTTTTAAATGTGCCCCATGCTAACTTCATGGAGTGCCCCCTAGTCTTTCTATTATCCGAAAGAGTAAATAACCTATTCACATCTACCCGTTCTAGACCTCTCATGATTTTAAACACCTCTATCATGTCCCCCCTCAGCCGTCTCTTCTCCAAGCTGAAAAGTCCTAACCTCTTTAGTCTTTCCTCATAGGGGAGCTGTTCCATCCCCTTATCATTTTGGTTGCCCTTCTCTGTACCTTTTCCATCGCAATTATATCTTTTTTGAGATGCGGCGACCAGAACTGTACACAGTATTCAAGTTGCGGTCTCACAATGGAGCGATACAGAGGCATTATGACATCTTCCGTTTTGTTCACCATTCCCTTTCTAATAATTCCCAACATTCTGTTTGCTTTTTTGAATGCCGCAGGACATTGAACCGACAATTTCAATGTGTTATCCACTATGACGCCTAGATCTCTTTCTTGGGTTGTAGCACCTAATATGGAACCCAACATTGTGTAATTATAGCATGGGTTATTTTTCCCTATATGCATCACCTTGCACTTATCCACATTAAATTTCATCTGCCATAAATCTAAAAAAAAAAAAATCTAAGTCTGTTGACTGTTAACTGTAATTTGTAATAGTTTTTAAGTCCTGTTCTTTGCTTTATCTATAAGTCTTACGAAGTTTAGCCTTGTTATTTGTACCCACTTGTTCGATGTAATTTCCAACTTTGGTTCTATGGTTTATTTAAATAAATAAATAAATAAATAAATAAATAAATAAATAATTTGGATGCCCAATTTTCCAGTCTCACAAGGTCTTCCTGCAATTTATCACAATCTGCTTGTGATTTAACTACTCTGAACAATTTTGTGTCATCTGCAAATTTGATTATCTCACTCGTTGTATTTCTTTCCAGATCATTTATAAATATATTAAAAAGTAAGGGTCCCAATACAGATCCCTGAGGCACTCCACTGACCACTCCCTTCCACTGAGAAAATTGTCCATTTAATCCTACTCTCTGTTTCCTGTCTTTTAGCCAGTTTGCAATCCATGAAAGGACATCACCACCTATCCCATGACTTTTTACTTTTCCTAGAAGCCTCTCATGAGGAACTTTGTCAAATGCCTTCTGAAAATCCAAGTATACTACATCTACTGTTTCACCTTTATCCACATGTTTATTAACTCCTTCAAAAAAGTGAAGCAGATTTGTGAGGCAAGACTTGCCTTGGGTAAAGCCATGCTGACTTTGTTCCATTAAACCATGTCCATGTCCAGGTTATCCTTTCCAACAAATGGAAGTTCCATAAATGCTACAACAGAAGCAATGAGAAAATTCTGAGATGGTTAACCCCAGAACCCTCCTGGGACAAGCTGATCAAGCTCTTCACTGTCTGTACAGCCACCAGGCCACTCCTGGAGGCACTCTGCCTCTCTCTGACCAAGGCTGAATCACTGTCCTCCTGGAGGTCCTTCTAGCCCTCAGCTAGTATCTACCACTAATGCACACATGCTCAGGGTCCACCATCTCTGATCTAGATCTGGATTTCATTATGGGTTTTAGGAAGTGACAACAGCAACCTCACATACATATGTATTTAAATGTATGTGGGTCGACAAAGAGAATGGATGTTAATTTAATAGTGAATTAGCAGTACTGTTAAATGTTTGCTGTTCATTTTACATTATTGCTATTGGTCCTTCTTCAAAGCAAAGCCCTTTATAACTATTCTTCATCTTTACAAATTTAAGATTCCTCTCTGAAAGTAACTCTTGTGCAGTGTTTTATAGCCATACAGTTCTCCTGTGAGAAACTCCCTTTCTGAAAAGCTCCTCTTTTGACTGCAGACTATTACAGAGAAGCACCATGAACGTTGACTTGTAGGAAGCACTTGCTTATCAGGTTGAGGTTCCAAAAGCCTTTCCTTCAGCCAAGAGAGTGGGCTTGTGCGGATTGGTGCTGTCTCTTTGAATGCTGCCCACAGATAGCCGTTAAGAGGAACATTTGTAGATTCCCTACACTTTCAGTTGTGCTTTCTCATGCAAGGGTGTTTTGGAAGTGAGATTGCTAATGATGTGAAACTGTGTTCAGTTGAGAGTAATTAAAAGAAATGATTGAGTGCATGTCAGTGTCTGTTTGATATCTATTCCCTTATCCTCATTATTCATTAATATAAATGAGATCAAAAGAGTTGCCACTTCTATCATAAAGCAATATTATTGCTTTCATCTAGAGCGCCTTCATTAGAAGAAATGAGGAAATGGCCAATTGCTTAAAGCAATAGGCTGAGAACCAAGGAAACCAAAGTTCAAATCTCACTTCCCTCACTGACACTTCATTTTCTATTGATTCTGGTACCCACTTATATTGAAGCTGTTTGAGATAGAGACTTAGGGCCGGATTTTAAAAGGGTTATGCGCATAAGGTACACGCGTAACCCTTTTAAAACCCCCCTGCGCGCGCAAGCCCCGGGACGCGCATAAGTCCCGGGGCTTGCAAAAAGGGGCGGTCGGGGGCATGGCTAGGGGGCGTGGCGTCAGTTCAGGGGCGTGTGGGCGGTCCGGGGGCATGGCCGAGTGCCCCGACACAGCGGCCTGTGTCGGGGCCTGCCACGCCAGAAGACAGCCTGCGTGCGTAAGTTACTACTGCCCGGAGGCAGTAATATCTTTTGGAATAAAGGTGGGGGGGGGTTTAGATAGGGCCAGGAGGGTGGGTTAGGTAGGGGAAGGGAGGAGAAGGTGAGGGGGGGTGGAAGGAAAGTTCCCTCCGAGGCCGCTCCGATTTCGGAGCGGCCTCGGAGGGAACGGGCAGCGCGCACAAGTTGCACAAATGTGCACCCCCTTGCGCACGCTGACCCGGCGTACTTTTGTTCGTGCGCGTGCTCTTTTTTAAAATGTACCTCTTATTGTTCCTGAATACCTATACTATAAGTCATCTTGAGCATTATTTGGAAAGACAGGTTAAACATTTTCAGAAAAAAGAAATCTCTAACAAACCTCCAACTTGTTGGGGCCTCCAACACTTTTGCCCATGAGTGTATGCACTGGGGGAAGGAAATCTTTGATTTGCTGAAGCCACCACTTTCTTCATCTCCTGAGAATTATTTCAATGTATTTTTAAGTCTCCAGCAAAATTCTTGAAAATTTTCCAAAACAGAACTAGAAGCCCCTGGAGTTTCTCCAAGAAGAAAAGACAACCTCACCTGAAAAAATACATCAAACATTAAAGCAGTACTGCCTCTTCAAGACTGGTAGAAGGTCTGATACACATGCTCATAATTCATAACACTAGGTGCACAGTCAGATGATCTTCCTAACTTTAGGATGAATCTATTTGTTCCTGCTAGATTATTGAGCCAAACGAGTCATTGTAGCATTCATGTCATCACAACTTCGTTGGGAAACCTGTAAACTTTCCAACTGATTGCTAGTCACAGCCCGTTTCTTTCCCTGTAGTACATTTTAATTTAGTTGTAGGTTGGCAATGTTCTTTAGACCCTAATATGTTGCAATACTGCTCGCAGGAGGGCCCACATATTTATTAACCCTTCAAAAAATTGTAGCAGATTGATGAGCCAAGATTTCCCTTGTGTAAATCCATGTTGGCTGTGTCCCATTAAACCATGTCTGTCTAAATGTTCTGTGATTTTGTTCTTTAGAATAGTTTCCACAATTTTTCCCACCACTGAAGTCAGACTCATTGGTCTATATTTTCCCGGATCACTCCTAGAACCCTTTTTAAAGATTGGGGTTACATTGGCCACAATCCAGTCTTCAGGCATGACGGTCAGTCCCAACGAAAGGTTACAAATTACCAGTAACAGATCTGCAATTTAATGTTTTAGTTCTTTCAGAACTCTGGGGTGTATACCATCTGATCCAGGTGATTTTCTACTCTTGAGTTTGTCAATCTGCCTTATTACATCTTCCAGCTTCACAGTGATTTGTATCAGTTCTTCTGAATCATCACCATTGAATACAGATACACAGGTATCTCCCCTGTACCTGCTTGGATTCATTATGCCAAACTTAATTTTATAGTATGTAATTTGCTAACAGATGGAATATGTGTTTCAAAACTGGAAACTGAGATATGTTAATAGATCTTTCGACATGAAATGCCTGGCACAGTGCTTCCATTGGAAGCTGCCATGCCAGTCAAAGTAGTCATGAGTAATTTACTTTGGATTTTTATCTTGTTCCTGAAGACTTTTTCCCCTAATATCAATAATGTAACAGTAAAATATATTAATACACTATGATAACCACTTTAGAAAATAAAAGCATGCTATAAGATACAACATAACAAAATATTACGCACTACTACTGTTGCATATTTCGATAGTACTACAAGACACATGCAGTGCTGCACAAACATATAAGAGACAATCCAAGTTTCACAGACTTTAAAGTGTAGTTAAGACACAAACAAAACACGTAGGAGGTGGAGAATGTGGAAAATGGAAGAAGTGAACTTAATGTTTGGAATGGTTTGCTTTGGAGAAAAAGGTTAGAGGAAGGATAACATTTTATTTATTTATTTATTTTTATTTTTGTGTTTATTTAATTGAAAGCATTTTTTACCCATGCCCTCCAAAGTTCGGGGCAGGGTACATAAAAACACACACACACAATTCTAAATATACAAGCACAGTTAAGACTTCTTAAAGAAGAAACATCTGCTTAGAGCAGTGATGTACTAAGGGGAAGTGCGGGGGTGCGGTCTGCCTGGGAGACAGCCAGGAGGGTGCAGGCGAGAGGTCAGCGGCTGCGAGTAGAGCCCATCCCGCCGGGCCGCAAGCGGTGGAAGCAGGGCCAGTGGAAGCAGTAGGCGGCTGCCTAGAACCCATAGCATTTTCTTCTGCGGAAGAGCAAGAGGTGGGTCCGCACGGGCAGGAAGAAGGAAAGGCCGAAGCAGGAGGAAGATCAGCGCGCGTCCTGGGTCATCGCAGGAAGAGGCAGCATCGGCATTTGAGTCCACGTGGAGCAATAGCGCTGCCCCTCATCCCCACCGCAGATGCAGGAATCGGGGGCTGAAGGAGGAAGCTGCTGTTCTGCTTCTGATGGGGAGCGGGGTAGAAAGTGAGAGTGTGTTTGTGTCTATATATGTGTGTGTGTGTGTGTGCGTGCGTGCGCCTGTCTGGGAGAGTCTGAGTTAGAGCATGTCTGTGTCTGTGTATGTGTGTGTGCGCCTGTCTGGGAGAGTCTGAGTTAGAGCATGTCTGTGTATGTGTGTGTGTGTGTGCGCCTGTCTGGGAGAGTCTGAGTTAGAGCATGTCTGTGTCTGTGTATGTGTGTGTGCCTGTCTGGGAGAGTCTGAGTTAGAGCATGTCTGTGTCTGTGTATGTGTGTGTGCCTGTCTGGGAGAGTCTGAGTTAGAGCATGTCTGTGTCTGTGTGTGTGTGTGTGCGCCTGTCTGGGAGAGTCTGAGTTAGAGCATGTCTGTGTATGTGTGTGTGTGTGTGCGCCTGTCTGGGAGAGTCTGAGTTAGAGCATGTCTGTGTCTGTGTATGTGTGTGTGCCTGTCTGGGAGAGTCTGAGTTAGAGCATGTCTGTGTATGTGTGTGTGTGTGTGTGTGTGCCTGTCTGGGAGAATCTTAGTTAGAGCGCGCTCACGCGCACGTGGGAGTGAAGGTACGTGTTTGTGTGTAAGAGAGGGAGCCTGTGTGAATGGGTGTGTATGTGTGAGATAAAGACAAATTGGTAGAGCCTGTGTGCAGGGATATGTGAAACTGTGTGCAAGAAAGAGGGAACCTGTGTGAGGGAGAGGGGAACTGGAGATCACTGGAGGGGAGCGGGGGATGGAGAATTGAACCTGGGGGGTGCCAAAGGAAGTATCCACCCCGGATGCCAAATACTTTAGGTATGCCACTGGCTTACATGTATGCTTGGAAAAAAATAATTATATTTCTTTGGCGTGAATGCTACCTGAGAGAGGTAAGGTAATTATTAAAGGGTGATGTGCCAGGCCTACTGACTCTGGAGCTCCCTGAATGCAATACTAAACAGGAAGGTTTTGAGCGCTTTTTAAATTTCTTTCTTATCAATACACAACCTCGGAGGTGTGAGGAAAATGTGTTCTAGAGTGAGGGGGGCCAGCATGGAGAAAGCTCTTTCTCTAGTACTATACAAACGGGCAAACCATGGGGAGGGAATGTCCAATAAGTTCTGACCTGAGACGCTCAAGGTGCGAGTCGATGCATAAAATTTCACAGTGGAGTTGGCCCAGCGGGAGTTTATATTATGTAGGTAGGAGATTATGCATCATGATGGTAACGAATGTAGTGAAAAAAGCGCGGGTGTGATGTGATCTCCGGTTAAGACTCTGGCTGCAGAATTTCGAATGATTTGTAAAGCTCCGCGTGTGCTCTGGGGAAAGCTGATGTGTAAGGAGTTACAGTAGCCAGGGGATGAAAAAGTAAATGCTTGCAGAGTTGTTCTAAAATCAGATGTGCCTAGAGAAGCGAGGAAGTCTCATGGAACAGTACATAACATTTTTTTGCTGGTCCTTCTGTATTGAAAATGCAATAAAATGTTTGGGGGGGAGGGGGGGTGTTGCTGTGCTGATCGTCATTCTCCAAAATGTGGGACAGGGTGAAAAAATCCAAATGCTGCCTACAAAGCAGGGCAGTCACCCCCCGGCAAAGGCGATGCCTAAAAAAAAAAAAAAAAGAAAAGATAGGCGTAACTCTTTAGGGAGAATGTGCAGTGCGTGTTCCAGAGCCTGGGAAAACATAAGCGACCCGAGGGCCTTAATTCATAAAGCACTTTTTCCCATTTTATGCCGACGGGGAGGAATATCGTTGCTTTCACCAAGGCCTTAAATTGCTTTGGGCAAAAAAGATCAATAAGGAGATGGAGGAAGAGAAATAAGAAATGGGCACATTTAGTATGCGAGACGGAGGTGGGGGAGGGGCTGCATGTTTACAAATTCCATCCTTTCAGTGACCGCAGGGGATTATTACAAAACTTGCTGATGAAGACTTGGGAGGGGGGCTGGGGGCTGGGTTAAGTATTAGTCTTGTCGGAATCAGAAAGGAAAAGATGGAGATCTGAAGGGGGCCTCCCAGCGGAGGTGCTGGAGGCCGGCAGCGCTGCGGATCCTGGGCAGGCTTGGGGAAAGACGTGGAGGGCAGCGATGGGAGGGAGGGAGTGGACTGAGAGGTCAGGATGGTGTTGGCTTGCATAGGGGGGGGGGGGGGGCAGTTGTATGTTCTTCTGCCCAGGGTGGCAGATGGAAAGGGCCAGTTGATCTTTATCTACCATTATTTACTATCTTCATTTTAAGGATGTCCCACTATGCCAAGCAACACTAGACCAGCAGCCTTTACCATAGGAATTAAATTACTTTTGGATCGTTGCTACCTATTCCTTTTCACATTCTGCCAAGGACCGTCCACAAAAGCCAATTTTTGAAGAAAATCTCTGCTCGAGGAGCTGTCACTTGCGATATTAATGAACAGGTGTCCTCCAGACGTAAGGTCAATTATTTTACCGTGAATTGTACTCTTCCTGCAGAAAAAAAAACAAAACAGCTTTGGGGCTGGTTGTGTTTTCAAAATGCATGCTCATTCAATGTGTTAATTCATACTGACGATACCGCTCAGATAGGAATATTATCACTGCACCAAGAGAAGCCAGTCTCTAAATTATCTTCCCATCAGTTTCTTGAATAGCATTGTCTCGTGTAAATGAGTTGTTTGACGTAAGCCAGCTGTTCTTACGCTGCCACCCCTCGTCGGCTGCAGCAGCTGTCTTAACAAGGCCTGGGGACGGAGGAGCAGGAGCAGCGTCTCATGCACTGGATGGGAAGAAGTGAACCGCAGTAAAGGGATCCCCGGTCAATATATTATTAGCTGTTAAAGCACACAGCTGAGAAAACTGCAGGACCCTAATTTAAGGTGAATTAAAAGGTCGAGCATCAGGAGACGCTCACTCTCAGACATTATCCTCATGCTGCAAAAAGGGATACATACGGGCCAGCTGAAGGTGTTAGCCTTTCTCATGTCTTCCGGGGGGGAGAGAAGAGATAGTTACAGGGAGGAGGGAAAAGCAACCTCCTCACTTTTACCAGGGTTTCTTCAAACTGGAACCTGGCGGCAAATATCTGCACTTTGACCGGGAGAACAAATCCAGTCTATCTCCTGTGCGCTTGCTACTTCTGAGCATGCAATGATGAGGGACTGGAGAACAATCGAGTACAGTAAAGTAACTTGTAACGTGAGTTTTTACTGGGGTAATCAGATAAGAAATAGTAGCTTTCACATTAGTATGAAGTCACAAGAATTAATGCAACTGTTTTCACAAATTGGGGCCTATGCAATATCGGGCACTGAGCTCAGCGAGCCGCTAAACGCGCGATCAATCGTTTTGGATGTGCTAGACGTATGCCCAACGCAATATCGGATGCTGAGCTCAGCACGTCATTAAACGCATGATTGGACGAGTGTTTTGGACGTGCTAGACATATGCCCAAGGCAATATCGGGATTAGCGCATCCAAAACGCGCATCCATATTGCGCATAGCTAATAGCGCTCATCACATGCAAATGCCATGTTAATGAGGCTGTTAGCTAGTACCCCCGATGTAAAAAAAAAAAAAAGTGAGCCCGACGCACACACTTTAACCCTGAAAAATTAACGCCAGTCCAGAGCTGGCGTTACGTTTTGAGGCACTCCAAGCCATGCTCAGAAAAGCAAATAGTACAGCTTTTCTGTGGTCCCTCCTACTTAATATCGTTGTGATACTAAACAGGAGGAACTACAGAAAGCTGCAACCTGGGGAAAAAAAATCTTGACAGTCCGTTTTCCTATGCCGTGCACGCTCGGAAAATTGTGTCCGTTTTCCTTAGCTGCGCACAGCCACTTCTCTTGGGCGCTCGATGCCATGGATGTGCTAGGGAGGCGCAATTTATCCATTACGCATCCCTTTTAGCGCGCCAGCTCCTTTGAGTATTACATCGAGCGCCCAAGACAGGGGATGTGCGCGCCTTCAAAAACTGGCATCCGGGTTGGACGCACGTTTTTTTGCGTGCATGATACCGCATTGGACCCGATATTAGGTAGAACTCTCTGCTGGCATTAGATTATTTATGCTTGCATTCCTGTAACGTCGCTGAGCGCAGCTCCTTGCCTCTGTAGGTGAATACCAGTTCCGTTTGCCTATTGCATGTGCACAAGCTGTGCCTATGCGGCCCCTATGGTCTCCAAGTGGACCTGCTTTCTGCAGAGCTGAAACTTCAAAATAGAAGGGGAGGGGGGGGTGACGGGCAGTTGCTCCTCTTGCAGCTTGCTCGCTCCCCTGCAACTCCGGGATACCCCTTTTATTCAAGCAAATAACAATTTTAGGATCCTTGCACACAGCCTTTTATTCCGAGCTTGGTTAGCTCTGGGAATGACCCACTGCACTCCTTTTGCTTGCCTGCTGTACAGCTCCCTCACAGGCAGAGAAGAGACCCCTAGTGGTGATTTGCAATATTGCTGGAAGTCTTAAAGGGACCCTGCTTTTATTCGTAATGCTGAACGTAGCATTCACAGTAAGGGTTACATAGGGAAGCGCAGCTCCGTCCTGCTGAGATTTGATTCCTCCCAGCCCTCTCCTCAGCTGAGTAGTGGGAGGGGCCACTATTTATTTTTTATTTATTTATTTAACACTTTTTTTTATACCGGCATTCGTAGGACACATTTCTTATACCGGCATTTCTTATACCGGCATTTCTTATACCGGCATTCGTAGGACACATTTCTTATACCGTAGGACACATTTTTTATACCGGCATTCGTAGGACACATTTCCTAGGATCACTAAAGACTCTTCATATGCTCACAATTTCACTGCCACCCCACCATGGTCAAAAGTCAATTTTACAAAATGCCATGGAGCCTCTGTCTTCTTTCAATGCAGCCAGTGATATAACTATGCCAGGGGTGGCCAACTCTGGTCCTCGAAAGCCACAAACAGGCCTGGTTTTCAGGATATCTGCAATGAGTATGCATGTGATAGATGTACATGCACTGCCTCCACTGTATGCAAATCTATCTCAAGCAAATGCATTGTGGATATTCTGAAAACCTGGCCTGGTGGTGGCTTGCAAGGAACAGAATTGGCCACCCCTGAACTATTCAATCTGACCAAAGCCATTTTATTTTGTTAGTTACATGTAACTTCCTTCATCATTCACTACCAGGGCTGAGTCTCTGAAAGGGATGTGCACTGAATTTTTTTTGTATTGTTTATTCTGTCTATTTAAAATGAAACAAATGAAAAAAAATCCTGAAAAATGAAAAGAAAAAATATCAGGTCTGCCCTGCCCCATCTTCCTTTTTCCACAGCCACCAAAGGGAAAGGGTAAACAGTGGAGTGCCTCAGGGATCTGTACTGGGACCCGTACTTTTCAATATATTTATAAATGATCTGGAAAGGAATACGATGAGTGAAGTTATGAAATATGCGGATGATACAAGATTATTCAGAGTAGTTAAATCACAAGTGGATTGTGATACATTGCAGGAGGACCTTGCAAGTCTGGAAGATTGGGCATCCAAATGGCAGATGAAATTTAATGTGGACAAGTGCAAGGTGTTGCATATAAGGAAAAATAACCCTTGCTGTAGTTACACGATGTTAGGTTCCATATTAGGAGCTACCACCCAGGAAAAAGATCTAGGCATCATAGTGGATAATACTTTAAAATCGTTGGCTCAGTGTGCTGCAGCAGTCAAAAAAGCAAACAGAATGTTAGGAATTATTAGGAAGGGAATGGTTAATAAAATGGAAAATGTCATAATGCCTCTGATCGCTCCATGGTGAGACTGCACCTTGAATACTGTGTACAATTCTGATCGACGCATCTCAAAAAAGATATAGTTGCGATGGAGAAGGTACAGAGAAGGGCGACCAGAATGATATAGAGGATGGAACAGCTCCCTTATGAGGAAAGGATAAAGAGGTTAGGGCTATTCAGCCTGGAGAAGAGATGGTGAGGGGGGATATGATAGAGGTGTTTAAAATCATGAGAGGTCTAGAACAGGTAAATGTAAATTGGTTATTTAATCTTCCGGATAATAGAAGGACTAGGGGGCACTCCATGAAGTTAGCAAGTAGCACATTTAAAACAAATCGGAGAAAATTATTTTTCACTCAATGCACAATTAAGCTCTGGAATTTGTTACCAGAGGATGTGGTTAGTGCAGTTAGTGTAGCTGGGTTTAAAAAAGGTTTGGATAAGTTCTTAGAGAGAAGTCCATTAACTGCTATTAATCAGGTTGTCTAAGAGAATAGCTACTGCTATTACTAGCATCAGTAGCATGGGATCTACTTAGTGTTTGGGTACTTGCCAGGTACTTGTAGCCTGGATTGGCCACTGTTGGAAACAGGATGCTGGGCTTGTTAGACCTTGGTCTGACCCAGTATGGCAATTTCTTATGTTCGTAAAGCTCCCCACAGAGCCCCCCTCCCTCCCCCCAGGATTCTCTCACTCTCCCACACCACCCCCCTCAATCAGTTATCCCATTCTGTATACAAGTCTCAGAAGCAGAAGAAATCCCCAGTCGCTTCTCTCCCACCAGGTCTCTGTCTCAAAATGGCTGGCTTGGAAACTGGTGCCATTTTGTTGTACAGAGGTATCTCTGTACCTCCCTATTTTGAGTATACATGCCTACATAAAAAAAGAGGAACCAGCACTGTTCACTGTAAAGGAACAGTGAATAAGCTATCTATCTATATCTTTCCTTTGACTACAATCATATAATGTGGTATATTGTTATTTATTTATTTATTGAGTTTTATATACCGTCATTCGGTATAGCCATCATAACGGTTAACAAAAATATACATTTTTCTTAGCAGTTGTGTAACAGAAAAAAACAATGTGAACGTATACATTTTCTTAGCAGTTGTGCAACAATAAAAAACAATTTGAACAATATCAGAAATAAGAATATCAAGTCCAGAGAGCATTATTAGGTTGGATGAGGAGGGTATGCAGTTCAGGGTGAAGAGAATGTATTAAGAGGTTTATAACTGAGAGTTCAGTTGAGAGTTGGGATGATCAGACGTCTGAGGGTCAGTGTAGAATTTGCGGAACATTAGTGGTTTTAGGTCCTTTTTGAAAATTTTTAGGTCGTGTTGGGTTCTCAGGAATTTAGGTAGGGTGTTCCAAAGTTTAGGTGAAGCAATTGAAAAGGCTCTTTCTCTTGTGGTTGCCAGATGTGCATCTTTGATAGGGGGAATGTTTAGGTAGCCTGAGTTATTAGAGCCTAGGTTTCTTGGAGGATTTTGAGGGATTATGTTTAGGGTGTTAAGAGAAACAATCTGGCCAACAGCCACTGAATATAGATTGGCACATTCAGTGGCTGCTAGCCAGATTGCTTTGGCGATTTGCTATGTTATATAATTCCAGTCAAAAAAAAAGGAGAGCTGATTATAGATATTTTTCATTGTTCCTCTCTATTTCCATACAAAATGGTGCAGGTCTCAGACCAGTCGGCTCCAGTCTGAGACAGAGATCTGGTGAGGGAACAACAAATTGAAACATAAACACAACCCTAGTCCCTGACTCATTCACTTCCAGCCCTCTGGAATCACTTCTTCAGCCGGAATAATCTGGGGTCCTTTGTACTCACCCCATGGTAGCTAGCAAGGTTCCTCCCTTTTGGTAAGGTTCCCCCTGGTTGATACCCAGGATCCACTGCTTGATCTTGAGGCTCATCTTTAATTCTTTCATTCCTGAGGGGCATTTCCTCTGCTGCATCGGCTGGAAGAGCCCCCAGATGTACCGCTCAGTGGTTTTCCTCTCCTCCCAATGTGGCACTTACTCCCTCCGAAAGGTTTCTGCCGTGTTGGCACTGAGCCTCTCAGACCGTGTAACACAGCAATGAACAAAAAGGTTGCCCAAAAGTGGCGTGGAAGAGAAACCTAGTGGTTAGAGCAACGGGCTGAGAACCAGGGAAGCCAGGGCTCAAAGTCCACTCATCCCATTGATGCTCCTTGTGACCTTTGGCAAGTCACTTCGCTATCCACTGCCTCAGGCGCAAGCTTACATTGTAAGCCCTCTGGATGCAGAGAAATGCCTACAGTGCCTGAATGTAACTCACCTTGAGCTACCAAGGAAAAAAGTGTGAGCTAAATCTAAAATAAATAAAAAAAGTACAAAGCAACCATTCTCCTCCCTCCAGAAAACTCCAAATGATGTTCTCCATGAGAGGGAGACCTCTTCCCTGTTGCCTCTTAGACATCAGCTGTTCCTTTATGGTAACAAGTCGGGGGAGCTCCTCGCCAATTTGGTACGTGAAGATCGAAGAGCAGCTTTTGTTGCGGGGTTGCAATCCCCGACGGGAAACCTGAAAACAACTAGCAAGGAAACTGGTGATCTCTTCTGTGATTATTATTCAGCCCTGAACAAGGGGGAGGAAGGAGACCCTGCAGTGGGAAATCACTTTCTGCGCGGATTGGAGGATCCATCTTTAACTTCTTCCCAGTTGGCGTTTCTTAACACTCCCATTTCGAGGGCTGATCTATAAAGTGCTTGCTATTTCAATACAAGAAAGTTTGAGAAACCTATATGCCGAAATGATTCAAAAGGGCAAGATGCTGGATACCATGTGTATGGCACATATAGTAGTACTACCTAAGCCAGGACGGGATCCACAGACACCCGTCTTTCTACCGGCCCATCTCTTTACTAGGCGTAGATATTAAAATCTATGCGAAGATCATAGCTGATAGGCTGGCAAATATTTTACCTGGTCTTATATCACCTGCCAAAATGGGCTTTGTTAAAGGCCGCCGTGCCAGTGTAAATTTAAGCCGCATCCATAAACTACTGGATCTATGCCATAAAGGAGTCTTCAGGGACCCGGTATTGTTAGGCTTTGATGCAGAAAAGCCTTTGATAGGGTCTCCTGGGAGTTCTTATTTCAATGAAATTTCCTAATTCAGAATGGTTTGGGAGAACTGAAAAACAATTTAATTTTTTCTGAAATTTCGGAAAAAATTCATTTTTGAGTTAGCACGCACTAACTCTACCAGGTTAGTGTGCACTATCAGGAGTTAGCGCGCACTAACCCAAAAATCGGTGCCCCTGAAAAAAAAAAAAACCCAAATCACGGGAAAAACTAAATTCTCGCGGCAGGGCCCCGAAACGAAGCCTGACACGAAATGTTTACCCGAAGCACATCTCTAGAACATATTGCAACGCTCCGCCATAGCTTCTGGGATTGCCCTCCTATACAGCAATTTTGGACGTGTGTTTGAGAGTTCTTTTTTGATAAATTTCAATGCCAGATACTGGAACAGGCTGCCCCCTTTGAATGTTGGGTATTGGGGTGGAGGAATTACGCTCTGAATGCACTGGATTATTGGTAACCAAAGGGTTATGTGTCACATAGAGATGTACTCTGGTGCGCTGGGTGATGGGAGATGCTCCCACTTTTCCATTATGGCATGCCGAAATGTTAGACCTCTTAATGTTAGATTTCAGATCATGCTGCCTTGGATGTAATGACAGAGTGATGAAACGCTTTTCCAGCATTTGGGGACCTTTTATTGCCCAGCTGGCTCCATCTCTGCAAGCCTGATTTCAAGTGGTGGGTGAACCAGTAACATAAAAAGGCTTGAATTTGTTAGTTAGTCCTTCTCTGTTAGCAAGATGATTATTTTGCTGCTGTAATTTCTTTCTCTCTCTCACATTTTATAATACATAGGGTTTGCGGGGGGAGAAGAGGATCATGTTGTGTACTCCTTACTGTTTATATAGTTTGTTTAACTGGAAGGAATAAAGACATTATACAAAAAAAAAAAAAAAGTACAGAGCAACCTTCAGACACTAAAAACAAAATTTCTGTCCTGCAAAGGACCAGAGGCTTTCATCCAGGACTTGGGTTACCTCTTCCCTCTCCTGGAAAGAAAGGGTGGGCAGAAACCTTCCTGCTCCCTGAGATCTGCTCTTCGTGACAGCTCGCCCATCTCATGGAGGCAGGGGTTAGAACTTTCTCAGTTTCCAGTCCGCTAACTTTGGAACTCCTTGTCTGAACATCTGCGTCCGATGATTGACCCTCAGACATTTAAGAAAACTTTAAAGACCTCTCTCTTCAGAGAAGCATTTGGCGGTATTAATTAAGCAGGCTGGAGGAGCGTTTGAGCATCTTGGTCTTTCTTCCTTCCCCTTCCCCAGGTACAAAACTTAGATTGTAAGCCCTCTGGGGATAGGGAAACACCTACAGTACCTGAATGTAATATCTCTGATGTGATATCTCTGATTGAATGTCGGTATATGAAAAACAATAAATAAATAAATAACTGAATCTAGTTCCCTGCACAGTGCATTTTGTTCTGCCTGGCTCTCCTTTGTGACACTTATTTTATTTAGTGAATGCATCACACGCCTTTTTATTGTAGCTTAAGGCGAGTTACATTCAGGTACAGTATGTATTTTCCCTAACTCCAGAGGCCTCACAGTCTTATTTAATTACTTACTTATTTATTTACAAGGTCTTGTTGCCCGCACCCTCCAAAGTTCGGGGAGAGTTACAATAAATAACATACATAATAAAAACAAAGTCAATACATATATAAGCAACCAAAAATTCTATAAGCAGCCTAGGCTGATTATTGCCTGAACAGTTAAAATGATAAGATATTTTTGCAAAAGCCATGTTAGGCCTGGGGACAATCAGGATGTGTGGAGGTCTTTATATGCCTGGGTCAATAAGTAGCTTTTCAGGGCTTTCTTCAAACCTTTAGCATTGAATATTGATTGGACAAGGGGTGGGCTGGAGCTCCAGATCATGGGGCTTGAGATGGAAAAAGCACGATCATGGGTAACTGCCAATCGGATTTATCTGGGAGAGAGTACTTCAAACAGGTATTGATTTCTTGAACTTAAACTTCGTAAAGGAACATAAAAATGAAGAATTGAATGTAACCAGGGACTGCTGACATTGTGTATCAGACTAAGGGTCATGGATAATATTTTGTACTAGCATCTGTATCCGTTCTACGCCTGGGCGGCGAGCCTTTTTATTGGCACATATGCTCTTGTATGCTCTCTGTCACACCCTCCCCACCCCCCTGTTACCAACCATGCTGTCTGTCATCCCTCATCCCCCCTCTCTCATACACACATTCTGTCTCACACCCTCTTGCTCTCTCCCACCTTCCCCTCCCCGACACATATTCTCTGTCACCGGCATTCCCCTCCTGTCATATAGGCTCCCTCTCTCTGAAACCCATACTCAAGCATCCCCCCACCCACCCTCTCTTACCTCCCATGCTCTCTGTCACACCCTCCCCACCCCTCTCTTACCATCCATGCTCTCTGTCACCCCCCCCCTCTCTCACACACACATAGTCTCTCACCGGCATCCCCCCCCCCCCCACCATGCTCTCTCTCACACCCTCTTGCTTTCTCCCACCCTCCCCTCCCCGACACACATTGTTTGTCACCGTCATGTCGCGGGAGCCGCGCCGTTGGCAGTGAAGATGAAGGGCCGGCGGGGCCTTCCATGTTCACGTTCAGCAGAAAATAGCAGCGGAGACCGCGGCACGCCGCGAACGGAGCGCCTCCAGCAGCACACGGTCCCTTTGCGGCGAAGATGAAGGCTGGGGGGCGTCAATCGCAGCACTCGGGGGGCCTTCCCTTTTTGCCGCGAAGGGCACGCCGGGCCTTCATGTTCGCCGCGAACGGAACGTGTGCCTCTGGACGTGCTCCGTTCGCGGCGTGCCGCGGTCTCCGCTGCTATTTTTATCCTGTCCCGCGATGGCCGCAGCAGAATTTCCCCCAGGGTACCTCTTGTCCCTGGTGTTGCGGCGTGTTTGAGGCTCCAAGGCGTCCAGGGAGCCTCCTGCGCCCCCAAGTCCGATCCATAATATATCGGGCTTGGTAGTTATAGCGCCATCTATTGGCGGACTGAAGAACATCTGCGATCACTGACGGACACACTCCCAAGCCCGATATATTATGGATATTATCTGCCACTGTACCGTTAACCAGTGCAGGGAATACAAAATAGGAGTAATGTGGCCATGCGATTTTGAGTTTGTGAGTAATTAGGCTGCGGAGTTTTGGACCAGTTGGAGAGGCCTGGTGGAAGACTGTGGGAGGTTAACATAAAGAGAATTATAGTAATCGATTCCTGTAAGTACCAAAGATTGAAGAACAGTCCAAAAATCAACAGGTTCGAGAAGAGGCTTAACATGTCTGAGGTGACGGAGTTTATAGTAGGATATTTGTAAGACCAACTTGATATGTGATTTCATATCAAGTTAGGCTCAAAAATGACTCCAAGGTTCCTAGCAATATGGGAAACTTGAATTGTAGTATTGCCAAAGGAAAATGTCTTGGGCATATCAGGAAGAGCAATGTTACCTTGTTTCAAAATTTCGGTCTTTGGTAAATTCAGGCAAAGCTTGTTATGAGACAGCCATGCGTTAATGGAAGATAAATAAAGAGTGATAAACTGAGCAGTGGACTGCCAATTCTGCCTGATTGGAAAATGAAACTGAATGTCATTGGCATAAAGGCAATAAGAAAGTCCTAAGGTGAAAAGTAGTGTGCAAATAGGCGCAAGGTATATTGAATAAAGCAGCCGAAAGTGCTGAATCTTGGGGAACACTAGTATTGACAGAAGACCATAAAGAAGTAGCCAAATATGATGTTGCTACTAATATCGGTATAGAAAAGTCTTAAATAAATAAAATAAATATAGGCGTATATGTGTTGAGTCCGATCATGCAGATAAGATTTGAACCAAGCATATACTGTTCCTGCCAAACCAATATTGGCAAGGCGAGAAAGAAGTATATCATGGTTGATGGTATCAAAGGCAGCAGTGAGATCTAGAAAAACAAGAATGTAAAAGGTTCCAGAATGAAATCCATGGTGGATTGTATCAGTTCTAGATATTAATATTATCTCTGCACTATGATGAGGTCTAAAACCAAACTGACACTGATCCAATTTGGAATGATCCATTTGAGAACGACCAATTACATTATTTTGGAGAGAAATGGAAGGGAAGTTACTAAATTCTGTATTAGCTGCTGAAGGTTTCTTTAGTAAAGGTAGAACTAAAGCCATTTTGAGAGAGAATGGAAGGGTACTGGTAGATAGGGAAGAGTTAACAATTTGAGCAATGGGTAGGGGAATGTTGTCCCTGAGGAAATGGAGCATGAAGTGACTTGGACAAGGTCACAAGGAGTGGAAGTGGGACTTAAACTCTGGTTTTGCTGGTTCTCAGCCTGCTGCTCTAACCACTAGGCTACTCCACACTTGATAACTGACTCTTATTCACTCATTAATCACAATTTATTGTATTTTGTTTGTTTATTTATATGTTGTATCATCCTCGTGCTTATGTATGTTTTTCTGTACCCAGCCCCAAACCTTGGGGAATGTGGGTATGTTGGGTTTTTTTTCAATAAATAAATAAACTTCCATCCAAAACAAAATCACTGAAAAGAAACAGCTCACCAGCCACTAGGTGTGAACTAGCAGCAAATCTTTCACCCAACACCTAGGCTCCTCACCAAGGCTTTGGGCCTAAAAATCAAAAACAGAAGAGCTGAAGGTATAAAAACTCCTGCTCTCTCAAAATCAAACTCAAGTCCACAAAAATCACTAGGGATCTCTCTCTCTGGTACAGAACTGGATTAAACCATTACAGCAACCTCCCATGGGGGTGCTGTGGACAGATGGTACATTCCACTGGCCTACACCGCATAGCATTAGCCTTCTACAAATAAAACTCCCTAGTAAGGTTCCCAAAAGGGCCTTACATGTAAAAAAAAAAAAAAGTGAAGAGATAGCAAAATCTTGATCTAGCACCGTTGTATTCGCTTCCAGACAGTCACAAATGAGACAGATTTTCAGGATTTTTCTAATGAATATGCACTGAGAAAGAGTTGCATGCTCACTGCATCAATTGTATGCAAACCTCTTTTAAGCATTTTCATTAGTGATATCCTACAAACCTCATCCATGTGTGGCCCTCAAGGACTAGATGTGAATACCACTGTTCTAGCAGAACATGCTAGAACAAGAGCTGTTGCCAGAACAGCAAAGGAAGGAATAGGAAATGTTAGAAGTCCTAGAGGAAACATAGGCAGCAGGATCGGTCTGACAGACAGCATATAAAAGTGATAACTAGAAGTCCCGGAGGAAACACAGGCACTCATGTTGCTGGGTCTGCCTGGCAGGCTACAAGTCTGGTGTTTCTGCATGTTCGGTGCCATGCATTCACGTCAGAAGCCCAGACCTAACCGTCACTAAGGAAATATCTTATTGCGGAAAGGGTGGTGGATACATGATACAGCCTCCCTGTGGAGGTGGTGAGGACGAGCACCCGAAAGCATGAGATTAGTGCAGGGGGGGGGGGGGGGGGGCGGCAGAGAATGTAGAGCTGGGCAGTGGCGTGATTGGGTCTTTTTCTGCAGTCAGGTTTCTGTGCTATCGGAATCAACTGCAAGCCCTGTGCCAAAAGAATTATTAAAAAAAAAAAAAAAAAGAAAGGACTCTGACACTGTTTCCGAAATCAAGATCCCTGAGCAGGGTTCATTCCCGCTAGCATTCTCAACAAAATCGAGAGGCCCTGTGCGCACGTCCAGCGGCGCTCTAGAACTGGCGAGTACTGATTATTCCGTCCTTTTCCACCAGGGATAACTGTTTTATTCTGGTTTCTGCATCCTTTCCAAGAAAGGTCAGCTCTGATTATATGATGCCCCTTCACAGACGACTGCACCCAGACTGCGCTGACCTTACAACCAATTGACATTCTACACACTAAGAGATGAATTGTTTACTGCAAATACATTACCTGGAGCCTCAGATATCGTTTATCCACACAAAGGTCAAAGCAACCACCAAATTCTTCATCCTAATTGTTATAAAAGGTAGGGGGACATGGCCTGCTGTACAAGGTTACTTGACTTTACATGAATATTTTTTTTTTCTGTTTTGTTTTGCAAGAAAGATTCTTTACCGAGTATGGAAGAAAGTAATTTAGGGGTTTTCGCCTTTACAGATTTATAGCAAGGGCGTATGCAAAAGCTGGAGGATTGGAGATTGTCATATGGGAAATGGAGCGCTAGATCTAATTTAGTATCATTTGATTTCTTTAAATGCTGGGGCCTACATGGAAAAGAAGAAAGTTATAGCCCTGCCCCTCCCCCCCCCTCCCAGTCCCACTGTACTGGGAGGTCAGTTTCTTCTTTATATGACTCCTGTTCACTATAAATATTTTAAGAGCAGAGAATTAAGGAGAAACCGTCATATGTCATATATATCACCTTGGTGGCTGCAGAATTTATTGTAAAACTTGGTAATAAGACAAGGCGTGCAGGCTGGGTGTTGCTTTAAGGATTGGTCTTGCAAGAAGCAAAGCTGAAGACGGCACGGCCTGAAATGACCTACTAATGGAAGCCATCGCTGCAACAGATGTCAGATTTTGGGCGTGCTTGGAGGGCAGTGGTAGGAAAAGGGTTGAGAGGTTGGATAAAAGACGTAGGGGAGAGGGAAGTTGATGTTGGGTAACATAAGGGGTTTATATGCACATCCACCCAAACTGAATGAATTCTGATTGGTCACTTTGTTTTTTATCTGTGATCATTTACTCTCTCTCTCTCTACAGATAAATGGAATGGAAAAAATAGGGTTGGAGTAAGTGGGTTCTTGTAGAGTAAGTAGAAAATGGGCCAAGAAGTACTGTTGTACTTTATATTGATGTAGAAGCATGCGGGGGGGGGAAGAGGCCTAAGTAACGGAACATTTCCCAACCAGACAATTCACAGTGGAAACTGTTTGGTGCCTTGGGAGACCCTACCCCTCTGGCTTTTGAAAACCAGCCTCTATATGATGTACTTTGAGATAAGTTGCTTAACTTGGTTTTTCTTGCTTTTAGTTTTCAGACCAATCCCATGACAAAAGAAACTAAGATAAATTTGGAGAGGGAAAAAGATTGGTGGATATAATGATGTCATTAGATTCAAGACTGGTGGATATAATGATGTAGTTAGACTCAAGACTGGTGGATATAATGAGGTAGTTAGACTCAAGACTGGTGGATATAATGATGTCATTAGACTCAAGACTGGTGGATATAATGAGGTAGTTGGACTCAAGACTGGTGGATATAATGATGTCATTAGACTCAAGACTGGTGGATATAATGATGTCGTTAGACTCGAGATTGGTGGATATAATGATGTCGTTAGATTCAAGACTGGTGGATATAATGAGGTAGTTGGACTCAAGACTGGTGGATATAATGATGTCATTAGACTCAAGACTGGTGGATATAATGATGTCGTTAGACTCGAGATTGGTGGATATAATGATGTCATTAGACTCAAGACTGGTGGATATAATGATGTCATTAGACTCAAGACTGGTGGATATAATGAGGTAGTTGGACTCAAGACTGGTGGATATAATGATGTCATTAGACTCAAGACTGGTGGATATAATGATGTCGTTAGACTCAAGACTGGTGGATATAATGATGTAGTTAGACTCAAGACTGGTGGATATAATGAGGTAGTTAGACTCAAGACTGGTGGATATAATGATGTAGTTAGACTCAAGACTGGTGGATATAATGAGGTAGTTAGACTCAAGACTGGTGGATATAATGATGTCATTAGACTCAAGACTGGTGGATATAATGAGGTAGTTGGACTCAAGACTGGTGGATATAATGATGTCATTAGACTCAAGACTGGTGGATATAATGATGTCGTTAGACTCGAGATTGGTGGATATAATGATGTCGTTAGATTCAAGACTGGTGGATATAATGATGTCGTTAGACTCTATGAAATTACTGATCACTGAGATTAGGGTAGAGAAGGGGGTTTTTTCCATTGTGCTATACTTGGCTACAGATGCAATCTATGTTGGGGGGAGAGGGGGAGGGATTTGGGACCTCCATTCTCTTCTGCATAACCACATAGACAGAGCAGTTAGAAAAAGCTTGGATGTGATGGTCTTCTGATTTTCTTTAAGCCCGATCAACAAGTAGAGGTAACTATTTAACCCACAGCTGACAGGCAGTCAGACATGATCTATTTGTCTAATCCAGCGATTTGCCCTAGAAATAGCCCTGAAAGGATCACACCAAACCTGTAACTTGGGAGTGAAATGTTTGGGAGTAAAAAAAAACAAAAAAACAACTTTATTGATAACAGATCATGGCACGCCGCCAAAGGGAACCAAAGAAATAAACAGAAAAATGATAAAATCGTCTCTGCACGAAAATTACAGATTTGTCTTCATTTAGCAAAATGACATGAATTCGGCAACTGAAAGTAAATATACCACTGTGTTTTAGGCTGAGTGCCAGAGGCAATGAATAATAACACCACACAAGCTATTCCAGAGGGCAGATATAATATCATCATCCTCTCAGGCTCCCAGGTCTGTACACGAACTCCAACAGAAGCTAGTGGCAGCAAATTAATGCTAGAATGGACCCACTGGTGTGTGTTTTTCTACTGAAAGAGATGAAAACTCTTCCCTTAATTTGATTTTCACATTATGTGGCATCTTCCTCTGGAAAGTTCAGTGCAATATAATAACAAACATACATCTTCCCCTAAAAAAAATAATGAAACTAATTTCTTTCTCCCAGCTCCCTCCCACTGAAATTCTCTACTAAAGCTTTCACGGAAACGTTAGGTAAAAAATTAATTACTTTAGGATTTACGACCTGTGGTAACAGCGAGTATTTTCTGTGAACGCGACTATTCTGAATTAAAGTTTGCCTGCTTCAATGTTTTTCAAGATATTTGGGGGGATGCGTAGTCCAAAGCACCATTCAGCGGGAGCCTGCAAACCCATAGGCCTCTGTACAGGTCTACTGTTGGAAGAATACCTCTGGAATAGTGCATCGCACAAATCTAGACTTGGCAAGCTTGTTGCTTAAAGACAGGTCCTCTGCCGGTGGCCTCTTCCTTCCAGTTTTTGCATCTAATCATGTCAACAGTAGATTTACATTTTGCATAAAATGGATTGCTCTTATATAACAACCATTATCTATGTAGCAGACAACATGTTGAGATCTTGAAAGAATACCCTTCGTTATTAGGAAAATGTTTGTATACATGGACTGCAGAATCCTATATGGAATCCAAATGCAAATATTTTAGATGCCTCCTGTATATGCCAACAGTTCAAAGCTTTTAAGCAGAAGATGGTGTTATCCCCCAGTGAAATGCTCTAGAAAACAGACATTTCAGGATGGAGGCAGCCGGGAGGGTTTTAGCACTGACACCTGAAGAGCTATAGTAAGCACATATCAGGGAGAAAGCTATAATCCCAATATATGCAAGCAAGTTACAAAAAATACAAGTCCTTTATTTTATTTATTTTATTTAAAAGCTTTTACTATACCGACATTCGTAGGTCACATCACACCGGTTTACAAAAAACTGAAGCAGGCAGAAATTACAATAAACACGGTGGGGGTAGGAGGAGCAGGCGAGAAGGGGGAGAGGGGGGCAAGGGGCAAGAGCAGCTGGAAAGATAAAGGACAGGCGAGTGAGAAGTGACAGGGATGAACAATAAAAGAACAGTAAGAGGAACAGTATATCTGTAACTGAATTCATAAAAGATAACGTAAGAGGCAAAAAACATATTTACATAATTTACAATATTTGCTTGGGACGTCTCCATGGCGGACGGAGGACAGAAGAGAGGGAGAGAGGGGGGGAGCGGTACGAGAATTGGTAGGAAGGGGTAACACCTCGAAGTCCTTGGGCATGCGCCAAGGTTTCTAGCCTTCAAAATTCCAGAGCAGTATAAATAGCTGTATATTTTGTTTCTCGTGCTTGGTGGGTATTTGGCACTTTTCCCTGGAGATTAACTCCTGTGCACAATTTCAAAGAATAGAAGGACAAAACCCAAGCGTCACCATGGCACGTCACGTATGTCCATTCATGTAGAAATGCATGGCTCTTTCTCAGCAAGTTTCTTTATAGCTAGTAAACATAAAAGCCATGCATCTGACGAAGTGGACTCTGTCATCGAAAGCTGAAGCCTCAAGAAATTGGTTCGTCTGTAAGGCGCCGCCCGCCTCTTGCCATAAAAGCCACGGCAGATTTTGGAGAATGAGAGGTTCTAGAGCTTGTTAATCCATCACCCTCTCTTACCGGTATCCAGTGGCTGTTTTTCTACATGGTCCATGTCGACTTACAGAAACAGCAGTGACATTCCGACTTCCTGCCAGGCTTCATTGCTTGAAGACACTCATTTTTCTTGCCTTGTCAGGTTTTTTTTTATCATTTATTTTGTGGTCTAATGGTTTGATGTTTTAATTTTACTTTTTGCACTTTTTTCTTTTTTTTTTTGCTTTCATTAATCATGTAAACTATGCTAACTAGAGGAGGTCAGCAAGGCACAAACCCCGCCCCCCCCCAAAAAAAAACCCTAAAGCTATGCTTAGGATAGAGGTAAAATGCTCCAGGCCAAGGCTGGGGTCTGGTGCCACGAGCCTTCCTTTGCAACTGTCTGGGGAACATTTCTCTTCATTTAATAGCCCCTCCCAGCCCACATAACTCAGTCATTACAGCAACTTTCCTTATGGGCCCTAAATCCATCCCCACCCACCCAAGGGTTGTGAGTGTTGCCTCTGAGGCATCCCCAGCCCTGGCCAACCCAGAGAGCAGAATATCTTAGCCAAGAATCAAACCCAGGTCCCTCTAAATGGCAAGTAGCCACCTGGCTATCCTAAAACTGTCTTTTCATTCATACATGTTACACGTATAGAAAGATAAACACACAGGCTGCAAGTATCCAGATTTGTATCCCTTCTAATAATAAAGTGTCAGTGGGTTTGTTTGGGGTTTTTTTTTTTCTCTGGCACAAAAGTTTTCATCGAGAACTGCAATGGGGTAATAGTAGGGCATAAAACCTATAAAAGGAGATGGCCACTAGAGTGAGGCTGCAGCAAGTTTAGGAGGAACACACAGGAAGCAGGTGTTGCAAAATTCATTACAAACGTTATGTTTTTAATTTACGTTCTGCCTTTCATGACTGGGCAGCCACTATCAAAGCAGATTACTTTCAGGAACTGCGGGTATTTCTCTGCCCCAGAGGACAGTCTAAGGGGCTCATATACTAAGAATTTTCCCCATAGACACAAAATGGGAGCAAGTCTTCAGTAGCCAAACCCCGAACTTTGCACCTGAGCTAATGGAGAGCAAAGATGACTTTCCCAAGGAGCGTCAATAGGATTTGAACTCTAAGCTTTGCTGGTTTTCAAGCCAGGGATCTAACTACCAGGTTGCTCCTCAATGCCGGGCAGATGTAAGCCATGCTTACCAGGTGCATGATACTCAAGTGGCCCCCGGTGGACTCTCACATGTGCATGCTCGTGTGCTAACTGAAGGCAGGGAAGCAAGTGGCACCGGCTCCTTCCGCATGCTGCCTGGGAGGAAGCCAGCTCCCCCGAGGAGCAATCTGGAGGCTCCAGTGAGAATAATGCCAAGCCACGTGCGAGTACCACGGGGTTACATCAGTTCCACTGTCTCTGAAGTCTCCAAAATATGATACTGGACTATTAAACCACATCAGGCAGCACTAACATCCCTTGCTGCCCTTTGCAGTTGGCGTTGCTTTTGAAATGCACAATACTCCACCTCATGTCCGGAACCTGAATTCTCTGCTGTGACTGCGTCGGGAAATAAACGAGACGGTCGGAGCCCAGTGGAGTGGATGCCATAGCATTATTTCAGAGTGCACTGCCACCACGGAGGCTGGAGGAACTGGAACGGAGTGTACAGCCAAAGCCTACCCCCCTCGATGAGTTTAAGAGACAGTGAGGCAGCAGGGTTACACAATGCATCCACTGAGTGGTGGAATTTGTTGCTGGAAGATATGGTCAAGCTCAGGACAGTCATGGGGGATCACACTGCAGCCTGGGTAAAGGCCATTAATGGCTTCTTCCCTTCCCATCCCCCCCCCCCACACACACACACACACTCTCACACTCACACACACACACTCACACACACACACTAGCCCCTGTGGCACATCCACCTCCGCTGGCTGCATGGTCCACCCCTAAGTCGAGGTAGGCTGGGCCACTATTGGCCAGCTCAGGGACTGCCCAGGTGTGCCAGAGGTGTGGGGGAAGGATATGTAAGGGGGCCCAGGTGGTGCACGGCCTGCCCTTCTTTCTGCCATCCTCTGACACCCCGCCAGCTTGGCACCCTGGACAAGAGCCCATCTGGCCTACCTGTATCAATGGTCCTAGTCAAGGTTAATAGTATAACAGAGGGTTTTAGAAAGGTTTGGACAGATTTCTGGAGGACAGATCCATTAAACATTTCTAAAGTGTTTTTAAAATGCCACTGACTGTTTTTATAGATCCTTTTTGTTTTTAATCTTTGTCCTCATTAGATATTTATTTTTATTGCATTTGATGTTCTTAAAATTATGCACTTTTATGAGCCACCTATACCCTTGGATTTGTGGCATATAAGTTCTTAAAATAAAATAATAAATAGGAAAACAGACTTGGGGGAATTGCCTTCTCATATATATATATACATGTGTGTGGTGTGTGTGTGTGTGTGTGTATGTAATTAACTCAAATTCCGTCTTTTAGATGCTTCAAAGCGGATTACATTCAGTACTGTAGGAATTATATACAATTTGTCATGCTGGATCAGACCAAGGTCCATCAAGCCCAGTATCCTGTTTGCAACAATGGCCAATCCAGGCTACAAGTACCTGGCAAGATTCCTAAGTTCAATAGAGTCCATGCTGCTTATCCAAGGAACAAGCAATGGATTTCACCAAATCCATCTTAATAACAATTTATGGACTTTTCTTCCAGGAACTTATCTAAACCTTTTTTAAACCCAGCTACACTAACAGCTTTCACCACATCCTCCAGCAGCGAATTCCAGAGTTTAATTATGCATTGAGTAAAAAAGTATTTTCTCCTATTTGTCTTAAATGTATCACCTAGTGACTTCATTGTGTGCCGCCTAGTCTTTGTACTTTTTGAAAGTGTAAAGAACCGATTCATGTTTACCTGTTCCAATCCACTCATTATTTTATAAACCTCTATCAGTCATCTCTTCTCCAAGCTGAAAAGCCCTAACCTCTTTAGCCTTTCCTCTTAAAGGAACTGATTTATCCCCTTTATCATTTTGCTTGGCCCTTCTCTGTACGTTTTCTAATTCCGCTATATCTTTTTTGAGATGTGGTGACCAGAACTACACACTGTATTCAAAGTGCAGTTGCATCATGCAGCGATACAGGGGCATTATGGCGTTCTCTGTTTTATTCTCCATTCCTTTCCTAATAATTCCTAGCATTCTATTTGCTCTCTTGACTGCCGCCACACACTGGACGGAGGATTTCAATGCATTATCCACGACGCCGCCTAGATCTTTTTCCCCAATGTGGAGCCTTGATTGTGTAGCTATAATTTGGGCTCCCCTTCCTTATTTCCTTCATTTGTACTTATCCACATTAAATGTTTATCTGCCTTTTGGATGCCCAGTCTCCCAGGGCTCTCTTGAAATGCCCCACAGTCCTTTTGTGATTTAACAACTTTGAATAATTTTGTATCATCAGCAAATATCTCCATCTCACTCGTTATTCCCATCTCTAGGTCATTTCTAAATATGTTAAACAGCACTGATCCCAGTACAGACCCCTGGTGCACTCCACTCTCTCCAATGAGAAAATTGACCATTTAGCCCTATTCTCTGTTTTGTATTTTTAACCAGTTCTCAGTCCACAATAGAATATTTCCTCTTATCCCATGCCTTTATAATTTCCTGAAGAGTCTCTTGCGAAGGACGTTGACAAATGCTTTCTAAAAGTCCAGATACACTATGGGCCGGATTTTAAAAGCCCTACGAGTGTAAATCCAGAGGATTTACGCGCGTGGGGGGAGGGGGGGCGGGGTTACGTGCACCGGGCCTATTTTATAAAGGCCCGGCGACGCACGTAAAGCCCTGGGACGCGTCTAAGTCCCGGGGTTTTACAAAAGGGGCGGGGAAGGGGCAAGACCAAAAGACTCCGGCACAGTGGCCATTTGCCGCTGTGTTGGAGGACTGCATGCCGGCGAGCACAACTTGCGCCTGCTCGGAGGCAGGCGTAAAAGGTAAGACAGAGGTCGGAGGGTTAGAGTAGGGCTGGGGGGGAAAGGTCACGGGCGTCGGCGGGCGTAAGATGCACTAGTGTGCACCCCTTTGTGCACGCCGACCCCCAATTTTATAACATGCGTGCGCATGTTATAAAATCGGGAATACATGTGTGTGCGCCGGGTAGCACGCACACATGTACGCCTGTGCGTAGGTTTGAACATTTACCCCTATATCAACTGGTTCGCCTTTATCCACATGTTTATTCACACCTTCAAAAATGTAGCAAATGAATGAGGCAAGACTCCCCTTGGCTGAACCCATGTTGGGCTTGTCCCATTAAACTGCTACTATTTATATATTCAGCAATTTTGTTCTTTACAATAGTTTGAATCATTTTTCCTGGCACTGATGTCAAGCTCTCCAGTCTGTATTTCCTGGATCACCTCTGGAACCCCTTTTTAAAAACTGGCGTTACATTGGCTACCCTCCAATTTTCAGGTACCATAATTGATTTTATTGATAGATTTTAGATTAATGCTAATAGGTTAGCAATTTTATTTTACAATTCTTTCAGCACTCTGGCATGTGTACTATCCAGTCCAGGTGATTTGTTACTCTTTAGTTTGTCAGTTTGCCCTATTACATCTTCCAGGTTAACCTAGATTTGTTTCATTTCCTCTGAATCATCACCTTTAAATATCACTTCTGGCATAAATATCTGCCTTACATCTTCCTTGGTAAAAACTGATGCAAAGAAATCAATAAATATCTCTGCTATGGCCTTGTCCTCCGTTAGTGCACCTTTTACCCCTCAATCATCTAAGGGTTCAACTGACTCCCTCATAGTCTTTTTGTTTTGAATGTACCTGAAAAAGTTTTTATTATGAATTTCTGCTTCTTCAGCAAACTTCTTTTCAAATTCTGTCTTAGCCTTCTTATTAATGCTTTCCATCTAACTTTCCAGTGCTTATGCCGTTTCCTCTTTTCTTCATTTGGATCCCTGTTCCATTTTTTTTAACGATATTGTTTTTGCTATAATAGCCACCCTTACCTCACCTTTAAACACACCCGGTGCGTCCAGGTGTGCATATTGTGCATTTGCAAGGAGCGGCACACCCAGGGAGGTGGCAGGCCGGCGGCAGCAGGAGAGGCAACAGGCCTCCAATGGAGCCTAACCAGCCGGCAGCTGAAGAAGGAGAGAGCACTGATGACAGAAAGAGAGGCCTGTCTTCTGTATCTAAGCATGCATGCGAGCATGCTCGTGCACAGATTCCACTCTCTCTCCAAGCAGGAAGATCGGTGGGCCATGCGGCCCGAAGATAACAGGAGGCCCGTGGCGCCGTAGTGGAGCTCATCCCAGCATGTGCTGAAGACAGCAATTGGCCTGCGGGGCTGTGGTGGAGCTCATCCCACCATGGCCTGATGATAACAGGAGACCATGTGTGTGAACTTGTACGTATTTTTGAATGAGTGACAGCCTGTGTGTGACTGAGAGCCTGTTTGTGTGTGCATGTATGTGTGTCTGTGTGAGAGCCTGTGTGTGTGTGTGACTGTATAAGATCCTATGTGTATGTATCTGTGTGAGAGCTTTTGTGTGTGTTTGTGTGAGAACCTGTGTGCCTGTGAATGTGTCTGTGAGAGCTTGTGTATTTGTGTATGTTTTGGGCCTGGGAGAGCCTGTATGTCACATACAGGCTCTCACAGGCACACACACACACATAATATATCTGTAACAGTGAGGGAGAAGGACCCTGTGTGTGTGAGAGAATGAATGTTTTATTGTGCATGTGTGTGAGAGAGAGAAGATAAAATTTGTCCAGCCCTACCTCCCCCAATCCACGACAATCTTAGGGTGACTAAAAATCAGATCCCAGGTATGAAGAGCAGATTTTTAAATCCTTATTAGTTTTAATTATTGGGTGAAATTTGAATGTTCTGCTCCTTTGAAATATTTATTTTTTTGGTGGGGAACAGAACATTTTTTAATTGGATATTTTATTCATCACATTTTTTAAATTTTTTTTAGTGTTTGGGAAATTTTCGATATTCTATTCATTAACTGGTTTGAAATATTCTTTTTATGACTATGACTTTACTATTATGATTGTTTCATATTTCTTGATTTTATTATTTAATTTATATGTAACTGCCTTTTCAACACCATTGTTATAGTTATGTTTACTATGCACCCCTGTTTTATGTGAACCAGCACGATGTGACTGCTGTCTCGAATGCCGGTATATAAAAATCTGAAATAAATAAAATAAATAAATAAATATGAAGAATGGTAATGTTTCTATTTTTCCATTGTTGCTCTGTGTTTAGAGGCTGGCTTGTTGTGAGTTGCAGTTCAGTTCTCAGCACATTTCTGTTTATATTTTCTGATCTCTTTATTCTGTATTTGTTCATGGTCTCTCTCTGTGTTCTGCATATGTGATCGAGGTGAGGTATTTTGCTGGCATGTAATTTCTGTGTAGGGATCTATAGCAGCCTGGTTTCCTAAGAGTTTTATTGGTGTTCTAGGGCCTGGTATAATAAATACAGTGCTACCTTTTCATAGAGAAGGTTGTTAGGGTTGTTTTGGTATGGGAGATTTACTATATTGCAATGGTAATTTCATTTATTCATGGCTTTCTGAGGCCAAGCCCAGATCTAGAATACATTACAAAAAGTCTAATTCCATAGGAGCTCCAAGTGTCTTTTTTGCAGAGTTTTCTGGTTGGCACCACAGGAGTGCATGTAAATAAAATATGTATGTTGTAAGTGATATTTTTGCCTCAGAAGACTGTATTCTTGAATGTTCTTTTTCATATAAAATTTGTTATAAATTAATAATTTAATTGTGTATGTCTGTAAAGGGTGTGGGGGTGTGTGTGTGTGTGTGTGTTGGGGGTGTGGCGTGTGTGCAAGGCTGTAAGGTTTGTTTAGGGTACCTAATACACTTCCTTATGCATGGGTTCTTGGCAGGGGGAGGGGGCTTGTCAGTTTTTAAAAATATAGATTGTAGGATGGAGTTGGGCTTTATTTGATAGGCCCAGGAAAGGTACTGAATGAATCGGGGGAAGGGGGAGCACAGTAATTTTTTGTACAGGGTAGCAAAATAGCATCAGACCTGCCTTTAAACCATGCCGACATTTGTTTGGCCTTCCTTTCACCTTTTTAATGTGTGGAATACATCTGTTCTGGGCTTCCAAGATGTATTCTTGAACAATATCCATGCCTGATGTAAAGTCTTAACCTTCACAATTGCTCATTTCAGTTTTTTCCTAACCATTTTTCTCAATTTTTCATAATTTCCCTTTTGAAAGTTAAATGCTATCCCAGACTTCCTTAATGTCCTCCCTCCAGTTATCAAGTCAAATCTAATCATGTTATGATCACTCTTCCCAAGTGGCCCCAACATTATTACATCTTGCACCAAATCATGTGCTCCATCTAAAATAGCTCTTCATCTTGTCAGTTCTTGTTAGGGATGTGACTCGGGCTTCGGACGATTGAAAATATCGGATGATATTTTCAAAATCGTCAGAAATCGGGGGCTCCCCCAAAACGATAGGAAAACCCCACGATATTGATCGTGGGGGTTCTCTTATCGTTTTGGGGGAGGGCAGGAAAAACGGCACACAAAAACAACCCCTAAACCCACCCCGACCCTTTAAAACTAATCCCTTAGCTTCCCCCACCCTCCCCACCCCCCCAAAACTTTTTACAGGTACCTGGTGGTCTAGTGGGGGTCCCTGGAGCGATCTCCCGCTCCTGGGCCATCGGCTGCCACTAATCAAAATGGCACCGATGGCCTTTGCCCTTACCATGTGACAGGGTATCCGTGCCATTGGCCGGCCCCTGTCACATGGAGGGAGCACTGGATGGCCGGCGCCATCTTTAAAAATGGCGCCGGCCATCCAGTGCTCCCTCCATGTCCTTCCAGGTCTCCCACTCTGGCCTCCAGAGATTGGACTCATTCTCTGAGAGCCAGGAGCTCTTTGTACTGGGTGTACACATACAACCTGTCACCAACAGTCCAGCATGTGGCACTCAGTGGCGTAGCCACGGGTGGGTCTGGGTGGGCAGGTGCCCACCCAACTTAGACCCAGGCCCACCCAACTGGCACCGGAACTGCAAGGCTGTCGCGGGATCCCATCCCCGCGACAGCGAACAAGAGAACCCACGCCTCGCGCGCCATCACGGCACACATGCTGGGGGGGGGAAGGGAGGAAGCGGACGTTGTGCGCTGCGCTTCCGCTCCCCCCCCCCCCCGACAGGAAGTTCGGCCCGACGCCCGAAGATAGCAGGAGGCCGGTGGCAGCAGGAGAGGCAGCTGATCTTCCTGCTCTGGGGGAGAAAGCGGACGCTGTGCACGTGCTTGAATGTGTATGTATGGATGAGAATGGGAGTGTGTGTGGGTGAAAACTGGAGCCTGGGTGTGTATGTGGGTGAGAATGGAAGCTTGAATATGTGGGTGAATGGGAGCTCGAATGTGTGTATGTGTGGTTGAGAATGGGAGCCTGGGTTTGTGGGTGGGTGAGAATGGGAGCTTGAATGTGTGTATATATGGGTGAGAATGAGAGCCTGGGTTTGTGTGGGTGGGTGAGAATGGAAGCTTGAATATGTGGATAAGAATGGGTGCATGTGTGGGTGAATAGGACCTTAAATGTGTATATGTATGGATGAGAATGGGAGCTTGAATATGTGTGGGTGAGACTGGGAGCATGGGTTTGTGGGTGAGAATGGGAGTCTGGGTTTATGTGTGTGGGTGAGAATGGGTGCCTGGATGTGCGTCTGTGTGTGCATAAGAATATAAGCCTGGGGAGGGGTGAGAAAGTGAGAACTTGTATGTGTGTCTGCAGAGAATGTGAGCTTGGGGGGGGGGGAGAGCATATGAGAGTGACAGCTTGAGTGTGTGAGAGGGAGTCTGTGAGAGAAAGCGTGTATGTGTGTGTGTGTGTGTGGAAGGGAAGAAGACAGTAATAGAAGAAAGACACTGAAAAGGAATTAGGAAATGAGCTATAAGGGAAAAAATGGGAAAAAGAGACCAGGACCAACTGATTAGAAAAATACAAAGATCAGACAACAAAGGTAAAAATATATATCTATATTTTGAGATGTTAGCAATTTAAATATAAGCAACACAACCGCTCTCTCAAAATTTATGGACAGGTAGGAGCCGTGTATAAAATCGTAATAATAAGAAGGCTAAAGTGCCACAAATCACCGTGAATTATGTTTGTATCATTAAGTAAACCTCATACTTAGGCGTAGATGTGAATGCTATGCTGCATAATTTGGCATTATTTATCAGTAAAAAAACAACTAGTAGACCTGCATGCCTACAGCCCACCCATGTTAACCTTGTGCCCACCCAAAAAATCAATTCTGGCTACGCCACTGGTGGCACTCAGTGCAAAAGACTGGATGACCCCCAACTCGCTGCTGGACTTCAGTCTGCATCTTAGATTTATTATGTAGCTAAAGTTTTAAAAGGAGGAATAGCCTAGTGGTTAGAGCAGAGGGCTACAAACCAGGAGACCAGCATTCAAGTCCTGCTGTCGCTCCTTGTGACCTTGGGCAAGTCACTTTACCCTCCATTGCCTCAGGTACAAAACTTAGATTGTAAGCCCTCTGGGGATAGGGAAATACCTACAGTACCTGAATGTAAACCAGTGTGATATCTCAGATCAAATGTCAGTATATAAAAATAATAAATACTAATTATGGAGTAGGAATGTCTCTGGAATTTTAAATTATTTGGTCTCTTTGAAAATCTAAGAGCCTCATTTTAAAAAGCATTTATATGCTTAAAACTGGGTTTTCCAGTGAAAGTGGGCTTTTGAAACTTGCTACAATGTATGCCACTGAATTGTCACTAGGTTATACATGTGTAAGTGAACTTTACATGTGTAAATGGCTCTTGAAAATTGCTCCAATAGTAGTTATATTTACACATGCTACTCCTTTTAAAATTACCTCCTAAAGTTTAAAAATGTCTACTAATTGACTTATGTTAGTTTCTGAATGACAAGCAACAAAACTAAAATTAATCAGTCACTAAAATGAGTGTTAATTGTATGATATTCAAACTCACTAAATGACTCCTATTTAGAAGATTTTCCTTTTAACAGAAAAAGGAACTGGGACGAGTGGGCCCATGGCAGGGCCCAAAACTAGTGACTAATAGCCCAGGAACCAGAATTCTCACCTTTTCAGATCAAGTAAATGACCTCTGTAAACTCATAGGTCTAATATTTACAAAAAACGCTTACACTGGCTGAAAAGCACACTAAAGAAATCCCTTACTATTCATAGCCTGCTTTCTGTTTTCATTCAAAGCCCAAACACACACTCACTAAAAGAAATCACTTTCCCGTCCCCAGCTTTTAATCAAGGCACACACACTAAAGACTGATAACTGTTGGAACTGGGGACCCTTGAGCAGACTTGAGCGCGGGTGGATCCGCCGAGGGAAGGCCCTCCAGTGGCTCTCGTAGCCGGGAGGCGGGGCGGGACCAGGAGACCTGTCAGGAGCTTCACCTTTACCAGCCCTCGTTGCCTGCAGGTTGAGCCCTTGGGTGCCGGGGCCGGCAGGACTTAGGCGGAGGTCTCCTGGCGGAGGGAAGTCCAGTAGGTGGTCCGAGTCGGGGCTGGCGGGGATCCAGAAGAACGGAGACGCTCCGGGAGTCGAGGCAGGCGGCAGCGCTGGCAACACGAAGAACCAGGCCAGAGGCCGGGGCAGGCAGAAGACAAGCAGGAGCCAGAGAACACGCCAAAGGTCAGGACGGGCAGGAGAATCAGGATACCAAGCCGAAGTCAGAACCGAGGAGACAACCGAAGGCAGGAACAGGCACTGGAACAAGCAGGAACACGGGAACGGAGGCAGGAACAAGCTGGACCACGGGAACGGAGGCTGGAACGCAGGAACAGACAACTAGCTACTCTCACGAGCTGACCTGTTGCCAAGGCAAGGAAGGGATGCAGGAAGTGGGCTTAAATAGCCCCAGCTGATGATGTCAGCGTTGGGGGCCGGGCCGCGGCCCCTTTAAATCCCCGGCTAGGCCAGCCCAGGATGCAGTCAGCAGAGCTAAGAGACGTCGGCAGCAGCGACCAAGTCACCGGATGGAATCACAGCAAAGCAAATAGTGAAAACTGGTAATATTACAGAATTTTAAAAAAAAATGCATTATTTGCAGTCTGGGCTAGCTAAGGTAAGAAGGAAATATATAGGCTTTAAAATAGACTTTAAATATATAAGAAGGTAGAAAAGAAGGTTTAATGGTTCTGGGCACAAGCTGCTCATTTTTCCCTTCAGTCAGCAATTATCTAAAACCTTATCTCATTTATATGGTAATAACTTGTCTCTTGTCAAGACAACAAGCAGACATAGCGCTCTAAGCAGAGCTGGCTTCCCTGACAGCTTTGTGAATGTTCTGGCTGGCCGAGAACCCATGGGGACAGAGGGAGAGTGAAAGAGACCTTTCAGGCTGATACAGTAAAAGCCGCGGGAGAGCGGGCGATTCAGTATTCAAATGAGGGCCCGCAGTAAAAAGAGGCGCTAGGGACACTAGCGCGTCCCTAGCGCCTCTTTTTTGACAGGAGCGTCGGCTGTCAGTGAGTTTGACAGCCGACGCTCAATTGTGCCGGCGTCAGTTCTCAAACCCGCTGACAGCCTCGGGTTCGGAAACCGGACGCCGGCAAAATTGAGCGTCCGGTTTTCAACCCGCGAGCCGCAGGATGATTTTAATTTTTTTTAAATTATATTTTAAATTTTTTTTTACTTTTGGGACCTCTGACTTAATATTGCCATGATATTAAGTCAGAGGGTGTACAGAAAAGCAGTTTTTACGGCTTTTCTGTGCACTTTCCCGGTGCCGGCAGAAATTAATGCCTACCTTTGGGTAGGCGCTAATTTCTGAAAGTAAAACGTGCGGCTTGGCTGCACATTTTACTTACTGAATCACGCGGGAATAACTAATAGGGCCATCAACATGCATTTGCATTTTGCGGGCACTATTAGTTTTGGGGGGTTGGCCGCGCGTTTTCAACGCGCTATTACCCCTTACTGAATAAGAGGTAAAGCTAGCACGTCAAAAACGCGCGTCCAAACACGAGTTAACAGTGCGCTCCGCCGGAGTGCACTGTACTGTATCGGCCTGTTAGTGTGCAAGAGCTGGGCTGAGGGTAGCAGCGAGGCCTGCCAGGGAGAACAAACTCAGGAATCTCTTGGAACTGGGCACTAAGCTTAATTCACTGCACTGTGATGTGGTCATCTGGTATGAAAAGGCTTACAGAGGGAAGAATCTGCCAGACACATATCAAAGGCTGTTTATCACATGAGGAACTGGCGGTAGATGGATGACCTGACTGTCACACCCTGTAGTCACGGTAATCCTAAAATTGAAATGCCAATTTTGAGTTTATCTTATTATTTACTAAAAACAGGCTTAGGTCAGAAGTGTATTATAAGGGCAAACATGCTCTACAATATATTCATAGACACACACACCCCTGTATAACCATTGGGACAGTACCAATCTCATATCATCACTCTCTCCTAACCCTGTGTTCTTCTGCAGAATTTAGAGCTCATAGGAGAGATGAGGGCATAGCCCTATTCCACCCTGCCTCAGAGAGCCCTGGGGTAGCACTCATGGCAATGGGCATGGGCCAGCCCTGGCAGTTTTCCTGCACCCTGCACTGTATTTGGAGCTCTGTTGGGAATCAGAGCTTGGAGGGATTGGGGTTGGGGGGGGGGGGGGGGGGGAGAGGATTCATGGGAGAACCTGCAGAAGCCTTCATGTTCAGCTTTGCAACACACCTCTTATTTATACAAAAAAACCCACTGAAGCAACCATAATGGCACCTCGCAAGGGATCCAAAGAGCAGCCTGAATAAACAGTGCATTCTCCAACGTAAGCACACAGAAACAGAAAGTAACAGCAAGCCCATTCTGTCTTTTTACTGTCCATCTCCTTTACTGCTGCGATATGGCCGCCTTTTACTTCATCTCAGGCTTCTAAGGATTGTCTGGGCCTCTTCCATGCATTCTTAAATTCTGATACCGTACCAGTTTTGCCCCTCCCCAACTGGCAGGCTGTGTCAGACACTTACATTACTCCTTAGCATACCCCTCCCCCTATCCGAGTCTCACATCATGGTTCATTGGCCTAGGATTTCCTTTATCACGAAATATGGCGCTGAAGAAATGATGAAAGGAATGTTCCATCGCACCCAGAGCTGAGCAATCAACGTGACTGGAGCACTGGAACACGTCTGTAAAGAGGCACAGAACCCAAGGAGCTCAGAATGACGCTGTGTTAGGGATCGGAAGGAGAAAGCATCCCGGATTCCAAGCTCTTCCAGTGACAGGAGGCCTTTACGAGGTCTCTTCCTCCTGAAATTCAAGTGTCTGCGTCCGTTGCAGTGTCTTGCATTTCCCCTAGAAATCTCTCACCTTTGTTGCTTGGGTCAACTATTCCTCCTGAATGCTGCCTGCAGCCATACTTGGTTAGCTGTCTTCCTGTTTAACATTTCTTCAGCACTTCTGCTGTACAAATTTAAAATTAAAAAAAAAAAAAATGCATTTAAAAAGCTTATATTTGTCTTGGACAAATGCCTATGTTTGGAAACCAGGGAAATGTGTGTGAGAGAGAGAGAGAGAGAGAGAAGATTTAGTAATGCTGTACCACACAATAGTGGGTACTGTTGCTTTAATCATTAGTCATGAACTGAAATTCGAGTTTCTCTTCTGTTGCTAAAGTGGTTCTAAATTGAAACGGCGCGGTTCTCATTACACATAGGAACTTCTTGCTAGAAAAGTTTTTCTGAAAAGTGGATGCCTGTACAACTCTGCGTTCCTTACAAGGGTAATCTGATTTTACAGTCATTCTAAAGATTGAATTGAACGGCCAGACAATAGCAAACCAGATTGTTAATATAATTTCAGAAAGTACATTTTACTTAATTGATTTTCCATGGGCAGTTTGCATAAATTGCTCAGGGCTAGCCTAGCCCCCATAGAGCAAATTGCATCAGATTTCAATAATCTTCTTAAAGGGCATCATTCAGAGAGACTGCCAGCTAGGAAATCCTATTTGAAGATGACAGAGTTAGGCATCCTATAATATAAATAATGAATTTCACTATCAAATCTTGCCTTTTCAATATCAGGGATCGTCAATAAAGAATCATTATTTTCTATCTATATTTTTGTTCAACACCTAAGCATTTTCAGCTCTCCCTACTCCCAAAAAGGTTAGAGGCCAAGGAAGTGCTAAAGTATTGTGAACTAAAGGAACAAAGCATTTTCTTCCTTTCCTTTGCCTTGCTGGTGGTTATTGCTCTCTCTGTGCAGCCCAATATTCGTCTGGCTTTAGCTATCACCTTGTCACATTGCTTCACTGCCTTCAGATCACCAGACACTGTCATTCCTAGGTCCCTTTCCCAGCCCATGCACATTACCCCCTGTCACATACAGCTTTTTTGGATTACCACATCCCAGATGCAGGACTCCGCACTTCTTGACACTGAATCCCAGCTGCCAAGTCTTTGACCACTCCTCAAGCTTTCCTAAATCACTTTTCATTTTCTTTACTCCTTCAGGCATGTCCACTCTGTTGCAGATCTTAGTGTGACAGAGACCACAGTCCCGCCACTAACAAGACCTGCAGGAACCCTAAGTTTAGCTATAAAGAGAAGGTTAGTGTGGTGGGAGGTACCATTCAATTACAGATCCTCCTCTTGTGGAGTCTGGAATAGCCGTTCCCCCTAAAAGTTTATTTAGGAGCTCTCCAAACTGAGCTTGGGAGGCAGTCCCTTTGTTGCGCCCGTCGGTCGCAGATGGCTGCGACCTTTGCTGCTCACCTCATTTTGCCCTGTAGCTCCGATTCTGGCAAAGATGGCCACCACTGCCTCTGCTCGCCGACCTCCCTGGCGTTCCCGGGACAGCGTGGGCGATCCCGGTCGCCATCTTGAATCTGGTGTAACTTAGGGCACGCGCGCACCTGCCTTCGTCTTATCCACATCATGGCGGGAACCTCGGGAGCGTCCCCTCCGCATGACGTCACTGCCTACATGTACTTAAGCCTACCAGACCTTCCTACCAATGAGTTAGCAAGGATTCCATCTTGCTCAATTCCTTTCCTCAGAGACGCTTCGCCTCGTTGTTCCTGCGTTCCAGACTGAGTGACTCAGGTACCCGCTTCTCGGGGGCCTTGCTGCACTCAGGGCTATCCACTCCTTGGAGAGCCTTCTCTGCGAGTCTCACCTCCACCAGCTTAGTGAGTACCTCTCGCTTTTTTTACAGATGACCCTTCAGTGTAGCTGCTCCGGGTCTCCGCTGCTGCTGCTACAACGATATCTCTATTGCAACACCACGGAGTGAGTACTAGACCTGATCTTCAACTCTGCTTCTCTCTTGCTGTGCGGATCCTCAGGTACCCCGCTTTGTGGACCACTATCGGATCCACGCTGTCTTGTGCCTGCTGCCAAAGTCTATTTCCGGCCTACCCCGCGCTGCGGACCACTACCGGAGCTACTATGCACAAGAACTACCAAGAAGCAAGTATTACCCGGGTTACCCAACTCTGCGGACCACTACTGGAGAATCCATCTCAGGTCTTCCTACTTAAGGACTGAGTTTACAAACCCGCTCCTCGGGTTTCTCTTTGCTGTATAATAAATATATCTCTGACTCCTGTGTCATCATTGCTGAGACCCCGCCTGTTATGGAGAGTCCCCACAGGGCTCCTGCCTGTGGGTGGAGTTAGCTCTCTGCATGACCCAAGGACCACAAACCAAGTTCAAGTATAACAGATTGCTAACTCCATGGACCCGGCTCAGCACTCAGCCTTACAGGCCATCCCTGGCCTGACCCAATGGATTTCGGAGCAACAGAGGACTTTGGAGACGTTGGCTACTGCCTTTAATCAGCTGAACGCCAGACTGAATACTTCTCCTACTTCCTTGTTTATATCATCCTGACCCTCATCGGCCATTCATCGTCGAGGCTGACGCCTCTGATGGCGGCGTAGGGGCCATGCTCAGTCAGCACAATGATACGCATACTCTTCATCCCTGCTTATTTTTCTCCAGATGCTTTTCTCCAGCCGAGAGAAAAGACAGAGTTGCTCGCTATCAAGCTTGCATTCGAGGAATGGCGCCCCTGGCTAGAAGGTGCTCAACTGTGTTCTTGTGGTCAGTGTTCACTGACCACAAGAACCTGGAATATTTACGTCATGCCCAAAGACTCAACCATCGCCAAGCCCGATGGTCATTATTCTTCAAACGTCCTGCTGATAAAAAATGTCCGGGCAGATGCCCTCTCACGCTCCTTTACACCTAAAGATATTCCTGATGCACCCATCACATCATCAATCCAGAGAAGATAGTTCTGGCTGCTACCCATTCTGTTCCAGCAGGTAAAACAAAATCTACGGAAGAAACTTCTGAACTGGGCTCATGACTTCCGGTTAGCCGGTCATCCTGGACAGGCCCGTATGCTTACCACCCTTCAACGCTTCTATTGATGGCCATTTATGAAAAAGGACGTCCAAGCATACGTTGAATCCTGCACTACCTGCGCTAGCCAAAAGCCTCCTGCCGGTCACCCCTGGGGTCTCCTACAGCCGTTACCTGTCCCAGACGAACCATGGATGCACATCGCGACCGATTTCATCGTTGATTTGCCACCATCAAGCGGGAACAATACTATATGGGTCACAGTGGACCGCTTCTCAAAAATGGTGCACTTCGTGGCATTACCCAGACTACCATCTGCACCAGAACATTGTTTCCAACAAAGGTGTTCAATTCACTGCCAAGTTCTGGAGGGCACTGTGTCGTAAATTTGACATCGCCTTAGACCTGACATCAGCATTTCACCCCCAATCAATTGGGCAAACAGAGAGAATGAATTGGACTCTCAAACAGTTCATTCATGCCTATGTCAACTCTAGGCAGAGTGATTGGGCAGAACGTTTACCCTGGGCTGAGTTCGCCCTAAACTCTCATCCTGCTTCTGCCACTGGATCTACTCCATTCCAGATCGTTTATGGTCGTCAACCATTACCACCACTTCCAATACCTTTCTCAGGTACATCACCAGCAGCTCAAGCTACAGCTGAAGAGATTCACCAAATCTGGACTCAAACTAAGGACAATGGGCCAAAAAGCATTACGACGTTCATCACAGAGCAGCACCCCAATTTGAGTCGGGAGACAAGGTATGGTTCAGTACCAAATACCTCTGCCTCAAGCTGCCTTCAGTCAGATTCGCTCCATGCTACATTGGACCCTTCTCTGTCCTTCGCCGCCTAGGTCTCTTGACCTACAGCCTAAAGTTACCTTCATCCATGAAAATACACAATGCTTTCCACGTTTCACTTTTGAAGCCTCTCATCCTCTGAGTGCTCTCGCAAGACTCCAGATCCACAGCCTCTTGATGCTGAAGAGGATATCGCATACAAAGTGGATGACATCTTGAATGTACGTAAGAGAGGAAAGTACTGGGAATATCTAATTTCCTGGGAAGGATTCAGACCAGAAGAAAACAGCTGGGAATCTGCTGTCAACATCCTTGACAAAGACATGATACATCAATTCCATCTAACTCATCCTAGGAAGCCGAAACCCCCTGGGAGGGGCCCTAAGAAGGGGGGTACTCTTGCGCCCATCGGTCGCAGATGGCTGCGACCTTTGCTGCTCACCTCATTTTGCCCTGTAGCTCCGATTCTGGCAAAGATGGCCACCTCTGCCTGCCAACCTCCATGGCGTTCCTAGGACGCGTGGGCGATCCCAGTCGCCATCTTGAATCTGGCGCGCCTGCCTCCATCTTATCCATGTCATGGTGGGATCCTCAGGGGCATCCCCTCTGCATGACGTCACTGCCTATGTGTACTTAAGCCTACCGAACTTTCCTACCTACAAGTTAGCAAGGATTCCATCTTGCTCAATTCCTTTCCTCAGAGATGCTTCGCCTCCCTGTTCCTGCATTGCAGACTGAGTGACTCAGGTACCCGCTCCTCGGGGGCCATGCTGCACTCAGGGCTATCCGCTCCTCGGAAAGTCTTCTCTGCGAGTCTCACCTCCACCAGCTTAGTGAGTACCTCTCGCTACTTCTACGGACGACTCTTCAGTGTTCCTGCTCTGGGTCTCCGCTGCTGCTACAACGATACCTCTACTGCAACACCACAGAGTGAGTATGAGACCTGATCTTCAACTCTGCTTCTCTCATGCTGTACGGATCGTCGGGTTACCCCGCTCTGGGGACCACTACTGGATCCACACTGTCTTATGCCTGCTGCCAACATCTATCTCCAGCCTACCCTGTGCTGTGGACCACTACCGGAGCTACTACACACAAGAACTACCAAGAAGCAAGAATTACCTGGGTTACCCCGCTCTGCGGACCACTACCGGAGAATCCATCTCATGTCTTCCTACTCAAGGACTGAGTCTACAAACCCGCTCCTTGGGTTTCTCTTTGCTGTATAATAAATATATCTCTGACTCCTGTGTCCATCATTGCTGAGATCCCGCCTGTCGTGGAGAGTCCCCACAGGGCTCCTCCCTGTGGGTGGAGTCAGCGCTTTCCACAACCCAAGGGCCCACAAACCAAGTTCAAGTATAACACCCTTTAGGTTTTCAAAAAGTGGTGAGGTGTAGAGAAGGTTATATTTTGGGTTTTTTCCAGGCCCAATCACTGTGTGTGTATGTGTGTGACACTGTTTGTGAGAGAGAATGTATACGTGAGAATGGTAGCCTGTGAAGATGAGATCCAGAGTATGTTTATGTGTATGTGTGTGTGTGAGAGAGGAAGCCTGTGGGGTTCAGAGCATATGTGTGTATGTGAGAGAGAGAAAGTGGAAGCGTGTATGAGAGCATATGTTTTTGTGTGTGTGTGTGTGTGAGAGAGTGAGAGAAGTGTGTATGAGAGAGGAACTGTGTAAAATAGCATGTGTGTGAGTGCGAGAGAGAGAAAGAGGAAGTGTATATGAGAGTGTGTGTGTGTGAGAGAAAGAGAGGAGGCCTGTGTATATGTGTGAGAGAGAGAAAAAGAGAAAAAGTGTGTATGAGATCATGTGTGTATGTTAGAGAGAGGAAGTGTGTGTGTATATGAGAGAGAGGGGAGTGCATGTATGTGTGAGAGAGAGAGATAAAGAGACAGGGACTGTATGTGAGAAAGAATGAACATGTGTGTGTTATAGAATGTGTGTATATGGCAGAGAGATAATACAGTTTATGCACTCCACCCCACTAATCCAAGACATCTCAGGATGACTGGAAATCAAAAGTTCCCAGGTATGGATAATGGGAGATTTTTATCCTTATGAGTTTTAATTGATGTTATTTGATGTATTTGCTGTTTGGAAATATTTTATTGGCATTTAGTACATTTGTATGAGTTTTTAATCAATGGATGTTATTTTATTCATCAGCTGTTTTGAAATATTTATTCTTTTTATTAGTAATGATTTACCATCATGATTGATATTTTATATTTTATATTAATATCTCTACCGCATAATTAATATCCCTACCTCACAAGGACAATTCATTAATGCTTTAAGCACATTGACTGGCATTTACGTTCTCTCTATTTAATCCCCAGCTTCTTTTCTATGCTCCAAGTTGTATTACTCCCTTGTTTTATTGTAACTGCATACCTTAACCTTCTCTTGTTTAATGTTTTTATCATTATTATTACTACAACTATTATTATTATTATTATTATTATTATTATTATTAATAAGATAAATGTTAGTTTTTTACCTTGTTTGTTACCTATCCACTTGTTAATTGTAAACCGACATGATGCGATATCTATTGCGAATGCCGGTATAGAAAAACTTAAAATAAATAAATAAATAAATATTTCTTGATTTTATTGTAAGATGTTTTATGAGGAATGCTGTTTCTGTTTTTCCATTGTTGCACCGCATACAGAGTATGGCTTCTTGCAGTTTCTAGTTCGGGTTCTGGCCGCATGTTTGTATTTCTACTTTATGGTTTCTTTATTCTGTTTTTGGCAAGGATCTGTCTGTGTTCTGCATGTATGACTGAGGTGAACTTGAATGAAAATCTTAAAATGCTAAATAGATAAATGCTATTTTAAATGCTATCTTAAAATGCTAAATAGATAAATGCTATTTATTTAGATTTTAGATTTCACCTTTCAGCCACTTTAAAGCAGATTACATTCAGGTACTGCGGGTATTGTACATTTAGGACCCGAGTCACTAAAGCTGCTCTCCATTTCTGTGTCTATGACAAAAGTCTTTGATGAATCAGGCCTGAGAATGCAATGTAGGAGCACTGTCTTCATGGACTAAGGTTAATGTGACAAATGATAGATAAAAACACATTCTGGAAATAAGTGAGTAGTCAAAAGAGATTGTCTGGAAGCCATTTTGTAATACATTTCACATCACTAGGCAGGCCATGGCTCTGACAGATGACTTCCTGGTAACGGTACAATTTATATTCTCTGTATTCCCGGAAGAGTTGTACTGGGAGGGGTGGAGGGTCCTCAATAACAGCACTAATTAAATGTTTTAGCAAGTTACATGAAAACCAGTTAATTTGCAATGATCATGTGACATGATCCATAAAAATAAAAATGTGGATTTATACTCTGCCTTTCATCCAAACATAAACCCAATGGACTTTAAAATGTGGAACTTTAGAAATCTACGGGCTGTCGCCTGCGCTAAGGATGACCGAGCAGCAAAGAAACAGGCGCCTGGACGGTTTGAGGACTCATTTCCTGCTCCTTTTTCTCCCAAATCCTACTTGTGAATCTGCTCATCCGAAAGGATGAAGAAACCTACGGTGGATAACGCAAGCACCATTGTGTTCCTATCGCCCCTTTCTAAAATAAATAATTTAAAACCTAAACTGTACAGATTCACATCAGTTCGCAGCATGGATGCCACGTGCAGGCGTCATCGGCTCACACAGGCGAGCGGGTTCTCACTTGCCAACTCTTTTATAAAAAGCAATAGAAACACAAATGAAGGCCCAAACGACCCATTCAGCCTCTGCCCAGTTTAATCCCTGTGGCGTTGCAATGCGACCCCAGCTGATCTGTCTTTCCCTTTCTCTCCTTCATAAGGAAGGATCCTCTGTGCTTGTCCCACGTCGCCTTGAATTCTGTTTCTGTTTTTACATTCATCAACTCCACTGGAAAGCTGCCCCCCTTTCGTGAAGAAATCCCATCCTGAGCCTCCCCCTGCCCGTGGCTCACATCCTGACTGCTTGCTCTGGCGCATTCTTTCCACTGGAAAAGGTTTACTTCTTCTCCATCACTGATACCCTGGAGGTATTGGAATGTTTCCATCGTAACCCTTTGTCTCTCCTTTCCTCTGGGGTATTATTTATTTATTATTTGGGTTTATTATCTGCCTCTTTGAATAAGAAATTCACATATTAGAATGGCAGCATACAATGATCCATAGCAGCATAACAACAGAAGAAAAAAAAGTAAGGAAGGACTAAATTAGAAGCAAGAAATACACGGACTTAGAGGTAAATCAACAATAATGCCTAAACTTAAAATAAATACACAGCATCTCAGCAAAACAATAGGTTGTAGTAGCATTGTTCAAGGCACTGAGAATGGTTTCAGGCCCGTTTATTGCAGGCAAATGAATTCACAGCCTGCATGGAAGCAGGCAGCAGCTGCTTTTGAGGAAAGAGGAGTTATGGGTTTGGGCATTAAAGGTCTGGCAGAAGACCCAGGCTTTAATTTACTTCCCGAAGTGGGAGCAGTTATGCCTTTGGCGGAGCTCTTCTGGGAGAGAGTTCCACAGGGCAGGTGCTGCTCCCAAGAAAGAACATCGGCGGCTTTCTGTTCTTTTGATTCCTTTCCTCGCTGGCGGGGCTGACCTTAGGAGGATGTGGGGCCCGAAGTGCCACTGGCTGGGAGGCGGCATGGTCGCGCCTTGGCGGGAAGAAGGAGAGGCCATGCCGCCGCCAGCAGAGGCAGAAGAAGAATAGCGGTACTGGCCCTGGACCGGCGCGGAAGTGAAGAGCAGGAGGAGCGAGGAGCAGCAGCAGCACGGCCCGGGGCTAGAACAAGCAGCAACAGCCGAGTAGCGCGGCCCCTGCCCACTCCAGAAGGAGTGACATCGGCATTTGCACGTGATGAGTGCTATTAGTTTTGCAAGGGTTTGGAAGTATGTTTTGAACGCGCTAATCCCCTTATAGAGTAAGGGGTTATGGAGACGCATCCAAAACCCGCGTTCAACCATGGCTTAAACAGTGGATCGACCTGAAAGACAGCATCAACAAAGCAAACAATATGGGTTCCATTTTCAGGCTCTGTGCGGCTCGGCTAGTTATCCGGATAAACATATCTGCCTAACTAGCAGAGGATACTCAGCAGTGCGGTCTCACCACTGAATATACTGGGCTATCTTAAAGTTAGTCGGTTATGTCTAACAGCCTGCCAGAGGTAGTGGCATATGTTATGCAGCTAGCTCCGCTTCTCCCCAGAATACTTCTTGCCTGCCCCCTTCTTATCTGGCTAGAATTTAGCTGGATAGAACTAAATATAGTCGGGTAAGCCATGTAGACAGATAACTATTTTGTCCCCTGTCTAAATAGCTTTTGAATATGGACCTCCTACATGACTAACTCTGCATAGTTATTTACATCTGCAAGTTAGTATTCTTATGTATCACTGAAAGCTTGCCTAAATAAATGTATCTTGAGAGCTCTCTTGAAGCTTTTGGTGCATGACATTAGATGTAACTGCTCAGGGAAAGAATTCCACATCTGGGGTGCTGCTACGGAGAATGCCCTTTCTCTGGTTGACCCAGTCTTGCCACTTTAATAGATGGCACCTCTGGTAGGGGTCTCATAGCCAGAACTTAATACGTGGTTTGGTTTATAGATTCTTAAGATAGAATTAAACCATGGGATGGAATCGCTCTGCATTAGTTTATGAACAAGTGAGATTGTTTTCTATTCTGTTCTAAATTGTATGCAAAGATGAGAGTACAGGTGTTGTGTCAATACATAGTGGATCCTGTTAGTAAGCGAGCTGCTGAGTTTTGAACAATTTGCATGGCTCTAATTGTATTAGCTGGTAGACCCAAGGGTAGGGCATTGCAGTAAGCCATTCTGGTCAAACTTAGTGCTTGAAGAACTGTACGGAAATCTCGAGGTCTGAGTAGCGGTTTTACATTTTTTAGAAAGCGCAATTTGAAAAAAAAAAATTTTTTTTTTTACTAGGTTATTTATATTGAGGTTTCATGGATAACTTGCTATCCACAGTTATCCCTAGATTGCATGCTTGATGTCTAATTGGTATATTTTGACCTTTGAATGAAAAGCTTGTAGACTAGATAAAAATGTCAATTAAGGAAAATGAATGAGGGTTTGGGAGAAAGTCCTCGGTGAAGCGCCTGCAGCTGACTGCTGTTCCTAAAAAAAGGAAGCAGAACATCCTGACAGCTCGCGTCAAGGAGATAAAAGCCCTGTAATTAGGAACTGTGCCCAACCCAAACAAACCCAACACAAAGCCGAGGATTCAGAAATACACAAAAGGTTTTACAGCAATTTAGATGCTGAAAATTATCCTTCACTGCGAATGGCTTATTATTCATATAGCTAGGCTGATGTCGGAAATCTTTAAATATGTCTCATTATGTCACTGATATTTATTGTTAGACTTCAGAAAACATGGCAATGGAAAAAAAGAGCACAATTCCAATACATTCTCCCCCCCCCCTCCCCCCAAAAAAATCCTTTACATTACATCTCGTCTGTAGTTCCTTAAGCTCTCTGCTATTATAGCTATACTGTGGCTTCCCAGAAAAGGTTCATTTCTTTTTTCTAGTTAGGAAATGTACATGTTTAGAAAGATCAGCAAAACACATTATCTTTAGAGTGAAGCCATAAATCATAATAATTACACACAAAAATAATTACAAATAATCAGACTTGGAGAGAAAATAGTCCACAATTTAAAGAGGCAAGATGCAGGTCAATACATTTCATACTGGTCTACAATGAATCCTCCACTTGCACTACAGCCTGCCACAGAGTCTCTATAGTTGTTTCCTTAGGGGACTGACTCCCTCACCCCGAAGACAAAAAAAAAATTAGCCAGAGCTGAAGCTACAACCCTTTGCGCATCTGCTTTGCTCCCGGAAAGGTCCTTTGCTAGAGATGATGTAATCTCTGCCTTCCTGGAAATGAGGGCTCCCCTTTGCACAAATGGACAACCACAAAGTTCAGCTCAGAACTCCGAGTCCTTGCTTCAGGCCGCACCATGGAAACCCCAGAATCCATTAATCTCACAGCTTGCAAAGAGACTTACAAGTCACAAGGAGAAGAAAAACTTGCTGGCCTGCCGCCTACAGGTCCAGGTGGCTCACCTCTGGCCTGAAGATCAATAGCAGCCCACACAGGGGAAACCACAGTCCTCGGGCTTTTTGCAGTGGGCAGACGAGCCAAACTAGTAGGCACGTCAGAGTCCAAAGCTGGTAAGGATGCCAGCATCGAGCATCTGGCAAGTTCTGCACTCTCATCCACGGGTTTCAAACCTGTCCACTGGTCTAGTCACCACAGGAAAGGCTGCAGGGTAGACTGGCTTTCTGTCCTTACATTTCCTTACATGAGAGAAACCTTATTTCAGTCATTGTTTTAAAAACAGTCCTGGATGAATGTGTTATACAGCAACTTCAGCAGCAGCCACCATCTTGCCCCAGGTTCATTTATTTTTAATTGGAGGCCTAGTGGGAACGGCAGCTCAGGCTTGACCTGGGCTGCCTAAAATAATGTGGACCCCTGGCTGGCCAGGAGATATGCCTATGCTCCTCCCCCCGGAGATATATAAATTGGAATAGGGGATTGGTGGTTTCACATAATTGACACCTCCCCCTACTATAGATTTACGTGTGTTGCCTAAACAGTGTGCACAGCAAGATGTTGTTAGCTCCTCAGCATGTGGACCCCCTTTTTTGGTTAGTCAGCACCTCCGTCCAGGTGGCTTATATATTATAAGCTTTCATCCTCGCCTCAATTTTTTTCTGCGTTTTCCCCCCTCATTCATCAAGCATGTTTTTCCATAAATCTTTGTGCTGATGGCCTTGGACTCATTTTGTTGTCACGGCTGGTGGAGTACATGAGCGATAGAAGAAAGCTTTCGTATTTGGAGTCTCTGGTGGAGGAGACGCATTGTGAGTTGGGTTCAGGCCCGCAGATATTTGCCTTCTTGCTGGCTGTGGCAGGCGCCTGAGGTTAAGCAAGCCTACAGGTCGCACAACCTGGGGGAAATCTTAACTTGCTGGTTGTGGTTAAGCTACCGGGACTGGTTGGGGGGGTGGCTTAATTGGGTACAGTTATTGCTACGTTATTTCGCTCGGGTACTGAATTTTGAATAAAAGCTGTGGCCTTTCACCTCCCAAACACTGGAGTTGTGCAATTATTTGCGGTGGATGAGAGGGGAAGGGAGCGGGTTGGAGGCTGGTCCAGGGTGTCTTCAGTCTAGGGATTGTTGATTCTGGTTGTTCATCAATTGTTGTGTCGAGAATTATCAAGATAACCAAAATGGTAACGGGTTAAAGGTCTGTTGATTTGTTTTGACGTTTAGCAATTAAGCTCCAGTTGAGGTTTACCATTCCTGCTGTCAACCCCATCAGAGTATATAGTTATATAGTCACAATTGTGGAATTATTAAACCATTGAAAATTAAAATGAATGAACCATAAATGAGAGGGTAAACAACAGGCAAAAAGTCACCAAAAATTCAGACATCATTCTTATCAGAAAACTAATGAGGGGATGAAGGAATAGACAAGGTGGAAACAAATTGTAATCTGAGCTACCCTACCCGAAGCTTGCTAATGCTGAAAAAATGCATTATTGACACATCAATTTCTTATAAATGTCTTTGAAGCAATAAACATCACAAGAACAAGTTAGAGGATTATCAAACAAGATTTCTTTCATGTTATTTCTGTAGGTTAACCTGTATAGGAGATCATTCTGATATTATGTTTTCATCCCTGTATTAATACAGAAGTTACAGTGTTCAGTTACCGCTCCAAAATCGCATTTGCTCCATATAATAATCTCATTTATTCTGACTGACAAGGTAATTATGCTGTTGAGTAGTATATGTATATATATACATACATATATACATACATATATATATACATATATATATACATATATATATTTTATTTTTTTTTAGGCATAGCAAGTTCTTCCTGATCCTTTGGGTTCCCAACTCAGCTAGAAATGGTCTCTGCTGGGACTATGGCACCAGAAACTTTGATTCTCAGCTCTCCACATTTTGTAACCCTTACCTCCCCCTTCGGTTAGCCCATCCATTGCAGGACCCCCAGTCCCGGCTGGCTACCCTAGAGGAAAGGGGGGATAGGGGAGGTATGATAGAGACATTTAAATATCTCCAAGGTTCTTTTACAACTGAAAGGAAACTCTAGAACAAGGTCATGAGATGAGGGTAAAAGGGGACAGACTCGGGAGTAATCTTAGGAAACATTTCTTTACAGGGAGGGTGGTGGATGCATGGAACGGTCTCCTTGTGGAAGTGGTGGAGGCAAAAAAAGGTATCTGAACTCAAGAAAGCCTGGATAAATACAGGGGATCTCTGAGGCAGTGATGGGAATTGTAAGGGCTAGATAAAATGGACGGGTGGTCAGACTAGATGGGCCATATGATCTTTTTCTATGCTCTATGTTTCTAGAAATGAAACCCAGGTCTTCTAAGGGGAGCGCACAGTACTAACATTGATAAATATCATAATCACATTCTTATTAGGAGTACTGTGACCATTCCACATTATGCAAACAGAACTCAGTAAAAAAAAAAGGGCCATCAGAAGTGAATTGGTTAATTCTAAGGCTAACACAGAAAGAAAAATACAGAAACTTTTGTTTAAGAAGTCATTTCCTAATCTTCCAGAAAGTGTTAGATATTTTTCTTTAAACATCTCTTGAACCTTTAAGCAGTGACACAACAGACCACCTATAACCAATGAGCTGTAACTGAGTCTTCTTTCATAGGGGTCAGTCAGGGGTCCAGTGGCTCGGTGTCAATGCACAGCACTGTCATGCAGAGGGTCCCAGTTCAATCCCTGTGTCTGATCTTCCACTCCCTGCTTCAGCTGGGGATGCTGCGGAGGCAGCATTCATAGTCCCCCAGGGAAGGGGAGTCATGGCCGTGGCTCAAGGGTGACACCTGGTGGTCAGATTCACAGTTCTGAAAGAAGCTCGGGGGCATGGCACCCAGTCCTAGACCATCACTACAATGACCAGACTAGATTGTTTTGAGGTGGATATAAAATAGGGAAGAAAACTACACAGGGTGTTGAAAATGAAGTGTCATGGTGACAAGAAAAGGAGGAAACTGGCTGGCCAAACACACAAAAGGTAACTGCCTCAGGTACAAACAGATTGTAAGCCCTCTGGGGATAGGGAAATACCTACAGTACCTGAATGTAATCCGCTTTGAAGTGCTGAAAAAAAAAGTGCAAAAAGCAGAATATAAATCTAAATTTAAAAAAAATAATAATAATAGCCAAAAGAGCCTTAAACGACTTCTTCACTCTCCATAGGCTTAAAGAAGGTGCCATTCACAGATGTGATAAACAATAAAGATTTCCTATAAGGTATAGAGTTAATACTGACAAATTACTCTGGAGAGCAGGCATGGCCATGAAACGTTCTCCTCTGTCGTGATCAGTTAGAAGAAAGCCTTTTTCTGAAGGACAGTTTTTGTAATGATTAGAAAGATAAAGACGAGGAACAGTTAACACCTGTGTCCAGTGATGTAGTACAAACAGCTTGGGGTGGTGTGAGGCAGGAGGAAACGTTCTCTACATTCAGATCTTCTGATATTCCTTCAATCCGACCAACCACGCACCTTTTAAACAATGTAACTCTGAGGCCGATGTACTAACGTGCGCTAAATTTCACAAAATCCGCTTCACTTGTAAAAATGACTGCTTGTCCACCTACGTTAGGCTCAGACACACAGTTTTCCCTATTTGCAAGTATGTGGACTGTAAATATTTTGGCTTCACATGTAGTAAGCTTACATGTATATGTTTACTCTTGTGAAATTTTTAGCTAATTCAAAGTTAATGAGCTGTTGCAATGCAAAATCATGCAAAGAAGCCCATCAAGTATGTTGGCAGTGCTAAAATATGCGCAAGCTGGCCTTTTTTGAAGTTGGCCATAAGAAAACTTTGTGCATAACTTTCCTACCAGGTGTATTTGCATACAAGTCCCGTTAGAAAACTTGCGCGCAAAAAATCTCGACTTCTGTGCAAAATTTGGCACAGTTTAGCACATCGGCCTCCATACGCTGCTGTTTTTGTAAATCAGTTGTGCATGATCTTTTATGAGCGTTTGTTACAGCTTGGTCTCCATTTGGTCCAGTGCAGTCCTTGTTTTTCTTCAATTCGGGCTCAGCTGGTTAAAACGGATGAGGAAATGAGTTTAAAGGGAACCAGTATCCCTTTTTGTCTTCGGCAATATGTCACAGAGGTGGAGATCAAGCTGAAATATTCACGTGCTATCAGTTCAGAACATTACTGTTAAAACCTTTACATCGGTTTATTTTTCTATGCAGTGCCGCCCTATAGTTCTCATGAGTCTTTGTCTGGCTCTGGCCAGGCTAATATGAGATGCAGAAATTGAGTGGAGAAGTAGGCTAGTGGTTAGAGCAGCAAGCTGGGTAACCAGGGTTCATATCTCACTGTGGCTCCTTGTGACCTTGGACAAATCACTTCGCTCTCCATCTCCTTAGGTTCAGACTTCGATTGCCAGCCCTCTGGGGGATATTGAAATACCTATAGTACTGGAATGTAATCTGCGTTTAATTGCCTGAAAAATGGAATATAAATTAAACTACCTAACATAGAAATGACGGCAGAAGAAGACCAAACGGTCCATCCAGTCTGCCTAGCAAGCTTTCACTTTTTATTTTCCCCCATACTTATCTGTTATTCTTGTCCCTTGTAAGTGACTTTTTTTGTTCTATTTCCCTTCCACCTCCGCCATCAATGTAGTTAGCAGTGCTGGAGCTGCATCTAAGTGAAGTATCTAGCTAATTGTTTAGGGGTAGTAACCGCCGTCATAGCAAGCTACTCCCACGCATGTTTATCCAGCCTGTGCAACTCAGCCCTTGTTGATTGTTGTCCGAATATAAATCATCTTTTCAACATTCCCCCTGCCATTGAAGCAGAGATCTTTTTCATCATTCCCCTGCCGTTGAAGCAGAGAACTATGCTGGATATCATTGAAAGTGAAGTATCAGGCTTATTTGGTTTGGGGTAGTAACCGCCATATCAAGCAAGCTACTCCCCTGCTTTTTTGTGGATGCAAATCCTTTTTTTTTTACATTTCCTCTTGCCGTTGAAGCATAGAGGAATGTTGGAGTCACATTAACCGTGTGTATGTTTATTGAATTAGGATATTAATCTCCAGGTAGTAGCCGTCATTCCCACAAGCCGCCCCCATGCCTCTTCACTTCATTCACATCCTCTAGACTTTATGGATCCACAGTGTTTATCCCACGCCTCTTTGAAATCCTTCACAGTTTTGGTCTTCACCACTTCCTCTGGAAGTGCGTTCCAGGCATCCACCACTCTCTCTGGGAAGAAATACTTTCTGACATTGGTTCTGAGTCTTCCTCCCTGGAGTTTTAAATCGTGACCCCTGGTTCTGCTGATTTTTTTGCAACCGTAAAGGTTTGTCATTGTCTTTGGATCATTAAAACCTTTCAAGTATCTGAAAGTCTGAATCATATCACCTCTACTCCTCCTTTCCTCCAGGGTGTACATATTTAGATTCTTCAATCTCCCCTCATAAGTCATTTGATGAAGACCCTCTACCTTTTTGGTCGCCCTTCTCTGTACCGCCTCCATCCTGTCTCTGTCCCTACGGAGCTACAGTCTCCAGAACTGAATACAGTACTCCAGGTGAGGCCTCACCAAGGACCTGTACAAGGGGATAATCACATGCCTTTTCTTACTCAATATTCCTCTCTCTATGCAGCCCAGCATTCTTCTGGCTTTAGCTATCGCCTTGTCACATTGTTTTGCCGACTTCAGATCATTAGACACTATCATCCCCAGTCTCTCTCCTGCTCCCTGCACATCAGCCCTTCTCCCCCCATCGAATACAGTTCTTTTGGATTTCTACACCCCATATGCATGACTCTGCACTTCTTGGAATTGAATTTCAGCTGCCATATCTTCGACCACTCTTCCACTTTCCTTAAATCCCGTCTCATTCTCTTCACTCCTTCCGGCATGTCCACTCTGTTGCAGATCTTAGTGTCATCTGCAAAAAGACAGGCCTTACCTTCTATCCCCTCCGCAATGTCGCTCACAAAGATATTGAACAAGAACAGTCCCAACATCGATCCCTGCAGCACTCTGCTCAACACAGCTCTCTCTTCAGAGTAAGTTCCATTCACCACTACACATTGTCTTCTGTTCATCAACCAGTTTGTAATCCAGGACACTACCTTGGCACTCACTCCTAAGTTTCTCATTTTATTCACCAGTCTTCTGTGCGGGACCGGGTCAAAAGCTTTGCTGAAGTCCAAGTAGATGACATCGAACACTCTTCCTCAATCCAATTCCTTGGTTACCCAGTCGAAAAAGTCAATCAGATTTGTCTGACAGGATCTTCCCCTAGTGAATCCATGCTGCCTCTGGTCCATCAATTCTCCGGACTGTAGATAGTTCACTATTCTCTCTTTCAGCAGAGACTCCATTACTTTTCCCACCACCGAGGTGAGGCTAACCGGTCTGTAATTACCAGCCTCTTCTCTGTTCCCACTCTTGTGAAGCAGGACCACCACCGCTCTTCTCCAATCACTCGGCACCACTCCCGTTTCTAGGGATCTATTAAACAGGTCACACTGCGGACCCCCCAGCACATCTCTGAGCTCCCTCAGTATACTGGGATGAACCTCATCAGGCCCCATGGCTTTGTCCACTTTCAGTTTCCCCAGCTCTTCCCATACATTCTCTACTGTAAATGGAGTTTCATCTTTGGCAATCCTTTCTTCTTTGGCAATCCTTTCTTCTTTGGCAATCCTTTCTTCCGCTTGACATTTTGCCATCTTTATAAATACATTATATACACAGCCCTGTATATAATGTATTTATAATGTATTTATAGTTATACTCCATACTGTACATAGTTCATCACAGTTTACTGTCCGCTTCCTTGCCTTTATCTCCTCTGCAGCCTATGCTATGCCCCCTCCCAATACCCCTGTTCATTGTATTTCCTTTCCTCCTTTTTAGTTCCAATGTAAACCGGCATGATGTTTGCATACTAATGCCGGTATATAAAAACCTTAAATAAATAAATAAATTTTCTTTGTCTCCTTCAGTTCTACCAGATATTCTTCTTTGTGTTCCTCCCTTTGGGATCCTTTATATTTCTTGAACACTGTTCTTTTAGCCTTTATTTTGTCAGCCACCTCCTTTGAGAACCAGATAGGTTTCATTCTTCTTTTGCTTTTCTTTACTATTCTAACATATAGATTAGTTGCCATGGTAAGTGTTCCTTTAAGTTTGGTCCACTGTTGCTCCACTTCTCTCTCGTTACCTCCCACTCATTTGGTCTGATTGGTCATACTGGAGTTGATGTCAGACATACACACCCACTCCGCATGAGCCGGTCAGATCCAGTTCCATAGGTGGCGTTTCTGACACTGTTCAGAACATGGACGCTCCCTATCACAGGGAAGCCACTAGATTTTGTAAAATAAGGACTCAGCACTACAATTTTGAAATGATACAGGTAAGTGTTAGCACTTGTGCATTCCACACTGATGAGTGGCAATGAGCAATACTATTTAACACAACAAGCCTTCCCAGAATAAATGGGCATACAAGATGAAAAGGCCAACGCAGGTATCTGTAATGCTCTTAAGCTCTCCAGGTACGTAAACAAGAATATAAGTATATTATTTCTACAGCAGCTGAATTAACTCAATTGCATTTCAAAAGTATACAGCCCTAGTCTTTAAGTGGCAGAGGTCTTTATTAAAATATTTATCAACATTGTATCGGGGATACAGGTCCAATAACTTTTTTAATAAGGAGCTACTCTAAGGGCTCCTCATCAGTATCCAAATAGTTTATTTAATCTGCCATTACCTCAAGGGACCATCAGCAATATTTATAATCATCATTGCTGTCATTTGGCAATATCAGCAGTAGCAGCAGGGGAGTGAAGGACAATCTTTCCAAGGGTAGCAGTGCTAGGATGCCCTGCACAGTCCATGAACTGTGTGCATGATGCAAATGTTTTTAACTCCGATGATACACAACTATGAACCTGGGATTTGTCCACCAGATAAACCTGATTCAGTAAAGGCTGATTTATCCAGGGCTTTCCAGTGAATGAGGGCTGGTCATGCAAAGTTTAAAGGGGTCTAAATCAGCAATAACCTGCCTTCAGCAATAGCAAACATGCCTAGCATAGGCTGCCTCAACTAACTCTCAGAGATCACTGCCTGCTTGCAAAAAGCGTAGATGATAAGCAATGCCCGGTCCTGAAAGAAGGAAAGCAGCAGGGCTTTCTATGTGCTGGAGGAAATGGAGCTTTGCATTTGTGAGGTAGAGAAAGGATTAAACATATTGTCCTGAGCTATGTTTAATTAGCTTTAAATCCTGGGGAATATGTAAACTGCAAGGTGCAGAATTAACCTGGAATCATGAAAATCAGGTGGCTTGTCCTGTGGTGATCCCTGGAGGACAAGTGAAGAGAGCGCAGCAGGTCGGCAGCTGGACAGCTGTTTCTCTGAAGGTTATTTAGTTCTGGAACCAAATGTTTGATTACAAGGTTTCCATGTCACGAAATGGGAATTCTTTGCAGATGGCGATAACCTTCTTCCGAACTAATCTAAGAATTACGCCAATATGGTATTGTACAGGATCCTTCAGATGAAGAAAAGGGTTTGTACTGTCTTGAAAGCTTCTGTCTTTGGATTATTCTTATATTGCGTCAATAAAAGTAACACAACCTGTAAAGGGTCTGGTTTTCTGCAGGACCAGTATGGTTACTGGATCTCTGCACTCCACCCCCATTAAGAAACTGGATTGGAGAAAATGTATTTTATTCCTCTCACTCTCCTCCTCTTCCTCCTTCCAGCAGTTCTCGATTCTATCGTGAGTAAAAGGCACTATAAAGCCACCTTTAAGAGAGGGGAAAAAGAACTTACGTTTTCTCATCTTTTAGAAGGCCATTTCCTGGAATAGACAGAAATAATTAGGGCTGTGCATTCGTTTGAAACAAATAGGAAAAACACAAAAAATGAGTCTATTTCAGATGTGGACCCCAGAAATGAATGGAGGGGGTTCCACAAATGGTACAAAAAATTTTGTCTCATTGATTTATGTTTCCCATTCAAGTCTATAGCACATTTAAGTCTATGGCTCTGTACTGCTGAGCAAAAAAACAAAAACAAAAACTGGTAACTATAGCATCCAGCTCTTGCCTTTGTGACATCACAGCCATGTCAGAGCCGAGACAGGACAAACTGGCAAGGAGGCCAGACAGAGGACAAATCAGAGTACTGCATCTTTTTAACTAGCCTATAGCTGTTATCTGTAGCAAGTTAATTTACTCTCACTGTAAACTCTGAGCATGTGCAAAAAGCTGTATATTTCTCTCTAGCAGTTGTTAGAGAAATTCAGAAAAAGCCAGGAAAGGTTGTATTTGACATTGGTAAAGGGCTGTTTCTGATCTTTTCTGTAGGAGTGATCTCACTCAATGTGCCACAAGGACACAGGAAGTGGCACTGCTGCTTTTTCTGTTCACTGTTACAAGTGTGGAGATTGCAGCAGTGCTAGTGATTTTTTATGTCTGTCTTGTTTAAGTATCTGAGATAGGAGAGCATTGAGGGTAGCATACTGACAGACTGAAGAAAAGAAGAGTCTTACCAGGCTACTAGTTTTTTTTGTTCTGTTTAACTAACAGTTTTTTTCTAGGTGTGCACTGCATTAAGTGCACCCAGCGCAGCACATATACACTGTGTCTGTCTGTGACAGACATTTTTCTGGAGGAGTATCAGGGAAATGATTGCCTCTGCAGGTAGTGGAGAAATTGGGCTTTAGGCATGTGTTAGCCACCAATTACAAAATCCCCTCCAGGACTACATTTAACAGTCACATGCAGGCACCGCTGGCTAAGGCACAGGTTTAGACACCTTTGTACTATTTGCAATGGACCATACTCTATGCCTTTGGGATTTAGATACCTTGTAATGGACTGCACTCTACTGCTTGGGGGTTTTGACACCTTTTTACTGTTTGCAATAAACCTCACTCTATGCCTTGAATGTTTTGACAATTTATGCTTTGAAATGGACCACACTCTGTGCCTTGGCTTAGACACCTTTGTACAGTTTGTGATAGATCACATGTTTACATTAAGGGGCGGATTTTCAGAGCCCTGCTCGCCTAAATCCACCCAAAACCGGGCGGATTTAGGCGTGTCGGCAGCGTTTTGGGGGCGGGTACGGGGGCGTGGCTACGGCCCGGGCGGTCCGGGGGCGTGGCCGCGCCCTCCGTACCCGCCCCCAGGTTGCGTCCTGGCACGCAAGAGGCCCGCTGGCGCGCGGGGATTTACGCCTCCCTCCGGGAGGCGTAAATCCCCCGACAAAGGTAAGGGGGGGGGCTTAGACAGGGCCGGGTGGGTGGGTTAGGTAGAGGAAGGGAGGGGAAGGTGAGGGGAGGGTGTTAGAGGATTCCCTCCGAGGCCGCTCCGATTTCGGAGCGGCCTCGGAGGGAATGGGGGTAGACTGCGCGGCTCGGCGCGCGCCGGCTATACAAAATCAATAGCCTTGCGCACGCCGATCCAGGTTTTTAGCAGATACGCGCAGCTCCGCGCATATCTACTAAAATCCAGCTTACTTTTGCTTGCGCCTGATGCGCCAGCAAAAGTAGGCCAATTCGCGCTATTTGAAAATCTACCCCTAGGGGTTTAGACATTCTTGTGCTATTTGCTATGCCTTGGGGGTTTAGACACCTTTGTACTATTTATGATTCCCTGCCCTATGTCTTGTGGGTCAATGCCTATCAGCAGGTATTAGCTATACAATTACCACAGTTATCCAAGTAACAGATGGAACCATACCTGATTTAATGAGCCATTCACAATTTCACTGTACTGACCATATGTTTTTAATACATGTTTACTTTTTGACAGAAGGTTGGGAGATCTAGGCTGAGATTCAAACAGCAAATAATATGGAGGGACGAATACTCCCATGCTGGTGCATCATAGTCTTGGAGTGTAGGCATAGCAGCAGCAAGACTGCTAAGGTGGTACATTTGGGGCATGACAGATAGACATAGCAGCAGCAAGACCCCTAAGGTGTTATATCTGGGGCATGGCAAGCAGGCAGAGTGGCAGCAAGCTCACTAAGGTGGTACATTTGCGGTATGGGTGCCTCTTATCATGCTTTGGGGTCATCAGGCCACTCTTTCACTTGCTTTAAGAACATAAGAACATAAGAAATTGCCATGCTGGGTCAGACCAAGGGTCCATCAAGCCCAGCATCCTGTTTCCAACAGAGGCCAAACCAGGCCACAAGAACCTGGCAATCACCCAAACACCTAGAAGATCCCATGCTACTGATGCAATTAATAGCAGTGACCATTCCCTAAGTAAACTTGATTAATAGCAGTTAATGGACTTCTCCTCCAAGAACTTATCCAAACCTTTTTTGAACCCAGCTACACTAACTGCACTAACCACATCCTCTGGCAACAAATTCCAGAGATTTATTGTGCGTTGAGTGAAAAAGAATTTTCTCCGATTAGTCTTAAATGTGCTACTTGCTAACTTCATGGAATGCCCCCTAGTCCTTCTATTATTCGAAAGTGTAAATAACCGAGTCACATCTACTCGTTCAAGACCTCTCATGATCTTAAAGACCTCTATGATATCCCCCCTCAGCCGTCTCTTCTCCAAGCTGAACAGCCCTAACCTCTTCAGTCTTTCCTCATAGGGGAGCTGTTCCATCCCCTTTATCATTTTGGTTGCCCTTCTCTGTACCTTCTCCATTGCAACTATATCTTTTTTGAGATACGGCGACCAGAATTGTACACAGTATTCAAGGTGTGGTCTCACCATGGAGCGATATAGAGGCATTATGACATTTTCCGTTTTATTAACCATTCCCTTCCTAATAATTCCTAACATTTTATTTGCTTTTTTGACTGCTGCAGCACACTGAGCTGACGATTTCAATGTATTATCTACTATGACGCCTAGATCTCTTTCTTGGGTGGTAGCTCCTAATATGGAACCTAACATCGTGTAACTACAGCTAGGGTTATTTTTCCCTATATGCAACACCTTGCACTTGTCCACATTAAATTTCATCTGCCATTTGGATGCCCAATCTTCCAGTCTTGCAAGGTCCTCCTGTAATGTATCACAGTCTGCTTGTGATTTAACTACTCTGAATAATTTTGTATCATCTGCAAATTTGATAACGTCACTCATCGTATTCCTTTCCAGATCATTGATATATATATTGAAAAGCACCGGTCCAAGTACAGATCCCTGAGGCACTCCACTGTTTACCCTTTTCCACTGAGAAAATTGACCATTTAGTCCTACTCTCTGTTTCCTGTCTTTTAACCAGTTTGTAATCCACGAAAGGACATCGCCTCCTATCCCATGACTTTTTAGTTTTCGTAGAAGCCTCTCATGAGGGACTTTGTCAAACGCCTTCTGAAAATCCAAATACACTACATCTACGGGTTCACCTTTATCCACATGTTTATTAACCCCTTCAAAAAAATGAAGCAGGTTTGTTAGGCAAGACTTCCCTTGGGTAAATCCATGTTGACTGTGTCCCATTAAATCATGTCTTTCTATATGCTCTACAATTTTGATCTTGAGGATAGTTTCCACTATTTTTCCCGGCACTGAAGTTAGGCTCACTGGTCTATAGTTACCCGGATCACCCCTGGAGCCTTTTTTAAATATTGGGGTTACATTGGCCACCCTCCAGTCTTCAGGTACAATGGATGATTTTAATGATAGGTTACAAATTTTAACTAATAGGTCAGAAATTTCATTTTTGAGTTCCTTTAGTACCCTGGGATGCATACCATCCGGTCCAGGTGACTTGCTACTCTTTAGTTTGTCAATCTGGCCTACTACATCTTCCAGGTTGACAGTGATTTCGTTCAGTTCGTCTGACTCATCACCCCTGAAAACCAACTCCGGAACTGGTATCTCCCCAACATCCTCACTAGTAAACACGGAAGCAAAGAATTCATTTAGTCTTTCTGCAATGGCCTTATCTTCCCTAAGAGCCCCTTTAACCCCTCGGTTAAACAAATATCCCTCTCTATCACTGCCTTGGAGGGTTTCCTGTCTCTTTTGATGCTTTGTTCCCCCTTCCTGGCACTTTGAGTTCTTCGTGCCTCGCTTGGTCCCACTTTGCCCCTCTTGTACAGCCTTGAGAGGGTTTCTTGCCACTGTTATTGATACCTTTTGCCCCACTTTTGCAGCCTTGGGATGATCTGGCAACACTTGCTGCTATTTTGCTTTTCAGTTGGTGCCTTGGAGAATTATTTTTTTCCATTGCATGTCCATGGGCTCTTTGTGGCATTTTGGTGCCATGTTGACATATTCTTGATATGTAGGCATGCCTTCACCCTTCTGATATCTACTCACCAGTTTTATTAGAAATGATTAGAAAAATCCAATTTGGTTTTCCAAAAAATCTGCATTGCTTCTCCCATTGACTATAATAGTAAATAAACAAATAAAACAAACACATGGAAATTTTTTCGTATGAAAGAAACCTAACAAATGACTATGACCTACAAAATAAATGAACAAACCAAAACAAATGTTTTGACCCTGCACATGCTTAGAAATAATTACATTTAGAAAGTATCATATCCATGTTCATTATTCTTAGAGATGACCCCAAGTTACTAGTGAAAATACAAATAGTGAAAGTTATTATTCAGGTAGACTTTGGAAAGCCAGCAATTAGTCCTGGGAGTGAGATACAAGAAATAGATCAACTAGTGGAGATATGCAGGGTACTTATGGCCACTGTTGGAGACAGGATTATGGGTTTAATTGACCTTGGTGTGACCCAGCATGGTATTTCTTATGTTCCAAAATTATATGCCTTTGCAAGGCAGATATGTAGAAAGGTGCTCTCAATAAGCCACACTGCATACCAGGGAGGAAGTGAAGGAACCCACTTCGCCAGCCCAGATGTCATTCTCATGATTCGTTTCTTGGCTGTCCAATTGCATCTGCTGCACAGTTGATCTTAATCCTTAAGTTCAGGCTGTGTTTGCCCCAGCTAATATTGTAACACTCCAATGCAGTTAAGCGTCATCTCTGCTCCAACATCTTTTAGAGCCTCAAATAGTTACACCATATCCCTCTGTCTTCCCCAAACATTCCCACCAACTGTTCCCAGCATCTGTTAACCCCACCGAAGGCAGCACAGCATCATTTGGTTTCTGTGTACTCGTTAAGGTGTCCTCTGGACCTATTTAAATTGTCCAGCACTCAATAAATCCATAAACAATAGCACAATGTTTCCCAGTCCTTCTGTATCTGCATCCAAACATGGAAGTTCCTCCTCCATGCTCTTCTCTTTCCTCTGCTGCAGAAGGGAATTCCTTCCCCAGCCTTTTTCTTCTCCTTTTAATGTGGGAGGAGCCGCAGCCACCCAACTCTTGAGGATGCTACCCTTAGGAACCTGTACCATTGTGTGTGCATGTGTCACATTCAAACTGATCCCTCCCTACAAAATTCACTTTCCTGGGGGGAGGGGGGGTTAGCTATAACTCGCCTGTCTCTTGCTCCCTGGATAATCCTTGACCCTCTTTGTCCCATGCAAATAATACACACCCTCATAGTGATCAACTGGCAATCAAACATCAACACGCAACTTTAATTAATCTGCAGATTTCCTGCAATTGCATGCCTAACCCATACGAAATAAGAAGATTATGGATATTTTCCAGTTAAAGTGAAGATCAGCCAGGAGACTCCAAGATGACTGGCAGGGAGTAACCACATGCTGTGTCTAATCTGTGCTGTGTGGGTGCCAGTTTTCCTTTTTCGTCCAAATATTTTTTCTTGACGTAGCCATTTATGATTAAGAGAAAGGGTAGAACCCGAATTCATCCTCTTGAATCTGGGGCTTCAGCTGCCAGGGGACTTATGGATCAGTTTGTTGTCGGCGCAGCGTTGCTGTGAACCTCAAGCCCAGTGGATCAGATTTCTTAAGCGCATCTCCACAACCACTGGCAGTGACATTATCCCGCGGTGATATCGCTGCCTCGGATGCTGCAGTGCATGGTGAGCTGTCTGTGGTTACTGAAGGGCGTATCACTGGGAGTAGGCCAGTTGGTCCCCTGGGTTCCCTTTCAGTGTGACAGAGCACAGATTGAATGACTGCTGCCGAATGAAGTGGTACCGGTGTTGGTACTGCAGGAATAATGGAAGTGCCTGAACAAAAAGGACAGAATGAGCAGACCTAGGGTGGTTGGAAGTGCATATAAGGATCCTGCTGATATGCAGCTGCCCCGTCACTTCCTCAAGTTAGTCTCTCCTCCCAAAATAGATCCCCTTGAAAAGATATGAAAGGCAATAGTTTGCCTCGCTGGTCATATCTCCGACTTGACTGTTCAGCTGAAGGAATTCACGAAGTTCAGTCACACTGAACTTCGTGAATTCCCCTCCTTGGAACTGAAGTGCCAAGGAGGGGAAGCTGAAGAAAATCAGGAAGGAGAATTAAATTTAACTACAGATAACGTGGCTCTACGTAATTAGATGATGGTAACAGAAAACACTGTCAGAAAAAAGAGCTTGTGCTGTTTCCGTTTCCTCAAAGTACCAGCGGTAACGCCTAGGGAGAGGCTGAAGAGGTTTACTTTACTGAGGTTTTTCTGATTCATCTCCCACTAAAATGTATTATCTGCCCCCTCTAAAAGGATGAGTGGTGAAGATGGAAGTGTTCAAGGAGCACTGATGAGTTTCAATAATTTGGACAATTCAGAGGGAGAGGTGGTGGCCAGCTCTACGTTGGTAGTCAGTTCTTCTAGAGCTGGACACCTGGTGGGTATTAAGGCCTAAGGCTTTACTTTCATCATATGCATCACCTTGTTTCTAAATATAAAAGTCTGGGTATTCCAAAATGTAATGCTTTTCTTTAATTAAGAGCTAGAGTGTTGCAGTTGAGAGCTTGTTTTATGTTTGAAATGTCTTTCTAAATGTTTTAACAATATACCAGAATGCTCAATATCTTTTTTTTTTTTTTTTTTTACAACCTAATCTCAGATTTTTGGAGACAACCCCATTTAATGTTTACTTTTCCATTTCTCTCTGTCCTTTTGATTGATGTAAGGCTAATTGATATGGGAGCGGTTTAGCTGCATGCTGCACCTAATCATGTATGTTCCAATGTGGCAGCTTGCTTCTCTGTCTTTTGGCAAGCTTATCTCTGTGAGGGTGGGGGGTTCTGATTTTTTATTTAACTTGGGGATTTTTGACTCTGTGTTTTCTGAATTTGAGGACTCGGATGAACAAGGACAAATGTATCGTGACATCTTTTTTTTTCTTCTCCCTTGTAATTACAAAGGGATGAATAATGAGTAAGATTGGCCATTGTTATTTTTCTGTTTCAAGGTGATTCTTGGATTTCTAATTATAAAAACTTTAACAAAAATAAAATTTAAAAAAAAATACAAGTGAAAATCAGTCATGCTGATGACGTGTCATTATATTCATATCTATAATTGCATTTCATACCAAGACAACCTCAGAAACCCAAGGTCTTTACTGTTCTTACCTTGTACGTTGATCTTCAGAATTATGCTTTTTGAACCATGGAGCCCATGCTCTGTGCTTTTATTGGCCTCTGCTTTTATTGTTCTATAAAGCCTTGTGCTTAGCCTGCAGTCGTGCAATGAACGTGCGCCATTTATGGCGAGAGTGTTAGCTGGATGACCTAGGATCAAACGTACAAGGGAGCTCCAAGTTTTTGAGAAGGAAACCTGCAAACCGAGCACTATGATTACCACAGTGATTCCCCATGAGCTTTGCTATTTGAAAGATATATCTGTCTTCGTTTCTTTTATCTTTTATCATTTTGGCTGAGTAGATTTCGACCTGGGTTATTAAGAGCTCACATCTAATGAGGGCCGTTTAACAGCAGTTACATATATTGCTCTTCATTTAGAAAATTACTACCGTTAATCATTTATACAGCATCACAAGACATATGCATTACTGTACAGACACCGATGAGATGGCCCCTCCTCCGTGGAGCTTACAGTCGTGTCAAGACACACGGATCACCGAGGTATACCAGCTGATCATGGGAGAGTAGTGAAGGACGATCCAGCGAGGGAAGCACTAAAGCTGGGATGAGAAAAGTAAGAAAAGAATCAGATTAGAACAGAGTCTCCCAGCCTGGGCGAGGACAGGGTGTGAGGGAGAAGACTGTGATCTCCAAAAAGGATAAGAATCAAGTAAATGGATCTTGGCTTTGGCCCTGAGGAGGATCCTGGAAACTCTGGCAAGGGCTCGCCCCGTGGAATGCAGATGACAAAATCCATATTTGAGGGGCTCAAGAATAGCTTTGAGATGTGAAAAGGTCAAGGCAGCAGAGGTCATCGGCACTTTTAAGCAGTTTGAATGTGAAGGGGAGGAGGACAGTGGGGCAATAATTAGCAGGACTGGTAGGGCCAGTGGAAGGGTATTAGGTGCCCTAGGTGGACCTTCAGCCAAGTGCACCCACCCACCCCTTAGGCCACCCCCTCCTCTTCCAATTCCAATGGACCCTGTGACATGCCCTGCACCCTTACACATCCAGACCTGATCTATATACACTATTTTTGAAGTTTGCAATCTCTCCTCCACAGCGTTGAGACCCAGGTAGCCACCACTGAATACTGTGACTTGATATATTTGCTTTAATGACTTGTCAATGTGCTATAATTCTGTTCTGTATTTGTACTAATGTCAATTCATTACTGAACATGAATTGATTCTCAGTGTCAGGCAAGTAAAAAAAAAAAATCATTTCTTGAATATGAAACTTGACAGCAATAGGGTACAATATCAGTGAAGAACACTCTCGTTAGCGTGGTTAACAAAAAAAAAAACTGATGAGTGTAAACATTAACGAGGTAATAATTATCTACTAACTGCCCAGGTGGGTGTAGCTATTGTTGTCAAGGATAACTAAACCTTTATGAAAGATCATTATAAAGAAAAGGTATCAATATCTTAAGCTGAAATATTTTGTTTTGTAGAAATACTAGCTGTTTTGCTGTGTTGTGAGCACTTGGCAAGGCCTTTCTCACAGTCCACGGAGCAGGCTATCGTGTGTAACCTCCAAGTCAATAATGACTCTTGATAATGATGCCATAAACAAAGCTAGTAATCCATAAACCACAGCAACATAATTCTGTCACATCCCTTTAACCATCTGAGGCATCTTCAAATCGATGTGGCCCTCTAAAGGATTAGCAATTGTTTTGTCTTTTTACAAGTTATTATTGTATAGCTTGCATCGTGCACAATAATAGTTTGTAAATTCACTCAGAATTCTCAGTTTCACAAAATACTGAAATGTGCTATGGGAAGACACGGGGAGGGGGGAGGTAACTATCAGTCACAGCCCTGGAGGAAACAGGAAGCTGGGTACTTGGAAAGGAGGCATACTGCCCAAGAGCACACACATTCTGCAGAGTTCACGTGCTTCAGGAATTATTTATTGTGGAGCTGCTCAAGAATAATTTTGAAAAAGGGGCTGCTAAGTGCATTCTTTCACTAGAGCTCCAACCACTGGGTTCGTGTTTTAATTTGACATTCATTCCTCTTCTCGAAGAGCTAAATAAAGAAATGAAAGAAAATAAGACCCTCTTACCTGAGAAATGTGAGAGACATCCCAGCCCTCATGCACTAGTAAAGCCCTCAGCTGCACATGTAGAAGTGACCATTAATGGCTGAAATATAAATAGAGAGAGAGAAAGAGAGTTTCCTCCAGGAATTTGTCCAGACCTCCTTTAAACCCATTAAAGCTAGTCCCCTTGACCCCATGCCCTAGTAACAGATTCCACAGCTTGGCCCTGCGATGAGTGAAAAAGCACGATTTATTTCAAATCTGCTGGTTGCAAGGCGTGTCCCCCGTGTTTTAGTATTTTTAGAAAGCTGTTAAGTCTCCGTGATTTTATAAACCTCTATCACGTCCCCTCTCAGCCGCCTCGTTTCCAAGCTGACGAGCCCAAGCCTGCGCACTCTCTCAGCATAGGAGGAATGTTCCATCCCCTTTATCGTTTTTGCCGCCCTCCTCTGAAACCTTTCTAGTTCCGCTCTGTCTTTTTTTTTTTTTTTTTAGATGAGGGGGCGACCAGAACTGCCCACAGTTCTCAGGGTGCAGTCACACCATGGATTGCCACAGAGGAAATATAATTAATATTCCCTCTTTTACTCCCCATTCCTTTTTTCATCATTCCTCACATTCTATTTGCCTTTTTTGATCACCGCCGCACACTGAGCCGAGGATTTCAAGGTATTGCCTGCAAGGGCTCCAACGTCCTTTTAATGGGTGGTGTGAATTTCTTTAATGAAGGATTTTGATAGCCTAACACTACTTTTGTTATATCATTTCACTGATGCTTTGCATTTTTATTTTTTTTTAGCCTTTTTTTCACTGATTCTGGAAGAACTATGAAAGCATTAAGAGTCTGGGTGTGCCAGGTCAGAGGTTGATCAGCAACAGGGGGCCAAACCTGCTGCTTTAAAAAACATTATAAATATATATAATTTTGATAACCCCTCCCAACTTACTTTAATCCGCTCGCAGTAGGGCTCCTTCTAGGCTCATGGGCCATAACACCGGCCACTAGTTGTCATCATTGCACGTTGACACTATGACTCCCTCCTCCCCCACCGTTCCTACAACACTCCCCCCCCCCCCCCCCAAAGTGGCTGTGAGCATTGCCTCCGCAGCATCCCCAGCCCCGACCAATCTGGGAGCAGAAGACCCCCCAAGCCAGGAATGAACTGCCAGCTCAGCCCCAATTCTGCTGCCTTTCATTTATGCATTATATTTACATATTTTTTCTGCTGCACCACCAGGACGATGAAAGCAAAAAAAAAAAAGCTAGCAAGACAGATGCAGCTTGGAAGTACAAATGACATTTTATCAAACTTCCCTGTGTTTGCTCTGTTAGGGAAAGGAGGAGCCTTTTACTGTAATCTCCTGTTTGACTTTTGTCCCCTTTTTTAGACTTTTCATTCAGTTTTATACTGGAGGATTACTCACCTATTGGATTTGCCAATTTGGAAAGAGGAATGGGGATCTGGCAAATAAACAAAACAAGATTGGGATCAGGGGGTGATTGTATCTGATGTCCTTAAAGTGACCAAACAGGTGGCTAAAGTGACAACAGAAGCCAGAAAGATTCTTAGCTGCATAGGGAGAGGAATGGTGAGCAGAAAAAGGGAGGTGATACTGCCCCTGTATAGGTCCCTGGTTGAGACCTCACTGGGAATACTGTGTACAGCGCTGGAGACCGCACCTTCAAAAGGACATAAACAGGATGGAGTCGGTCCAGAGGGAGGCTACTAAAACGGTCAGTGGTCTTCGTTCTAAAGCATGTGGGAACAGACTTAAAGATCTATACATGTACACCCAAGAGGAAAGGCGAGATAGTCGCAGGGTCTTTATCTGGTGGCATGTTCTAACTTTCTATTTTTCTGTTAAACCACTGCTATGCAGTTAGGTTAAAAATCTAAATAGGGTCCCAGCAGATTTACCTGCATTAATAATGCTAAATCAATTGACTAAAAATTCAGTTTAAAATGGAATTTACTGAAGGCAGCACAGTGGTAAGACTCGCAGATGTTTCAACCTGTGCTAATACCTCGGCTCCGAAACATCTGGCTCCCGATGTGTTTAAGACTGGTAAGCAGTTTTGTTTCATTATGATAGCTCACTTATCAGCATTAAACGTCTGGAATACGTTGTCCACATTTCTAGGAAGGAAAGCTGCTGATCTGCTAATCCACATAAATATCTCTCTTGACATCAAAACGTGTCTGAGGAATCTTGCTGAGAAGCAATTCTTATAAACAGCACCTGGAGAGGAAGCAGCTTACAGCGGGAGCAGATGGCTGGCTAAGCCCCTGTGTCAGAGGAGGACCAACAATATTCTTCCTTCTAGTTAAACATCGCCACCTGCTGGTAGATTTCTGTTACACGGAAACAGGGAAACGCGAGGGCAGAAAAAAAACACCACACGGCCTCTCTCACCTGCCCCGCTCATTTAGCTTTCCAACTCTCATCACTCCCTCGGAGATCCCCAACGTTTATCCCATGCGTTCTCTAATTCGGATACTGTTTCTGTCTCCGCCACCTCCACTGTGAGGCTTTTCCATGCATCCACCACTCACTCTCTCTGCAAAGAAATATTTCCTGAGAATACTCCCAAGTCTACCCCCCTTTCACCCTCACCCTCTGACCCCTTTGTTCTAGAGCCTCCTTTCCACTGAAAGCGGCTCACTTCCTGTGCATGGACACCTTTGAGATATTTAAAAAGATCTCTATATATCCAGGGCCAGTGCTAGCTTTTTTTTTTTTTGCTGCTCTGTGCGAACAATGACTGTGCTGTCCCCCAACCCCCATTCATTCATTCTCTGTCCCGGGCCCACCCAAAAACCACCCAGCTCCCTTCAGTGATGCAAACTTTAAAAACTGACACCATCCCCCCCCGAACTCATGGCTGGTGCAAGAAATTAGGGGTCCATTCCACACACACACAGTTGAGAGTTATGCATTTATATTTTACATGAAAAATATCAAAGTACAGTATTCTGAGGTAAAAACATCACTTAAATTATATCTACAAGCACTGCTGTGATGCCAACCAGAAATCCCTGCAAAAAAAAGACACCTGGAACCCATATGGTATAAGGTAGGGATGTGAATCGTTAATTTTGACGATTTAAAAAAAATCATCCGATATTTTTTAAATCGTCCGTTTGTCACGGGACATGATCTTACCACAAGGGCAAGGTTTAAATCCGGAGGCACGACTCTGTTTTTTCGACATTTCTCTGAGCTCCGCGTGCGGAAAGAAACGAGACTGAGGAGAATCTGTTACTTTCCTGCGCAGGGGTGTGTGAGAGATATATATAGGTAGCCTGTGTGAGGGTGTATGCATGAGAGCGAAAGGGAGCCTGTGTGGGTGTGTATGCAAGAGAGAGAGAGAGAGAGACCCTGTGTGAGGAGATTTATATGTGCAAGAGAGAGAGAGAGCCTGTGTGAGGAGATTTATATGTGCAAGAGAGAGAGAGAGCCTGTTTGAGGGTGTGTATGTAAGAGAATGAAGGAGACTGTATTAGGAGGTATGTGCACTAGAGAGAGTGAGCATGTGTGTGTGAGAGAGAGGGAAGGACAGAGGGAGCCTGTGTGAGGGGTAGTACTGAGAACTGGGAGTGGAGATAGAGTGGAAGGGGTTGAGCCTAGAGGTGGAGGGGAGAGATACCGACAGGTGGAGGAGTTGGGGGCCTGAGAGGACAAAGTGTCCAGGGGATTAGGGAGAATCTGTGGAAGGGACACTCTTATAGTGAACTTCTATGGAAATTCTGATCAAAATATTTAAAATTCTGCATCTTTAAGTAATTTTTTCTGTATTACATTTTAAATTACTTAAAGACTGTCATGTATGTTGTTATTTTGACCAACATAAAGTATGCAGAATTTTACACAATTTTGTTTTTGTGCGCAGAATTTTAAAATTTGTGTGTGAGGAATTTTAAATTGTTTTGTGCATAATTTCCCCAGGAGTAACTCTATGCAGTGCAACAATGGAAAAAACAAAACCATCATCATTCCTCAAACATCAAACAAAATCAAGAAATAAAATAAATACATAATTATAACACTAAAAACATACTAATATTTTTTTTAAAAAGCTGATGAATAAAAGATCAAATAATTAAAAACTCATATACAAGTTTTTTTAAATGTCCTAAACACCAATAAAATATTTCAAAATAGCAGACACAGCAAATAACACCTGAAAAATAAAACTAAAAATGATTTTAAAGATTCACGCTCTCCATACCTGGAAACTTCTGATTTCCTGTCACCCTGGGATTGTTGTGGAGTAGTGGGAGTGGGATGAACAAACTTTCTCCTCTCTTTCTTACACACACACACACACACCTCTCCCTCTCAAACCCGCAGGCGTCTCCAGCACTTCTTTGGTTGGGATCTACCAGCGGTTCCAGGCCCTCATCTTCATTTCAGCTGCTGGCAGATTGGAAGCCTGCTGCAGACCCCATTGTCTCTCTCACACCCCCAGACAAGCTCCTATTTACACTCACACCTCAAGCAGGCTCCCATTCACATCCACCCAAATCTCAGACAGGCTCCCATTCACACACACACACACCCTGCTTGGCTCCCACACATGCAGGTACACACACCCATCCCAGGCAGGCTCCCATTCACTCACAGACACACCCTGCTCAGCTCCCACGCATGCAGGTACACACACCCATCCCAGGCAGGCTCCCATTCACTCACAGACACACCCTGCTCAGCTCCCACGCATGCAGGTACACACACCCATCCCAGGCAGGCTCCCATTCACTCACAGACACATGCAGACCAAGCAGTCAAGGTCCATGGGTCATTCCTCCTCCTCTGCTGCTGATGCCAGCCTCTTCCTTTGTAGAGAAGCCATTCTGCAGCTCCTCTCCATGTATTAGCCCCAAAGTAATTCAATACTCAAGGTGCTAGCACTTCCCAAAACTATCCTGGGGACCCCCATTGCTAGAATTGGGTTATCAGGACATCCACCATGAATATGCACGAGGCATATCTGCATACAGTGCAGGCAGTGCTTGCAAACCTGTCTCCTGAACACTTATTGTAGACAGCCTAACAATCTGACCTGTTGGTGGCTCTTGAGGACCGGAGATGGCCACCCCTGCTCTGCTCTAGCTTATTACAATCTGTTAAACTCCCAAAGAGGGTTTAGGATTGTGGTTTTTAGGTCTGTCTGCTAAACCAAATCTCTTAGGGTAGATTTTCAAATGGTGCGCACGCAGGCAAGTTATAAGATCCAGGATCGGCGCGCACAAGGGGGTGCACAATTGTGCACCTTGTGCTTGCCGAGCCGCACAGCCTTCCCCAGTTGCCTCCCAGTCCACTCAGAAATCAGAGCAGCCTCGGAGGGAATTTCCCCTCCCCACCCCACCTTCAGCCCTGAGGCTGAAGTTGCGAGCGCTGGCCAACTGCCGGCGCGTGATCCCAAGCACAGCGGCAAATATGGCCGCTGTGCCGGGAGCCTGATCCTGATCCTGCCCCGCCCCACCCCACCCATTTAGTAAAGGCCCAGACCTTACATACATCGCCGGGCCTTTTGAAAATAGGCCCGGCGCACTAAGGTCAGTTACACGCATAACCATTTCAAAATCCGGCCCTTAATGTGCTCCTTAATGCACAGGGTACCTGCACCCAATATCCCGCACTCTGCCAGGCAGCAGGGACTACAAGCGCACACTTCAATCTGCCAGGACACTCTGGCTGAAGAGGTATCGCACTCATTTTTTTGGTGGGGGGGGAGAGGGAGCAGGGATGGAGTTTATTCCTGATAACAGATAGTGGGGGAGGGGATAGGAAGAAAGTGAAAGGATAGGCAAGTGGAGATGGGAAGGGGAGGAAAGGAGAAGATGGATGAGAAAGAGGACTGCATGAACGGGGGAGAAGGTCTGAACCATGAGCAGCAGCGCCAGAGAGGTGCAGGTAATTGCACGATAAGTAAATGCACTCACCCGATTCACCTGCTGCCCACCCTCCTCTACACAAATTATTAGGGGGAGAGTGCATAACCTTTCAGCTATGGCAAGTACGTGCTGGAGACAAAACAAAATAAAAAAAAACTACCTTTGGGAATTGCTTACCTGAATTACTCCTTTCCAATCTTGTCTTTTCTTCTGCTTCATCAAGTGGGGCAGATGAACGATATCTTGCTCTCACTGCAAAACTGTGACCTCACAGGGCATCAGAGGTGAGGCGGGAAGAGCAGTGCGATCAGTGTTTTCCCGAAGAGCGCGGAGGCCCATGAGTGGACAGGCAGGCACGGGACTCGGTGCTATTCTGCTGCCACCTGGTGGCTAAAGCGAGCATTACATGCTAAGTGGAATACATTTTGCTTGTTGCTACACTGCTGCCAGATCCCTCCCAAATCGGGTCAACGGAGACTCCCGCTGAGATCAGAGGGAATTACATGGAAGCAGTAAGCCTCGGTCCCCGATGCAACAAGGCACTCTAGGCTCTGCGCGCAAGTCAGGACAACGTGTTGGGCCCAGAGGCAGCAGGCGGCAGCACCAGTCTCAGCCGTAACTAGAAAGTGCATGATCCTCCTCTTATGCCCCAGCATTGGTGCTTTCCTCCTGCCCCCAGGCACTAATCAGAAACTGCCGATTCAGGCACAGTCAAGTCAGCCAGCCATCTTAATTCACTACAACCACGCAAACATGACTGGGAATATTAATTACTGTCACCTGAATTATATAAAAAAAAATTTAAAAACATTTCTTAGTAGATTTGCTTTATTAAGGAATATTAGGATGGCGAGAGAATCAGCCTATTTATTTAATATACTTGTATTCCACAAATTCCAATGACAAATTAATCTATGCAGATACAGCGTAGGGGGGACAGAAAGTAAATTCCATTTTAATCTTAAATGGTCTGGAATCTGCACATGAACACTAGGAGAACAATATGAAAGTACTCACAAAATTATACAGGTTCAGAACATTACACAATTTATTTTATTGAAGATTTTAAAGCATCAATATTTATTATTTTTGTTGGGATAGAAAACAAAAAAAAAACAACTTTTCCTAAAAGGAGTACTGCTCATGTTTTAAGGCAGAATGACAGTGGTACTAAGCAAAGATTTTCCCTCTAATACACAGGTATGTGCTTACATTCTTTGGGGTCCACAGAACTCCTCCTGTCATTTGGATAATGATGTTAGTGCCTTACATGGATATTCTGGGAGAGCATCAGTTTAGCCAATAAGCAACTCCATCCAGCTGCAGATTCATAGACTTAGAAGTAGATGGAAACACCACACCAATTTTGAAGGCCAGAGAACAGTTCTTTGTTCAAACAGGAATAATCCTCTTGTAGGATAAATACAAGCAGGTAAAAAAAAATTTGAAGGTAATGCTGTGGTAAAAGATTTATGTTCACTGCTATAGTTCTCACCCTTAGTCTTACAGGGGTTCAGCTCTACTATAGGGTTTAAAGTTAAGAGCAAAGAATTTGGCGAATTGCTCCTTCCTGTCCATTGCTGCCTGATGCTCAAATCTGAACCACGCCAACAAATACCTTCTTTAACATACCATTATATTCTCCTCTTTGCAGCAATATTATGAGTAAAGTTATATACTACAGCAGGGGTAGGCAGCTCCAGCCCCGGAGGACCACAAACAGGTCTGGGTTTTCAGGACATCCACCATGAACGTGCAGGAGACAGATTTGCATACAATGGAGGCAGTGCATGCAAATATATCTCATGCATATTCCACGGGGACACCCAGACCTGGACTGTCATTGCCTATGCCCGCACTACAGCATGAATGGTCACGCGACTTGGCACAGATATTGAGAAAGCATGGCTGGAAACCAGAGCTGCGGAGTTACCCGAGGTTTCCCTCTCACGAGCCCAAGCAGCTCCTTAGGGCTGGTCTAGGGCTCAGCGTTCTTTACGCTCTCTACAGACACAGACGTGGAACATTCTGACAACAGAACAGCCTTTAAAAAAAAAAAAAAAAAGGCCAAGCAGCTCTTTTTACTCATCCTCCCCTCTGGACAAAACAGCCCCTTGGGAAGGGGACATTGGTAGAGACAAATCTTTAAAAAGGAGCAGGAAAGAAATATCATCGTACACAGGGCTTTTGATGATCCCAAGGAAATGACCAAAAGGATCCCCACACAAAACAAGCAGAGAGGAAAGAAGTCGGAAAAACCACAGGAATACAATTCTACAATCTTTTGTCTTATCGCTTCTCAGGCATAATGTTAAAAACATCCATTAAATTAAGCTTTAGCTGTCTGAACACCACGAAAATACAAGGTGCACTTTAGTGTCTCTGCAGCACCGTCACTGATTTGAGAACAGAGGACGTAAGGCTTTGCTGGTAATTAGACCGAAGTATGTACTTCCTTCCACAGGAATGGCAGCTTTCATTTCTTCTCCTGTCCGTGCTTTCCGTCGAGAAGTGCCGAGCGCATTCCTAGCTTCCTGAGCTCTTCCACCAGGTCCCCGTTCTGGTGCATCTGCAGCAGGATGTCGCAGCCACCTACAAACTCGCCATTCAGATACACCTGAGGAATTGTTGGCCAGTTGGAATAGTTTTTAATTCCTATATCAGAAGAGAGAGAAAAAAAAAGTAGTAAATCTGAGCTCTTCCAACACAGAAAAATACGTACAAAGCCTTAAAACAGTGCTTAAAATGACCAATGCACGATATACCTGTCCTAGAAACTATGATTTGCAATCAACTGCTTAATAACTAGGCAGCATTTTCTTACTATGGATTACTTTTGAAGAGACAGGCCTTCATATGCCTCATGCGTTTCTAAATATCTTATCTTTCTCGCACAGTCCTTTGCAATTCCAGGAAAGGGAACAGCATGTTACAATCACACTAACTCCACATTCTGTCACTGTAAAAACTGACTTTCACATAGGTCGCACATACAGATGGGTACTGAAGCACAGAATTTCACACAGTCTACTCCTCTGGAGTCAACCCTACTGTAAAATGTAATTCTTTTGATTGCTCAAGCCGCTCTCACACTACCCTCCAGGATTGCCCTGTGTTGAACTGTGCTCTCTGCCAGCTTTCAGCACTATGCACTAACATGAGAGCAAAACACTGCCATCCACATTTCTAGATTTTCCTTCCCAAAAGCAAGCAGACAAGATGTTTCCTCTTTGTCCCAAAGTGCTGATCCTGAGCTTGCCACATCCATCTGCTCGTGTACAAAGGATTGTGATGGATTTCAGATGAATAGAGTTAGCCTATGTGGGCTGACAAAACAATTAGGCAACAGGAATTGCTGCTTAAGGCTAAAGCTGTGAATTCAAAAATAGACAATCCAGTTCATTGTAATTCCCTGGATCGTGAAACAGGTTCCACAACAAATAAAAAGGAAATAGCCTGCATTTTATGGCAATGCCACTTGTTTACAAGAACCTGCTCCCAAGCCTCACTCCGCTCTCAGAAGAGAGAAATCCAGCTAGTACTGCTCCAGCCAGTGTCAAGACCCTGAGAGCAGAGAAAGGTGCCCGCCAACCGATAAACTATCATCAAGGCGAAGCACAGAAAAACCCTTCCTGCAGAGGGGAGCAGCGCACAGCCCCCTGTCCAACGTTTAAACCAAGGCAGCGGCACTCCCTGCACTTCACTGGCCTTCCAAACGTCTGCATGCTTTTCAGATTTCTAACCTTATGGCCCAGCCTTAATCGTGCGGCGAGGCAGGAGCTCACCACCGAGGCTCTCACATAAGAGGGGATTATGGTTCTCATGAGACTTAAAAGCTGAAAACGTAACCGCAATCCCTCCCAAAAACAGGTCTTGCAGAATTTGTGTTTCGGAGTTCATTTGGACCCGCTTATTTACTGTAGCGTACGACACTTGGTAAATTTTAAGCCGGCGGCTGGTGAGGATGTGTAAGGTCATGAACGGAAGAGCAAATGGGCGCATTCTTAAGCGGAGCTAAAGGTTGAGGACGAGCACGCAGCCGTCTCAGAGATTCATTATAAACTATAGCACCGAGGAAAATTTATCTCCTCTAGAGTTAGCTGCAGAATACACGCCAAGCCTTCTTCACGCATATGGATGCGAAGAGAGAGGGGGCATGGGAGGAGTAGCAGCTGCCTGTTCGGCCACTGTACACACAGCAGCACTATTGTAGGTTTGGCTCCACTCCTTGAAAATGCACCTAGTGGTAAGGCAAACAGGCCAGGAGAAAGCGGAAAACAAAATTCCAGTTCATAACGCCAATGCAGAAGGAAGGCTTTTGCTGCTTGATGCTGTTTGTTATTTTATTTAACTCTTTTCTATACCAACATTCATGAAACATATCATATCATATTGGTTTACATGTAACAGGGGTATTAAAACATTAACATTAAGGAAGGAGATAAGTTACAATAAACAGGGGTTGTGGAAACTTGGGTAACAAAGTGCAGATGACAGAGGTTTAGCAAAATAAACTTAACAAGGTAAATACTGGTTGAGCCCTGGATCACATATAGAACTGATTTAACACACAAAACGAGTCTGTTCCCTATAGTGGCTGCAGACATGTATTGCACTGAACTTTATTTTACTGTTGATATAAATGTTTGTATATATGTCACTAAGAGCCTTGCGTCGGTGAGAAATCTTTTAAATAAAGAAAATAAATATCGCTTGGATACAAATGTTGCTGTTCCTTCAAGCCGTAATATTTGCTAAAATACTTCCATACTATAAAATGCACTCGATGGTATCTGTCTATCAGCAAATGGTAGGGAGCACATATGTAACCGCGACAAAGAAGATAACTTTCCAGGAAAGGTACGTTAAAAATCACAAGAACAAGAAGAGATTTCATAAGTTGCAAAAAGGACTACGTTGAGATCCCAGGAATCCGCCAGAGAGCGAGTAGGGACTTTAGTTGTAAATAAGCCCTCATAAATCGTCACACAAGCAGATGGGAGGAAATCGTGGTACCATCTGTACCCTGATGGTATGCCCCAATGGCAATGAGGGGAGCAAGAGGAGAGATCCAAAACGCATCTCTTGCACCAGAAGAGAACCTTCTCCACTTCAGATTATAAAATTTTGTAGTGGAAGGTTTCCTAGACTCCAGAATAACACGTGACACCCCTTCCGAGAGGCCATGGGCCCTCACCGTCACCCGGTCAACATCCAAGACGTGAGGGCCAAGGCTTGTAGGATGGGGTGGCGGAGCCTACCCTGGTCCTGGGTGATCAGGTCTGGAGCCGTCCCCAATCGGATCTGGGGGCACGAAGTCAGGTCCCAAAAGATCGGAAACCAGATCTGACAGGGCCAGAAAGGGGCGATCAGGATCATGGAACCCTGAATCCTTCTGCAACTTCTGGAGTGTTTTTGATATGAGAGGAAGGGGAGGGTAAGCGTACAGCAACCTGGTGCCACAGTGAATGGAGAAAGTATCTGCAATTGAGCGGTGCCCTTTCCTGGTTTCTGAGGCGCGGAAGAGTCGGGGGTCCCTCCAGAGCGAAAGATCTGGTTCACTACCTCTTGACTGAAGGACCAGTCGTGAGGTCAGAATGCCTGGTTCAAGGCATCCGCCAGGGTGTTATCCAATACCAAAAGGTACACTGCCCAGAGGAGGATGCCATGTTCGATGGCCCACGGCCAAATGCGGCCCGCCTCCTGCCAGAGGGGAAGGGACCCCATTCCCCCCTGCTTGTTCAGATACCACATGGCCACCTGATTGTTGGTCTGAACATAAGAACATGCCATACTGAGTCAGACCAATGGTCCATCAAGCCCAGCATCCTGTTTCCAACAGTGGCCAATCCAGGCCATAAGAACCTGGCAAGTACCCAAAAACTAAGTCTATTCCATGTTACCGTTGCTAGTAATAGCAATGGTTATTTTCTAAGTCAACTTAATTAATAGCAGGTAATGGACTTCTCCTCCAGGAAAATATTCAATCCTTTTTTAAACACAGCTATACTAACTGCACTAACCACATCCTCTGGCAACAAATTCCAGAGTTTAATTGTGCGTTGAGTAAAAAAGAACTTTTTCTTCGATTAGTTTTAAATGTGCCCCATGCTAACTTCATGGAGTGTCCCCTAGTCATTCTATTATCTGAAAGAGTAAATAACCGATTCACATTTACTCTAGACCTCTCATGATCTTAAACACCTCTATCATATCCCTCCTCAGCCGTCTCTTCTCCAAGATGAACAGCTCTAACCTCTTTAGTCTTTCCTCATAGGGGAGCTGTTCCATCCCCTTTATCATTGTGGTCACCCTTCTCTGTACCTTCTCTATCACAACTATATCTTTTTTGAAATGCGGCGACCAGAATTGTACACAGTATTCAAGGTGCGGTCTCACCATGGAGCGATACAGAAGCATTATGACATTTTCCATTTTATTCATTATTCCCTTCCTAACACTGTTTGCTTTTTTGACTGCCACAGCTCACTGAGCCATCGATTTCAAAATATCATCCACTATGTTGCCTAGATCTCTTTCCTGGGTGGTAGCTCCTAATATGGAACCTAACATCGTGTAACTACAGCAAGGGTAGTTTTATCCACATTAAATTTCATCTGCCATTTGGATGTCCAATTTTCCAGTCTCACAAGACTGCAATTTATCACAACCCACTAGTGATTTAATTACTCTGAATAATTTTGTATCATCTGCAAATTTGATTACCTCCCTCGTCGTATTCCTTTCCAGATCATTTATAAATATATTGAAAAATTACCGGTCCAGGTACAGATCCCTGAGGCACTCCACTGCTCATCCCCCCTCCACTGAGAAAATTGTCCATTTAATCCTACTCTCTGTTTCCTGTCTTTTAGCCAGTTTGTAATCCACGAAAGGACATCGCCACCTATCCCATGACTTTTTACTTTTCCTAGAAGCCTCTCATGAGGAACTTTGTCAAACGCCTTCTGAAAATCCAAGTATACTATATCTACCGGTTCACCTTTATCCACATGTTTATTAACTCCTTCAAAAAAGTGAAGCAGATGTGTGAAGCAAGACTTGCCTTGGGTAAAGCCATGCTGACTTTGTTCCATTAAACCATGTCTTTCTATATGTTCTATGATTTTCTTCTTTAGAACACTTTCCACTAGTTTCCCTGGCACTGAAGTCAGGCTAACCGGTCTGTAGTTTCCCGATCGCCCCTGGAGTTCTTTGTTCAGGAGTTGCTCCCGGAACACTTGAATTGCCCGCACTCCCAAAGGTTGATCTGGAGATGTGATTCCTGGACAGACCAAAACCCCTACATGTGAAAGCCTGAAACATGAGCTCCCCATCCCATCCGAGATGCATCGGTGGTGAGCGTGGCCTGGGGCCGAGGGCTCCAAAAGGGGCATCCCAGCTCCAGATTAGAGGGGTTTGCCCACCACCGGAGAGACTGTTGTAAAGTGTTGTGATCAGGACATGAGCACGTAGGTCCTAGGTGGCCTGATACCATTGAGAGTGCAGCGTCCACTATGCTCTATGCATGGGCAGCCGAGCAAACGGGGTGACTTGTACTGTCGCCGCCATGTGGCCCAGCAACCGAAGGAATTGATGTGCCGAGACATGGGGGCAAATGGAGACCTCTCGAGCAAGAGCTGCCATGCCCCGAGGTAGAAAAGCCTTCACCTGGATCGTGTTCAGTCGAGCCCCAATGAAGCCCAGTTGCAATGACAGCTGGAGGTGGGATTTGGGATAGTTGATCAGAAATCCCAGGGTCTCCAAAGTTTTGATCGTGAGGCTCAAGGCAGTCTGAGCCCCTTTTCGGGAGTTGCCCTTAATAAGCCAATCGTTGAGGTACAGGAAAACATGAATCCCCCGCCTTCAAAGATGGGCTCCGACAACTGCCCGACATTTTGTGAAGACTTGGGTGCAGATGCCAGGCCAAAGGGCAGAACATGATACGGATAGTGATTCCCGACCAGGAATTGCAGATACTGCCGATCCATCTGAATGATGGGGATATGGGCGTACACGCCTTTTAGGCTAAGGGAGCATCGAGGGGCACCGAGCCCTCCACCAGAGTCAGTGGAGACCGCCTGGATGCATCAGAGGGAATTGCTTCCTCTTTCTTAGACTGCTTCGTGGGAGGCACAGATGTCAATGACTGCCCGTAGTTTGGCTTAGATGATCGATGACTGTCTTTCTTCAACCTTTCTCGATGGTCCCTGTGGTCCTTGCCCTCAACAGATGGCGATGGAGAGGAACCAGACCGAGAACAGGATGGCAAAGACTGCGGTCGGTCCCCTGCCCCAAGATCGGGGCCAAGGAACAGAGGAGGGGGTGATCCTGATGGAGTCGAGACTGGGATCTCTTTCCCGAGGACGAATCGGACCACTTGGACCCAAATACATTTTCCATCTTTTCAAGATGGGCCAGATGACCCTTGGGGGGGGGGGGGGGGTCATCTGGGCACAAAAATCACAACCAAGGACATCTTAGGATGCCTCCAGGCAGAGGACGTAGACCTTGTGGGGGGGTCTGTGATGGGCATGGTCAGGGGGCACTGGCGAAAGCCGGTCAATGCCATGGAAAAAAAGGTATGCAGCACATGGTTGATGGTCGGCGGGCACCGGGGAAGGAAGCCATCGGCAATCGACCTCAAAAATACGAAGAACTTACCAGATCACTGAAAAAAGGACCCGGAGAAGAAGCGAGGGACCCTATGCAACGCATAGAGAGAAAACACTTAAAAAAAGCAAAAAACTGCTGAAAAGAAGCATGAGCTCCATTACTGCTTGTCCTTGGAGAAAAAGTCTCATCTACAATATATTTGCCCACCTTTATTCCTATGTATCCAAGCAGATTTACACAACCAACTAATGAATTCAAGATCTGTCTTGCAAAGCTGCATGACAATGTTTGATCGGCCTTTGCAGGGTTTGGTTTTTTTTTTTTACATAGTTCCCTTGAGAACTGGAGCTTTTGATTAAAAAAAAAAAATCCCCATAAAGATCAAGAATTAAAGAATAAAATACACACAAACATATATATTAATATATATATATATATAGGCAGTCATCCTTCTAAAGGGTATAAAAACTGGAATACAAAACAAGAATACCCTTAACAAAACCTTAATTATACCACAATTATTTATTTACATTGTTTTATATGGAAATGCTTACTTTCATTTGTTTCTTGCTGCTGTAAGGGACGCAGGGGTTTCCGGTCAATATTTTGTCTGTATGGTGTTACAAGGTGGAAACATGCGTTTTAATCATTAGCCACTTCTACCACTTGCTGACATTGCATTTGAAGAATTATATCTTGCCGCTGTAAGGGACACAAGTGTTCCCTGTCAGCATTCTGCATATGTGTTGCTAAAAAGCAGCAACACGGGCTATAAGCACTAGTCACTTCAACTACTTGAAGCTGTTGCATTTGATAGATTGTAACATTTCGGTTTTGGCAGTATAAGCCACAATGATGGTTTTATACACATTCCATTAAAGGCAAGTGAAGCTGGTTTCGACTACCCTGAAAAACAAGGATGAACCAATGTCTGAGGGAAGTGAAAGTAATAAAATTTAAAACACTCGACTTACTGATATTTAATCAAAATAAAAGAAAGAAGGGAAATAGAACCAAAAGGTTACTAAGGGCCAAGAGTAACAGATAAGTATGAGAAAAAAATCAAGAGCGAAAGCTTGCTGGGCAGACTGGATGGGCGTTTGGTCTTCTTCTGCTGTCATTTCTATGTTTCTATATAACAATTGTATGACTTTGGGTCTTTAGCGACATGTATTTAATACCATAATGCATACCAGAAGACAAACTTTCTCTAACAGCTGTCACTGAGATGTCATGATTTCTACCTGTTATATGTGATGCTCCCCTGATGAAGCCTTTAATTAGGTGAAACAAAGGCTTTTGTTGGGTGTATTAGGCAATATTCTATGAGTTTTGTGGAATATAGTGCTGTGATTGGTTTTATGTTTTTATTGTAGAATGATTGGTGTGCTTTAGGAATGAATGGTTTGAGTGTTTGAATAACTTTAGAATGTACGTTGTGGGGGGTTAATAGTGGAAGTTTTCAGTGACTGATGCATGAAATTAATAAAGTGTTTTCTGTTTCTGTAGATATATAAAGGCATTTCCATATAAAAACCAATGAGCATAAATAATCGAAATGTAATTAAAAATAGGCTGTTCCAGCCTAGATGTTTGGCTACACCAACATCAAGCTCTTAAAACTGCACCAACTAGGAATCTAAAATAAGAAGCAATCCAGTTTTAGTAGCACTATGAATTTAAACACCAATTCTACTCACCGCAAAAACGTACAGTTCAAAGTTACTAAGAGGTAGATTTTAAAAGCTGAGTGTGCAAATGGACACGCCGATTTTATAACATGCACATGTTATAAAGTACGATACCCGCACGCACATGTGCGCCTGATTTTATATATCGGCGCGTGCATATGCGAGCGGGTCTCGACTCACGTGCAGTGATGAGAACGGCCTTTACCCAGTTCATTCCAATTAAGAAGTGGACTGGGAGGGAACTTCCCTAACCCCCCACCCCCCCTACTCTGCCTCCCTTTTCTCCTCTCTGACCCCTAAAACTCCTTCCTACATTTTTTTTTTTTTTTGGAACTTACTTCATCTTACAAGATAAAGTAAGTGCCGCATGCTGACCGGTTGCTGGCACGTGATTCCCGGGACAAGGCCTAATGGCTGCTGTCCCTACACCTCCCCCTTTACAGAGCCCGGCACTTCTGCACACATCAGGAGCCACATGTTTATCCCCCAGTTTTTGCACATGCTGCGCTTTTAAAATTTGGCCTTAAGTGGGAAATACAAAAGAAAATATTTTCTTTAGATTGGGTATATAAAACTAATAAACTTAGAATTGGAGCGCCATGAAAGCAAGGAACTGCACTCTGAAAAACAACAGCTACCGTTTCTCCCATTCCCACAATGCCCTCTCAGTAGTGCTCCAAATCCCCTTCGGAATGTTGCAGGGAGTTAGGTGCCCCCAGTGGCTCCAAGGGAGATGTTCAGAAAGCAGCTGGATACATACATAGCACAAGCCTCACAGAAGCAAGCCCTGAAATGTTACACGAAAATATCTTTTTGCAACATAAACACTGTTGTATTCTAGCAGCACAGCAGTTCAGGGAGCATTTCAACAAAGACGCAATAGATCACCCAGAATCCAAAACTGTAGTGGTCCTGAGCCACTGAAGTTTAGCGACAGGGCAGGAAGGAGCAGTACTGCTAATTTCCACAGGGTGGCATCCGAGTTTCTTTTTAAAGAAATGTGATAGTTTTGCATTGTTTTGACAGACAAAAACAAGGGGATTCAATTAGCAAAAGTATGAAATTTATGAGTAGTAAAAGTCGAAAAGCTTAAATACTACTACTTATAAAGTTTCAGACGCGTGCTAATCCAATCCAATTTTGGGTCTATCACCATGTGTCCAATACGTGTGTACGTTTTTCATGATGGATATATAAAAGTGGGGATAACTCTCAAAACCGAGTCACAGACGTATAAAGTTAGTCCAGTAAAAAGGTGGCACCTACCACTTGTTTGCTGATCATTCTTTCTACAGTTTTAATAGAATACTTATGGGATATATAAAGCAGAATAGACTGATGAATGTCTTTAAGTGACTGGATCTGGGAATCAAGCAGAGAAGGGGGGGGGGGGGAAAGAGGGAGGGATTGCTGCCTGATGCAGGTCAATCCCGAGCCCTCGATCCAGTTCTGGTTCACCTGCGACCTTGTCTAAGACAAACAGGAGCCAGACAAAGCCAGGCCTGGATCAGGCGGTCAGCGTTGACCCCGGGTGAACCCCTCGCTCTCTATCCGAGCTGCCTCGGCACGCTGACCTTGCCGGAGGTCCTGGTCTTCCAGCACGTTGTAGGCCGCGTAGTCCTCCACGCCGTGCATGCGGAGGATCTGCACCACGGCATTGCTGAAGCCGCACAAGGGCTGGGCGGGGGTGCCCTTCATGAACACCACCACTTTCTTCTTCTTCACCAGCGCGTCCAGGTGCTCGCGGGAGCCAGTGTCCTGGCTCAGCAGCCGGCAGCAGAGCTGCGGCGCGGCCGGGCGGCTCTTCAGCGCACCGAGGAGCAGGCGGAGGCCAGCGCTCATTGCGGCCTGAGGAGGAGCGGGGCGAGCACCGGAGGGGGCCGGCGAGGGTCAGAGGAAGAGAGGGCACGAGCCGCTAATACACAGCTGCGTCAGCCCCCCTCCGCGCAGGCCGACCCACGTCACACAGCGCTCCCGTGCCCATTGGCCGAAGCCGGCTTCTGTTTCCGATTGGACCGGGGCAGTCTAAGAAATAATTCAGCCAATCCGAAGCTAGGACTCGAGGGGCCCCCTCGTGCCGATTTCCGGACGCACAGGTTAAAGAATATTAAGGGAAGGAAACGAAAGTGGGAGGAGGGTGGGGGTGGAAAAAACTTTATTGTACGAGTTGAGGCGACAAAAACTGCTTCCTGGGGGTCAATGCTGGGCTTTTCGTCACTTCCGGTTGTCCTGAGTATTGGAGATTCCGTAGGTTTAGCAGCGCGCGTGTAATTTTCAGTTTTTGGTTGGACGCGTGCGAGGTTGGTGGAGGGAGCTCCTATGTAATACCGTAGTAGGCTTTCGTTTGCTAGATTTTCTGCTTTTGAAAAGCTTTGGGCAAGGGGATGGGACGAAAATAAAGCTGGGGATGCTTGCGAGTTGTTGGGTGTAGCGGCCGTGCCTCCGGAGCCCTGCAGGACTGGGCGTCCTGCCCTACTGGTGCATCTTTCTGAAGCGTAAAGCTTGTGAAAGGCGCGGTTCTGAGCCCTTGGAGAGTAAGATTAGGGGAGCTACTGGCTCTGCCCTTTGGATGTGGATTTGGCCCAGTACTGCAGCGGAAATCCAATTTATACAGTCTGATGCACCAAGTATTATCAGAAGTCATGGGTGTTTTCTTTTTACCGCCTTTCATAATCGGCCATTTCAAAGTAGGTTATATTCAGATACTGCAGGCATTTCCCTATGCCCACATGGCTTACGGTCTGATTCTGAGGCAATGGAGGATGAAATAACTTCAGTGTGTAGTTTTTTTAACATCTAGTTTTGTCATTAGTGCATGTATTAATTATTTAAGTTTGTAGCTATACTTGTTTAAAATGTTTGGGTTTTTTTTTTCTGAACAAGTAGAGAAGGGCAGAGAGGTTAAAAATATTATAAATTGTGCTGAGCAGAAAGAGGAAGCAAAGCATGGCAGCTTCTAACCTTAACTTAAGGGAACAAATAATTGTAATATATTTATATCTTTAAAAAAAAGACACAAACCTGGAATGTGCAGCCCAGAAATAATTCATATTTATTTTTTTTTATTTGTTTTGTTTTTGGTGTTCCCCCAAAAATGAAATCAAAGAATGGCTATACATCCCTACCAGTGTTTGTTTGTTTATTTATTTATTTATTTATTTATTTAAGGGTTTTTATATACCGCAGTATGTAAAGAAATACATCACTGCGGTTTACATTTAACAATAACTTAGCAACAGGCTTTACATTGACATTATTAATAGGTATTAAATAAACTAAATTCCATATAACGGTTTTGACGGAAAACAGGCTGAACAGACTGTGGACCATCCAATAAAGTATAACATACAATTAAAATATTGATGTAACTATTAAACCTTAACAAACCAACACAAAAACTAAATAGTATCTAAAACAATACCAGTGTTGCCAGATGCCAAAATGTTTTTATAGCCCAGTCACAAAATCTAGCCCAAAACTAAACAATTGTGAAAAAAGTTTTAATTATGCAAGATTCTAGACAGTCCTGCATTGCATGCAGACACTGACAAAAATACCTATGGATATTAAAAAGTTTTAAAAAGGCTAGAAAATCCTAGAAATCTAGGTTGTCTGATAATGGGATCCTGTGCTGGTGCCCTGGTTCCTTTCACTCTGCTGGAGTTTTCTTTTTTGCTCTTAAAAATCAAGGGGGGAATGGGAAATGTGGAAATCAGCATACAACTGAAAAGGATGGTCCCTAATTATAGTGACCAAGATATATTTTCTGTTAAGTAGGGAAAAAATAAGGTATTGCCTACGACTTGTTCGCTTTTTAATAGACTAAATACATCTGTGACTAGTTTTAAGTTAGTGTGAAAATGTCATCTTATACACAAAGCAGTTTCTCCATATATCCAATAATCAAGCTACACTAACTTTTTTTTTTTTCCTTCAAATCTCCAGTATCATCATTCTGCCTTTCAAATGCACGGGCATATCTCCAAACTTTGCAACCTATGGACCTTTTGTAATTCTGCACAAACTAAAATATTGAATTCAGCAACTAAAACCAGCTTCACTGACTTTTGAGTAAGTTTAAATGCATAGAAGTAGTTTGATTGCTTAGTTGGAGAGAGGGCTCCCACCCAATAGGGAGAGCATATAGGAGGGGTGGAAAGGGGAGCTGATTCAGTACTAGCTTCTAGAGCAGGGCTTCCCAAACCTGTTCTGGGGACCCCTCAGCGAGTCGGGTTTTCAGGATATCCACAATGAATATACATGAGTTAAATTTGCATATACTGAGTCTCCCTGATATGCACATTTATCTCATGCATATTCATTGTAGAAATCCTGAAAACCCAACTCGCTGCTTGGGAAGCTCTGTTCTAGAGCATTTGGTGGTAGGGGCACAGTTGGCTTCACACTCCCATTAGTTACAGTTCATGCCATCGTGAGTGTATGAACCAAGTTCCACCACCAGCCTGTTAAAACTGGCCCATTTCTCCCCAGTAGCATTCAGTCAGTGTGGCTCAGTCCTGAAACAAAAAATACTAATAGTATCGACAATAAAGATGCTTGAAATGTTTTACCACTTTTAAATTATTTCATCTGAGTACAACATTGTTTCTAGATACAAACCTTTCTTGCAGTCTACAGCTAGCTAAAAAGCCGGGCAGTAGCTGGTGATGCATCAGCAAAAGCGCTTCCAGAGACCAAGCAGAAGATGCCCAAAAAGAAGCCCAAGTGTAAAAAAAAAAGCACAAAATCCCACAGCCAAATGAATAAAAAGTTTCCTGCACAAGCTCATTGAAAAGTAGCCCAATTGGGTATGAAAACCGCCCATCTGGCAACACTGCTACTGAAAACATCTAAAGTGAGAAAAGGCGTTTTTATTAACTTATTTTTCTTATATATGGGAGGCAATATATAGTTACAATACATGATTGTTACACAAAAGATCACATGAAACTGACTTGTGAATTAAATAGATCACTTCTTAAACTGCAACCAAAAATGAATTTTTAATAAAATGAAATGAGGTGACAATGACATACATAGGCCATGCACTACTGATTTTAAGTGCTAATGCCTTGTTATAAATCACATCTCCTTATTTCAATTGTATGAAAAATGCTTCTTATATTTTCTTTGCAATTAAAGTTAAACAATTGGTCTTTAAATCAAACAACGTGACCTTAAAATGTAGAAACAGAATGTATTTCACTGTGGGAATTACACCAACAGGATCCTTAACTGAAGCAATAATTAAATTATCTCTAGTTGACAAACTTTCAATTAGAAGGACCCAGGATACAGAAAACCCACTAATGGCTACATTTTGATTCACTTCTTCATCAGGGGTGTTCAAAACAACTCTGCTTAGCTGGTCTAAGGCTCTCTGGTTGCATGCACATTGGCCACAGGGAAATGACCTTAAATAGAGGTGCTATTAACCTAAAACTAGACCACTCAGAAAAACTAAACGCGAACTGCTGTGTAAGTAAAAAAGAATATGCCAATTGCCGTAATATTATGATAGTCCAAAATCATTACATGAAAAATGACGAAAAAACAAAGTCACATGTCCAAATCTTCATTTAGACCCTGAAGGACCATGTTTGTAATTTATATATCCACAGTTGCTCCCTAAAGTTTAGTTTCGCCAGCTGGTTTCATCCTATGTCTGCACAAGCCACTCTTACTGTCCAATGGAGGAATGAGAAGTCATGTTGTAAATCTAAACGATGTTGCATGATCAGGGCTCAGACTTTTAGGTACGCAAACAACTTCAGAGTTCTATTAAACAAATGCAAATGGCTCTCACGGTACATCCAACGTACATCTTTGGAGACAGATTATAGCATAAACTACATAGTTGATGTACAATGTGTAGATATGTTTCTTTTAACTTTGATGTGTGGTACTGGATATTCCTAAATCTGACTTGCTTGTATGACTGCACATACATAAAGCTTGTCAGCATTGTGATTTATTGGTAACTCCTGATCGTATGATTCAGTGGCATACTTGACGGATGATTGCACAACATAATCACGAATATTAAGCTCTTTAGAATAGGCTATTAATAGGGGATACTTGAACATGGCATTACATGACTTGTTCAATATGTGCCAGTGTTTTTTGATCGAAGGTGCTATACCATAAAATACACACTAATCTGGACTGGTCTTTGTGTGCTTTACACTGCAACAGACTGGTGCAATCTGAGAAATGCACTCTTTTGTAAGCATTCCCGACTATCATTTTGGGATATCCCCACTTCAAAAAAAACATTGTGCTCATATACTGGCTTGATATTTAAAATCATTTAATTCTGATCAAATTCTGCCTCTTTAGTCAGCAATTAAATGAATGAGTGTTTTACACAATATTGTAATAATGGCCAAAGGAACAAGGGCCATTGACTTTCTATGTTTCCTACCTGCTGCTGGATCATAGGCCTTATGTAGGTTCCAGCTTGACCTTTACTTCCCACTGGTAAGAATCCTCTGTCTCATGCTTTTTTAATCACAGTACTAGTTTTTGACCTTCATCCCAGGCAGACTGTGCCATGCATCCTTTGTGGCAGGAGGAGTAGAGAAAGAAAGGATGGATCAGTATTTATTCCAGTATCTGCAGCCTTAGCATTGCCCTTTGTTTGTACTCTGGGTGTTTAAGGCTCGCAGAGAGAGCCTATTCAGGAGGAAGCCGAGGCATGACTGTGCAAGTATTAGCAGGATTATGTGCAATGTTCCTCCAACACTCACAGTTCTGTTGCCACGGAGGTAATGGCTATTCCCATGCCATTATCTATCAATCAACAGGAGAGAAATGCAAAGCAGTAAGATATTGATTGCAGAATATAGAGTTTCTGTTGATCACTAAAAACTGCTACAACTGTTCAGTGGATTCAGTGGTAGAAAACTGGATTCTCCAGGGTCAACAGCTATTAGGTTTTTCTCTAAACAGAGAGTTCTGTCGTTCTCCATCTTTGCATGCAGTTGCAGTAGTGTATGTTTTTTAGTGACATTTTAAAGAATTAAAACAATTGGATAGCTCATTTATTTAAATCTGTGGTATAATACATGTAATGAAAAGTATAAGCAGTCCTCAAGAATCCTACTTGCTAAATGTGAACGCCTTTAACAGCTTTGCTGCTGCAGGCTGGATCCTCATCTGGGGCCAAAGGCTCCAGTGAAGAGGAGGGGCCTTTGTAGAGAGAAGGCGAATTCTGATGGGGAAAGAAGATAGAAGGGAAAAGGCTGCAGGAAGAGGAGCCAAGAAACTGCACAGAAAGGGAATGAAGCTGCATTATGTAATCTGTTGTATTATTCGGGGTAGGAGGGAAGAAATGCACAGGGGGGCTGCATCCCACAAGAGTAAAATTTGAGCAGTCACTAGAAAGTTCTGGGCGATAGGGTTGTGTAAAATTTATTGAAATGAACTTTTTGAAAGCAAACATGGTTTTGGTTTTGAAGAACACCTGAGTTTATCACAAGGCTTGAGTATGACATTGTGAAAGGTATAATTTTCTTGTAATAGTCACAGTCTTGTGCATAGTAAAATAAATATTGACTCTTAAAATTCAATTAACTACTTTCTCTTTCATTTTGCAGGGCTAAGAGAGAAGACCAGCCTTGCACCAAGCCCTGTAAACAAGCACCTTTTCTCTTTCAGAAAGGCACATTCATATTTTTATGAAGATCTTCATTTTTTTATTACTGAACCATATCTGAAACTTTACCAACCCTGACCTGCACGTTCAGCCATTTTCAAGGAAACACCATGAAGCTATTATCCATCCACAACAAAACTTTGACGTTTTAGTGCTGTGTCTCTCTTTTATCCTGCATGTCATCTATTACAGAATTCTTTATGGGACTGGCCCAGCGACTTCTGCTCCTCAAACTGGTCAAGGCTGGTGATGCGGTGGAGGCAGAGCTTACAGCCTCCCCTGGAGGGAGTCCCACCATTCTGTGTTAGTGACATCTAATAGCCAGACTCGGATTGCTTGTGGACTGAGCTCCCAAAGCCCTTAGCTAAGGAGTCTGGGTTAGATGGAGGAGTGAGTTATAAAATGTGGAGCAAAAGCCCCAGGTAGTTGCAAATAAAATCTCATTGTGCCGTAACCCAGTAGGGGCCTGTTCCAATTAAGCTGGAAGCCCAAAGAAGCAGGAGGAAATTGATTTGTCCCTTTAAAAAAAAAATTCTGTATGAATGTGCATTTAATTAGAATAAAACGTCAGCAATACGAACAGTAGAGAAGTGGACTCTTCATTTCTAGAAAAGTCTCTAGAGGGGACTGTTAAAACTGGAAGTGAACATAGCAGTAGGGCTAGAGGCAAATCTCAGCATCGTGAGGAATGAATCCAAAGAAAAAGGGGATGTGCAGTTATAGCCCCTCCCTACAAAAGTGGGGGCAAGATGGAGGCTGACGAGTACATGCTAGTTAACTTGTCCTTGGTGGTGAGGAGTTTAATATGAAAACTGAAATCCTGCTCATGGCCAGGTCTGAGGTGGCTGGCTTTCCTCCATCTCTGAGCTGTGAGGGTCAGACTATCCTGATTTCCTCACATGCTGGGAACCTACCTTGGATTCCTCTCTCACACTTCAGTAACAATTCCTTAATCAGATCTTCCTTTTTCAAAATTTGCATGCTTCTTTCTGTGAAGACATTTCTGTGCTCTTCTGATTTTCTTACTGTTGCACAAGCTTTGGTTCTCTGATCTTTGGACTATTGTAATCTCTCTACCTAGGCTTATCTGCATCTTCTATTAAATTTTTACAATCCAAAATTTTGTAGCGTGCCTAGTGATAGGTACCTTATTTTGCAAGCACGTTATTCCAGTTTTGGCTTCTTTACATTGACTGCCTGTGGTTAGTCGCATTCACTTTAAGGGGTTATGCCTAGTCTTTAAAGCCCCTTATAACCTTGCTGCACAATGTATTTGTTCTGCTTTTCAGAAGTATCACTCCGTTAAGGGTTGCTTGCTGCTTCACAAAATCTCTTGGAGAAACCATCTCATAAGTCCATTAAATTTGCTATGTCCCAAAATAGAAAGTTTTCTGTTGCCGCCCCTAGTCTGTGGAATAGCTTGCCTGATGAGATTAGGGTACAGTCAGACTTATGTCGTGTTAGGAAATTGCTGAAAACACCCTTGTTCGGTACGGCATATACTAGATAGCATCTTCTGCTTCTTGTGAACGCTGATTTTTTTGTTTTTGTTGCTAATGTTGTGCTTGTATGAATTTTTCTCTTGTATTTGTTTTATATTGCTAATATTGTTTTGCTTTGTCGTGTTTTAACTGTGTATGTGCTGATATAATATGCCGAGAATTTGTAGATCAGTGGAATATTAACTTATTAAACAAATGATAGAATAGCCAGCAGCTTAAAGGATTCACCAGGGGGATGTTTTGTCTAATAAATCGGATTGGTTTCTTTGGGTGATGCAGGGTCAGAAGAAAGAGTTGTTGCATTCTTAGAGTTCAGTAATCCCTTTGATACTGTTCTACAGCAGAGATCCCTTAACAAGATGGGTAGCCTGGGGGTTAGATATTGGTGGGTGAGAAGCAGTTCACTCACTCCAAAGGAGAGGAAGGTGCCGATTGGAATGCCTCAGTCCTGAGGTAAGTTCTATTCAATATTTTCATAAACCATATTGTAGAGGAACTAATAGTGAAAATTTGTCTTACTGCAGATAACATCAGGCTGGACACTCTAGGTGGTATGCAAAAGATGAGTAATCTTAAAAAAAAAATAAGAATTAAAGGGTGGTTGAGTTAGCAGCTCCAATGTACTGAAATGTAAAAAGGAACAGTCATAAATGTATTTATTCTAACTTAATATCCAATCTTTAAAAGCCCAAAGCAGATTACAGTCAGCTTGATGGGCACTAGTAAACACTGAATACCAAAAGCCAGTAAATTTGAGACTTACTATATCTTATAATAGGAACAGTGCTTACCAAACAATGCAGAGCTGTTACACTCCATTAAATATGTTACTGCCTCTCTTATGCCCTAATGAGTATGGTTTTTTGCATAACATTTTCCTAATTGGTTGTCATAAGAAGGTTCTTGTAAGTCGCATGATTTCTTGTAAATTAAGCCCAGAAGACGGAACTGAAACTCAGTGCTAATCTTTAACATACTTTTTAGCATTTCAGCAGCCTTGGCTGTTTCTATAAATCTGACCAGTGCAGTTTCATTGTGCTGCATTTATCTTTATTTCTTCACCACCACCAAACTAGTGTGGCTCTATAGAAAACTTTCTCAAAGCACCCTTAGAGAGAGTTACTGATCAGCACAAATACTGAATATGAAACAAGTGGTATAATCTGTACGAAGCAGTCCCATGCTTATAACCCTTGCAACAATGCACATGGAAGAGAGAGGGCAATAGTAGGAAAAGAGAAGTTGAGAGCAGAGTAGCAGCCAGCAGGCTAAAACCCACGGAAGCAAGGGTTCAGATCTCACTGCTGCTCCATGTGACTTTGAGCAAGGCACTTCACTCTCCCATTACCTCGTGTACCTGATTTCCTAAGACTTTTCTCCCATCCTGTGTCTAAAAAGCCAAACTAAAATCCACAAGGACTGATGGTGCTTGAGCATAATAAACAGAACACATCAGCTGCAGCTCCCACGGGGGCGAGCAAATCCTAAATCTTTCTTCACTAATTTCTGCATTGAACCTCCCCAGTTAAAAGGTTCCCTACAGATATATTTAAATCACTTGTTCATTCTTAGTTTATTGGACTATAAATGGCTCATTCTCAGTTTAATAAAGTGTGAAATACCTTTGATTTCATCTTTAGCTTTCTATACTGAAAAACTAAACATAGCAAAATAGATTTTAAATTATACAAGATGGCACTGTAGCATTTGCTGAAGGAGGAAAGAGTTTCAGTAATAACTGAATGTGAGCAAAAAGGGATAGCAATATTAATAATTAAACTGAATACATACTTTAATAGCCTCCTCTTTAGAAGGCTTCTGAACGTCAAATAATTTAACTCTTGGCTAATTGCCCTGGGACATGAATTCTAAAGCCCAGATGCAATGCTTGAGAAGGCTTTTGCCTGCCTGCCTGCAAAACCCTATAAATAAATAAATAAATGCCACCACTAGATCTGGCTTTCAGGATATCCACACCCAATATGCATGAGATTATCTATGCATACAATAGAGGCACTCCATGCAGATATCTCATACATATTTATCACGCACATTGAAAATGAGACCTGTCTGTGGCACTCCAGGACTGGAGCTGCCTGCCTGACCTAAATGTCCTAGCAGGTGCATACCAAAATTGCCCTTTCAGATAGAAGGGCCTTAAATGCCAGCTAAGAATTTTAAAATCAATGTGATATGAATTTATGAGCAACCACTGTAAGTCAGCATATCCTCACCAGAAACTATCTGCAGCATTATTTTGGATGATCTGTAGTCTATGAATATTTTTGCAAAGGAAGTCCCATAAAATAATAAAGCTGTACAGTAATTAACTTATGACACAAGCTGAGCATATAGTACTAATCTATAATCAGTCTTTGTATGCAAGGTAGCAAATGATTATATATTGATTTACCATCTTAATAGATTCCTGGTGATCTGCACCCGCATCCCTCAAGAGACAAGGAATTAAAAATGACTTGGGTATCCAAAATCTGATCTTTTTTAAATGGAGAAATCAAATAGTACACAATAGGACTGTATAAGTTTAAATTACTTTTAAATCTTGTATCCTTATTGCTAATACAATTCACATTTGTACAATAAAAAACTCTGGTAGAAGCACAGTATGCTGCAGAAAGCCTGTGTACTTATCACATACATGCTGACATTTTTTTCACCTAATAAAACAGTCATCTAGCCATTCTTCTCTATGATATTTGAGTTTCTCATTCCTAGAATACATCTTTAGTTCTGATATCTTCCTTCCTGGTCCTCTCTTGTCGCTTACATACTTTAACTGATCTTAAAAGCTTTATTTCTGCTGCTTGAATCCTGCTGCCACCTTTATTATACATAACCCATGTTTCAGATCTATAGAAGTGTGTCGATGCTGCCCTCACCTTATTACATTTAGTTGTTTTGCTTCAGATTTTCCCCTTTAATGTTCCATAGTTGGTATCAATGTAATATGCCGCTTCATTTGTTATAACTAAAAATAAAATGTATTTTGTGGTAAATGTAAGTTCATTAAAAAGTGTCACTTTATTAGTTGTGCCAACAAATCCAAAGCTCCTTATAGAAATAGAAGGAAGGTGCCTTCAGTAGGAGTACAGTTGCTCAGACTGGATGTCTGGCTATGGGCAGTAGTTAATAGTAGCAATGGGTCGTACCTGCAGCCACTAAGGTAAGAAGGATCTCTCAGTCCCGCTGTGCTTCAGAAGATTCTAATTTATTAGCAGGTTACATAAGATTGATCAATCCTAAGGTACTGCTGTGACAATGCAATACAAATTTCTTTCTTACAGGATGCAAGTTGTCTCTCATGCAGGTTCAGTGGTACCACTCAAACGTAAACAGGTGAATTTTCAAAGGATTTGCACTTGTTCATGTAACTGTAACACTTTTCAAAAGCCTTTTACCCGTGTTAAGTGCGCTTAATGCAGGTAAAAGCTAGTGACAGTTCAATGGCATGCATTGTAGCACTTTCCAAAAGCCCACCTGCAAGGGTAAAATGCATTTACATATGTAAAACCCAGTTTTAAGCGTGTAAATGCTTTTGGAAAGCAGGTCCAATGTTTTTGATGCGTTTAAATAATTCTAAAGCTGTGGGCTTTGCTTCCCTTCCAGCTGCAAGATACAAATGATTACTTGCTAATCTGCTGGCACCAAAAGTCCATCAGCTGAAAATATTCCATACTTTATGATCCTGTATGTTGGGAAGTTAGCTTTTCCGTAAGTTATAACTCGAGCAATGTCGGTCAGATTTGGAGCTTTAATGTATCTTAACCTCACTATTCCTGATATAAACAGACTCATTATATAACTTTATCTGTCCCCTTCACTGTAAATTTGTATGTCATAGTTTTAAATTTCAGTGTGATCCAGTTTGGAGTGATGGACTAGGCACTCAAATTAAACTGAGGAAGAAACACTATTTTTTGCTATTGCTATGATACAAGGACCAGGTGCTTGAGTACATGCAGGCTAGTATAAGTATCTTTAATTTGAATTCAGCTTTTCAGCACTTCAATGCAGATTATATTCAGGTACTGTCGGTATTTCTCTATCCTCAGAGAGCTCACAATCTAAGTTTGTATCTGAGGTGAGGGGGGTGAAGTTTGCCCATCACAAGGAGGGACAGTGGGATTTGAACCCTGGTTTTAAGTAAATATAAAAAAAATCTCCCAATGAAGTAATGTCTAAGTGCAGAAATGGCATTTAAGCCTTGGGCAAAGAACTTGCAATGTGATGAGGACTGATATCAAGTTAGTGATGCAGTGTGATAAGGTGGGGTCCTAAGCCAGCATCATGCTGGGGTCCCTAGAAGCATAAGCAGCAGAAAAAAGTCTTTACAAGCTATTCATGGGTCCAGTTCTGAAAACCGTACCTCCAAAAGGATAGAGAGAGGTTAGCAAAGAGGTATAAGTCCGAAACACAATACAGGTACTTACGCTTGGGATAAATCTGTCCATGCTAGAGAAGGGGGTTTTCGGGATCTCTACACTAAATATATATCTGTTACAATTGCAAGCACTCCCTCCATTGTGTGTGCAAATCTATCCTGTGCCTGTTCAGTCTGGTTATCCTGAAAACCTGACTGGCTGGGTGTGTCCCAAGGATGGGATTGAGTATCCCTGGCCTGGAGGAAAAAGCAAGACGAGGGCTATGGGAGACATTTAAAGGTATGCGTTGGGCACGAGAAGGGCACCCGTGTCAGAGGAAAGATCGCTGGAGAACGGTGGTTCCCCAAGCTGTCCTGGCTTTGTGGCACATCTGCAATGAATATGCATGAGACCGGTACATACGGCCTCTGTTGGATAAGCACAGAGCATCCCTAGTTCCAAAGAAGTGAGGGCAAAGCCAGAAATCAGCTGAGGGCCACAGACTGGCATTGCAGCAGGCATGAAGTGGGATAAAACAGATGAACCTAACTGTCCTCACCTGCCATCACATGCTGTGATTTTTATCTGGCTCTTTCACGAAGGTCGTGCGTTAGAGAAAGTCTTGAAAATGGAGACGGCAAAGCCTGTACCCAAGACATTTTCCCATCATCTCTTCCCACCTCAAGGGCTTTGCTTTCAGCACAGTACTTCCAGGATATTGCCTGAACGCTCTGTACTTTTCCAAAAGTGATACCATTTGTTAAAAAATAATAAAGTAAAAAAAAAAAAGATACCATTTGAAAGTTTCATAGGCAAAACAATGATGTTTTCTCCCCTATAATCATAAAATATCTCAGAAAAGACACCTGATCTGTGCCAATTGCCAAATGATTTTTAGGAGAAATGTTCTATACAGCCTGATGCTAGCTCCTAGATCTCCCCTTCTGCTGCTCCTTTATTAAGTATAGGCAGTGAGGAGGTGACGTTAGGGCATTCTATAAGAGACCGACAGGGTAGCAGCAGGCTAGAGCTGGCATCGCCCTCCGCAGCCTATTATGTTTTTCTTTTAACAGCCCTCTGCGTGGGCATTTTCTCCATTGGGAATGTTGCTTGATGTGGCAGCCGTCAGCTGTTTTGGGGGGGGAATAAACTCTAGAAAATAAAAATGGAGTATGACAGAGACCTCTACTCTCAGCTCTATAAGTAATCAGAAAGCAGTTTCCCCAGTCAAAGGGAGAACATAAAAAATGCCATGCTGGGTCGGACCAAAGTCCAGCGAGCCCAGCATCCTGCTTTCCACTGTGGCCAAGCCAGGTATCACAAGTACCCAGACAGTCCCATAAAGGAGATCTAATTCCTGTTAATCCCAGGAACATAACCACAACACTGTTTCTGTGTGCATACCTTTAGCAGGATAGACTGCCAATCCCAGATGTCAGCAACAGTAAGCATCTCAACTTCCAGCTCATGAAGCCAAGATAGTTGCTGGATCATGCCAGGGTTGGGTTGGTTCCAGTTTGGTAACTGCCAACTGCAAATAGTTTACCCTCGATCCCTTCCCTTGAAGCTGGCATGTGAAATTGCACTGTGCTTTGAAAAAAAAAGTGTCAACGTGAAAAAAAAATGCATAATTTAACTTTTGCAAAGCACAATGCAAAACCTATGAAAAATAAGATATGGTGCATAATTATGCAAAACAGCCCATTATTATGTTCACATAGCTAAATTTCACATGAAAAATTATGCAAAACTCAATTGCTTTTGCAGAACAACACTACACCTCACAGAGGTCACCTTGAAATCATACCTATTCCTGTCTGTGGCTCTCAAGGACTGGAATTGATCTGATTTGAGCATCTTTTGTAATACCACCAATTTATTTTAATTTAATTTTTGACTTATATTCCACCTTTCATGACAGGTCAGCCACTTCAAAACAGATTACATTCAGGTACTTTAGGAAATCCCCTAACCCCAGAGGATTTACAGTCTATGGGCCTGAATAACTAAGGCTTTTCTCCTATTCTGCAGGTCCTAAGTTTTTACCCTAGGTAATAGGGGGTGAAGAGACTTGACCAAGGTCACATATACAGTATATCCAAGGCTGACTGCACATGGATCCTAATACTTCCCCAGAGAAGAGGGTGGTGGTGGTGGGAAAAGTAATGGAGTCACTGTTGAAAGAGAGAATAGTGAACTATCTACAGTCGGGAGAATTGCTGGACCAGAGGCAGCATGGATTCACCAGGGGAAGTTCCTGTCAGACAAATCTGATTGACTTTTTTGACTGGGTAACCAAGGAATTGGATCGAGGAAGAGCACTTGATGTCATCTACTTGGATTTCAGCAAAGCTTTTGATATGGTCCCACACAGGAGACTGGTGAATAAAATGAGAAGCTTAGGAGTGAGTGCCGAGGTGGTGGCCTGGATTGCAAACTGGTTGACGGACAGAAGACAATGTGTGATGGTAAATGGAACTCTCTCTGAAGAGAGAGCAGTTTTAAGCAGTGTACCGCAAGGATCGGTGTTGGGACCGGTCCTGTTCAATATCTTTGTGAGCGACATTGCGGACGGGATAGAAGGTAAGGTTTGTCTTTTTGCCGACGACACTAAGATCTGCAACAGAGTGGACACGCTGGAAGGAGTGGAGAGAATGGGACGGGATTTAAGGAAGCTGGAAGAGTGGTCGAAAATATGGCAGCTGAGATTCAATGCCAAGAAGTGCAGAGTCATGCATATGGGGAGTGGAAATCCGAATGAACTGTATTCGATGGGGGGAGAAAGGCTGATGTGCACGGAGCAGGAGAGAGACCTTGGGATGATAGTGTCTAATGATCTGAAGTCGGCGAAACAATGTGACGAGATGATAGCTAAAGCCAGAAGAATTCTGAGCTGCATAGAGAGAGGAATATCGAGTAAGAAAAGGGAAGTGATTATCCCCTTGTACAGGTCCTTGGTGAGGCCTCACCTAGAGTACTCTGTTCAGTTCTGGAGACCGTATCTCCAAAGAGACAGTGACAAGATGGAGGCGGTCCAGAGAAGGGTGACCAAAAAGTTGGCGGGTCTTCATCGAATGACTTATGAGGAGAGATTGAAGAATCTAAATATGTATAGCTTGGAGGAAAGGAGGAGCAGAAGTGATATGATACAGACTTTCAGATACTTGAAAGGTTTCAATGATCCAAAGACAACGACAAACCTTTTCCATCAGAAAAAAATTAACAAAACCAGGGTTCACGATTTGAAGCTCCAGGGAGGAAGACTCAGAACCAATGTCAGGAAGTATTTCTTCACGGAGAGGGTGGTGGATGCCTGGAATGCCCTTCCGGAGGAAGTGGTGAAGACCAGAACTCTGAAGGACTTCAAAGGGGCGTGGGATAAATACTGTGGATTCATAAAGTCTAGAGGACGTGAATGAAGAGTGGGTGACTCGCGGGAATGACGTCTACTACCTGGAGATAATACCCTTATTCAATAAACATACACACAGTTAATGCGACTAGAACATTGCTCTAAGCTTCAATGGCAATAGGAAATGTGGAAAAAAGGATTTGCATTCACAAAAAAGCGGGGAGTAGCTTGCTTGTTATGGTGGTTACTACCCCAAACCAAATAAACCTGATACTTCACTTTCAATGCATATGTCTGACGTATGCATTGAAAGTGAACATAATTAATTAAGCTAGATATTTCACTTAGATGCAGTTCCAACACTGCTCTCTACATTAATGGTGGGGGTGGAAGAGAAATAGAACCAAAAGGTTACTAAGAGCCAAGAGTAACAGATAAGTATGAGAAAAAAAAAAAAGTGCGAAGCTTGCTGGGCAGACTGGATGGGCCATTTGGTCTTCTTCTGCCGTCATTTCTATGTTTCTATGTTACCCTAATACCCGACATAATTATTAAAAGCAGATTCCAATACAATAGCATTAGAGGTATTGCCTATAGAAACATAAACATAGAAATGACAGCAGAAGAAGACCAAACGGCCCATCCAGTCTGCCCAGCAAGTTTCGCACTTTTTGTTTTTCTCATACTTATCTGTTACTCTTGGCTCTTAGTAACCTTTTGGTTCTATTTCCCTTCCACTCCCACCATTAATGTAGAGAGCAGTGTTGGAACTACATCTGACTGAAATATCTAGCTTAATTAGTTAGGGGTAGTAACCGCCGCAATAAGCAAGCTACACCCATGCTTATTTGTTTACCCAGACTGTGTAATTCAGTCCTTGTTGGTTGTTGTCTGTATATAGATCCACTTTTCTTCATTCCCCCTACTGTTGAAGCAGAGAGTTATGCTGGATATGCATTGAAAGTGAAGTATCAGACTTTCTCCCCTGCCATTGAAGCAGAGAGCTATGCTTCATCATCATCATCCAAGACTTTCTGTAGCACCAGTCTTTCATCTAAGAATTTGACCTTTTCCTCACATTTAGCTCCTTCCTTCCCCTGCAACAAGTAACCTTGCGCTTCTACATCCTCTTCTCAAAAAATCGCAGTTTTTTGCTAGGGACTGGCAGACTGTTCTTTCCAGTAACACTAGTACTAGTGCCACGTTTTTTTCCAGAGAGTACTGGTAGTGGCATGATGATCCTGTGGTCAAAGAAGGATATAATAAATCTAGTAGATTAAACAAGTTAATAAATTAGTTTGGTATTTATTTTTTAAACTTTATTGAGCTAATAGCTATAGGCTAGCCCCAGACCACAGAACAAAGAAGGATATAGTGATTATTAATAGTCGGTGAGTGTCACTGACAATTGATAATTTGATATAGTTTATATATTATATTGCAATTGCAGTATTATATATTTGCTATGCATTGGCCACTGACCAGAGCATCAAATTGCAGCAGACTGAAACTAGGCTGCAGCCAGTAACTCACTCATTAGCCTCCTGGCAGTGGCTACTGGCTGCTATGGCTAGTGCTACATGCAAGCATTGAGATATAATCTGTTGTTAAGTTGTGGCACTGCAATCCTATTCCTATCCTTTTCAGATCTATTCTGTTCTTTGGACTAAAATAACTTCTCCCACCCACTTCAAGTCTTACCCATAAGGGTTTCCCTATCTATCACTTCTCCTTACCTCCCATCCCCCAAATCTCACACACACGGGCAGAAGCTAAGCATCAAAGGGATGACAGGCCATGGTGTCCAGGGAAAGTCTGCAACTTCCAGCCTCATATTTCTGGAAGAACTTACATTACATGAATCCCTGAAAAAAGCAAGAGTCCCTGCAGACTTCTACAATAGTGGGAAAAAATACTGAACTGGGACATGACATCCCCAGGAACGGAAACCGGATGATACACCTGATGACTATGTAGGACAGATGTGCACAGCTCAAGGCTTGTAAACCAGACCCGATTTGCAAGATATCCACCATGACTATTCATCAGCTAGATTTGCTTATATGTGGTTTGAGAAACAAGTTCATTTTCATAAAGCTTGGTTACAGAGTACGCCAGCTCTGTTTGCAGCCTGCAAGGGCCAGAGTTGTGCAACCTTGATGTTAGAGGAGTTTATCAAAGATTAAGAATGTTTCCACTTATAAACAGAAGGAACTCTTTCTGCTCTGCGCTGGTCTGTCTGCGAGCTGCTGGGGTCATTAAAACAATCGTATGTTTTGTAGTCTGCTTTGGTAGTGTAAGAGAGAACTTCTCACTGCACTGCTTTAGGAAATGAATGGAAATATAAGAAACTCTCTGGCACAAAACAAAAAGATTTTTAGATAATGTAGGTTGACAATTACGATTCCCTATATTGCTGTCGGGTCATTATTTCATATTGCCATGACTCACTGGGCTGGCCTGTAACTTTTCTACAGAGCTCAAATGCCCCCGTTCCTTCCCCTGATGTTACCCGGCTGAGCCCTTTGGAAACGAGAGACTAGAACACTGACTGGTTAGATTTCCAGAAGTAGCTTCCTTAGGATCCTGGCAGCTTATGACCTTTAATTCCCAAATTTACCCTGTTCCTTCCCAGTGTGTCACTACTGTGAGTCAAGGTAATATCACCCTGGCTTAGGAGTTCAGCTTGAAGGAATAAACTTCTAAAGTACCCCGGTAGATTCTGACCTCTGTTGCATGTGTTTACCCTGTTCCTTCCCACAGTGGCCCTATTCAGGATTCCATATGCAACTGAGAATAAGATCCTATTTTACCCTGACTCATACAGCTCTCAGGATTTGGAAATTCCAGTAGGTCTCTGCCTTGGAAACGCAACATATATTTCATGTAGCAGAGTAGTTTTTCTTTTAAAAACACAACACAGTTTCTCTGTCATGATGCCAGCCCTCCACTGTGCCTTGAGGGCTTGGTTCTGAGGAACTAAACCACACTACCACCACCCTCCCTGGCCTGCGGGTGGGGTTACAGCTTCCCCTTTCTCCTCAGCTGCAGCTACATCCACCCACGGCAGTGCCTTCCCAGAAACTTTAATTTGCAAACGCCCCACTTGTGCCTTCCTGTGGAGGGGGTCACCACCGCCAGTCCTCCATGCCCACCTCCTCTGGTTTTCCCTCAGGAGTTTACAACACCTCCATCTCCTACGTTTTCCTCTGGTTCTATTAGAGCTCCTTCCTCATCCTGCCCCCTCCTCTTCTTTTAGCAAATTCTCTTTTTTATTGGAATGAACCTGGAATCCTCTATCCAATGAGTCAGCTGAATAGTGCAAGGTCAGGAAGGTCTCCAAAGCTCTCAGAACCTTCCCCTCCAGAGCCCCTTTGTTTTCTGGGAACTGTAGCCGGTCTCCTGTTCTGATTTCCCCTATGCTCTGGTGGGAGAGTGGGCTGTGCCCCTCTCCCGGGCATTTTTCTGTACGGTCTGAAATAGGCCCCTATGCTCTGGTGGGAGAGTGGGCTGATGCTCCTCTCCCAGGATATACTTGAATGGTCTGAAATAGGCCCCTATGCTCTGGTGGGAGAGTGGGCTGATGCTCCTCTCCCAGGATATTCTTGAATGGTCTGAAATAGGCCCCTATGCTCTGGTGGGAGAGTGGGCTGATGCTCCTCTCCCAGGATATACTTGAATGGTCTGAAATAGGCCCCTATGCTCTGGTGGGAGAGTGGGCTGATGCTCCTCTCCCAGGATATACTTGAATGGTCTGAAATAGGCCCCTATGCTCTGGTGGGAGAGTGGGCTGATGCTCCTCTCCCAGGATATACTTGAATGGTCTGAAATAGGCCCCTATGCTCTGGTGGGAGAGTGGGCTGATGCTCCTCTCCCAGGATATACTTGAATGGTCTGAAATAGGCCCCTATGCTCTGGAGGTTATCCCGGGCTTTCCCTCTAGCTCGGGTCCCCCCCAGTGGTTCCTTCAATTAGTCTCCCCCAAGGTCTATAGTAACCATCACAATATCTACATAAATATTAATGCTGGGAGAGTTTGAAAGTGCCTCCTGCTGAAGCATTTGCAAGGAAGCAGGAGCATTGCAGCACTGATCCTTCTCAGAGTTCACGTGGGTCTCACGCTGGCAGATGTGAAATGGAATTACAGCTACACAACGGAAGGGTGATCTGCGAAGGGACCTTTTGCAAGACCAGGAATGTGCCCAGAAGATCAAATGCATGCAATTTCCTTTAAAAAAAAAAAAAAAAAAAGTATTAGAAATAAGACCCAAAGATTCTGCAGAGTGACTAAGAAAAAAGACAAGTGAATATGCTGTGGAATTTTGATCCTGTTCGCCTGCTTTCCCATGCACTGCTTCACCACTATATTTATTTATTTATTTATTTATTTGTGTGCTTTTATATACTGAAGTTTGGAGTAAGCCTTCACTCTGGTTTACATGTATAACAATTCCTACATTAAAGGTCACATAACATTAATATAGTGCATTAACAGATACAGTTTGTTAACTTTACTAACAGTTTGTTTATGTTTCACTTTTCTACCAGTAACATTGTCACTAGTAATATAACAATTAACATTGATTTTCTTATATTAAAGTTCATAACTTTGTTCTTCTTATATTACAGTTCATAATATGCATTAATAGATACAGATTGTTAATGATTAACTTTACTAACAGTAGCATGGTTACAATGTTTATATTTTCTGTTCCGTGTTTTAAGGGCGAATAGATTCTTATCTTCATGTGTACGGTTTAACCTTGTTAACATTCTCTTATCAGTAGTTTTAGGTGCATATAGTTTGATATCTTCAAATGTATTGATGGGGGAATATAGAGGTTCTAGGGGTGTAAATTGATTGTATAGGATGGGAGTTTCAGTGGGTTTGCTGGGTGTGCGGAAGTTTCTTCAGGTGGGAGGTTTTGAGTAGACTTCTTGATTGTTTGCAAGGGTAAGCTAACCAATGCCTTCTTTGTAAGTTTGTTGAAATAGCCATGTTTTGAGTTGTTTTTTGAATAGTTTATTGTCGTTTTGTAATCTTAGGTATTCAGGTAATGAGTTCCATAGTTGAGGTCCAGCTATTGAGGTTGCTCTTTCTCTGACTGATATGAGGTTTGCAGTTGTGACTGATGGGATTGTTAGCAGTGCTTTATTGGCTCATCTTGTGTTACGTTTTGGTGTATGCTTTTGGAAAATGGTGTTTAGATATTTGTTATTGTTGTTATTTATGTTCTTGTGTATGATGGATAGTAATTTGTATTCTATGCGTTTCTCTATGGGTAGCCAATGGAGTTCCTTTAGAACTGGGTTAATGTGTTCAGATCTTTTGTGACTTGTGAGTATTCTCGCTGTTGCGTTCTGTAGTAGTTGCAGTGGGCTGGTGGATGATTTGGGTAGTCCTAGTAGTAGCGAGTTGCAGTAGTCAAAGCTGGAGAAAATTAGGGATTGAAGTATGGTTCTGAATTCGGGTTGGTTTAGAAGTGGTTTTAGTCTCTTGAGTATTAAAAGCTTGTAGAATCCTTCTTTGGTTTTCATGGCTATATATTTTTTGAAGTTCAATTCTGGGACGATCCAAATACCCAAATCTTTTACATTATCACTTAGATTGATCAAGGTGTTGTTTATTTGAATTGTGTTCATGTGGTGGTTTGGTTGGTTTTTTCTTTCAAGTAGTATACATTTGGTTTTGTCTATGTTAAGGCAGAGTTTCATTTGATTTAGAGTATTTTTTATGGTGTTGAGATAGCTGGCTGCTAGTTTGAGAGCATTCTCAATGGTATTTGTTACAGGGATGACAATTTGTATGTTGTATGTTGTCTGCATACATGTAGTAAGTGATGCTGAGGTTTGTTAGCAGTTGGCATAGTGGCAGGATGTAGATGTTGAACAGAGTGGCAGATAGGGCGGAATTAGTTCTGAGCAGATAGGGCGGAATTAGTTCTGAGAGGGAGTTATTGATGTCTACCTGAAATGATCTGTTTAGAAGGAAGGATGTGAACCAGTTTAAAGTTTTTCCCATTAATCCAATTTCTGAGGAGTAATGTTTGGTGATCGACCATGTCAAAGGCTGCAGATAGGTCTAGTAATATGAGAATGTATCGTTGACCTTTGTTGAAACCTCTTATTATTGTGTTGGTTAGGTTGAGAAGCAATGTTTCTGTGCTGTGAGATTTCCGGAATCCGTGTTGTGTGAGATATAGGATGTTGTTTAGTTCTATATGTTTGTTAAGTTTTTTCAGGACAACTTTTTCTGTTAATTTAGCGAGGAATAAGTTTGAGATCGGACGGTAGTTATTGAGTTCAGTGGGGTCAATGTTCTTTTTTTTTATAATGGGTTTAATTGTTGCCATTTTCAGGGTGTCCGGTAGCTCGCCTTCTTCAAGTGATTTGTTAATGATTGATGTGATGATTGGGCAGATGGTGTGGGATAACTCTTTAAGGGTTCAAGTGGATATTTTATCAGTTTCGTGGTGCGCCGGATTAAGTGTTTTGATTAGTTTCTCAGTTTCAATGGACAATATAGATTCAAATGAGGACCATGGAGTTATGTCTTTGTTGTTTAGTTGTATGTTTTGTGGGGGGGTTTTGGTTATATTTTTGGAGATTTTGGAGATTTTGTTTTTGAAAAAATTGTTAGTTTTTGACTTAGATTATTGTTTAAGTTCGTGTTAGTGTTGTTGTTTTCTGATGTTAGATTTTTTACTGATTTTGTTTTTGAAAAAATTGTTAGTTTTTGGCTTAGATTATTGTTTAAGTTCGTGTTAGTGTTGTTGTTTTCTGATGTTAGATTTTTTACTATGTTGAACAGAGTCTTTGGGTTGTTTAAGTAGTTTTGGATTTTTTTACTGTAATATTCTCTTTTAGTGTTGTTTATTGAGGTTTTGTAGAATGCTAAGTATGTTCGGTATCTGGCTAGTGTTAAGGGGCATTTGTTTTTGTGCCATTCTTTTTCTTTTTTTTCTAAGGGTTGCTTTAGTATCCCTTAGATGTTTATTGAACCATGGGTTATCCTTTCTTCTTTTGTTATCTATCAATTTTTGCTCTTTCTGGGTTTATATTATTGGTGATTTCCATGGTTATTTGTTGCCATGATTGTGTTGCTTTGTTTATGTTGGATAGGTCTATGTTTTTTAAATGGATAGGTCTATGTTTTTTAAATGTTTTCCGAGTTCTTGTTGTAGTGGTTCTAGCGGAAATGGAGGTCTGTATTTGAAGGAGTATGTCTTGTTTGGTTCTGGGTTGATTTTAGGTTGAATTGTTGTTGTGCAGTTTATGAGGTAATGGTCAGACCATTGAGCAGGTTACTGAGGGATTTGCAAGGAATTTGTCATTAGTGAATATCTGGTCTATTGTGTGTCCTGCTTTATACATTGGTTTGTTTATTAGTTTAGTGAAGTTGAAGGCGGATAGAACAGCAATCAGGGTTTGGATGGTGTGTGATAGCGGGGTTTCATCATAGTGGAAATTGAAGTCTCCGAGTATGATTGTGGGTTTTTTGTGATTGATTGTTGATGTGAGGAACTCAATTAGTGGGGAGATGTCATTATCAAGTAGCTTGGGGGGCAGTAGACCAGGCAAATTTGGAGATTGTTTGAATCGAAAAGGGCTAATTCGTATTGTTTAGGGAGTGAGTTGGGTATTAGTTTCATAGCAAGACTTTTTGTAACTATTAGCATTATTCCGCCACCTCTGCATGCTTTCCTGGGTATTGAGAATATGTTGTATGCACTGTTTGCTAGTTGGTTTGTTAGTACATTGTCTGTATTTTTTAGCCAGGTTTCAGTGATCGCAATGAAATCTGGTTTTTGATCTTGTATAATGTCCAAAATTAGCATGATTCTTTTAGTGAGGGCTTGGGCTTTTATGAGGAGGAATGTGAGGCATATCAAGTATGTCACAGAATCATTGATAGTTATATTCACCAGGTTTCTGTTTCTCATTAACGGGAGTTTTGTCGTATCAAGGTTCATCATTAGGTTGATGTATTGATGTCAGTTTTAGATCTTTTGGGTTCATTGTCATTTAAGCTGAAGTTTTAAACTCAAAAGTTAGATTCAATGAGGTGCTCTAAGTGGCTTTTTTGTTATTTCCCTTCTAATCACTGTGCTCAGTGTGTATCGTTTGCATGCTGTGTTTGTCTATGGTGTGTTCTTTAGTAGGGGCTAGTATGTGGAGAGGGAGGTGTACAGAAGAGTGGGCTAGTTGTAGGAGGGTGATGGTTGTAGAGTTGTTAGATAGATGAGCTTTGTGTGGTTTGGGTGGAGGGAGATAGGGGGTGGGGACAGGGGGTTTAGGGGTGATAATGAGGGTCGATGCTAAGGGGCACGCCTAGGGGCTTGCTCCTTGGTTGTGCTCATTAGGCGCGCAGCGCGCAACACCTGGGTTCACTGCTCAGTTTTAAAGAGTAGTAGGTGAGTCACATGTTGATGAGCTCACCAGCTGGGCTGTCCTCTCGTGGAGAGAGGACTGGCCTGGTTTGAATGGGCGTCTTGGGACCTGCCTCGTCGAGCAGATTCAGCGCGCTTTCGCTCCTGACCCCGATGGGTCATCCGCCGATCGCGGGGGAGCGGGATTGAGGCGGTCAGGATGCCAGCATTGGTGAGAAAGGAGGCAGTCCGGCTCGCTGCTCAGTTTTAAAGAGTAGTAGGTGAGTCGCACGTCGATGAGCTCACCAGCTGGACCGTCCTCTCGTGGAGAGAGGATTGGCCTGGTTTGAATGGGCGTCTCAGGGCCTGCCTTGTTGAGCGGATTTGGTGCACTTTCTCTCCCGACCCCGATGGGTCATCCGCCAATCGCAGGGGAGCGGGGTCAGGATGCCGGCATCGGTTTTAAAGATGTAAAAGCAAGTGTAACATGAGTGCATTGCGTAATCAACTATTTTTCATATCCATGCTGTTATTTTTACTGCTTACCATTTAGATGGTTAATTTGCAGTTACACGCTGCAGTGAGTTGGCTGTTTAGCCAAGAGGAGTGGTTTATAATTGCTCAAATTAAATTGACTCTGAATACAAATGTTATTTTGCCAGATGACTTTTTCCAGTTGTTGTTTGACATAATAGCCCTGCCTTTTCTTTTAAAAGTACAGGAGAGGGTGCTGTCTACCCTCCAGCAAATGCCCCGTGCAGAGTGAATTACTGCACAAGGAGCTGGTATAAAATCTGGACTCATACTGCTCTACATTGAGATTGGTATTCTTTGGGTAGCAGTCGGGCAGCCCAGAAGAAGTGAAGGGAAAGGCAGAGGTTAATCATGGCCTACTGTGAAGCTGCAAAGGGAAACGACCCGGGCAGACTAGATGGGCCCTAGAGTACTTTCCGCCATCATATTTTCTGTTTGTGTGTTTCAGTTGCAAGTTTAGCTTAGGCGTGGGCCAGAGAGGGGAGAGCCCCTCCTGAAGGTCCGCAGCCCAGGCTCCCTGACAAAGGCGAGAATCTAGAGAGGATCATCTTTCTAAGATGGCGCTTTCCCTCAAAGTTTCGAGACAGCTGTAGCTGCTTTTATAACCTGACAGCAACTGTGAAGTGAATATAAATCAAAATTGTACCAGTAGGGCTACAACTCTAGGCTCGGCTAAACTTACCCCCTTACTGAAAGCACAGAGGAGCACCTTGCTTCCTGTTTTACTGATCATTGGAAGAATGGTCTGGGATGCCATCCCTCGCCCTCCCTGAAAACCCGCAGAGCTGACACCAGCCCCGTGCCACTCTCCTCCCTGTTGTTTAGAAGCAAACAGCCAGTGATGGACTCTCTGTCTAGGGACCTTCATTTTCAATTTTTATTTTTTCATGGGAATTTCAATGCTATAACAAAGACAAAAAAAAATTCAGTGCAAAATGACTTTTCCATTGATTTTTCTCCTCTTTGTTATAAGAAAGTAATTTTTCATTATTTTTTTTTCTTTTATTACTACTTTGCGGTTCCTGGTGAAAATAAAATAAAAACTGAAAACGAAGGTCTCTAACAGTGTTGGTCATTTTTTGCCTTCCCTTTTAAAAGCAAAGGGAGTGCATTAAAGGTAGATCCCTAAATAATGCATGTTTAGTCATGCGACTAGCGGTGCTTGCCAGGGGCTTTGCTTGTGACTTGACAGCAGGCAGCCTTGCAGTCAGTCTGCTCTGACGCTTCGGGGGGAAATTCCATTTGAAATATTATTTTCCATCTTTAAATACGTGCTCTGGGTGTATTTTAAAGGCCCACCGTTAGGGATGATGGAAAGGCAGGTGGATGCCTGGCATACCCTCCCAGGGACGCTGGTAAGAACAAAATGGGAATAGAACTCAAAGGGGTAGATTTTGACAAAAGCGCGCGCACAGACTGCCTGCTGTCAAGTCACAAGCAAAGCCACTGGCAAGCACCGCTAGTCGCATGACTAAACATGCATTATTTAGCAATGTACCTTTAATTCACTCCAATTAAGGAGCGGACTGGGAGGGAAGTTCCCTACCCCCTACCCTAACCTCCCTTCCCCTTCCTCTCTCCTCCCCAACCCCCAAGTCCTACCTTTTTCCCTTCTTCGAACTTACTTCAGGGCCCAACCTGAAGTAAGTTGCACACGCCGGCAGCTGGCCAGTGCACGAGGCTCCGGAACAGCGATGAATGGCGCTGTCCCGGCCCACTCCCGCCCCCACCCCGCCCCAGACACACCCATCGTCCCGCCCCTTCCAAGAGGCCAGGCCTTTGAGCGCGTACCGGTCTTTACATTGGTGGCCTGGCCTCTTGGAAAATTCACCCGGTGCGCATAAGGCCCAGCCACTCAAGTAAAGGCCGGAGTTTCATTGTAAACCGATATGATTTGTATACTTTACAGGAATGTCGGTATAGAAAAAATAAAAATAAATAAATATAAATAAATAATTTATGCGTGCCAGGCATTTAAAATCTACCCGAAAAACTATAAGATAAACAAAGAGTATCCCTAATGACAAATGGATGGAAATTAAACCCTGGGGTAAACCATGGTAACTTTTCTGCATAGGGGGTTACCTGCACAGAGCAGCACTTACTAGCCTAACAGAAGGCATGGGGGTTACATGCACAGAGCAACAGTAACTATCCTAAACAGAAGGCATGGGGGTTACATGCACAGAGCGGCAGTAACTATCCTAAACAGAAGGCATGGGGGTTACATGCACAGAGCGGCAGTAACTGTCCTAAATAGAAGGCATGAGGGTTACATGCACAGAGCGGCAGTAACTGTCCTAAATAGAAGGCATGGGGGTTACATGCACAGAGCGGCAGTAACTGTCCTAAACAGAAGGCATGGGGGTTACATGCACAGAGCGGCAGTAACTATCCTAAACAGAAGGCATGGGGGTTACTTATACAGAGCGGCAGTTACTACCCTTAACATTCCCTTTCTGGGTAGATTGGGTGAGTGGTTTTGTTCTTTATCTGCTGTCATTTTTTTATATTACTATGTTAAATGGGAATTTTAAAATCTTTAAGGAGGTTTCACCTTCTCACGCATCTGCAAGTCCACAGTGGAAGAATCATCACCCCCTAATACTATCTCAAAGGCAGAAAGCAGCTGATCTGTTCCACAGTAAAATAAAGAAATCATCCAGCTCTCTGCAGTCTGCCTGATGCAAATGTCTGTAGATGATATAACAGCCACCTCATCCAGGATGTGGTAAATCTATTTAATGAGATAGTGTAGCTTGCACTTCTCATGAGTCCCCTACACTAGAACAACATACCAAATGCTTGTAGGATGAAAGGTAAAGTGATTTGTATGCATAACATTAAAAAGTCAGTTTAACAATTAAATTACAGGTAAAAAAAAAAAAAATCAATTAGCATACCAAGGGATATGAGCTCCTGAGTATGTCACACTGTGAGCCCCTGAGCAGCTGATGAGTTGGCACAGCCGATCTTGTACAGGTGCAAAATAGGCCTTAACAGGCTGCGGCTGTTGCACTTGTGGGCTCAACCCAAGAGGAAGGTGGTTGCCTAGCTAACCCCCTCCCCCTAGGGTTGAGCCCGCAGGTTCTGACAGAACTTGCAGTTCTTGATGTAACAGAGACAGCAGAGGCAACACTGAGGGGTGAGAGAAACAAGACAGCGGTCCGGTCCGGGGTCTAGGCAGCAGACAAAGGAGAAAGTCCAGATCTGTACCGAGGCCAAGGCAGGCAGCAAGCAGAGCTGTAATCCAGGTCCGTTCCAAGGTCAAGGCAGGGGTCAAAGCACGAGAAGGCAGTCTAGAGGGTAGTACACAGCAGGACCGAGGAAACACCGTGAAGGAGGACTGAAGCAGAAGGACCAGGGAACAGGACAGAAACACGAAGTGAGGCAGGGACCAGGAACAGTGCAGGAATACAGGAATAAGTCAGAAACACGCTGAGCAACAAGCACTGCTGAACCCAGGAGGAGACCTGTTGCAAAGGCGCTGGTCAGCTGTGCGAGCGGGGTTTAAATTCCCTGAGTGGATGACATCATCAGCAGGCGCTGCAAGGGGAATTCCTGCTGCAGGGTCTACGTGTTAGAAATGTGCGCACGGCTAAGGATCATCAGGGAGCAGCAGCATGGTGGAGGCACAGCCTAACAGGTGAGTGAGGCCTGCTGCGGAGTGGCTAGCCCGGTCGGCCAAACGTAAACAGAGTAAATGAAAGCATGGGAGGAAATTGTTGCGCCCGTCGGTCACAGGCGGCTGCGACCTTTGCTGCTCACCTCCTTTCTCTATGCAGCTCCGAGTCTGAGGAGAATGGCAGCCTCCGCTTCCACACGCCGACCCTCATGGCGTGCCCTGGACGGCGTGTGCGCTTCTGGCAGCCATCTTACATCCGGGGTTACCTAAGGCATGCGCGCATGCGCCTGTCCCCTTCTTAAACGCATCATGGTGGAAACTTCGGGGGCATCCCCACCGCATGACGTCATCTTCCTACCATACTTAAACTCAGCTGACTTCTTGCAAGATGAGTTAGCAAGGATTCCTGTCCTGCTATTTCTGCCACACTGGGACTCCGTCTCGCTATCCTACTGGGTGACCTAGGTACCCGCTCCTCGGGGACCTTGCAGCACTCAGGGCTATCTGCTCCTCCGAGAGCCATTACTTTCTGTTTCTCTGTTCTAGTGAGTTCCTGCATCATCCTCGGACGACCCTTGCTGTTCTTGTTCGGACCTCCTCGATCCCTGATCCTCCATCTTACTTCTACAGTACTGGCATGAGTACAGAACCTGCTCTTCAACGTTTGTGGCACGGATCCTCAGTTTACCCTGCTTGCAGGCCACTACCGGATCCCTCCAGTCTTGTGCAACTTCTCATCGGCTTCTGGCCTACCCCACGCTGCGGACCACTACCGGAATTACCAGCACAAGCTATGCCTAGAGAAGGTATTCACCGGACTACTCCACGCTGAGGATTACTACTCAGACCGACTCTCTCGGGACTGACTCTATTGATCCACTCCTCAGATCACCATTGGCTGTATAATAAAATTGTTTCCTCTGTTGTCCATCACTGCTGAGACCTTGCCTGTTGTGGTAAGGGCCCACAGGGCTCCTCCCTGTGGGCGGAGTCTTCACCTGCCACGACCCAAGGGCCCACTACTAGTTCAAGACACACTGAACGTAACAGATTGCTAATTCCATTGTCCCGGCTCAACTTTCACCCTTGCAGACCATTCCTGGCCTGGCCCAACAGATCACCGAGCAACAGAGGTCTCTCGACACATTGGCTACTGCCTTTAACCAACTGAATTTCATACTGAAGGTTTCTTCTATTTCCAGCGAGAATGCATCACCCCCGGTGATTACCGGGCGAACTACAGTTCCTCTACCAGCCTCCACGTGTTTCACAGGAGAATCCCTGTTGTGTAGGGGCTTCCTCAATCAATGCTGTATGCATTTTGCTCTACAACCAGCTTACAGTACTTTCCTATTGCTACTACCAAGATTACTTACATTTTGTCCCTGTTGGATGGGAAAACCTTGGCTTAGGCTTCACCCCTTTGGGAACGCAATGACCCAATCCTACATGACTTGCCTGGATTTCTGGCTCTCTTTAAATCAGTTTTTGATGACCCCGCTTGCCAGTCTGTTGCCGGTTCGGCGCTCCTGGATCTACAACAGGGAAACAAACCACTCCCCCCCCCCCCCCCGGCACACTCTCCCCCTATCTTCTGTGGGGACTTGCTGGTGGCAACAGAATTACTGTTTTGCATTTGCATTTGCACTACGTGATTCTCAGCAAGTTTGTGCCTGACAGTGCCTGAATTCTGATGCTATTTGCATGAGGCTATGATAACTCTCTCTTTGGTTAAAAGTACCCAGGGCTGGTGCACCAGAGTGGGCAAACCATGCATTTGCATGGGGCAGGAACTCCTGAGGGAGTGTCGGTGCAGCAGACAACAGCGGAGAAACAGCTCTTTCTTCTTCTGCCCCTCCCCCCAAGCTGCAGGCAAGAAAAGGCGACGTTGCTCACCTGTAACAGGTGTTTTCCGTGGGCAATGGGACGTTAAGTCACACTACAGGGTGATGTCATCCGACAGTGCTGAGTTGGGTACTGATCTCTCGAGCTGATCTTCTAGAACTTTCTCAGACACACGCAGTTGCATTCACGCCAAAAGCCACTACTGTGCCTCGCCCATTCTCCCTCAGTCACAGTAGGAAGCTGAAAATACGAGGTGAGAACAGGCAAGGAACAATAACAACAATGGAGAAAACAAAAGCCCTTCTGGGGAAGAGGGAGGGAGCATGTGACTGAATGCACCGCTGTCCTCAGAAAACACCTGATACAGGTAAGCAACTTCACTTTTTCTGTGGACAAGCAGGACTACAGTCACACTACTGGGACTTCCGAGCAGAGGAAGGGAACAGAAACTTCCTAAAGCTCTGTCAGTACTCATGACAACACCCAACAGGAACGAAGACCGCTGAGTTAAATGGTACTTTGCGTCATGTTCACCCAAAAGAGTCCGTCTGTTGTCTCTGTTTCTGGTTTTGTTTGGATTTTTTTTTTTAAAGAATGCAGCTAGGAGGCTGCCTGGAGAACAGAGTAACCATAGGCAGTCAGTGGAGGACTCCCAGTCCAAGCAATAGTGTAGAGCAAAGGATTGAGGGGTTCACCACGTAGCCACTTTGCAGATTTAAAAAAGGGAGGCAGCGTTGTTGAAAGCAGCCATGGATGCCTGTGCCTGGACCTGGTGTGTCTTAATGTGAGAGGGCACAAGACGAGCCAATGTCAGCACAGCAAAAGGAAATGCAACTGGTTTGGTTTGAGGACCGGCTAGCCAAGGTGGTTAAGAGTCACAGGAGACAAAGAGCTGAGATGTGGAATGCAAGGCTTGAGTGCACTGCAAATAAACATGCAATGCCCAGTTACAGTCCAAAGAATGTAAGCGGGTTTTCTCATGAGGAATCGGAGAAAAGGAAGGAAGGGCAATGGGCTGATTCATATGGAAAAGTGGCACCACTTTGGGGAGAAACTTTGGATGTGTCCAGAGGAAGACTTTGTCAGGAAACAGCTGAAGGTAAAATGGCTATATGACCAGGGCCTGAAGCTCACTGAGATGGCATGCCAACGTGGCCACAATCACAAAAAACACTTTCCAAGATACCAGGCGACGTCATGTCTAAAGACTCGAATGGAGCTCCAGTCAGATGAACCAGTACAAAGGAGACATCCCACTGAGCTGGCAGCATTACAACCAGTGGCTGAAGGTTGAAAAGGCCTTCAATGAATTGGGAGGCCAGACATGTCTGAGAGAATGGTTTGCCACTGATGCAGTCATGGAAGTCCGAAATAGCGGAGGGATGAACCATCACCAAAGTTGTCTTCAGACCCGAGTCAGAGAGGTTCAGCAAGTAGCACAACAGGAGCTGAACGGAGAATGTGGAGGGAAGAAGTCTATGAACCGCAACCCAGACACAGAAGGAAATCCACTTAGAGCTGTAGGACCTCTGAGTGGAGGGCCGACGGGCAGAAAGTAAGATATCCTGGAAGTCAGCAGAAAACGCCAAGGCAGAGCCTAAGGACCTTGTAGCATCCAAGCAGTAAATGCCAGCGTAAGCAGATTTGGATGAATCAAGATTCCGTTCTGTTGAGTGAGAAGGTCTTGGCATGTGGAGAGGTGTACAGGAGGGCACAACAATAAGCGCAGGAGCCAAGGGAACCACAGCTGCCTGGGCCAATGAGGCACAATGAAAATACCAGGGACCCCTCTGTGCAAGACCATCTTAAGTATGGTCTTGGAGATGAGTTGGAATGGCGTAAAAGCGTAGAGGAGACTCTGCCCCCACTGAAGGAGAAAGGCGTCTGATGCTATGTATTGTCAGAGGAGATGAGAGCTTGAAGCAGAAATGGGGCAGTTTGTGGTTGTCTGAGTAAGTGAAGAGAGTCACATCCAGAAAACCACTCTGAGAAGAGATGCTATGTACTACTGCTGGATGGAGGGACCATTCGTGGGGTTCCAGGCAATGACTCAGTGTGTCCGCTAGCTGGGTGGATCGCCTTGCAGGTATACTGCAGAGAGCTGAATCTGGCAAGGGGATGGCCCAGATCCAGAGACAATAGGTGAAAATGAAAGACTAAAGTACCTCTATTTACCAATAGTTTGAACCCAAAACGAAAACAATTTTTTGTTAGTTTAATGACCTCATACCAGGCTTAATGGTGCAATTTCTGCACAGCCATTCACCATAATGTGCGGGATAGCATGTATTGGTTGCTTTCACCACACTATGTTTAATCATCGGTCATTAAAATATTTTTTCATGCTATGGGTACTGTGGCAGATGACCACTCCCATGGGGAGGGGTCCCGTGGGGAGCCACAGTACTGGGCTAGACTCAGGACGCACAAACACAGAATTAGATCTTTTATTGTACAGCTTGATGAATACCACCAGAGATGGCAGTAGTGAGGTAGTCTGGATGTAGAGTCTTGGGACCCTTGGCAGAGGGGACCCTTCTCACCCCGTTGGTATAGGGGAATTCCAGTGCAGGTTTCCCAGCAAGGCAGAGCTGTAGATGAGACAGACTGATAGTTAGATTACTCACTAGATGGTAGCTGCAGGTATGCGATTCCACCAGGCTGAAGTAAATGGTACTGACAAGTCCACCATATATGATAAAACAACCCAACACTTCCATAACCCTTCCAGCACTTGTCATGTCCATGAGGAAAAGCGGTGTGCAATTTCTCAGGCATTAAGTACTATTATAAGAAGAAATTACTGCTTATCTGATAATTTCCTTTTCTTTAATAAGGACAGGTGGATCCAGAAACAGTGGGTTATGCACCTCTACCAGCAGATAGAGACGAAGCACAGCTGACAGCACGGTATATATACCCCTGCAGTGACATCAGCCCGCCAGTATTCTCTGCAAAAGCCAACTGTGGACAAACTAACACAAACTTGATCATTCCAGCACTCAGCCAACAGGAAAACATTGCGCTCAGACAAAATGTAACAACACTTACCAGTGACCCCTGGACCACGCAGCCACGCAGGAGAACAATAGCCCAACCATCCAGCAGCCAAGGGCAGGAAGTGGATCCACTTAAGGAAATTATCAGGTAAATAGTAATTTCTCCTCTTAGCATACGGACAGGTGGATCCAGAACCAATGGGATGTAGCAAAGATGCTCCCAAACAGGGCGGGAGGCTGCTCAAGGTCCGATCAACATCGCACGCGCAAAGGTTGTGTGCTCCCAGGCCTGCACGTTCATGCGGTAATGCCTGGAAAAGGTGTGTACGGAGGATCATGTCGCAGGTCGGCAAATTTCGTCAGGAGTCAAAAAATCTAATTTCCTTCAGCCCTAGTGGAATGAGCCCAGCTGTATTAGCCCAAAAATTAGATGCTCAACACACAAAACTGAGCTCCCACCTGGACGCTCGGACAGTGCATGTAAATAAGTTCACACATGTGCATGCACGCATAACTAAGCGCCCAGGCAAGCTCCCCTATGCGTCCAACTAGAAGCACTACCGGACGCATAGCTGAGCGCACAAGCACGAACCACTTCACCTGAAGAGGGCAGTCTAACCCACAAGAAAATCCACGCGAAAATGCAGGAGCAGCAAACTCAAGCCTGAGAGTGGGGCCTAGCCAAAAAAAGCTGCTCAACTCTCCAAGCTGGCCATGTCCCCTAAGCTCCCCCAGAGGCGGGAATGAATGTCGGATCAGCACGTCAAGCAAGGAGACCGGAGGGGAGAGGAATCCCTACTTAACTCCCCTTCTTCTCTTTCTTTTTTTTTTTTTTTTTTTTAATTACCTGAGCTCAGCTCATCTGGCTGAGAACAAGATCAGTCTCCGGCTGCGGGGGCAGAAGGCAAGGACATTCACCACTGTGCTCGGTTTCCTGCACCCACTTGCCTTTTGGTTGGAGTTTTTTTTACAGCTAAGTCCACGCCGGCTGAAAACCAGCTACCAGACCAAGGCGCTCATCTGAGAGATGGATCCAAGGATATCACCTCAGGAATTCTCGACTGAGGGAGGGACCATAAGGTATCACCACAGGAGAGCGGGGTGAATTAATTTTCCTTCTTCTTTTCTCCTGCTAAAACTTAAAGCATTCCCCAGTAGGGAGATGCACATCCACCATCTGCTGGAGACGGAGAGTACTGGCAGGCTGATGTCAGTGCAGTGGTATATATACCGTGATGTCAGCTTTGCTCTGTCTCCATCTGCTGGTAGAGGTGCATAACTCACTGGTTCTGGATCCATGCACTGCCTCACACACATCCCCTCCTCCCGCATGGTTCTCATGCCCTCCCATACTCTGGCTCTCTTTCATCGCGTCAGACAGCCCAAGTTTGTATTGCTGATTTCATGGAGATGGGGGGGGGGGGGGGGGACACACACGGACCGCATCATCTCCCCTTCCCATGTTTCCCTCAGAATTCACTTCCTCCTCACCTCCCAAATATCCCCCCCCCTCTTGTACCACCCCCTCCTAACATCCACCAGCATTCACCCTCTCTCACACCACCACCACCCACCTTGCACTACCAGCATTCACCTCCTCTTCAAGTCATCCCCATTCAGCACTTACTTACGTAAAAGGATTTCTAGACTGCACACTTCCCTCCTCTCCCTCCCATCCATCACTGACAGCTCTCTGACTGTACTGTAGTCTGGGTCGCACGCCTCCTTCCACCTCCCCCAGGCTGCCCTCAGCTGAATCTGGAGTCCTGGGAGAGGGGGCAAGGTGGGAACAGGTGATACTAAAGGCACACAAGCAGAACCGAAAAGAATAGCTCTGCCCCTCATGCCAGCCCCTCTCCTCCCGTGGAGATAGGAGGGGAAGGGAGGCGAGCCTGGAGCAGGCACCAGCTGGAAAGATCCCCTTCTCAGTTCCTCCCTTCCCGTGTCCCGCAGTCTGCCTGGAAGGAACGGGCTGGAGCAGTACAGAAGGCCTAACTGAGATCTGAGACACTGGCCAATAGATTTGGGACAGGAGCCCCTGAGTGCCCACCGCTGGCAAGGCCTATGGAGGGCCACAGGAGGGGACATGCAGGTTGAAATCCCAGCTTGGTGCTTTAAGTCGCAGGCAAAGCAGGTGAAAGGTCCACAGGTAAAAACTTAACCCGTGGCATGGCCAGGCCTTGCATTTTCAAAGGAAATCTCTGCGGGGAGCTTCCCTTTGAAAATACACTTGCAATAAAGCAACCAGGGCCAGTGCAAGAGTATTTGGCATCCTAGTTGAACTTTTGGTCGTGCACCCCTCCCCCCCTTACCTATTGGCAGCAGCTCCAGCACAGTCCTCCCTTCTTTGGATGAATTGGCTGTGTCCCTCTGAGCCTTGTGCTCTGGGACACAGCCTAATGGAGGCACGGGCCCTGCATGGTCCTGCAAGCCTCCTTCGGGGTTTCAAAATTGCCCCCTTAACTCACTACCAGGCATAATTTTGTGCTTCTCTGTCACCTTCTTATCACTCTACTAACACATAAACCCCTTCCCCTTCTACCATTACAATGTAGAATTAAGAGTTAACTAACAGGCGGGCCGATGCAACATTGGCGCACGTTAAAGGGGCACTCGTGGTTGAGCGCCCGCTCCCGTAACACGCGCCGATCCACTTCTCCGGGGCGCTCAATGCTAAATGCAAATGGGCTGTCGCGGTAAAAAGGAGGCGCTAGGGGAAACTGCGCGCTCCTAGTGCCTCCTCGGCAGCGGGAGCCCGGGAGAGGTGGCTGTCAGTCACTTAGGAAAACCGATGCTCAATTTTACAGCGTCCGTTTTCCTAACCTGACCGCCAGCACGCTTTCTTTTTTTGGGGGGGGGACATTTCTAATTTTTTAATTCCCCGACTTAATATCGCCACGAGCAGGCGTTAATTTTGCAGAGTAAAAATGTGCACCTCTGGTGCACATTTTTTTTTTTTTTTTGCATGGAGGGGAATCGATAATAACCTCATCAACATGCATTTGCATGTGCTGAGCGCGATTACCCGTCGTGTGCCATTGGACGCGCATTTTGGATGTGCCAACTCCCGTTTTTGCCTCGGGGGGGTTATGGACGAGCATCCAAAACATGCGCCCAATCGCGGGTTAAACCGTGCGCTGCAGCCAGCGCACGGTGTAACATCGGACTGAAGGTGTGGATGATATCCTTTTTCCTGGACTAAATACATCTGTGACTAGCTTTGGAGTTTATCCTCCCTTTATCAGGTCAGTGGGGAAACAGCACAGTTAACTCTGGGTTTAAATAGTACAGAGTCATCTAGGACTTAGGCTGCCTGCTTATGCCAATACAGCTCAGTAAAGGGACGAGGATGAGAGCATCCTTATTACGCCTGTCTATGGCAACCGACTAAAACATGGCTCACGAGCTTAAACTTACTCCCCACTTTAAATGTGTGGGGAAGCAATGGAGCCTTAAACTGGTTGGGGTCCCGAGGTCACTTTGTCTTCCCACCTATTTCATAATACATTTTTTTGTAGCATACTTACCGCTTTCAGCCTTCAAAATATGGAAGGCGAAAGGTATATATGGGATGGGAGAGATCTGGGAAGCGGGACGCATGCTTTCATTTGAGCAGATCTGTTTTGAGATCTGAGCTTCATTCTGTTGAATTTCTCTCATTTCAACAACTATCATCCTTTCTCCTTAATATCAAAGTTCATTCTCAATTAATGTTGGGAAAGTCTTTATTTGAAGGTTTCTGCCCTTCGGGGGTAAATTTAAAGTTTACTACCTACTCAGTGTTAGAGAGAAAGAGAAACCTAAGCACATACTCTCACGGGAGGGTGATCTGGAGACAACCTACCGCGTGCTCGCAAGGTATCTATCTCAACTTTACTGACAGAAAATTGTTACAAGATGTTATACCGATGGTATTACCCTCCTGAGCGGCTACACAAAATGTACCCCAATATTAGTAGCTCCTGCTGGAGGGAGGGTGGTAAAGATGGGACATTTATGCATATCTGCTGGGATTGTTCCATTATTCAGGGGACGTGGAAGCAAATCGAGTCTTCCATCGCTGCTTTATTGCATATCCGTTTTGCATTACTTACACCTGAGCCAGGGTTGTCTCTGGGGCAGAACATGTCGATACAGCAAATTTGTGTCGCAACGACACTTGAGATTGCAACCTACTGGGGACACCAATCTGCACCGGCGACTAGTAAATTTATGAATCGACTGGACAGAGTCTGCACACTGAGTAAACTTTCAGCTGTTAAATGGAACAATATGCAGAAGTATCACTCAATCTGGGCTCCTTATCTTCTTGGGAAAACGAATGTCTCCTTATAACTATTCCTGGCTTGATATTTGTTGAATTGCTGCGACATCAGACATTGAATCTCAGTTTTGCCTTTCTTTCCAAGCTACTTGCTGTAGCTCCTCTGGCAGTACTAGCAAGTGTTAAGTGAAACTATCTGCATGCATCTGGGGGGGGGGGGGGGGAATTTAATGTACATGGAAAAATGTTCTGGATTGTTATTGAGTTCTAATGTACTGGCATATTGAAACCAATACAGAGATAATAAAAAAAAAAAAAGAAAATCCTTATTAAGTCCTTTTGTGCTTGCTTCAAAGTGTTTGATCATTCTAATTCCAAATGCTTTCTTGTGCACTCCCAAAGTTCCCTTTAGGTACCCCAGTTATTTATTTATTTGTTGATTTTTATATATACCGCCATTCGTCGGAACATCCTGCCGGTTTACATTGTAACAAATTAACAAGAGAGTGAAATACAATAAACAGGGAAGAGGAAGGGGGAGCAGCAATGAAGGAGGAGAGAGGACAGCAGTAGGAAGGATAGAGAAAGAGATTTTATAGGAACATTCGAAATATAAATTAACAATAAACAATATATGTACAGGTGGATATTGAAAAAAATATAAATTAACAATAGACAATATATGTACAGGTGGGCTGGTAGGTACCAGACCATTGATGTCAGTGAAAGGGATAGAAGGGGGGGGGGGGAGGGAGGGACAGAGAAGGATAAGCTAAGGGTGGAGGAGGGGAACTAATAACACAGTATTTAGTAGTCTTTGCTAGGGGGAAGAAACACTGTATTGTGGAGACTTTGCTTGGGGGGGGGGGGGGAAGAAAAGGGGAGAAAGAGGAGAGGCAGATAGGAGGAGGGGATGGTGAGTGGGGCTGTTATCATTGTCATGTAACCTAGCATTCATGTCTATGTTCAGGCAATGTCATCTTTTGCCTTGACCTACTCATTCTGTTCTGTTACGATTTTGCAACCCTCATTGTACCCCCCGATTCAGACCTCTGTGCCGTCTCCCCACCTGCAGAGGCATCACGTGAATTCTGCTCATGGCTATCCTCAATGGCCATCGACTCAGCCTGTCTCGCAGCCTCCACGCCACCAGGAGTCCTCAGCGAGCTCGGCCTCCAGCTTTGCCCAGCTCCTCCTCACTGCTTTCACCTCACCTGAACGCCAGCCCTTTGTATCCCAGCTCTGCCATTCTTTCCTTGCCTTCTCATGGAGTAACCTTTGGTTCCTTGACCTGGACACTGTTATTCTTGCCTTGTGGTCTCCATGCCTTGAGGCCTCCAGGCCTTCTTGCTCCTTGCGGTCTATCTAGGCCTACCTCTTGGCTTGTGGCCTGTCTAGGCCTCTCTTTGTACTTAGAGGCCTACGGGCCTCCTGCCTTCAGGCTTCCATGTTTGTTTATTGTTCTCTGTTGTCTTGCTTTGTCCTTCTCTAGTCCTGTCTCGGTTAGGTCCTGTTGTGCCCTGCCCTGTTCCTGTACTCACTCCCTATCTTGTCAGTGTTTTGTTTTGTCCACGGCCTCATCTGATGCAGCCTGTCCACAGCCTTGCCTGGCCCAGCCTACTCAAGACTCACATTGTCCAGCCAATCCAAGCCTTGCCTAAAACAGACTCACGATGATGTACTGCCACCGCGGCCAAGCCCTACTGACCCCCAGAACCCAAGCGCTCTACTGTGGGGGAGGGGCAGAAAATCGGCCCATGCTGTGCGCTGCCGTCCTGTACTGTTCCTCGGGATGGTGGACCCAGAGTCCAGCCCAGCACCTCATGACGTGTTCTGTCCCGAGGAAGGGCGTGGAACCTCCGAGAGGAAGTAAAGAAATGCATATAGTGCAATAAAAAGGCGTGACCTCCTACCCTTACAATATACATTTTGTTTTGTTTGTTGACCTGTATTTCCAAAAAAGGAAACCAATAAAGTAGTGGAGTAGATGCCATCGTTGCTAGGCGGACAAATGTGTAAAGAGGGAAACTTCTTCCACTGCTTCTTCCTGTAAAGTTATCCAAGGCAGTGGACCCAAAAGCTGACATCTTTCAAGAAGAGATCTCCCTGCTAAAGAACCCAGAAAAGCAATTCCTCCATTCAGTACAGTCTGTTCACAGAATAACATAATAGTGGCTCCTAAGGATTGACTTATATGCAAAAAAAAAAAAATCTTCACTTGCAAATAGAGATCACGTGTGTGCAAACCGTTCTTAAATTAAAGAATGTGTAGGAGGAAGCAAATCAAAATAAAGAACAAGGTGTGGGGAGGGGGGAGAGAACACCACAATTACTACTAATGGATGTAGTAAAAATTGTCTTACGAAACAATTAATATTATACACTGCAGCTTCTGAGCAGAGTGGTGTGTGTGTGTGGGGTGTTTAGAAACCTCCAGGGGCTATGCCTGATTTCAACCCAATGTGAAAGCACAACGGTCATGCCCTGATCTTCCCGACACTGGGGTCTCTGCATTCATTCTCTTTCCGGTTCCGATTCCCTGCAGCAGCAGCAGCAGCAGACTTGCAGAGAAGTGAGGGCCATGTGTGGGCATCTCCCGGGCGCTGTCACTAACCCCCTGCAGTTCCCCTAAAGCTGCAGCTGGCTCCAGCAAGCCTCAGGCCACTCAGTAGATCATTCGATCGCATCGATGGACGAGAACATAACATCCTATTAAAAAAAAAATAAACAACTCACTCCACAAGTCAGAACAATCTGCACTAACTGTCAAGATTTCAAACCGTGACAACCCTACCTATGAAAAGATAGCATTACAAATAAACGATAAAAATTAGAACACCAATGCACCTCATAGTAGGACATACAAGATTGCAAAACAGAACACGCCGGACTGCAATAGATCCTTACAGGGAACCCGCATACTAGCAGAATAGCTCACTTTGGTCACAACGCAAAACATAGAAAAGACCCTCACAAAATATAGAAGTGACTACAAACGGGAAATAAGGAACATACAGACAAAAAAACCCTGAACTCCCAAGAAGACAGGATCCGCATGTAGTGTAGCTCTGGGGAAATAGAAATGCGTTCGCAAAGACAGAGAAATACATTTTCCAAAAGATGATTGAGAAACTCAGAAACTTCCCACAACAGAATAAGCAGGAAAAACTTTATAATCCTGAGGGAAAGAAGACAAACAGCAGCAGTTATTGCAGGCGTTGGAGCCTGTCACCAAGCCAGAAACTAATCTGAGCAGGGCCAATGAGGAGCAGCACCCGAATATGCGCATTGTCCTGACTTATTTATGACTTTTGGCACCTCCTGCACCAATAAAGTATCTAGGATCCGAAGGGGCGGGGCAGGCAGCTTGGGCGACCGTGCGCGCTTACTCTTGCCTAGGGGCCGGGTGTCAGGGGCGCCTGTCACCGAGGAGGAGGAGGAGGAGGAGGAGGAGGAGGGCGGGAGGCGGAGACGATCTCTGCTGCCTTCTAGTTTAAGCTCGATCCTCCTCGGCATCCCAAAGGAGGAGCGTGAGAGGCCGGCTTGGTGCCCGATCTGGTAAGTGGACCCCCGACCCCCCCAGCCGCTGTGTCCGGGCGCCCGGAGGGAAGGAGTTGGCTTGGTTGTAGAGGGCAGCATGCGTCTCCTCTGCTCGTCCGGTGTGCCGGGGCTGGGCAGGGCTCAGGACGTCTTCCAGCGGATCGAAGCGCAGTTTCTCCCGCTAAGTGCGAAGAGCAACGCGACAGCCGGGGAAGTGCAACGGATCTACAATAACACGGAGTGGGGAGGGGGAGAGACACTGTTGCAAAGGAAAAGTAACGCGAGTCTTCCCCCTCCGCCCCCGCCGTAGCTGCTGCGTTTTCCCGGCGATCCGTTCCCAGTCGTGTTTTTACAGTTTATTGCAGAAGATTTGTACTTTAGCGCCGTTGATCGGGAGGCGGGCGGGTTGGGAGTGAGATGTGCCGCGGGTATTAATAGATCTGCAGACTTCCTAAGCCTGTGGTGTGTGCGGGAAAGGATGATCTGCAGCAATAACAACTCATGGCAAGCAGCGCAGATGAGTACAGGGAGGGATCGGAGCTGTCGAGGGGGGGGGGGGGGAGGATCTCAGTCTTGGACCGGTGTTGGGGTGTGGGGCTGGACTCGGCTCTGGATAGGATGGAGGATATCGGTTCTGGGTTTGGAGAGAGATCTCCGTTCTGGGGACAGATGGTGTTCTTGGTTTAACGGGTAGTGGTGGTTCTCGGTTCTGGGGATAAATTCAGGGGGTAGATAGCGGTGGTTCTCTTGGCGGTGATGTCGGCTCTGGGACCTTTGGTGGATCTCTTGTTTTTTGGTAGAAGAGGGTGTTCTGTTCTCGGCTCTGGGTGGTGCTCTGAAGGGATCGCTTTTTTGCGGGACATGTGGGCTTGTGGTGTAGCGTTCCAATCCAGCTGTCACTGGCGTGGGACGGCGGCCGTGGCGACCAATCAGAGCGCAGGATGAATAATCGGCGTTCCAGAATGTCAGGGGCCCGGGTGGAAGGCGCGTGACGAAGAGCCGAGGGCGAGGAGCTGGGGGGTGAGGGTTCAGCGTGGCCAGTTTGGCTCGCAAACCTACCAAGGACGATAAGTAAAACCCAAAACACTTTTTCAAAATAGGTTTTCCTGAATGGCACGGAATAGGCTAAATGCATTTACTAATCCTTTTTCAGTTATTCTGGGTGGGGCTCGTAAGAGCATTATGCGTGCAAATTAAATTATGGAAGATAAAACTTTTTTTGATGTTCCAAAACATAGTCCATAATAGGTGTATCGTATCACTTCTTTCATACTTCTTTGTTAGAGAAGTAATGTGCTTATTGAAGATGCTTGGAGTCCTAGGGGTTAAATCACTTTAATTGCAGCATTCTTTTCCATATTTGTATTCTCTTCAGGGCTGATTTTAGGAGGGTGCGAGGACCGTTGCAAATCAACAGAAGCTGGGCCTTGGAACAGTGAATTTATAACGTTGGCAATGTGGCCACCATGGAAAAGCGGGATCCTCAAGTATAGGGCCCAGGGTGATCACCCCTGGGTCAGCCCTGATTTTCCTCTCACATTTTATAACTCCTCTCCACCCCTCCTAGCCATTTCCTGAGACCCACCTTGAGCCCTATTGATTGTAATGGCACAAGCACAACCCGCAGTGCTCCAGACTGAGCCCGCTGAGGGCAATCACCAAGAAGCGTGTGTGTGTTGCATGTGATTTTTTTGTTTTGGTTTTTTTTTAACTGGGCTTCTGTGCCTGCTTGACACACAAATACATTTCTGCCCATAAGAATGTTGGAATTGGGGCCAATGTGTTTTGTAACTTGCTGGGAGGTGTACAAGTGTGTGTGCTGTAGGATGTGATGGTGCACAGGGTAGATTGGCTGGCAGAAGCAGAAAAGAAGCCTCATCACTTAATTCAGGTGCAGCACTCAAGGTACTTTTGCAAGACCCAATCACCTACAGTTCTTCCGTATTTTTCTACAATTAGTCACCCTTTAAAAAGCAGATTAAAAAAATGTAAATAAAGCACGTGTAGGTGTGCCGGAGAGGACAGGCATGCAAAACAAATTGTCAAGTGCTTATAGGGGAGTATGCCTGTTGAGCCAGGCAGGTCTGGGATTTTGTACAGTCTGCATATAATCGCACCGTTCCAGTTCCTTAGTGTAATTTTAAAATCATTTCTCTGTTGCCTCTTTTTCGTTGGTTGCTGTTTGTTTCTGTGCCAGAGTGGCTTGGGTGTAGGTGGAGTTTTAATATGGACAAGTGCAAGGTGTTGCATATAGGGAAAAATAACCCTTGCTGTAGTTACACGATGTTAGGTTCCATATTAGGAGCTACCACCCAGGAAAAAGATCTAGGCATCATAGTGAATAATACTTTAAAATCGTCGGCTCAGTGTGCTGCAGCAGTCAAAAAAGCAAACAATGTTAGGAATTATTAGGAAGGGAATGGTTAATAAAACGGAAAATGTCATAATGCCTCTATATCACTCCATGGTGAGACCGCACCATGAATACTGTGTACAGTTCTGGTCGCCGCATCTCAAAAAATATATAGTTGCGATAGAGAAGGAACAGAGAAGAGCAACCAAAATGGTAAGGGGAATGGAACAGCTCCCCTTTGAGGAAAGGCTGAAGAGGTTAGGGCTGCTCAGCTTAGAGAAGAGACGGCTGAGGGGGGATATGATAGGGGTCTTTAAGATCATGAGAGGTCTTGAACGAGTAGATGTAAATCAGTTATTTGTACTTTCGGAATATAGAAGGACTAGGGGGCATTCCATGAAGTTAGCAAGTAGCACATTTAAGACTAATTGGAGTAAATTCTTTTTCACTCAACGCAAAATTAAGCTCTGGAATTTGTTGCCAGAGGATGTGGTTAGTCCAGTTGGTGTAGCTGGGTTTAAAAAAGGTTTGGATAAGTTCTTGGAGGAGAAGTCCATTAATTGCTATTAATCAAGTTTACTTAGGGAATAGCCACTGCTATTAATTGCATCAGCAGCATGGGATCTTCTTGGTGTTTGGGTAATTGCCAGGTTCTTGTGGCCTGGTTTTGGCCTCTGTTGGAAACAGGATGCTGGGCTTGATGGACCCTTGGCCTGAACCAGCATGGCAATTTCTTATGTTCTTATGGAGTTCAGTTTACAAAAGCTCACAGTGAATATGCGTGTAAGGCAAGGGGCAAATCGCTCAGGACCTGGAAGAGTGAAACCGAGGAGGACTGGAAGCAAGGCTCTGTCAATCAGCCGGAGCCGAGAGGTTTTGTATTGGACTCACTCAGGACACCTGTGACCAGCTGCTGCCTTCCTCGGGACGGTGGCCCCAGTACACGAGGAGATGACAGTTTGTGTTACAGAGGGTGGTGTGATGGTGTTTGTTTTCCGAGCGGTGAAAGGACGGCTTGGGGAGGGATGTGTCTGCAGGAGAGTCAGAAAACCGACGGAGACAAAGCAGAATTTATAGCTTTCATAACAATCACCACACCAGCCCTGCAGCGTAACCTGTAATTTATATGCACATTCGAGCTGCCTCACCTGTGCTTCATTCTTAGGCTGATGGAACGAGATGCGCTCGGCTGTGCACACAGCTTCCAATTTAACAAGGAGTTTAGCGCCCAGATGTGAATAAACCTGTGTGCTCCTCCATGCAAATCCCATGATAATGAAGGCAGTAAGCTAGCACCCTGCGATCCAGAGAGGTGCGCTGGCTTAGCTCTGGAAATGTAACTCCTGGACAGAGCTGGAAGAAGGTTTCTGGGGCTGATGTTAGTCTGTGGGGTTGAACCTGCAGTTCGTGACACGGGGCCAAAGTATTCAGCATTTATGTGCATAAAACACGAAGTTGTGCAGCTTCGGTGATCACCTGGCTTATGGCCTTGCCGGAGGAGGCCGCAGTCCTGGTCTCCTTGGTCATGAGAGGCTGGTAAGCCTTTTAGGCCCTCAGGAGGAGTCTGGATAACCAAAGACCTTCCTGGGCCCTCTTCAGCCTTCTCCTGCTCCTTCCGTGACTCCCCTGCTGCAAGGAATCTCCCTAGGACTTCCTCGGTGCTGTCCATCCCCTTGGGGATCTCCAGCCGAGGGAGTTTTCTCCTCAGGGTTGCTTTCATGTTTTCCTCCTCTTCAGGGGCTTCCCCCTCCCCCTGGAGTAGAGTCAACCTGCAGAACGTCTCTGGGCTTTCGTTTCTCGCCAGGCGCCTTCCCCAATCCAGTTTTCCTGAGGTGACTCGACCCGAGGATTCTCCTTGGGACCTGGAGAGGTGTCCCAAGGCCTCGGCCTAGTTCCCAGGGTTGCACCCCTCTGGAGTACCTCCATCTGATGTTTTCTCAGCACTGGTTCTCCCACTCTGGGATCCACTGGTGGTGGTGGGGGCATGCATTGTCCGGGGGGGGGAGGGGGGGAGTAGCCCTAAGTCGACCACTCCTCCCGGGTTCCCTGACTCCAGCGCACAAGCTCTTGCACCGCTAACTTCTCCGCTTCCTGTCTCTGGAAAGCTGCCATCGGGGCTTCCTTATGCCCAGCTGAATAGAAAGGGGGTGGGGCGGCTTCTCTTCCTCCTTGGAATTCACTCTAATATTGAATTGTGGGGGAGTTACACCCACCCTCGCTTCCCACTCAAGAAAATCTAAGAAGAAAGAGCCCCCACCAAAAAAAAAAAAAAAAAGAGCTCTGAAATCAAACCGAAAATCACCAGGAGAAATAAAAACAAAAAAAGAAAATGGGAGGGGTGTTACTCTACTACTTCCAGTCTCTCTGCTCCCAAGGTCCCCTCAACCTCTGGGTGCAGATGTACGAGGGAGGGCGAGGGTCCTAAAAGAACCAAGAAAGTTGCTGGGTTTTCCAACGCCGCCGAATAAGAAACTCGTTCCCCTGGTACACAAAACCAGAAACAAGAGGGGGGGGGGGGGAACTCAAACTGTACTCAGGAGAAGAATCCAAATAAAGGGGGGAGGCTCTGAAAAAAGATAAGGAGGTGAAAAGCAAACAAACAGCAGGAACAGCTCCTCATGGGCGGGGCTCCAGCTGCAGCTCTGGAAAACCTGCCACCGACGTCTCCAGTTAGTCCAGTACAAAAAGGTTTCCGAAGTTCTCCACATCCCAGTGGGCTAACGCGGCGGGCACCAGAGACTTTATTCACAGGACACCGTTGAAAGGATCCCATTGTTAACTGAACCATGGCAGGACAGCGTTCATGTAGTAGATGAAGGCCGATAACAACCGGTTGGTCCCATCCGTTGAGATTTCTTCCTTTCTGGTTCTCTGCCAGGTTTGGTTGGGTAGATGCGCCTATTCGTTCTCACAGGAACCTGCGTTGTTGGGTCAGACCGAGGGTCCATCAAGCCCAGTATCCTGTTTGCAACAGTCACAAGTACCTGGCGAGATCTCAAACAGCAGCTCCCCCCGTCTCCATGTTTTTATCCAGCCTTTCAACCCTGTTTCTGCCACTGCCCCAAGCATCTTGAAATTCTGCGGCAGGGGTGGGGCCTCTGCCGCCTCCGCTGTTTAAGCTATTCCAGGCCTCGTCTTCCTCTTCGATTCTTATAAGAACAAATAACGTAATCCGGTGTCCCCCCTGCCGTGTTTTAACTCTTAACTTGTGTGATGGTCTACGCAGCCGCCAAAATTTGAGGCTCGTGTCCGAAATATGCGGCCTCTCGGGGCTCACTGATGTGTTGGTGTTAACCCTGGTCGCTCCGCGCAGGTCACCCCCCCAGCCTTCGTGGAAGCCCTGCTGTGTAGGGTTGTGTCCGTGCCTGCTCTGTGCACTTTACTCCCCACCTTTTTGGAAGGTGGATGCAGCTGCACCCACCCTTCCGGCCATTGGCTCCTATTTTTTGTTTTTTCCCTTCTTGGGCCCTCAAAGTTTTATATGACTGAGCAAACACTCGAGCCCCCCTTCTTCGTTTCTTCCGCGCCCCTCTGCATCTGCCGCTGCACTCTGCGGGGCCGAGGGTGACGGGGGGCGGATTAGGGTGACTGCCTCGAGGACCCCGCCTTTCCCAGGGACTTGTACTGCTGTCATGGTCCCTCGCCCCTGACATCGCTGGGATCGCTGATGGGCCGGGAGCCGCAGGGCAGAGACTTCAGCAACAGGCCAGGAGATAACGGTGCTCTCCGCTCCCCAGGCCTGGTGCTCTATGTCTATCCCAGGTACCTACATCCCCTCTCGTTTCCTCTGAACCTCCCTCCCTGCCACTCCATATCATGACCCCCCCCCCCCCCTTCTCCTTGAATTTCCTTTTCTGTGGAAAATATCCGCTTCCCGTGTTTTTACTGAAGCTTCGGGTGAATGCTTCTATCGTGCTCCCCCTTTCTAACTCCCTCAAGTACGTTAGTGGAAAGCCTCTGCAAGTCCAGTGGTGAATACGATCCCTGGGAGCTCACCTCGTGCTCACCAGGCATTTGCGTTTGGCGTGTAAGGGACAAAAAAAAAAAAAAAAAAAAGCAAGGGAAACAAGACGCTTCCAGCCATTTCTGTCTGCTCGGCTTTTACTGCGGAGTTTGGGTAATTGCAGACTGCGGCTGCAGTGGGCCGTCGCCCCTAAGCTGGACCTCCCAGTGCCGGCCCGAGCCTGTTCTGTGCGCTGCTCCGTCTCCTCCGAGTCCCCAGGGCTCTAATGTGTGCATGGAATAGACTTAGTTTTTGGGTACTTGCCAGGTTCTTGTGGCCTGGATTGGCCACTGTTGGAGACAGGATGCTGGGCTTGATGGACCCTTGGTCTGACCCAGTATGGCATGTTCTTATGTTCTTATGCCTTCCCGCGGGCTGCAGGCAGGTGTCGCGTCCGGCGTGTTCTGGCACCTGCTCTGGAGCAAATATTTGCAGACAGCCCGCCGTCCAAAGCTGAAACTTTCCAGCTTTCGCTTTTGTTTACAATCCACAAGGACGTTGTTTTTTTTTTTGTTGTTGTTGCAGAAGGAGTCATGGGCCTGTTTTTAATTTGAAAACCGCATCCTGCTTCCAGAAGGCAGGACACCTTCAGATCTGCCCCGTCGGGAGACGTTTGAGATTGGGAACTATACGGTCGGTCACGCGGGCGCTACCCGAGCCTCAATCTGCAACGCCTCTCACTGTGGTGACCGCATAATGTCAAAAAGATGAAAGAATTGAAAGATGGTCCCGTGCCAAGAGGTAAAGAAAACCCCTCAGGCGCTGGAAGACAGAACGTCACAGAGAGAAAAGAAAGGGATGGGGGCAGGGGAAGAGCGGCGGTGCTGTGGGACGTTGTTCAGATAAAGGATGCTGAAGGGCTCCAGGAAAACATGGGAAATGTATTATTAATTTTTTTTTTCTCTGAGACTTTGCTTAGGATGTTAATGGGGAACCCGGTATTCGAGTGCCCCTGTTCGGAGAGAGAGCTGCCAGAGTCTTTGTGCCAGCGGACGAGCTCGCGGTAATAATAATTCTCTTTTTTTTTTTTTTTTTTTTGCGCCTCTGGCCCGCTGGTTCCTCCCTTTCCTCTTCCAGCTCAGTTGGAACCAGTGCGTCTCGGGGCTGCTGCTGCTGCTGCCATGAGCCTTCGCTTGCAGCTGCCCGGGGATTTCCCCCCCCCCCCCCTCCCCCTCACGACTTCCAGTCCGCTCGTCGCAGCCACGGTCCCCGAGGCCGGGAGCCGTGCTCGTGTCTCCGTGGGCTCTAAATCCGGCCACCGGGAGTCCCTCCCCATCCCCTCAGGGGCTGCAGCATCTCCAGCCCCAGGTGTGGCCTGGGGTGCGGAAGGCCCAAAAGGCTGCGGCGAGCGTGGAGAAGACGGAGGTGGGGAGGGGGGTCACAGCTTCACCAGCCCTCGACTTTTAAGCATGGCTGCTGCCTAAGCAGGGCCTGGACGGGAACGTGAGGCTGCCAGGGAGGGGGGGGGGGCTGGTCGAGGAGTCCCCTCTGTGTGAAATGCCTTCATGAGGCGCATAGGCTCTCTTGTGGGGGCCCTGGTGGGCAGCTTGCAGGAAAAACCAGTGCGGCTAACTGCGATGTTTGACTGGGATACTCCCCACCCCCCGATGACAGATTTATTTAAACAAAAAAAAAAAACAAACCCCAAAGATAAAATAAAACAGAACTGACTCATGCGGCATCCGCCAGCGGGACGGATTCGTTTCTCTTTCCGCGCTGGCAGGAAGTCTGCCTCGTCCTGTAACCGGCCGCCCGGCTCTTCTGAAACAGATTTTGCTATCTTTGAAATTTTCCCTTGCGGCCTGAGGCTGCGTCTTTCTGCGCGAGAGCTCTGCGTCCTGGCCTTTTTGATAACCCACCAGTCCGATCCCGGGATTCGCGAGCAGTGAGTTATAGTTTTTTGGGGGGGGGGGGGGGTCAGTTCAGGTGGTAAACCTGATTAAGGGATTCAGAAGACTTGCTGGGGGGGGGGGGAGAGAGGGAGGTGCGGGATTTCTAAAAAGCACAATTTTGAATTTCTGAGGTTCAGGCGCTAATGCCCCGCGAATGGAAAGAAACACTCGGCTGCCTCTTTGAATCCTCATGGTACCTGCATTTGTAGTCATTGGCCTAGGATGCTGACTGCAGTTATACATTAACCAAGTTTATAAGCTTACTGGATGACTTATTTGATGTTTTAGCTTAGATCCGGTATGCGATGCCTGTATGTGATCCCTGTTTTGCTATTTATTGGTTTCTCTCACAGTCTTAAAGTCCTTAATGCCGTTTTGTTACTGAAGAAATGATGGTGGAGTGGGAGGTTGAATGGCAGCTTTTGAAAATGACTTGACTTCCGAGACAGGTGGACGCGCTCTGCCTCGGTCACCACTCGCCCAGTTGCCGGCCGGCTCCCCGCCAGCCCCTCTGCGGGGGGATATCTTTAGCGTCAGATTCAGATTGTCAGGGGCGACGGGGGTTTGATCCTGAGAGTTTCAGGAGGGGGTGAATCTGCTGCGGAGCTGCAGAGGTGACCGGCTGGCCAGAGAGCCCTAGCGTCTCTACTGGAGGAGGCTATCCAGCACCCCTGCAGCAGTCCGACTGGACCAGCACCGGGTCTGCTCCAAACTGATGCCAACATATAAGGCATGCTCAGAAGGTACACGGTGCTAGTCTAGCCTCAGCCCTGTGGAAGTGCTATCCGTCCGACTGCTGATCCTGGCCCTCAGTGCTCCTGCCTTGTAATCCTGTTCCAATACTGCTCGCCTAGCACGTTCCTGTGCTCCTGGCTCCTATCCAGCCCCTGGGCTCCAGCATGGTGCCTCTGCCTTGCTTTCTCCGAGGTCCGCACCTTCCCTCCCGGGTGGCCTCTGCTTGCTGCGCTCTGTTGGATAGCCCTGACACAGATACGGAAGACATCTCAGGATTCTGGCAGGTTCCCGTCACTTGCCAATCTCCCCTTTGCTAACATTGGCTCTGCGTGACCACGACGGCGCACGCCTAATCTTCCGTGCATGGCTTTTACCAGGGTGAGAGAAAAAAAACGGAGCCGTGCAATTGATCCCATAGCGTCTCGTGCCCACGCATTCAGCTCCTGTGCTGACCTGTCACAATGTCACCACTGCCACACTTTAACCTAGTGAAAGGCTGGATTTCGGTACAGTGCAGCTCTTTTAACTTAAAAAAAAAAAAATTATTTTGCAAATTCTGAAAATGCTTTTGCAATGTGCTTCTACTGTGTCCAGCTTGCCACTGCTGTGTGTGTGTCTGTGCGTGAGTGTGAGACAAAAGGACATATGTTGGTGCCATCGGAGCAAGAAGGATATTTTGTTGGTTGAGGAGGGAACCGCCTCACGACAATATTGCGTTACCAGATGGCTGCAGGTCCTCAGAGGCAGGCTGAGCCTGTCCCAGACCTTTTTTTTTTTAACTGTTCTACCTGCTCACAGTTCAGGCTGCTCGAGTGGGGGGCCTGGATCCCCCAGTGGGTCCCCACAGTCTTGCAGGTGGGTCATAAGACGAGGCATCACGGTGGGAAATCTGACTCGCACACCTCTCTGCGAGTCCCCTAAAAGCGCAGCAGTAATCCAAGAATACTGATCCTGGAGAATCTGTGCGTGGCGGGTCGCATTTTCCCCAAGATCAGACCCGCGTTTATTTATTTTGCTGCTGATTTTGTCTTCATTGTGAAGATGCAGCTGTCGTCCACTCCTCTCCCCATGATCTCCTGAGATTTCGATCTTAGGTGCTGAACAGAGCTGGGTTTGGACAATTCTTGGATGGGGGGGCTCCACGGAGCAGTGGGTGCTGCGTGGCGTGGCTCAGTCCGGGTATACTCTTCCCTCTGATCCGGGTCTGATGTGAGGCCCCAGAGGTGAGTTGGGGGCGCTGTTCCACCAAAGGCACCGACATACGGATGAGACTACATCAAGATCCTCTCTGACATCCCCGAGGCCTTGTTTTAGAAGGCCAGGAATAGTAATTCTGTTCTCGTGGCTGCACTCCAGTGCCGCAGGAAAGAAACATTCAGAGAATTAGCGGGAAGGCGGTGTTTCCCACAGAAATGGAAATTCAAGGACGAGGGGGTCCTGATATGAATTTGGAGGAAAGGAGGCTCAGAGGAAACTTGAGAACGCGTCTTTACTGGGAGGGTGATGGATCCTGTGACAAGATGTAAGCAGGGCCTGGGACGGATAGAGAGGGCAGGGGTCAGAACAGCGTTGAGAAGCTGGGTAAAGGACATTTTGGGGCGGAGGGGGACCCGGTGCTGGGAACTTGTTTGTGTTTCTGCCCAGAATGGGTGCAGGACCGAAGAGGGAAGACCACAGAACTGATCCGGATAAGGAGCCATATCCTGCAGGCAGTCAGGTCTGACAGCTGAGAGATATCCTTAACTGGACCAGCTATGGTTTGGAAAGATGAGAAACGAATGGGGGTAAATAAATGCACCGGCCGATGACTTCTATGTTACTATACAATCTCTTCTGCAGAAATCCCATGAAAGAAAAGCCCTGCCCCTTTCTTCATGCCTATCCCTTGTTAAATTAAATATATTGGTTTATGAACAACCTTTCCACCCTTAGAGGCTGCTCAAGGTGTGGGGTACACCTTGGAGAAGAGACGGCTGAGGGGGGGAAATGATAGAGGTCTTTAAGATCATGAGAGGTCTTGAACCAGTAGATGTGAATCGGTTATTTACACTTTCGTATAATAGAAGGACTAGGGGGCATTCCATGAAGTTAGCAAGTAGCACATTTAAGACTAATCAGAGAAAATTCTTTTTCACTCAACACACAATAAAGCTCTGGAATTTGTTGCCAGAGGATGTGGATAGTGAAGTTAGTGTAGCTGGGTTCAAAAAAGGTTTGGATAAGTTCTTGGAGGAGAAGTCCATTAACTGCTATTAATCAAGTTTACTTAGGGAATAACCACTGTTATTAATTGCATCAGTAGCATGGGATCTTCTTAGTGTTTGGGTAATTGCCGGGTTCTTGTGGCCTGGTTTGGCCTCTGTTGGAAACAGGATGCTGGGCTTGATGGACCCTTGCTCTGACAATTTCATGGCAATTTCTTATGTTCTTCTAATCCAATACAATATATTACCATCAGAATAGGTAAAGCGCTGATTAACTGACAGAGGTGATACTAAGGACTGAATTTTCAAAGCTAGTTGCGCACATAAAACCAGATTTTATGTGCATAAATGGTTCTACTAAAATAGCCCCTGGCCGAGCGGGCATAAAACTTTGTGTGCGGTCTTTATGTGAGCCGCGGGGAGGCATTCCGGAGGGGAGGCAGCGCTGGGATTTCAGCGTATACTTTTTCCAATTTTAAAAAGTGCGCGTGTAAACTATGTCGCACGCGTTCCTCCTTCCAAAGAGCAGGTGCAGCGTTGCTCTGTGCAGTACGTTTGCAAATTTCGGCCAGTCATCTGAAGATTTTTTCCAAGCGAACGTGTGCACGCAAGTCGGCACTGAAAATCCTCGGTGGATGCCTGTCAGGCAGACTTTCCCGCTATCCGGGCTGTTTTCATATCCCCCCTCCCTGAGACAGTACATGAAACCATAATAATATAATTAGGTCTGCACTGAATCCTTCACTTCATGTCAAGCATTACAGGTAGGAAAACCTGCTAATAGTTTAATTATAGGCTCCAAGCAACAGAAGCCTGACAGTCCTGGAAGACTGCAGCCTGAGATAGCTGGATGGTTGCAGCCCTGGCTGGAGGCCAGCTTTGCCCCGGGTTCTCACTTGCTCTGCCTTTTGTGTGGTCAGGGTGGGAGTCGATTCTGGCCACAGACTGTGAAACAGGTTGGGATTGCATCAGCATGTTTCCCAGATCCTGTTGCTCCTTCTTCGTGGTGGCAGTTCAGGAGCTGTGATTCTAGTATCAAAGCTTTTTTTTTTTTTTTTTCCCTTCTCCCAGCCAGGATGTGCAATAGGCTTTTATTTTTGTCCACATACCACTTCTGTTTACCTGGCAAACACCCTCCAGCGGTGTCGGTCTCCATGCCAGAGCCTCACATGGTTGGCTCACAGTGGTTACATCCTGCCTGGTTTTTTTTTTTATTGCATGGATGACTGCTGACCGGGCATCTAAGCTGAGAGCTGATTCAGTGAAGAGCGAACTCAACTGCAATGTTGTGTTAGCTTCCAAACAAAAAATGTGTAGGTGAAAACCAGCAAGCCTGCATTTCATTAACCAACTCTAGAGAGCGGTCCAAGGAGGTGAAATTTTAATGGCGGTGGAGGAGGCTTATTCTAAGATTTAATACGGAGGTTGGTTGTACCTTTGAACTGTCAGCGTGGGATTTCATTTGCTAAATTCCAAATATTTTTCATTTGTTTTTTAATTCACAGAATCTCTCCCCCCCAAACCTGGCAGGTTTAAAGGAGGATGGTTGCAGGTTTTTAAAATCTTTATTTCTTTATTTTTAAACATCTATAACCTGTAGCATGCATCTGCTAGCGTTCGTGGCGGGGTGCATAGCAAAAATGGAAAATTAAAAACATGGGAGTTCAAAAAATAATTTACCACGTACTCTAATCATGTTAAGTATCATAGCAAAGCTTACATAGATGCAGGGCAAATTTCAACGTTACTATATAATCTCTTCTGCAGATAAGTTATCCTAGTGCAGTGGCCTTCCAAAATCTGCCTTCCATGTACGTTTGTAGGTGGGAGGAGTAAAACAGTGTGCTTTCTTGGTGTTTTCAAAAGCATGCACCGTATTTTATATTCCACTTTTTTTCAGCACTTCAAAGTGGATTACATTCAGGTACCTGAGGCAATGGAGAGGAAAGTGACTTGCCCAAGGTCACAAGGAGTGACAGCAGGACTTGACCACTGGTCTTTTGGTTCATAGCCCACTGCTCTAACCACTAAACTACTCCTCCACTCCACACACACCCCCACCACCCACACAGATCACTCGTGTACCCTGCAACTGCTGTTCTAGGGCACATACTTCACGCCAGCTAAATATGAAAGGGAAATACCCTGGCAGCTATGAAGCATGCGCGGTGAACATACCCGCGCTCTTTCCAACTGCATGGGCTGCCCGGGATTGCCCTCTAAATGAAAGCTTACCATAGGAGGCTGTGATTCTGGAAGCGTCAGAGCTTCTCTTTTTAGACTTTTTGGCTCTGATACACCCAAATCTGAGACTTGGACAGATTTCCAGTGGAAAGTTATTTGTCAGCTGCTGGTGTTGAAAAAAAAATCCAAAACAAAAAACCACAGCTCAGAGACCCTGTGTATCTTGTGAAAGCTAAATTCACCCCCCTTAATGTGTGTCCCTCAGCTGCAACACTTACAACATTATCAGCTTCCTGACAGCATGCATGCCCCTTATTATCCCTTCCCCAGTTGGGCAGTGGAGTCCTAGTGAGCATGCTCAGACCGTGATGTCAGCTCCAAGTAAGAGTCCAAAAACACTCACCCACACTTTGGTCCCTGCACTGCCTCATTTAAAACATGCTGCAAGGCACTTAAGCGGCTCAACTCCGTAGAACAATAAATAAATAATGGAAATCTTCATTTACAAGTACATTTTAAATGGGTCATGCACATAAATTTCGGGGTTTAAGCGCGTGGCCGGGGCTTTGCGCGTGCCGCGTGCATTTTACAACAGGCCCGGCCACACGCATAAACCCTGGTACGCACCGGAGTGCTGGGCCTCTCCAAAGGGGCGGGCTGGGACGGCGCCAATTGACGCTGTCCCGGGGGAAGCACGCGTGCCAGCAGTCGGCCGGCGTGCGGAGATTACTTCTGCTCCAGAGGAGCAGGAAGTACCAAAATAAAAAAAATGGGGATAATTAGGTTGGGTTTAGGGGGCGGGGAGGAGAGGGGAAGAGGGAGGAAGGTTAGGTAGGTGGGTAGGGAACTGGGGGAGGCCCGATTGTGTCGCCGAGCGTATTTTACGAAAATTCCTCCTCCGCCTATGCCACCTGCACATGCATGCGCTGATTTTAAAATCCGGCGCGCGCATGTGGTGCGCGGCCATTGGATTTTATAACATGCGTGTGCACCGGGAACCGTGCACGCATGGACACGCGCTGCTTTTAAAATCGACCCCCTTATTGTGCAAAAACCACTCTTACGTGTATCGGGAGATAATGAACAATGTCATGTAGTAGTTTGGCGCTGGATCGCATGCTCATTGCACACGTTTTGAAAGCGTTTGGACTCTTATTAATGTTGGTCTGACACAAGGCAGGGCAGACTCCGTGAGCAAGGATCACACCCCTTCCCATCCCAAAAAAAATCCAACTGGTTTTACAGGGTGGTTTATGGAGAAAAGAGCTCTACAAAGCACCTGCTGAGTACTGAAGAGGTTTGCAGCTGGATGGAAGAGGGGCTGTCACAGAGCGGGATCGGAGCTGGCATGGGGTTAACAGAAGGCAGCTGCAAACTTCAGCTCGTTTTCCCTCTACATCAGTCACTGTGCGACCTTCAGCAAGGTCAGGTCGTATTCCTGTGCTCTTCAGGAGATGAATTATCTTGTCTGTCCATCGCGCTCTTTTTTTTATTAAATGTTAAGTATGATAATGGGTGAGAAAATAGAAACTCTGTATTCATAACTTTCAAATATTTTTTTCAAAAGAAACCTTCCAGTGCTCTTTTCTCCTTTCTTTGTTTTACTGTATTACCCGAAGGGTTTTGGGGTCTGATCTGGGGAAGATTTAATGCTCTGAAAGTAAATCAAAATTCTCTATATCCAAATTTGTAATGTTTTTGTTTTTTTTTTTAATATTTTGTAGCTATCAAAATAACAAGAACCCCCCCCACCCCCCAAGTTTTAACTGTGAAAAAAAAAATAATTTTTGGAAACCAATTGCAATCCATCCTATATTTTATAAGGGTTTTTTGGGGTTGTTGTTTTTTTTAACATATTTTATGAGGAAAATGCTTGTAAATCATGATTAATGTAAGCCTGGGACATAATTTCATTCTCGCATCATGATAATGTAATAAACTGTGGCCTAGCAGATGACATGACCGCTTGCTTCTCGTCATTGGTTTCCACACTCTGATCCCTTCAATGGTGCCACTGATTTTTTCCTCTTGGGGATTTGAGATTTAATGGTGCCGTTTTGTCATTTAGTAAATTAATCTTTTTAAAATCATCCGAGAGGGGGATGTAGCTAGAGATGTTCTGAGAAAAGCTCTGAAAGTTCTTCTTTAAGGTCTACGCACTTTGGGCTGCTGTAGCAAGCATGTTAAGAATTTCCGCGACACCGTGTTTGGTCTTCTCAAGGCGCGTCGCCTGTCAGTGGGTTACATGGACTCACAGCTGGCGTTAAGTAAGAACCGTGGCGGTGTCTCCGTGTACCAACAGTTTCTTGTATGGAAGATCCAAGTGCAAGATAAATTACTGAAAGAGTTTTGGTTTTTTTTTCCAGCCCCTTCTGTTTTTAGTAGAGAGCACTGAAGGTTAATTCTTGACTGAGAAACATTTGTTCAGGAGTGTTCGGTTACAGCCAGTCGTTCTCGGGAAGGCTGCTGACAGGTGGCTTCAAGAACCAACTGGTTGGTGATGGCTTGCAGTTAAGTTGGTTTCCTAGGGATTGTTGCTACCGGAAAGGAAATATTACCCTTCGGTTGCTCTTTCCCCCAAATCCTCGGATTGTATGTAACCTGCCAGTAATATCTAGCAACACTCGTAGGCTTCCCTGCAGTTTTCCAAAACATGCTGGTCATTCTTGTAGGGATGAGTCGTTATGTTGAGGAGTCCCTACTGGGAGGCCATGAGCTGAAGGGTGCTGAGGAGCATGCGTCTGCAACGAAATGGGAGCATTGCAAAGGCAGGAGGCTTAGGATAGGGGTAGCAGGTGTTTAGTTTGGGGATGCGAAGGGGAATTTGTGTGCTCATCTGCCCGGGAGGGGAAAAGAATTTGAGAGGAGGAATCTCGGTTGGGCAGACTGGATGGGCCCATTGATCTGTATCTGCCATTATTTCCAGTGCTGCTGAAGGCAGGGGATTTGAGAAGGAGGGGTTTTAGGATCGAAGGAGTCTGATATTATTCTGTTAAACGCTGACCCATTGCAGTTTATTGAGATCCTTTGTAGATTGTGATACCTGAAAAGATGTCGGCCATGAGTTTCTGAGACCACATCTTTTTTTTTTTTTGTTGGTCCTTTTGAAAAGGTGTCACAACCTATACAGTCCTCAACTTTCTGCAGGACCAATAGGGCTTCTAGAAAGCTGGGCTATTGTACCTTATTGTGTGATTGATTTGCATTCAGACAATAAAGCCAATGAGATTCATGATATCCCATGAATTTCTTCAATGGTCCCTTCTCCAGCCCTCATAAGAACATAAGAAATTGCCATGCTGGGTCAGACCAAGTGTCCATCAAGTCCAGCATCCTCTTTCCAACAGAGGCCAAACCAGGCCACAAGAACTTGGCAATTACCCAAACACTAAGAAGATCCCATGCTACTGATGCAATTAATAGCAGTGGCCATTCCCTAAGACAGCTTGATTAATAGCAGTTAATGGACTTCTCCTCCAAGAACTTATCCAAACCTTTTTAAAACCTAGCTACACTAATTGCACTAACCACATCCTCTGGCAACAAATTCCAGAGTTTAATAGTGTGTTGAGTGAAAAAGAATGTTCTCCAATTAATCTTAAATGTGCTACTTGCTAACTTCATGGAGTGCCCACTAGGCCTTCTATTATCCAAAAGAGTAAATAACTGATTCTGACTAATAAATATGTAAGAGTTCGGATTGGTTAGGAGCCAGGCTTGGGCACCTAATCTCTGCAATTCTGCTCCAGAGGAAGCTTGGTTACAAAAGGCATATTTCAATTTCAGATAAAAGCATGGCTGTTTAAAAATTGTTCTTAAATGTAAGCTCTGTTCTGCTTTATGCCATTTTTAGTAGCTTCCTACTCTGACCCCACTCTCTGACAACCCCCCTTATTTCCAGAGCTAGCTTGTGTCAGCTGTTCTAGAACTTTTTATGATTCTTCAGTACTGTACGCTATTGTTTAGTTTTATGATGCATTGATATGATGATGGTCTTATCTGTTTATGAGATTACAATGTGCCGTTTTTTTGATATGTTCATGGCCTTTATGGCGGCTTTTATGATTTCTTTGCTTTGTTTTTACAGTTTGTTCTTTACGCCTTGTTTTATGAAACAATTCTGAATACAGCCTTGAGCTCTGTGGAGGCAGTTAAAGCCTTCCCAGCTGCCCTCGCCTGGATCTTGTCCATCAGAAGGGTGAATTTCCCACCATGGGCGAAGATCTCAGAGCAAGTGTCAGTCAGCCGACCTGCTAGAGATCTCACGTGGCCACAGCATTTTGAGTTTTGGGGGCAGAATTCCGAGGTGCCCTCTTGCAATGTCATGTTCAGAGCTCTTCTTAGCTTTGAATCTTAACTTCAACCCGGGCAGCTCCCAGAAACTTTGTGATGGACACAAGTGCCGGGTGTCCCGAGGCCCTCAGGGAGTTGGAGGTCCACCGTGGAGGGGACCGACATACGCCAAACTCCGAATTACAGGGAGAATGACTTTCTGGGTAGGCTGTTTCATCCTTCTACTGGCGCTGATCTCATTTCCAGCTTGCTATGGACCTTGGATCTCTGTAAGAAATGTGACTGGGGCAATGAATAAAGCCATTATTCTTCTACTGAAAGCTATTAAAAAAAAATTGTGAGATAAAGAAAAGTAAGATTCCATTTATTAATTGCTTATCTCTGCTCTTGAGATGGTCCGGTACCATATTCTAAGTGTTACTGCTCTCCGTTTATTTAAAATTCATTGCGCGTCTGTTCAAGGAGAGAGGCCAGGACCATGAGCATCAAAGGCTAAGAAAAACAAGATTGGAAAGGTGTACACTAACTGCCAAATTTTCAAACGCCCGCGTACATAAAATCCAGGGTTTACGCGCGTGACCATAAGAACATGCTGGGTCAGACCAAGGGTCCATCAAGCCCAGCATCCTGTTTCCAACAGTGGCCAATCCAGGCCATAGGAACCTGGCAAGTACCCAAAAACTAAGACTATTCCATGTTAACGTTGCTAATGGCAGTGGCTATTCTCTAAGTCAACTTAATAGCAGGTAATGGACTTCTCCTCCAAGAACTTATCTAAACCTTTTTTAAACCCAACTGCACTAACCACATCCTCTGGCAACAAATTCCAGAGTTTAATTGTGCGTTGAGTAAAAAAGAATTTTCTCCGATTAGTCTTAAATGTGCTACTTGCTAACTTCATGGAATGCCCCCTAGTCCTTCTATTATTCAAAAGTGTAAATAATCGAGTCACATCTACTCGTTCAAGACCTTTCATGATCTTAAAGACCTCTATCATATCCCCCACTCAGCCGTCTCTTCTCCAAGCTGAACAGCCCTAACCTCTTCAGCCTTTCCTCATAGGGGAGCTGTTCCATCCCCTTTATCATTTTGGTTGCCCTTCTCTGTACCTTCTCCATCGCAATTATATCTTTTTTGAGATTCGGCGACCAGAATTGTACACAGTATTCCAGGTGTGGTCTCACCATGGAGCGATACAGAGGCATTATGACATTTTCTGTTTTATTAACCATTCCCTTTCTAATAATTCCTAACATTCTGTTTGCTTTTTTGACTGCCGCAGCACCCTGAGCCGACGATTTTAAAGTATTTTCGAACGGGTGTGGCCACGCGCTTAAACCCCAGCATGCGCACAAGTGCTGGGCCTCTTCAAAGGGGCGGGGAGGGCTGGGTCAACGCCATTGTACGCTGTTCAGAGGATGTGTGCGCTGGCAGCTGGCCGGCGCGTGTAATTTGCTTCTGTTCCCGAGGAGCAGTTAGTAAAAAAAATTTAAAAATTCAGGGGAGCTAGGTAGACGTTAGGGGACGAGGTGGAGAGGGGAAAGGGATAGAAGGTTAGGTAGGGGAGTAGGGGAGTTCCCTCCCAGTCTGCTCCTTAATTGGAGTGGACTGGAAGGGAACTGGGGGAGGCCCGATTGCATCGCTGCGCGTACTCATGCAAAATTTGCCCCCACTCCCACCCCCCGCGGGCGTTGCCCACATTTGCGCGTGCAGATTATAAAACCCAGCGCGCTGTGCGCGTTGCCCACGGATTTTATAGCAGCGCGCATGTCATGAAATCCGTGCGTCCGTGTGCGCCGCGCACCGGGAGCCACATGGGCACGGGCGTGCGCACCTTTTAAAATCTACCCCTTATTTTCCAAAGAAGCTCCTTGCATCGGTACAGGCGCGGCTGCCAGCTGCCACCCCTTCTCCCTGTCAGAAGGGGTTTGCATCACGCTACGTCCTCTGCTTCTAGGCTCCAAATGTGCTCTCCACTTTCATATTCGACTCCTGTTGGTATTGGGTCAGATAACCAATTTTGTGCAAATCTGTTTGGTCATTTCTGCACTGATGCGACCTGCCCGGAAGTCATTCCTTTTCTTACTTTACATAAAATATGCCTTACAAGGATGTGCTATAATTTGCATGTGCTCTGTACCATTAGCAGAGAGCCACCGGAGATGGATCAAGTCGGCCAACAGTATATAATCTCAATGCAAAGATTGTTTGTATGCTACAGCGTTTCTATTGTCAGGAACAATTGGAGAGCGGAGTTTATTCTGAGTCCTAAGTAGCATGTGATATATATATATATATATATATATATATATACATACTGTGTGTATATATTTGAACAAACTGTGCCCCATAATTTCTGCCAAAGATGTGTAGGAGTTGAGTAGTTCCGGGAGCCTTTTTTAAAACTTTCGTGGTTGTGGGCCACCAGAGGGGTTTTTTTTTATCTACCATCACAGCTCTGCTTTAAAATAGCAGCTGGAACAGCCTCTCTGCAAGCGGATTGGTCACCCAGAAGTATCTTTTTTTTTTTGCCTAAAGCTGCGTCTGATGCCAGCTATTGTACTACAGAGGGGAGGCAGCGTTCCTTCCTGTAAGATCCGTCTACACCAGTCTTGGGCGACTTTAAGCTGCAAAACTCTCAGCGATGGGATGCAGGGATTATGATGGTCTCGGTACAAGATTTTAGACCTGATTCACTCGTGGGGTTTTTTTGGGGGGGGGGGTTTCCCTATAAATACCAAATGGGAGAAAAATCTTAGTGACTCATTCCCTGTGTGCAGCAAAAGAAAAGTTGGCCTTGCCTCCCCCATCCTCCATTTCCCTACCCCCTTCCCCTCCCCCCCCATACTTGGATAGTCCTTTAAGATTAAAACCAGATCCCCGTTCAGTTACTGATGCCGGCTGGGTGTAAGACTGAAGCTCAGGCAAGAATGAGTCACAGGAAGACAGCTCAGTGTGCTGGGCTCCAGAAATGCCCACAACCATTCAAATCCTGCAGAGCAGTCACTCGGAGTGCAAGCCGTTTGGGGTTTTTTTTTTCTTAGCAGCACGGGCTCGGGGGCGCCCCGAGCCGCGGCGGCTTCTGATCGCACGGCAAGCCCGGGGTTAGGAAGCAGTGGTGCACATCTGGGCAAGGCCCGCTTACAGGGTTGCCAACTTTCCCATAGACCTGGACTGGACCCTTGAAGGAAGGGGGTGGGGTCCCCTCCTCCCTTTGTCTCATTTACATACATTTGCATACATTTCTTTCAGGGCCAATGGAGGGCCCCTGCCACTCAGCTGCTCCCCACGAGTAACTGAATTACAATTATAATATAGTAAGCCTCCCATAACATTAGCAGAATACCTCACCTGGGTCTCATATTCAGAGCACAGACAGACACTCACCTAATACAGAATAAAATTACCATAAAGTATAAATGGAAATGTGCAGAGAAAACCTGAGCTGTAAACCTCAAGAGAACAGACTCTGTTTGCAGTGCAACTGTTGCAAGTACTGTCGCGTGTGTAACGGTGGACCCTTGGGCCGACCTGATGGGGGAAGACGTAGATGGATAAGAAGTCTCCGTGAAGAACCCACAGGCCGGTAGGCGGACATTAGCTGAGTGCGAAGAAAGGTCTTCACCCTGGAAGCCCGAATCCCCCCCGGGAGGAGCCCTTGAGGATCCGAGCCGCAAGGACTTAGGAGAATGAAGAAGAAGACTTTGCCCTGGAAGCCCGAGGTTCTGCCGGGAGGAGCCCATAGGACACCCGGGCCGCTGGGACTTAGGCGAACAGCCGAACGAGTGGGCCGGTCCGAGGTCGGGACAGGCGGCAGGACAGAAGCGTCGGAGGCAGGCAGAAGCCAACACCGGAATAGCAAGACTGGAACTGGAGACAAGGAACTGAACCAGAAACCAGGACACAGAAGATGGAGATTCAAATCAGGAACTGGAACTGAAGACACGGAGCCGAACCAGGAACCAGAGCTGCAGACAAGGATTCCAACCAGCGAACGGACGGAACCCGGAGCACGGTGCAACACGGAAGGCAGGCAACCCTGTTACAAGGCACTGGTTACAGGCAGACGCCGCTTTAAATATCTGCCGGCGTCTGACGTCAGCTCTGATCCAGCGGGAAACGGCCTTTAAATTGCTCCCCCTCGTGCGCGCGCCTGGAGGGGAAGAGCAAGACTCAGAGGTTCGGCGGCGTCTTCCTTGTGGAAGAGGACCCCGAACCTGCCGGCCTGGGAAGCAAGGTAAGGTCCCGGTTGCTAACGCTGCGACTGGGACCGCAACACCAACAATGGAAAAGCAGAAACATCACTATTCCTCATAAAACAATACAATCAAGAAATATAAATTATCAATTAGAATAGTAAAACCGTACTAGTAAAAAAGAAATCAAAACAGCTGATGAGTAGAATAGCATCCAATAATTAAAAATGCATATACAAAATTTTAAAAACCTTCTAAACATCGATACAATATTTCAAAACAGACACAACAAATAATACCCAATGATTAAAACTAATATGGTTTTAAAAAATGCCCTGTTCTTCATACTTGTCATTCTGAGTTTGTCATTGACTGGGAGCACACACACACACACACAGGCTCCCTCTGTCTCACACACACACACACATATATTCTTAGTGAGAGATAGAGGGAGCCTTGTGTGTCAGAGAGAGACAGAAGGCCCATATGTGTGCGTGAAAAACTCACATACATACATGCTTCTACTGTCTGCCATTCTCTCACACACATGCTTCTTCTATTTCATACACACATGCACATACATGCTCATTCTGTATCTCACACATACATGTGCACACATGCTCCCTCTATTTCACACACGCATGCATGCTCCCTGTCTCACACACATGCTCTTTATCTCTCACATACACATGCACATACACACACATGTTCCCTCTGTCTCTCACATAAGACAGATGTCATTATCCTTACTAGATTTCCAAATGCTGATAACCCCACTGAATTCATTTTTAAAGAGTGTTATCTTCCCATCAAAAACGAAGTTCGTAATATGGGGGTCACATTCGTCACTGTTCTCTCTACGTGACCACATATAAAATCAATAGTCAAGTCCTCATTTATGAAACTATGATTATTTCTGTTGCATTTGTGGACCCATGGACCGAGGCAGGAAAACGCAACCTGCAGGGAGGAGCCCTGTAGGTTCTTACCATCGACAGGTGGGCTTGGGACGAAGCAGAGGTCCAACTGGAGCTTCACCTTTACCAGCCCTCGTGCCCCTCGAGATGAGCTTTCGGGTGCAGGTCTTAGGAGGGGGCCTGCACGGATGGCGGAGATTTGTCAACATAGCAGGGTTGGAGCTGGCTGCGGCCCGCTTATCCAGTGGCAGGCTGTGGTCAAGAATGTCCAGAAGGCAGGCAGGGGTCAGTGGCAGGTGGCAGTCGGAAGAATCCAGAAGTCAGGTCAAGGTCGATGCCGGGTATCTGTCCGAAGGGAAAGCAGGACAGCTAGACAGGACGGGTCAAGTGAGGAGAAGCACAGAAGGCAAGGTGAACTGAAGACACAACCACAGGGACTGACGAACGAAGACAAGGACCACTGGAACTGGAGAATGAGGACACTGGAACTGGACAACTGAAAATAATGATGCTGAAAACACCGGAATGGAAGACAGAACCCTAGCAACTCACACTACTAAATGAAGCACTAGACCTGTTGGCGAGGCATCGAGGCAGGTCTAGCAAGGTCCTTTTAGAGGCCAGCACATCCGACGTCATCCAGGGTCGCCATGGGGCTTTTCCTGCTGTGAGCCCTTTAAATTAAACTGTGTCGTGCACGTACTTAAGCACGGAGGAGTGCGGGAGCGGTGGTGTCTGCCGCGCATCGGCGGCGTCTCGCCACGTTGAAGAGCTGCCAGCTCGGCTGAGATCTCTAGTGGCATCCTGCTGCGTGCACCGGGACCAGGCCTGGAGGTAGGAGCTGTAGGTAGCTCTGTGGGGCAACCTGCGGGCCGCCAATCATAACAATTACGTAGATTAAAACCATTATTGGATCCCTCAGGTTTTCATACTGCTTTGCAGTCTCTTATTTTTCCTTTAATTGATTACTGTAATTCTTTGGGGGGGTTTTTTGGCCTACCTGCCAACTCGTTACGAGCAGTACAAATGGTCCAAAATAGCGCAGCACAACTCTTAACTAATTCTTCACCATGACATGTCGCTCATGTACTACCTAATTTACATTGGCTTCCAATCCAGTTACGTTCAAAAAAAATACTTTCTTTGCTTCCCAAACTAATCTGTGGATTAACTCAGTTCTTCGGCTGTACAAGCCACTTAGCTCCTTATGGTTGACAAAGTGCTGCATAAAGTTCCCTCTAAAACAGCACGTTTCAGCTGCCGTTCCAGAATTGGCATTTTCCATTGCAGGACCGGTTATGGATTGCGCCTCCCGAAACATTGCGTCTACTGTCTGATTTAACATTATTTTAAAAAAGGCATTAAAAACTTATTTTCAAGAAGCTTCTGGGATTTAATGATTCTTCCAAATGTTGGCGCATTTGATGTTTCTGCAAGTCCTTAGCAGAATGTTATCTTAACGTCTGATACTCGGTCGCTCTTTCATTGCACTTATCATTAGTTATTTTAATGCTTACATTTTATGAGCGTTTTATTGTACCTCGCCTCGGTCTTTTTGCAGAGACAGTTAATAAATAACTAAACAAGACGCGTGCGCTCGCACACACACACATGCTCCCTCTATCTTTCACACGCTTACACACACAGACATGCTCCTTGTCACACACGGGTTTCACACACAGACTTGCTTCCTCTCTCTCTCACATGAGCGCGCACACACAAACACACACACACACACATACACATGCTCCCTCTATCTTTCACATGCTTACACACATAGACATGCTCCTTGTCACACACGGGTTTCACACACAGACATGCTTCCTCTCTCTCTCGCATGAGCGCACACACACACACACACACACACATGCTCCCTCTATCTTTCACACACTTACACACACAGACATGCTCCTTGTCACACACGGGTTTCACACACAGACATGCTTCCTCTCTCTCTCGCATGAGCGCACACACACACACACACATGCTCCCTCTATCTTTCACACGCTTACACACACAGACATGCTCCTTGTCACACACGGGTTTCACACACAGACATGCTTCCTCTCTCTCTCGCATGAGCGCGCACACACACACACACACATACACATGCTCCCTCTATCTTTCACACACTTACACACATAGACATGCTCCTTGTCACACACGGGTTTCACACACAGACATGCTTCCTCTCTCTCTCGCATGAGCACACACACACACACACACACACACACACATGCTCCCTCTATCTTTCACACGCTTACACACACAGACATGCTCCTTGTCACACACGGGTTTCACACACAGACATGCTTCCTCTCTCTCTCGCATGAGCGCACACACACACACACATGCTCCCTCTATCTTTCACATGCTTACATACATAGACATGCTCCTTGTCACACACGGGTTTCACACACAGACATGCTTCCTCTCTCTCTCGCATGAGAGCGCACACACACACACACATACACATGCTCCCTCTATCTTTCACACACTTACACACATAGACATGCTCCTTGTCACACACGGGTTTCACACACAGACATGCTTCCTCTCTCTCTCGCATGAGCACACACACACACACACACACACACACACATGCTCCCTCTATCTTTCACACGCTTACACACACAGACATGCTCCTTGTCACACACGGGTTTCACACACAGACATGCTTCCTCTCTCTCTCGCATGAGCACACACACACACACACACATGTGCTTTCTCTGTGTCTCTCACACACTTCACAGGGCTCCACGAGACTGAGATGGCCAGAGGAGGGAGGCAAGCACTGAGCAGCCGCAAACAGCACAAGGAGGCACATATAACTTATTTTGCCAAGACGGCATGCAGCAGACAGACAGCGGTGCCGCCTACATGGGACTCGGAGACGGCTAGAACAGGACAGGAGTGGATGAGGAGCCCAGGACTTGGAAGGAGGGAGGCAGCAGCAGGCCGGACTGTACGACTGAGCACTGTGACGGTGAGGCGGCAGCAGCACGCCAGCACTGCCACCAGGAGTCACCGCACAGCAGGAGCCCAGCCAGAACGGGCAGCCCAGCAACTATCTAGGATCAAGGACCATCTTGAGGGGGAGGGGGAGAGAGAGGGGAAGGGAACACAGCAGGCTAGAAAGCCCATTGAGGAAGCAAGAGAAGAGGGGTCTGTAAGTGAGGAAGGCTGAGTCGAGAGAGAAAATTGGAAAGGCTCCCAGCAGGAAAAACAGTTCACATCTCCTCCTCTATCTCTTCTGTGGCTATGCCAGCTGCCAGTAAGAAAACAGCAAGCAGCCGATTGGCGCGACGCCACCTCCGCTGATTGGCTGCTTAACCAGGTTTCATAGTGTAGCACAGGCTGTAAAGCCAAGCCATTGGTCACCCGCTCATGCCCAGGTGCTATCAGTGCCATACCGGGAGACTGTAAATGTCTGTATGTGAGGCTCCCAGCTTGGGGTGCCAATAAGGTACACATTATGAACGTTATGGAGACGTTCTTGGAGGAGAAGTCCATTAACTGCTATTAATCAAGTTTACTTAGGGAATAGCCACTGCTATTAATTGCATCAGTAGCATTGGGATCTTCTTAGTGTTTGGGTAATTGCCAGGTTCGTGTGGCCTGGTTTGGCCTCTGTTGGAAACAGGATGCTGGGCTTGATGGACCCTTGGCCTGACCCAGCATGGCAATTTCTTATGTTCTGCTTCTTTGAAGGTGGCATGCGGGAGGGGAGGTCTTTCTTCTCTTCTGACACTGCTGGCGCAGGCTGACCAAGTGACCCAGTTCCAAGAGCAAGCATGAACCTGCATGCCAGAGCATTGTGGGGTTTGTAGTCCCTGCCATTTGAAATTAGCTCTGCAGGTAGCGCAATGCATCTGGACGGGGCTATTAATGTTAGCCGTGCTTGAACGTGTGTATTTATTTAAAGCCATTTGTATTCCTCCAATCCACAACTCTTGGTGGATCACAGCAATGCTTTTGACGATGAACACTTTTTTTTTTTCTTCTCCTGAAGCCTTTTATTTCTCTCGTCGTCCGTGCATAAGCTCCACGGAGAAGGGACTCTTTTTCTTTCCGTGTATCCGAGCAGTGCTGTGGCCTGCAGTCTCCCTGCAGGGAGCGGGTCCCTCGGGAGCCGTGCCGGGGGCAGGTCCCGTGAGGGATACCCTGCTCGGTCCTCCCAGCATTCCCCCGCTAATTCCACTCCTGCCCCCCCCCCCCCAGATACACCTCAGGAATTAAAAAAATCGAACAGACGTGCACATCTGGAATCCCGGTCTCTTCCCATCCCAGGCCGAATATTCTGGCGTCCTTCAGTGTAACCAATCAATTACCTTCGATTCTGAGCCAAGTAAGGCTCCGCTCAGAGGCACTTACTGAAATAAAAAGTTCATGGTTGTAAATATTTATTTTTAAAATACATGAAGGACGGGTGGGACGGCAAAGCCCGTCGCGCCTCAGCGTAAACGTTTAGCGGGGCTGGAAAGTGAAGGGCGAGGGGCGGCGGGGGGGGGGGGGACTCTCCGCAGGGAGAGGGCTGCCAGTCTGCCATTGATCTCAGGCGAGGAGGGGAAAGGGGAGAGCCTTTTGGAAGGAACGAAAATCCCTGCCAGTAATTCTTTATTGGCTTTCAGTTTGAAAAAATGCTCCGGAAATGCAGGCCTGGGTCCTCGCAGGCAGGCGTGGCTGATGCTGCCGCAGTGTTTGATGTCTGGATCCCGTTTTCCTTTCCTGTTTGTATAAAATAGAAGTGAACGCTTCCCATGCGCACACTCTCCCTGCCTCTCCTCGCCCCATACACTGCAGCTCCCGCTGAGTGACAGGGAGAGCAGAGACAGGACCCTGAGACACACTGACCCCTCCCCAGGGAGAGCAGAGACAGGACCCTGAGACACACTGACCCCTCCCCAGGGACAGAAGAGACAGGACCCTGAGACACACTGACCCCTCCCCAGGGACAGCAGAGACAGGACCCTGAGACACACTGACCCCTCCCCAGGGACAGCAGAGACAGGACCCTGAGACACACTGACCCCTCCCCAGGGACAGAAGAGACAGGACCCTGAGACACACTGACCCCTCCCCAGGGACAGCAGAGACAGGACCCTGAGACACACTGACCCCTCCCCAGGGACAGCAGAGACAGGACCCTGAGACACACTGACCCCTCCCCAGAGAGAGCAGAGACAGGACCCTGAGACACACTGACCCCTCCCCAGGGACAGCAGAGACAGGACCCTGAGACACACTGACCCCTCCCCAGGGACAGAAGAGACAGGACCCTGAGACACACTGACCCCTCCCCAGGGACAGCAGAGACAGGACCCTGAGACACTGACCCCTCCCCAGAGAGATCAGAGACAGGACCCAGAGACACACTGACCCCTCCCCAGAGAGACCCTGAGACACACTGACCCCTCCCCAGGGACAGAAGAGACAGGACCCTAAGGCACACTGACCCCTCCCCAGGGGACAGCAGAGACAGGACCCTGAGACACACTGACCCCCCCCCCAGGGACAGCAGAGACAGGACCCTGAGACACACTGACCCCTCCCCAGGGACAGATCAGAGACAGGACCAGAGACACACTGACCCCTCCCCGAGAAGAGACAGGACCCTGAGACACACTGACCCCTCCCCAGGGACAGCAGAGACAGGACCCTAAGGCACACTGACCCCTCCCCAGAGAGATCAGAGACAGGACCCTGAGACACACTGACCCCTCCCCAGAGAGAGCAGAGACAGGACCCTAAGGCACACTGACCCCTCCCCAGAGAGATCAGAGACAGGACCCCTGAGACACACTGACCCCTCCCCAGAGAGAGCAGAGACAGGACCCTGAGACACACTGACCCCTCCCCAGGGACAGCTGAGACAGGACCCTAAGGCACACTGACCCCTCCCCAGAGAGATCAGAGACAGGACCCTAAGGCACACTGACCCCTCCCCAGAGAGATCAGAGACAGGACCCTGAGACACACTGACCCCTCCCCAGGGACAGCTGAGACAGGACCCTAAGGCACACTGACCCCTCCCCAGAGAGAGCAGAGACAGGACCCTAAGACACACTGACCCCTCCCCAGAGAGATCAGAGACAGGACCCTGAGACACACTGACCCCTCCCCAGAGAGAGCAGAGACAGGACCCTGAGACACACTGACCCCTCCCCAGAGAGATCAGAGACAGGACCCTGAGACACACTGACCCCTCCCCAGAGAGAGCAGAGACAGGACCCTAAGGCACACTGACCCCTCCCCAGGGACAGCTGAGACAGGACCCTGAGACACACTGACCCCTCCCCAGGGACAGAAGAGACAGGACCCTGAGACACACTGACCCCTCCCCAGAGACAGCAGAGACAGGACCCTGAGACACACTGACCCCTCCCCAGGGACAGAAGAGACAGGACCCTGAGACACACTGACCCCTCCCCAGGGACAGAAGAGACAGGACCCTGAGACACACTGACCCCTCCCCAGGGAGAGAAGAGACAGGACCCTGAGACACACTGACCCCTCCCCAGGGACAGCAGAGACAGGACCCTGAGACACACTGACCCCTCCCCAGGGACAGAAGAGACAGGACCCTGAGACACACTGACCCCTCCCCAGGGAGAGAAGAGACAGGACCCTGAGACACACTGACCCCTCCCCAGGGACAGAAGAGACAGGACCCTGAGACACACTGACCCCTCCCCAGGGAGAGAAGAGACAGGACCCTGAGACACACTGACCCCTCCCCAGGGACAGAAGAGACAGGACCCTGAGACACACTGACCCCTCCCCAGGGACAGAAGAGACAGGACCCTGAGACACACTGACCCCTCCCCAGGGAGAGAAGAGACAGGACCCTGAGACACACTGACCCCTCCCCAGGGAGAGAAGAGGCAGGACCCTGAGACACACTGACCCCTCCCCAGGGAGAAAAGAGACAGGATCCTGAGACACACTGACCCCTCCCCAGGGAGAGAAGAGACAGGACCCTGAGACACACTGACCCCTCCCCAGGGAGAAAAGAGACAGGACCCTGAGACACACTGACCCCTCCCCAGGGAGAGAAGAGACAGGACCCTGAGACACACTGACCCCTCCCCAGGGAGAGAAGAGACAGGACCCTGAGACACACTGACCCCTCCCCAGGGAGAGAAGAGGCAGGACCCTGAGACACACTGACCCCTCCCAAGCGAGGGCGGACTCAGAGCCCTGGGACACACTGACCCCTCCCCAGGAACAGCTGAGACAGGACCCTGAGACACACTGACCCCTCCCAAGCGAGGGCGGACTCAGAGCCCTGGGACACACTGACCCCTCATTAGGGAGAGCAGAGGCAGGGATCTGGGATACAGTGTACCCTCTTTCCCCAGGAAATACACTGTACCCCTTCCAGGAGAGCAGAGGTAGGGCCTGGGGTACATTTTGCAGTTCCTGATCATATTTATTGACCCAAATTAAGAGTCTTCAATAGGTGATGCTGCACAAGAGTCTTTGAAGAGCACCAAGGTTCCTTCTTCAGATGAAAAGGGAAGGACAGGTCCAAAGTCAGTAAACCTTTCCTGACTGGAAACGTTTAAGGATATCTTCATCGCGCACCTCTGCTTTTGCCCTTTCAGATTCCTCTCGTGCGATGACTCAGCAGCTGCAGGATGAGTTTGAGACGAGCGTGGAGAACGCGGAAGCCTGGATGAAGACCATCCAGGAGAGACTACAAGTCAATGACAACACCCAGGGACCCCGGGCTGCGCTGGAGGCCAGGCTGCGAGAGAGCGAGGTGAGAGGCCTCCCTCACAAAGAGGAATGGGTCTGAGTGACACTATTTTGTGTTTTGAATGTTTGCTTTTGTAGCATCACCCCCCCCCCACACATACACACACGTTTCCCAGGTCCTTCCTTTTGTATGAGGGGACCACTTCTGGGGATGACACATTCACTTCGCCCCAGTGGTTTATGCTGGACAGGGGAGAAGCTTCTGGGCCCTTAGGTGTTTTAATAGTAGTCTCATCAGTAAATCAGTTTGCAGACTTTAAGTGGTGTTTCAGCAAATAAATGTTTACTTAACAGTCCAAACCTTTGGTGGTAATGATCAAGCACGTTACAGCAGGTTCAGAGTGATGAATCCATGCTATGAATCTTGTTACACACTCTCCCAAGGTCCCCTTTGAGTGGCCTTTATATTAGGACTCTCTTTAGAATGGCGGAGTGGGTTCCTTAACTCTGGGGACCGCCCCCGGCACCTGAAACCGTAGGCCGTTCCTACTTCTTGCTCCTTTTTCTCCTTCATGCTCTCTGTTCTTGAACTCCCTGAAGGAAGTATCAGGTTGGCACGCTCCTCCGAAAGCCTCGCCTGGGAGTCAGGGGAGTTGCTGGTTTTGCAAACCCCGGGGTGACTGAAAGCTCTCCAGTTTCCTCACTGGTAATCTTCAAACAGCGCACAAAAGATCTCGAGAGACAAGAGAAAAAAATTAGATGGAAGTCCTTCAGGCCCCGAGGGTAGAAGGCTTTCTTCCAGTATCCAGGGAACCTTTTACTCCTCCACCAGAGATACAGATGCAGTAATCTGGACTCAAGTCACCTTCTCCCGGGTGTGGATATCGGCTCGGAAATTACTAGAACAGACTCCGCGACAGTTTCCTTTCAGGCAGTAGGTGGTACTTTCAAGGAAGTCTCTCCCCGATCATACTGTGAGAAGAAGACCTTTGCAGGGGAGAGGGAATGACCATCAGCTTCCCTATGCTATTTTCTGAAGATGATATTCTGGAAAAGTCTTGGGGGGGGGGGTGTCACTATATTAAACGAATGGAATAAACCATGGTGGCACATCCCACAGGGGTGGTTTAGTATCCTCACCTACTCTGCCAACCACAAGCTGTCCTGTTTGCAAGCGACACACTGCAAAGACTTATACGCATAAAAATTTGCATACACATGTAAGTAGCATCTACTCGCGTCCCTGCTGTTTTATAGACAGCAAGAAAAGGAAGAGAAGAAATAGATCTGAACAATCGGACCAAAATATGAAATTTGCAAAGAAAATGCGGAAACTGTGCTTGATGGTTCAGATGATATCTGTACTTTTCCTATACTACCGATTACCCCTGCTCTCTATATACAAATACAATATCTCAAAAGACAAGGTCTTAATGTTTGCTCACTACATAAGGTAATTATTAATAAAGAAATATTATATATTGAAACCTTGTGAATAGTGTGATATGTAGTGAGCAAACATTAAGACCTTGTCTTTTGAGGTATTGTATTCAGATATTATCTGACCTTAACCGATTGGAGAGGACTTGTTCTGTAAGAAATTATCTAGTTGAATAGGGTCGAAAATAATATAGCTAGACCCATGAAAGTTAACTACACATTTGGAGGGGTATTTCAGTAAGAAAAGCCTCCTTCGAATTTGAGTATCCATGCCCAAGTCAGGAAAAACAGAGATTTTATGCTCCCTCAGACGAAGATTTTACCAGATTCTTGCATATATTCCATGTGAAGGGTTTCTCTATCATTAAGAGTGGTATGAGAATTTTCAAACAAATCAGAACTGTGGAAAGAGGAAATATCAGATATGTTAATTTCCTCAAATCTAGTCGAGGATTTGGGATCAGGAAGGTAATAATCTTTAGCGAATTTAGGATTTGTCTCTGAGGTAACTTTAAGAAATCTTGTATAGAATTGGCTCAACATCTCTAAAGGAGAAATCATGGAAGCTCATGTAAAATAGAGAAAACGTAAATTACATTTTTTAGCCATATTACCAGGAGTCTCTACCCATCTATGTAAACTCAAATTGTCTTTCAATAAAGAAAAATCTGTCTCTTGGATTTTTTGGCTTTGAATTTGAACTTCAGGCACGTCTTTAACTTGATCTGATTTCTCCTGCGAGGGATAGTTAAGTTACGTAGTGAAGGATCCCATAGAGCTAACCATGGATACTGTTCAAGCAGATAGTCATTTCCAATGTGGAGATAGCCACCAAAGAGCATCCAATGTACCAACCACAGGTTTCTCAAGATGAGGAACATCTGTGGGGGTGGAGGTTTTAAATTCCCCCACACGGGAAACCCCTCTGGGAACAGCTGAAACACTTCACCACTTCTAGGCTTGTATCAGTTGTTCCCGTCACCCGGCAAGTTAACAGAAGGCGTCTTCGGGGGAACTGGACCTTCGGGACTGAGAGATGAAAGGGTCAGGAGAGGAAGCTCCAAGATCCAACAGTCCCGAAACTATGTTTCCAAAATTAAACGGGTCCAACGTCATCTGGGTAGTTGAGGGGACTTGACTTGCCACAGAATGGAGTGGATAAGGGTTGCCCTTCCTCTTTGTACCCATTTCAGCCCGAAACTCCAACGAAATTCTGCTGTGAAGATCACACCAAAAATGAGCAGAGGAGAGCACCCTTTAGGCACGCTGGCTTTTAACTTCCCGAAACACACCAGCTCATCTTGGGAGAGGGGTGCCTCAGTCTCTCTGAGTGCAGTGTTCTTCTTAAGGGGCTCTCCGACATAAGTTGCTATTTTAAGAGACACTTGCACATTTAGATTTGCCAACTTATGTTGGCAAAATCTAAATATGCAAGGGAGGAGGAATAGCCTGGTTAGAGCAGTGGGTTACGAACCAGGAGACCAGGGTTCAAGTCCCACTTTTGATCCTTGTGACCTTGGGCAAGTCACTTTACCCTCCATCGCCTCAGGTACAAACTTAGATTGTAAGCCCTCTGGGGATAGGGAAATACCTACAGTACCTGAATGTAAACCGATGTGATATCTCAGATCTAATGTCAGTATAAATAAATCTTGTGTGTAGACTTAGTTTTTGGGTACTTGCCAGGTTCTTATGGCCTGGTTTGGCCTCTATTGGAAACAAGATGCTGGGCTTGATGGACCCTTGGTCTGACCCAGTATGGCATTTTCTTATGTAAATTCACACCTGCTAATTATCCTGCGCAATTATCGTGCTCATTGTGTACTACTGACCAGGTGGGAGGTTTGGATGAACCAGAGGGAGTTCAGGCTGACGAACCAGGAGGATCTCGATGACCTGGAGAAGGATTGTGCAAACTGGTGGACTAATTGGTAAAACTGGTAATTTCACTTACACACGTATGTAAGTCCCACTTTATTTTCACACATGGAATATATGCAGGTATATTTTTAAAATAGGTAGGAAAAGTACATGCACTCAATGCATTGAAATACTTGCTTTCAAAGCATTTCATGTATTCATGCATACACACATATGTTGTGGGGTAAAATTTGTATATTTTGTAATATGTGCATACATGATGCACATTATAAAATACTATGGTAAATGTATGTGTGGCCACATACATGCAAATATTTATTTGTTTTCATTTATTTAGACATTTTATATACTGTCGTTCCATGTATAGATCACAACGGTGTACAAAGTGACTTCTGCTGGATGGCTCTCTATTCGCCAGAGCACTTTGCCAATCAGTGGCCAAGGCGGGAAGACATACAGCAGAACGTCGGTCAGCCAGGACAGAACCAGGGCATCTACCCCTTCTGCTCCTGTTTCTCTGCGGCGACCTTAGAAGCGCGGGGCCTTGGCATTCTGAAACGTTGCCATGAGATCCATGCTGGGCTGCCCCATGCGTCGCATATGAGCTGAAAGGCTGCGTCCGCCAAGTCCCATTCCCCAGGATCCAGGCGGTGCCGATTGAGAAAGTCTGCCTGCACATTGTCCACGCTGGCTATGTAAGACGCTGCTATGCCGACTAAATGCCCTTCCGCCCAGCTGATCAACTGCCGAGCTTCCACTGCCACTGGCTGACTCCTGGTCCCTCCTTGGCGATTGATATACGTCACCGTGGTTGCATTGTCTGACAAAATTCTGACCGACCTGCCTTGGAGGAGAGGATGGAACGCTTGCAACGCTAAACAGACCGCTCTTGTCTCCAGACAATTGATCGACCTCTGAGATTCGCCGGGGGACCATAATCCCTGTTCCGATTTTCCCTGACATACCGCCCCCCAACCGGAGAAGCTGGCATCCGTGGTGACCACTGTCCAGTCAGGCACCTCCAGGGGGTCTCCTCTGGATAAATTGTCCACTACCAGCCACCAATCGAGACTGGACTGCGCTGCATCCATAAGCAGAAGAGGTAGTTGAAAAAGTTCGGAGACTGGATTCCATCGGGATGGCAACGCGGACTATAAAGGCCTGATATGAGCAAAAGCCCAGGGTACCAGTTCCAAGGTTGAAGTCACTGAACCAAGAACCTGCAAATAATCCCGGACCCTGGGAGGATGCTTGAGCAATAAGCATCTCACTTGACCTTGCAGTTTGGAAATGTGTTCTTTGGTAAGAAATACTCTGCTCTGCCGAGTGTCGAATAGAGCCCCCAAATATTCCAAGGACTGAGTGGGCACGAGCCTGCTCTTGGAGAAATTGACCATCTATCCCAGCGACTGAAGGAGCTGGAGCACTTTGTGAATCGCCACCCGGGCAAGCGATTCCGATTTCGCTTGAATCAGCCAGTCGTCCAAGTAGGGATGCACCAGAAGTCCCTCCCTCCGGAGATGGGCTGCCACCACCACCATTACCTTGGTGAATGTCCTGGGCGCGGTGGCAAGTCTGAAGGGCAGCGCTCAAAACTGAAAGTGCTGACCCAGTACCGAAAATTGAAGAAACCTCTGGTGGTCTGGACAGATGCCTATATGAAGGTACGCTTTCGTGAGATCTAGGGATGCTAGAAACTCTCCCTTTCGTACCGAGACGATGACTGACCGGAGAGTCTCCATGCGAAAACATGGCACTCGGAGATATCTGTTTACTCTTTTGAGATCCAGAAAGGGCCGGAAGGATCCCTCTTTCTTTGGCACTACGAAGTAAATGGAGTAACGACCTTTCCCTCTTGTCTCCGGAGGCACTGGAATGATGGCCACTAGCTGTTGAGGTGTCTTGGACCACTCTTTGCTTGATTTCGTAACCACAGGGAGAGATGAGAAACCGGTCCCAAGGGTGCCGTACAAAATCTAAAGCGTAGCCTTGCCTTATCACAGCCAGCACCCACTGGTCCGTCGTCACCTTGGCCCATTCCTCGAAAAACAGGGATAGTCTGCCCCCTACTGCAGGTACCGAGGAATGGACCGGCATCCTTTCATTGTGAAGACTTGGCTCCCAAAGCAGGCTGGGAATTACCAGCTCTGCCAAATCGTCAGCCACGAAAGGACTGGGACCAAGACTGTTGCCTATTTGGAGCCTGTCGAAATTAAGAACTGGGTGCTCTATGTGGTCGAAATCTTCGATTCCCTCTGAACCTGGCCCTGGACGAGAAGGAACCCCTTGACTTTGGTCTGTCCTCTGGCAACCGATTAACTTTATTCTCTCCCAGAGATTGGATCATATCTTCTAGGTCCTTTCCAAAAAGTAATTTGCCCTTGAAGGGCAAAGATCCCAGCTGTGCCTTGGAGGACACATCCACTGACCAGTTTCTTAACCACAGGAGTCTATGGCTGAGACCTCCGAAACCATGGATCTCGCCAATGTCCGCAATAGGTCATGAAGTGCATCAGCACTGTAGGCCATTGAAGCTTCTAGACGGCCTGCTTGGGCAGCCTCCTCATCCAAGAAACCGGCGTTTGGCTTGTAACTGCTGAACCCAGCGGAGGCCCGCTCGCAAGGCAAAGTTGCTGCACATAGCCGCACGCACTCCCAGTGCTGAAACCTCAAATATCCTTTTAAGCTGCAACTCTAACTTCCTGTCTTGCAGGTCCCGTAACTGGGATTGTAGTCTTCTTGGTAACTGCGGACACCGCCGCGTCTACCTTAGGCCCTCGCAGTAGATCCAAAGCATCCTCCAGCAGAGGATATAGCTTATCCATGGCCTTAATCACTTTCAATCTGAGGTCCGGGGTATCCCTTTCCCGGAACAGCAAGTCTGTAGCCGAGAAATTAAATGGAAAAGAAGTAGTAGGGCCTCTCAGACCCAGCAACACCGGATCCATAGCTCCCAGGATGGATTCCTCTGGTGGACCCTCAATGCCCAGCTCAGCAAGAACAGAAGGAATAAGAGGTACCAACTCCTCTTTCCTAAAGAGGTGGACCACCTTAGGGTCATCACCTTCCGCAACATGCGAGCCCCTTGCTGTGCCCTGCTGTTGTAAATCAGGGTCCACATCTACCCCCTGGGTCAGTATCTTGCCCGGAGGTATCTGTATCTGTCTGAGGGACCCCTGTCTGGAGGGGACGCTTAGGCTTTGATGACCCTGCACCCCCCTTAAACCTGGACCGTTTCTTGGAATTAGGCCTGGAACCCAGAGAGGCAGATTTTAAACCAGACTGCTGCTTCCCTGACTTCCTCGCTTTGTAAGCCTTATGGAGTAATAACACAAACTCCGAAGGGGAAGAGGAGGAGTCAGAAGCCCCCTCGGGGCTATCCTCCGTTGTAGGGGAATCAGGCTGCAAAGGTTCTTTTTAGCCTGGAAACCTTTGCTGAGGAAAAAGAGGAGGTGGTAAAATCCCCTCCCCCATGGCTGCACGAGACATAGACCTGTCTAACTGCAAAATGGCCTCCGTTCCCGTGCTGAGCAGGAACGGATCAGCCCCAGCCTGTCCTGAATCAGCTGTCCCTGCAGTAACTCGGGCAGGCTTAGTTTTCACTATTTTTGGCATTTTTGTGGCCCCGGAGGATCCCTCCCCCCACCCCCCGTCAGACAAGCAGTGCAGAGGCCCTCCCTGGACAGACGCGCGCGAGCCAAGCCGCATGCACGGCACGAGGACGATGGCGGCATCGGGAGAAAAGAAACCAAAAATGTCAAAAGAAAACACCCCAGCACCAAGACTTGTCAAGACAGGGAGGAGAGAGAGAGCCGGGAGCTGCCACAACGCCGAAAGCTGAAGGAAAACTATTTTTTTTTTCAAAACTTTCCCGGCAGTGGTCCAAGGTGCTAATCCTGCAGGGTGGAGTGAACCGGGCTCCCCGGGGTCACACCCCGAGCTGCCAACTGGGAACAATAGGGCCCACGACCCTGTTTTGCAGCTGCATCAGCACCGGTGGGGGATGGCCCTCTCAGGACCTCACAACCCCCCCGGGAGGCAGGAGACCATACTACTCCTCTTTTTTTTTTTTTTTTTTTTTTAATTAAAGCAAAATTGACCAAACAATCAAAGCCAAGCTATCTCTGACTAACTTCTAGGGAAAAAAACCAAGCAAACTAAACACACAGACCAGACTGTAGGTTTTGCACCTCCACCATCTGCTGGAGACAGAGAAATACTGCCGGACTGTAGGTGGCACCATCCTATATTAGGCGCAGTTTTGTTTTGAAAACTTCTCTGTCTCCATCTGCTAGAGGTGTGGCAAAACCCAAGAGTCTGGACTGATCCGGGTACGTACAGGGAACCTGTCTTGATTAATTTACTGATGTTTATTTTCATTGAGAGATTCTCATCTAGCTGTATACCTAAATCCCATACTTATTTATTTATTTATTACTTTTTTGTATGCCAACATTCAACATCAGTCATCATATCGGTTCACATATAATAAGAATGAAAGAGAAATACAATTTGTAAAGTTAAAAGAAAATAATACACAAAGTAATTGCAAAATAAAAGGATAGAAAATGGAGGAAAATAAAAGAATTAATTGAAATTAGGAGAATATTGTTATTAACATGTTGAAAAAGCTTTTAGGAAAAGTAATGTTTTTAATTCTTTCTTAAATGTTTTAGAAGAAGATTCCAGTCTTAATTCGATTGGAAGGGAATTCCATAATATCGGGCCTGCGATTGAGAATGCACGTTGTCTAGTTGAAATAAGACAGGATATTTTTGGAGATGGAATTATAAGTAGACCGGTATTTGTGAAGAGTAAAGATCTTCTTGAATTTTGAAAACAGAATGATGAATCCATCCATTCAGACTTGATTTGAGAGATTCATTTGAAAATTACCCAGGTCTAGGGCAGGTGCTTTAACTATCGATGAGTTTCTACTCGGCCAAATGATTTCAGTCTTTTTAGAGTTTAATGTTAGTTTAAGTTGTGAAAGTTCTTACTGTATTGCTTTCATACAGGTAGAAAGTATTAAAGCTGTATTTTCATATAATCTGGAGAGTGATATGTAAAACTGTATGTCGTCAGCATACAAGAAGAAAGTTATTCCTAGATTCGTCAATCATTTACATAGTGGGGGTTTGTAAATATTGAATAGTGATGCTGAGAAGGCATAGCCATGAAGGGCACCTGTAACACAATGGAACGTGTCAGATATATGGTTGCCCAGTTTGACTTGGAATGTTCTGTTTGATAGAAATGAAGAGAACCATCTTAGAGCCCTGCCATCCATCCCAATGATACTCATCTGATAGCATAACAGGTTATGGTCCACAGTGTCAAAGGCGGCCGTAAGGTCAATTAGCACAAGACAGTAAGATTCATCTGCGTTAAGCCCTCATAAAACAGAGTCCATTAATAAGAGTAATGTCTCAGTTGAGTGATATTTCCTAAATCCAAAGTGATTTGAGAAAGTAATATTTTGATCTTCCAGGTGATTTACAAGCTGAGATAACACTGTTTTCTCAAGAACTTTTGTGAGAGAAGACAAGTTGAATATTGAACAATAGTTGTCCCAGTCACCAGTTCTACCAGACTTCTTTTTTATGATCGGCTTTATGACAGCTTGTTTTAACCCACTTGGAATAGTTCCTTCTGAGAGAGACAAGTTAATTAATGTGATTGTCTGAGTACTTGTACTTGTCTCAAGGAACTGGCTGGAATTGGGTCACGTGGATGAATGGCAGGATTAATTTTAGTAATGATATGACTAATTTCCAGTTTCAATACTCTGTCGAACGTGGACCACTTAACCATGCTATTCGAATCTTCAGGTGCTTTTGTAGAAAAGATAGGGAATTGTGTTTTCAACGTATTGATTTTGTCTAAGCATGCGGTGGCATATTCATTGCAAGAGGCCTTTGTGAAGTTGTAGCTTCTCGAGATGGAAGATGTCGGGTCTTTAATTAAATGTTTAACAACCTCGAAGAGCAGTTTAGAATTAAATCTGAGCCCGTGAATCTGTTTAGTGTAATAATCCTTTTTTGCTTTATTGGATAGTGCACGGTATTTTGTAAGGAAAGCTTTATATTTTCCTAGGGATTCAGCAGATGGGCATTTCCACCATTGTTTCTCTAATTTTCTAAGGTTCTGTTTAGTGCTTCTTAATTCATCATTGTACCAGAGCTTCTTGTGTTTGGAGTTATTCCTATCTTTATTAATAGTTTTTGTCCGGAAAGGACTAAGGTTTTCAGCTAGGTCATTGACTGTCTTATCCCAGGAATCAAATGCCGAAGTGGAATTAGTTTGATTTAGTTCATGGAGCTTATTGTCTATTGCTTCAGCAAGTACTTCCATCTGTCTTTTTCTTGAAGGTAAAAGTAAACTTATTATCTATACTGTTATGGATTTGGTTGGTGAAGGCTATTTCCGCCTTTATTAACTGGTGATCAGACCAGGGCAATATCGTGTGCGAAGTATTGATTAGGCAATTGCTGGTATTAGCAAATATTAGGTCTAGAGTGTGACCTGCTTTATGAGTGGCTTTTGAGACAAATTGTGACCATCCCAGCATTGTTTCTAAATTCATTTCACAATCTGAGGTTCTCAATGTTTTGTCTACATGGAGGTTAAAGTCTCCTACAATTAACGTAGGTTCTGGTGAAGGAAACACCTTAGCGAATAATTCAATCAGTGGTGAGCAATCTTTTTGTAGTATGCCTGGGGGACAGTAGACCAGTCCTGTGTTTATCTGAGGAGATTTTAGAATTGCAACCTCATATGGTGGGTTCATCTCTACCCTGTAAGGTACTAGCTTGAGGTTGGTTTGTTTTTTACTAATTATTAATAATCCCCCACCTTTTCGTTCGGGTCTTGGAAAGTGAAATGTATCATCGTTATCTTTCGATATTTGGTTTAGTAGCACATTATCGTTGTCTTTCAGCCAGGTTTCAGTACCCTAGCAGATCGTTTATTAGAGGGGTTTTTTATTTCTTTTTATAGAAACTGAGCATTCAATAGGAGCAGAGTAAACATGAAGCAGGAAGAGAGTGAGGAAGAGTTGTTACTTATCATGGGGAAGGTCAGCTTTGTGTTCCTTTGTTGCTTCTTTTTTAGAGCTTTCCTTCTTAGCTCTCCCTGTCCAAGCATGGGTTCAGTAAAGAATATTCAATCCGTTGTTGTTGTAGCATCGGCCAGGAGGCTGGTATAGAACTTCGGGCTTGCACTTCAGGCGCACACGAAGGTCCTCACTCCCGTGGCGCCGGCTTCCCTCCCTCCACTCCGCGGGGAGCGTTCCCATGCTGCCGTTGCCACTGACGCAGCTGTTGAAGGGGAGCGGTGGGAGGAGGCCAGGTAGACCTTACCCCTTCGGTGTCACCGCTGTGGTCTTCTTCCGTTGTTGGTGGGCGGGCGGTGGGTGGTCTTCGCTGCCGCGGTGTCGGCTTCCCTTTCTCCGGTCCAGGAGGAGTGTTCCCATGCTGCTGCTGTTGCCGCTGCTGTTGAAGGGGAGCAGTTGGGAGGAAGCCAGGTAGGCCTTACCCCTTTGGCGTCACAGCTGTGGTCTTCTTCCGTTGTTGGTGGGCGGGCGGTGGGTGGTCTTCGCTGCCGCGGTGTCGGCTTCCCTTTCTCCGGTCCAGGAGGAGTGTTCCCATGCTGCTGTTGCCGCTGCTGTTGAAGGGGAGCAGTTGGGAGGAAGCCAGGTAGGCCTTACCCCTTTGGCGTCACTGCCGCATCGGCCATGCACAGGTGTTGTTTCTCTCCCGAGCTATGACAATTAATAACCATTAAGCTGTAATGTCTGCTGAGAGATTATTATTGTCATTAGATGTTGTGCTGGTAGGCCATTTATTCCTTCATGCCTGCCCTTGAGAGGAAGCTTTTGATCAATGTTTAAGCTCCATCTCATTTTCCACTATGATTTTTGCCCTAGAATGCAGGATCTCCCCCTAGGAGAAAGACACCAGATTGGTTCACTTTTTCCTGATGACGTTTTGTTTTGGATTTTGCATAAAGCTTAAGTCCTGCACTTTCCTTCCTGGAAGCAAGCCCATAGGCCGGCACGCTTCTGTAGGATATTTCTGAGAAAGATCAAGGAGGAGACGCTGATCTAGAATTTCTGATGTGTGGTCAGCAGTGTAAAACGATTTATTTTTTCTGTATATTGTTTTGGGCCTGTGGTACTTCACTTACAGCTATCAGGGGGTGTGGGTGGTGGCCCTTCCGTCTAGCCACACAGGGTCTTGGGTACATTTGAAACTTTGGAAGGTAAAAATAGAAACGTGGAAGTATTCTCCTGTTTTTGAACGTCAACATGACGGTAAAACCACATGTTTAGAAGACAAACATTTCCACCTTAAGAATGTGTTTTTAACATATTTTAGGGGTAAGTAAAATGTTTGCACGTGAAGTTGAATGGAATCCTCTGTCTTACAAACTCCAAAACATGAAAATAGACATCACAATTTTTTTTGTGGGGGGGGGGGGGGGGGGGCAGGAGGTTGCAGGCTAAATATCGGGTGTCAAACTCTGTCAGCAGGAAGCTGGTGTAGTTTATCTGCTCCTTCATGGAAGGAGCAAATATTTCGGTGAAGTGCCCAAGAGGGAGTCAAACCATCAAAACAGGAGCAGCAGAAGGCAAGAGGGGGGGAAAAGGGAAGAAGATCCATTTTTGAAACTGGGTGAAAACTTCTCCTTCCGAAAAGATCCACCAGGTTATGAATAATTTTAATTATTATTATTGTTTTCTTTTCGTAGAAAATCTGTAATTTGGAGTCTGAAGGCAAAGTGAAAATGGACATGGTGCTGATGAAGGCTGAGGCTCTGCTGCTGGACAGTGATGAGGACGAGAAGCACGAGATCATGTCGAAGCTGAAGCACGTCAAGGCAATGTTTGAAGACACGACAACGTATATGATGCACTGCCATAGGTAGGGGGTCTGTCCATAACGGCTTTGCTAATGCCGGATATCATGTCGCGCGGACACTTTCACACGGGGGGAGGCAGGAGCAGGGCAAAATGATGCAAATTCAGCTTCAGAAGCCCTGTGAGGTGAAACTTACCCATCTAAAGGTGTGCACCCCAGAGGAGGGGGGATAGCACAAAGCCATCCGGAAACCTGCAAGGGATAATTAATGCAGAAGGCGACGAGCATCTTCTGTTATTCAGGGGAAAGTAAAAGTCTGGAACAAGGGGGGTCACGATCTCCAGGATAGAGAGGTTATTTCTTCCTAGAAAGCAAGACGCATGCGTGGCAAGAGTCTCCCATTGCAGGGAGAGGGACGTAAAAAAAGCAGCGTCTGAATACAAAAAAAAAAGTCATGGGTCAAGCACGGAGGATCCTTGATGCCAGGAAACCGGAGATCAAGCAGGGTCGGCGGTACAACTACAGGCAGGGAGATGAGCAGACAGGATGGGCTCTGTGAGCTTTCTCTGCTTTCACTTGCTCTGTTTCTGTGTTATGATGACATCTTTTTATGCATTTTATTATGTCGGGGCTCCTACACAGTATGCAGATATTCTGTAGCACCCTCCATAGCTTTTTTTTTAACTCCATGTTTTGCGGACGGGCTTCTTGAACTTGTTCACGTAATCCCCACAGCCGTTCGGGTTTTCAGGATCTCCACAGTAAATGTGCATGAGAGGAATTTGCATAGACTGGGTTTCCAGGGTGTGCACATTTGAACCCGTGCGTCTTCCTTGTGGAGATCTGGAAACCCCCGACGGGCTGCAGAGCGCTCGGGACAGGTTCGGGAAGCCCTGTGTGTGTGTTAGGAGGCCGTGCTTTTTCCCTCACCACATGGTCCCGTTGCTGGGCCTCAGAAAGAATCCCATGTTCCGCGAGAGCAGCCAACCGCAGGGTCAGAGCTGAGCTGCATGAATGGAACTTGGAGCTCGTCCCAGAACCACGGAGGAAATAGCTTTTAATAACAAACTTCTCTTCTATAGCACCTTTCTGCAGAGAAAAATCTTGACCCAGAGCAGTTGACGGAATTAAACCATACAGCTTAAGGACCCCTCAAACATAAATCCCTATGCCCCCCTACACACACACTACTCTCACTAGAGGAAAGGAAGGATTGCATCCCATAGCTAAACTCTCCCACAATCAAACCCCATGATACAACATATCACTATCATGATTTGTGTAGCATGCACCGGATCTGCGCAGCACTGAACAGAGTCACAGAATCAACAGTTCCCGCTCCCAGGAGCTTACATTCTAGTTAAAAAACGGTATATTAACAGTAATATATTAAAAACCGTCAAAATATAGCCTAGGCATTACTAGCTGCTAAACATCCTCTACCAGTTCTGCTCTGGAGCACTCTGGCATAGCCAACATTCACTTGTAATTACGCTTCGATAGGTCAGTATAGAAGAACCTTTAAAATAAATAAAAATAAAATAATATTCCCGAGCCAGTTATTAATGCGGTCATTTGAGTTTTTGCTGTCTTTGTTGGAGGAGACACTTTTTCTTTGTAAATAAAGTTATTGTAGAGAAAAGGATATCTTGGCTGATACAGGCCGACTGAAGACACACATGTATTTTTCATTCATTCGTTTCTCCCTCTACCCTCAAAATGATGCAAAATCCAAGTAAATGAGACACAGAGGTGTGGTGGCAGATTGAGATCACAAAGCCCATCCAATCTGCTTATTTTCCATCTGAACTGTAACATTTCCCGTGTCTGTGGCATTGTTTTCTTGAATTCCCGTCTTGTAATGTATTGAGTGATAGGCCGAGGGGACGGGATGGCTCAGTTACGCAGCTTATACAGGGCCGAGCACTTCAAGGTCTGGCCAGGTGGGCCAGTGTGAAATGAGTTGGTGGTTTCGGTCCAGCTTCCAGTGGACTTCACCAAAGCACCCTTGCAAATTGGAGCTAACTGCCATCGTTGTTGGCAGTTTCTGAGCGATGACAGATTGCACAAACATGGGCACCGAGTTACCCTCTCACCTTAGGGGTGAAGCTGAGGGACATGGGCAGGGCAGCGAGGGGACGCTCATACTGCTGCTGTACCAAGACTTTAGTTCCCAGTGCTTGCGTGAACCCTGAAGTCACTGAAAGAAGCCCTTAATTTAAAGAGAAATCATAGGATGAATCTGTTATCAGCAGGGTGCCCATTCCTTCACACACTCTTGTTCTGTTGCCCTGTGTCCGAGCTCTGCATCACATCACTGATGTCCAGGTGCACTTAGGCTCTCTCATCAGTGTCGTGCAAACCATTTTATTTGCAAACGTATTGCATGCATTCCCAGTTTTTCACCCTGGAGGAGTGAGGAGCGCCGGGCTTCCTCTGTCAGTGCCTGAGGTCTCTGCAACTCTGATGTCTCTTACTTTTTCCACCAAGAGCTCCCTGCAAAAGGGTGGAACAGTTACGATAAATGTGAAATTCTATTTCACTGAATTCAGTTTCGCTTTTAATTAAACTGTAAAGAAAAGGCATGTTTATTTTAAATAACAGTTTAAGAAAAAAAAAACGTATTTGCAGCTTAGCTTGAAGTCTTTGGGAGTGGAGAGTCTGATTATAGCCGACATTCTAAGTGAGGGCTGGTAGGATTTGCTAATTGAAGGGAATTTGTTACTGTCAAAGGGGAACGGTGGTTGTTATTTTTCTCAGCACTGGTAATACCTACAGAGCATCAGCAAATAAATAAAAATGATCCTTGGCATTGCTTTTGCTGTTATCTGTTTTACATTATATCATGCGTAGGGTTTTTTTTTATTACGCTATTGCGTGATGTGTTTATGTTGACTTGCATTGCTATGTTTGCTAGATGTTGTACCTCGCCTTCCTGTGTTTGGCAAGTAATAAGCCTCATCAGAAAAATAAATAAATAAATATTGAAGTACATCACAATCCTTGGCATGAAGTGAGCGATGTGATTGAGTTGTGGTATACACAAATGTGCCTGGATTATATCCAGCTGGCCCTCCTCTGCTTGCATTTTATAGACTGTTTAAAGTCTTTTAAAGCCATGCTAAAAAACATTCTCTTTTAAGCAAGTGTATTTATGATTTTATTAAGTGTTTTTATTACTACTGGTGTCTTTTAAGAGATGACAAGTTGATTCATGCAGTTTTTGCTACCTGTCAGGCCGATTCAGTACAGTCCGCGGGAGAGCGGGCGAACGCTCGCTCGCCTGTGTGCGCGATGCAGTATTTAAATTAGTTACGGCAGTAGAAACGGGCAAAAGGAGGCGCTAGGGACTCAGCGGGTTTGACAGCCGATGCTCAATTTTGCTGGCGTCGGTTCTTGAGCCCGCTGACAGCTACAGGCTTGGAAACCGGACGCCGGCAAAATTGAGCGTCCGGTTTTCGACCCGCCAGCTGACTTAAATTTTTTTTTTTTTTACCCTTCGGGACCTCCGACTTAATATCACCATGATATTAAGTCTGAGGGTGCACAGAAAAGCAGTTTTTACTGCTTTTCTGTGCACTTTCCTGGTGCCCAAAGAAATTAGCGCCTTTGGGTAGGCGCTAATTTCTGAAAGTAAAATGTGCGGCTTGGCTGCACATTTTATCGCATGGGAATACCTAATAGGGCCATCAACATGCATTTGCATGTTGATGGCCCTATTAGGTTCGGCGGGTTGGACGCGCGTTTTCCACCCCTTACTGAATAAGGGGTAAGGGAAAACGCGCGTCCAATGACAGGTTAACAGTGCGCTTCGTCGGAGCGCACTGTACTGTATCGGCCTAAGTGGAATTATGCAGTTTGCTGCTGAATACTATTTTACTGTTTTTGGCTAGTTGTGTGAATTTTATGCTGTTTAGTACACTTTTATTTTGTTTTATCTCATTTTCGTCTAGATTGATTATGAATGTTCCTTGTACATTTTAATAAATAATAAAGCTGCTCCCTTTCCCTAACAGCCGCATCGAGTGGGTCTGGTTGCACTGGAGCGAGTACCTGAGGGCCCGAGATGAATTCAGCGCGTGGGCCCATAACATGCACCTGGCTCTGGAGCCCGACGTGGAGCTGCAGCTGGGCCTTAAGGAGAAGCAGTGGCAGCTGGGCCATGGCCAGGTCCTGCTGAAGGACTTGAGAAATCAGCACGGGCTGCTGGAGAGGCTGCTGGAGGAAGCCGCCGCCTTGTTCAACAGGATCGGAGACCCCAGTGTGGATGAGGATGAGCAGAGCCAAATGAAGTCTGAATATGAAGACATTAGGACAAAAGCAGAGGTAAGGGGAAGCCAGGCGTTGGCACCAACATGGTCCCGGGGTGGAAATGTCACACATCTTAGAGCTGCTAGCACGCTAAGGGACATTTCTTACACTTTAGAAAGCTCCCCTGGCTCTCCTAAGCACCTCATTCACCTCCCTAGATCTCCTTGGTGTCACCGTCTTACATAATCAGATCTCTTTCTTGGCGGCTGCATGGGTGGACGGGAGTAATTGTTTACAGGGAAGTGCTTTAATCTCCCGGGCGGAGTGCATTGTACTGCCAGAATGCTTTTTTTTGCGGGGCAGGAGTTGAACCCTGGCCAGTTTTTGGTGGGGGGGGGGCGGCGGAGGTGTGCGTGTGAAATACTTTCCTTCTTATCCAGGCGCGGTCGGCAGCTCTGCATGGGTGTATGGGTGCGGCAGTCCTTAACGTGCAGGAACCTGGCAAGGAAGACCACGGTGGCACTCGCCACCCCCCCCCCCCCCCCGGCGTGCCAGCGGTCAAACAAGAGAGTGGCCGGAGAGTTCCATGAGAGAGCGGGGCGGAGCCTGTCCTGGTTGGCATTCAGGTTGTGTCTGTGGGCTCGTAGTTGCAGTTTCCGGGTGGAGATGCCCGTTCGCCCAGTAAAGCGAGGCGCTATCTACGGAGGATTCGTGCCATAAGAGCGAGCAATTGAGAAAGGGGGCCACTTGCCGGAGGCCTCCCAAGCCCCAGATCTGCTGTTTCCCTGCAGACGGTTCAGGGTTTATTCATGCCCTCCGACCATGCTGTGGTTGTACAGCTCTCGGTCTTGCTTTCTCTTCCTTACTTTCTTTGGAAACAGACTTCCGTTAGCTGGTCCTGCATGGTTTACCCTGACCTTTGAAAGCATCAGTTTCTACGTATCAGGGCCCCCTTTTTTTTTTTCCTCAGCAGAGTAAACTTTGACTTCTTAACTGTTGAAGAGGGATGTTCATTTTCTGTGGGGCTTTTGTTTGTGTGTTTCGGTTTGATTTATCAAAGGTTTCTCTCCCCCCCAGACACAGAATGGGGGGGGAAAGCAGCAGCCGCAATGCCTCATGGCGCAGGTGTGTGTGTGGCTCCTATCCCAGGTGTGGCAGCGGAGGGCGCCACTAATGCGAGTGCGGGGGGGGGGGGATCGGCTCACGCGCGGTGTCTGCCGGCGAGTTCCCTGGGCTCTCTGCATGCTTTTTGCACCGGGCCCGGCTGTTTAATCCGGGGTCACCTCCCAGATGAGCTTTGACGCGGGGAACCGCATTCTCATTGCCCTTCTCACGTTTAACACTTCTTGGGGTTGTTTGATCATTTGCGCTTTTAATTAAAGGTTCCTTCCTCAGCTGGCAGACTGGAACATTTCTGCAGGGCTGGAACTCGTATGATTTGTGCTTTGATTTTACTGAGGCTTGTCGGCACAGTTTGAGCTATGAGCGCACGTTTTGATTGCCTGGGTTTCTCTCTCAGCATCGTTTCTTCGTTTTTCTTTTACCTAAGCCAGTGCCGCGGCCTTTGACATGTTCCCTTCTCCTGTTTAAAACCGATGGAAACGCCTGTGTTTGCCAGAGTCGGATAAATCAATCAGCAGGCAAAGGTGTGCCTCCCAAATAGTCCCACGCTCCCCACCCCACCTGACCGGAGCCAGTGAAAGAGCTGAAACCTGTGCAGCCTTTCATTAGGAGTCCCTGGTGGATTCCGGGCGAGAGCAAGGACACCAATGAACCTCCCAGCAGTGCCTCGTGAGACCGGCGCTTCCTCAGGAGGTCGCCCGGGACATCGACCATCATTTCTCCTCTGCTCACACTGGAATCGGGCATGGGTACTCTATTGAAGAGTCCGGGCCGTGTGTTTTTGTTGGCCCCGGCACGCTGACTTGACCTTCTGGCACCCTGCCCCCTCCTCCTCCTGCGCGGGCTTCCTGTTAACGTGGAAACCTGTGCGAGGGGCAGGGGGCAGTCGGGCACTACTAAGGAGAGAAGCGGCGTCACGGCTTGCAGGGGAGGGGGAAGAGGCATTTGCGCAGCGGGGTTTATTCCCACCCTACCACCCCCTCCCCTGCAGGGAAGAGGGGGAGGATAACTCCCCTCCCCCCATTGCCTATGGGCACATGTGACCTTCATCCGGCTCTGTTCCAAGCAGGATTTGTTTTAAACAATGTGGGGGGGGGGGGTTAACAGAAACAGGCATACAGATTCTTCTCAGCCCAGAGTTTCAAACCTCCAGTGCAAGCTCCTACAGAGCATGGAGCAGGGATAGTTCACAAGAGTCTTAGTAGCAAATCCACGTACTTCAGAGGACACGCAGCAGGTCAAGGATTTCAATTCCAAGTAGGGCTAAGCAGATTCTGTTCCCGGTACCCACAAGCACGTCCGTTCCAAGGTCAGAATCTCCCAAGTGCTTCCAGTATTCAAAAGCAACGGCAAGGAACAAGTATTCCACTTCAGTGCCAAGCCTCAGAGATCATAGAATCCACATACCTGGGAACGCTCTGGCTTTCACTGAAATGCTAATCTACTGCTGCAGAGAGTTCACCTTTAAAAAAAATAAATCCTTCTGTGCCCCACGTTGGGTGCCAATTTTATGTAACCCACAATTTAGGGAGTAAACATAACCAGTGGCTGGAAGTCACTGTTCTAGAAATGTGTTCAAGAAGGTGGTTTAGATGATGGGCCAAGGGTATCCCAGGATGAATTTCTTTAACAGACAGGGACACCTTTCCCCTCTGTGGTTGAACAGAAACTACTCCCAAGTGCATGGCTTACTCCTTTCAGTAACAGGTGAACCCAAACCCTGGAATATGTAAGTCCATACCAGGGCTTTGGTGGTTGCAAAAATGCCAAATTTATTTAACAAAAATAGGGTGGCCTTAAGTTCAAAATCCAAAGGCTTCCACAGTAAAAGCTCAAACAGACAGTAACAAAATTGGATTTAGCGATTAAAAACAAAGTCCTTAACACAAGGGAATTCATTTCTGGCAAAATCCAGCACAGTTCACCATAAATCACTTAGTCCGTGCTTTCAGCTTAGCTAAATGATGTGACTTCCGTAGGGCAAACCTTTCTTCTGTTATCCTATGATTCCACAAAGGGGCTTTTCAAAAAAAAAAAGAGAAGATGGTCTTAAGCCTACTGGTAAAGTTTTGTTGTTATTCCCTTCCTTACCAAAAAAAGGAAAATTGGTTCTTACCTTAATACTATAGATCAGTCCAGACAAGCGGAGAACAAAACTTTGGGCACTGCTACATAACCAAGAGTGCCACCTGCATTGACCTGTACCCAAGCCAAGATCATTTAACAAATCGGGCAAACAAGCGCCCGGGGTGGATACCCCTTAACTGGATAGCCACCAACCAAAGAAAACACTGAAAGTCTAGAACTTGTTAACAATCGCAACATATCTTTGGAAATCATCATCGTATAAACCCCCAAAAAGGGGCAGCAGCAAAACAATCAGCCTTTTGGCACAGATTCCCAGGGTGGGCCTCTGGACTGATCTGTGGAGGTACAGGAATAAAAATTAGTAGGTAAGAACCAATTTTCCTTTCCTGAACATACCCAGATCAGTCCAGACAAGCGGGATGTACCAAAGCCCCCCCTTATATCGGGCGGGAACCCGAAAGGCCCGCTCTCGGCACACTCTCACCAAAAGGAGTCGCCTCTGGGGTGCACACATCCAAACGGTAATGCCTGGTGAAAGTGTGAAACGAAGACCAGACCGCTGCCCGACATATCTCCTGGGAGACACCAGCTGACATTCGGCCCATGATGCCTCCTGAGCATGAGTAGAGTGAGCCTTAAGTCCCATTGGCACCGACTGGCCCGCGGACACATAGGTGGAGGAAATAGTTTCTTTCAACCAGCGAGCTAAGAAAGCCTTAGAAGCCTTCTCCCCCTTCTAAGGACCCCCAAAGAGCACAAGTAAATGATCAGAGCGTTAGAAAGCGTTAGTAACCTTCAGATAATGTAACAGGACATGCTGCACATCCAAAAGATGGAGACTCCTGCCCATAGAGGGATCATGAGACCAGTCTGGAAAATCTGGTAACTCCACTGTCTGGTTCACAGGAAAGACAGAAACCATCTTAGGCAGGAATGAAGGCACCCTTTGCAAAGAAACCTTGTCGATTGCGATTCGCAGAAAAGGATCGCGGCAAGAAAGAGCTTGCAATTCTGAGATTCGTCCAGCCGAGCAAATGGCCACCAAAAAGACAGACTTAAAGGTAAGGACCTTCAATGAAGCTCGTCCTAACGGTTAAAAAGGATCCCCGCAGAGAGCCTTCAACACCAAATTAAGATTCCATTCCGGAAACATGTTCTGAAGAGGAGGGCGGAGATGTTTAGCATCCCTCAGGAAACGCACATCAGGGTGGGAAGCCAATGACTTGCCCTGTACCTTTCCCCTGAGACAACCCAAGGCCGCAACATGGACTCTAAGCAAACTATGGGCCAATCCCTTGGCCAAGCCTTGCTGCAAGAAGGACAAAACGTGCGGAACAGAAACCTTAAGCAGATCCAGACCCTGTGGTGCACACTAGGACTCAAACACCTTCTATAATCTGGAATAAGAAAAGGAGGTAGCCAGCCGCCGAGCTTGAAGCAGAGTAGCAATAACTGGGTTCGAATACCCCTTCAGACGCAACCGCTGCCTCTCAAAAGCTAGCCCGCGAGAAGGAACTATCCGCCCGATCCGAAAATATGGGGCCTTGACACAGCAATCCCTGCAAGTAGGCTAGATGCAGCGGCCTATCCTGCGCCAGATGAACCAGGTCCGCAAACTACAGGCGCCGTGGCCACTCCAGCACTACCAGCACCACCGCCCCTGGATGAGCCTCTGTCTGCCTAAGGACCCTCACTATGAGAGGCCATGGAGGAAAGACATAAAGAAGTGCTCCGGACGGCCAAGGGCATACCAGAGTATCGAGGCCCACTGTCCCAGTCTCCCTCTGTTGACTGAAGAACCTTTCCATCTTGGCATTAACTCTTGTTGCCATGAGGTCCAGCTGAGGAATCCCCCAGCGAACATAGATGAGATCCCAGGCCTCCGGGGACAGTTCCTATTCCCCCGGATCCAACTGTTGTCGGCTGAGATAATCCGCTTGGATGTTGTCCATGCCTGCTATGTGAGAAGCCGCAATGCCCTTGAGAAGGAGTTCTACCCACCTGAACAACAGCTGAGCCTCCCAAGCCACGGAGGGGCTCCTGGTTCCCCCCTGGTGGTTGATGTAGGCCACAGTCGTCACATTATCCGAAAACACTCTTACCATTCGACCGCGGACCAACAGAAGAAACTCCTGAAGGGCTCTGCACACTGCTCGCGTCTCCAACCGGTTGATGGACCACGACTGCTCCAAGACCGACCAGAGGCCTTGCGCTGATCTGCCCAAGCATTCTGCCCCCCAGCCCTGGAGTCTGGTATCTATGATCACCACCACCCAATCCGGGTCTTCGAGGGGCACTCCCTTCTCCAGATTGTTCCATGTCATCCACTACGCCAGACTGGACCTGGCTTCCCTTGGAAGGGGCAGAGGAAGAAAATACTGCTCCGAAAGCGGACTCCATCAGGATAACAAAGCCTTTTGCAGGGGATGCATATGCGCAAAACGCCCAAGGAACCAGCTCTAACATCGAGTCCATCGACCCCAGAACCTACAAATAGTCCCAGACTTTGGGAACAGGAAGGTGCAGCAACCAAGCCACCTGAGATTGGAGCTTGGCCATTCTGTCAGTAGTGAGGAATACCCTTCCTTGCTGAGTGTCGAATCGGGCTCCTAAGTATTCCAGGACTTGTTTATGATCCAATCCAGCGACTCTAAAAGATTTCGGACACAAAGCACCGACCGCGAGCACTTCTCCAGTGACTTCGCCCTGATGGACCAGTCGTCCAGATACGGGTGTACCAGAATCCCATCCTGTCTTAGGGCTGCCGCAATGATGACCATCACCTTTGTGAGGGTACGAGAAGCCGTGGCAAATCCAAACGGAAGGGCCGGAAAATGGAAATGCTGGCCCAGCACCTTGAAGCGAAGAAACTTCTGATGGTCCTGCCAAATGGGGATATGGAGATAGGCATTGGTGAGATCTAGGGATGCCAAAAACTCCCCTTTCCGGACTGCCACTATCACAGTCTGCACCGTCTCCATCCGGAATCAAGGCATCTTTAAACTCCTGTTAACCTTTTGGAGGTCTAGGATTGGTCAAAAGCTTCCTTCTTTCTTTGGGACCACGAAATAGATGGAATACCTCCCTTTTCCTTGCTCCGAGGCCAGAACCGGGATCACAGCTTGCAGGCTTAACAACCTTTGAGTGTTTCCTTGATGGTTCCTCGCTTGCTTCAGGAAAGACAGTGCGACTCCAGAAAAACGGATCTGAGAGGCTGAGAATACTCTAAGGCGTAACCTTCCCTGATGACCTGTAGAACCCATAGTCGGAAGTGAGCTTGGTCCACTCCTCGTAAAACAGGGACAACCTGACCCTCTCGCCACAAGCGAGGAGAGGACCAGCCTGACTTCGTTGGGAAGATTTAACACCCCCTGCTCTGGGGGCAAAACCACCTCTAGAAGACTAGCTGGAACTCCGAAAGGACTGCTGCCTACCAGAGGGCTGGCGCAATGTCGAGGAGCCTGTCGGTCTGCCAGAACGGAAATACCGCACCTCCCGGAACAGAGGACGAGAGGAGAAAGACTTTTGCACCGTCTTCTTAACCTCTGGCAGTCTGTTACCTTTGGTCTCCCCCAAAGCCTTCATAAGGTGGTCGAGGTCCTCCCTGAACAGAAGCTTACCTTTGAAGGGGAGATTACAGAGCTGTGACTTGGATGAAGGATCCACCGACCAATTGCAGAGCCATAACAGCTGTCTGGCTGCCATCACCGAAACCGTACTGCTTGCTATGGTGTGCACGAGATCATATAAGGCATCAGCCACATAAGCTACACCCACCTCCAGACAGGCTGCCTGGAATGGAGACAATGCCTCAGAGACCTATTCCTGGGGCTTCTGGATCCAACACAAATAGGCGCGCAGCATCAAACTGGCACAGACTGCGGCTCATAGCCCCAAGATGGATACCTCAAACACCCGCTTAAGCTGCACTTCCAGCTTACGGTCCTGAACGTCCCGTAGAGCCGCCACTACGGCCACCGGGATGGTGGTTTTCCTGGTGACCGCGGACACAGAGGCATCCACTTTCGGAACCTTAAGGGCAGCCAGCTGATCCTGTAGGAGTGGGTACAGCTTCGCCATCGCTCTCCCCACCTTCATCCCAGAGTCCGGGGAATCCCATTCCTGGCTGATCAGTTTCTGGATCTTCTTTGGAATGGGGAAGGCACTAGGAGGTCCCTGCAGGCCATCTATAATGGGATTAACCCCCTTATTATCCGACTCCTCCAGGAATAGCTTAACCCCCAATGCCTCCAGCACCTGGGGAATAAGAGAGTGCAACTCCTCCTTCTTGAAGAAGCGAACCGCCCGAGGGTGGTCGCCCTCTACTTCAGGCCCCTCAAAGGCCCCATCCTCCTCCTTCGGGTCCTCTGGATCTGGGGGGTGCCCCCCATCCAGGTTCGCATCCAGATCCGACGCTGGAGACAAGCCACCCTCAGCCTGAGAGTCCTACCGAATCCTTCAAGTCTGTAGTCAGGCACAGAGGGCAAGTCCCCAGAGGCCGCGCACGCGAAGCCGTGGATCTCGCCGGGGACCCCCTCAGCCTCTTGGCTGAGTCGGTCGGGCAGTCTCTCGAGCGCCTCTTCCATGCTTCCCTAGCCAGGAAAGCCTCAGGTAACAGGAGGACAAATCCTCCTGTTACCTGAGGCTGGGAGCTGCCCCTTAAAAAAAAACAAAAACAGAGAGAGAAGCAGCAGCAGCGGCAGCTCAGGCAGTGGGTCTGAACTTCCTTACAGTCAGGCTCCTTGGCGGGATCGTCGGGAGCCAGCCCGGGAGAAGTCAGCCTTGGTAGGGGAGGAGCAGCAGCTCACAGAAGGTGGGAGAGTTCCTCCGGGTGTGGGAAATCGGCGGCGGCCCCCCCCCCCCCCCCGGTTGCTCTTTTCAGCGCAGGCCACGCCAGTGTTTCCCGTGCCGGCAGGAACTTGTGCGACGCTGCGCTCTGTTCTCCTGCTTCAGTGGCAGTGTGGTGAGCCCCTCCCCTTGCAATTTCGGCGGGTGGAGCTCCGTTTGCAAGCCAGATAGCCCTCCGGGCTATCTGGCCCCGACCCAGACTGCTCCTCCACCCTCTGCTGCACCGCAGGGGGACAGAGGAGGAGGGGATTCCCCAGAGCCCCAAGTCTGCACCCCCTTCCCTTGGTCCCCCTCCCCTGAGGAAGGACCAGGCCGAGGCCCCCCCCTTTCGCTGCCGACCGAGAGGATCTCTATGGTCTTGAAGGCCTGTCAGAAGCCCCCTTACCCCCACCTGCACAGCCCGTGCAGAGGGAGAGGGACTGAGACAAGCAGACCATGTGCCACAGGCCCGACAGGCCTCCACCAGCGGCCTGTCAGTCATCGGGCCTGCAAACGGAGCTCCACCCGCCGAAATTGCAAGGGGAGGGGCTCACCACGCTGCCACTGAAGCAGGAGAACAGAGCGCAGCGTCGCACAAGTTCCTGCCGGCACGGAAAACACTGGCGTGGCCTGCGCTGAAAAGAGTAACCGGGGGGGGGGGGGGCCGCCGCCGATTTCCCACACCCGGAGGAACTCTCCCACCCTCTGTGAGCTGCTGCTCCTCCCCTACCAAGGCTGACTTCTCCCGGGCTGGCTCCCGACGATCCCGCCAAGGAGCCTGACTGTAAGGAAGTTCAGACCCACTGCCTGAGCTGCCGCTGCTGCTGCTTCTCTCTCTGTTTTTGTTTTTTTTTTAAGGGGCAGCTCCAGATAGCCCCAAAACAGCCAGGAATTAAATAAAAAATCGCCCCCAAAGGGGGATACTTCCCTGAATCCCAAGGCTTGTAGGGGAGGCTTCGGGTCCCCACTGAGGGAACCAGTCCCCTGGTTTTCAGTGGTCCCGGAGTTGCAGGCTAAAACCAGCCAGGGTTATCCAAACCTCCCCCACCGTTCGCCTGGCTCAACCCAAGGGATGGCCCTCAACAGGAACCTGACACCTCGGGGAGCAGAAAAAAATTAAACCTCCAAACCGAAGATCAGTCAAGACCGCAGGTAACACGTCCACCATCTGCTGGAGACAGAGAAATACTGAGGGACTGCAGGTGGCGCTCTCGGTTATGTAGCAGTGCCTCCAAGTTTTGTTCTCTGCCTCCATCTGCTGGTAGGAATGAATAAAACCCGCTTGTCTGGACTGATCTGGGTATGTTCAGGAGCAGTATCTAGTGGCTTTTGCACTAGCAGATGAAGGCACTAACACATAGCTAGAGCCAAAAGCAAAAAAGAACAAATCCCCATTAAAAAAAGCAAAAAAAAAGACACACACTCACTGCAAGTGTCACCCTTTATACACAGTGGATGTCACTGCTAACAACATCAAGGCTTAAAGGCACAAATCTCCTATTCAGATGCTACCGCAACAAACATGGACCATTGTTCTCGTTGGTAGAGCTGTAGCATGGACCATTTGGGACCAGCGTCACATAGACATGTCCTTCTTTATGTCTCTTATGGAAATGCACAGTTTCCACCGGCTCCGCTCTATCAAAACCACAGATTACGCTATTGTGTTGGCAGTATTTGACATTTCTTATGACTCAGTCAGTGGGGCCTGAGGTCAGAATTTCAGGGTCAGGAGTTAGAGACTCTCTTTATTAGGCAACATTGAGTGGGAGAGAAACATGGAACAGTCTCCTGGTGCAGGGTACAAAAGCAGTAGAGAAACTCAAGATGGGGCGGACACTGGAGGGGGAAACTTTAGCATTGGGGGGGGAGTAAGGATGAATTCGGAAGCCATGGAGGATCTGCAGTAGGAAGGGAGGGCGGGCAGACTGGCTGGGCCTGCAGGGTTTTATTTTTGTCTGACCTCAGTTTCACTAGGAAAGGTCAGGGGAGAACGCGGCGCTTCCTGTAGACGCCAGTGAAGGTCGCAGAAGCTGCCCGCCATGCCCTCGGTGGCGTTCCCAGATGGTTTCCGTAGCCAGAGTAGCAATCTGCCTCCCTCCCGTCAGACCCAGCTTTCGTATCCCGCCCCAGCAGGAATGATCAGATCCGCGCCCCGCGTCTGATTGGCCCACACTGGCTCTGACGTCATCGGCGGCATTTCCCCCCCCGACCGCCCGAACCGATCGGATGCTGCTGTTTGTCCCTCATTTCAGGATGTGGATTCCCCAGCGGGAGGGGCGGGGAGGTTTCTTCCAGAACTGACGTGTCCAGTAGATGTAGGCTGAATATTGTTGCCTTGCAGCCCCTTGGAAGGGGCACACAGGGGGTTGGCTCTTAAACCCACGGGGCTGTGAGCTCTCTTGAGCGGCAAGCTTCAGGGAAAAGTTAACGTCTGTGCACTTGATAACTGTCGATGTGGGAGGGCAGGAGGCAAGTGTCATGGAGGAGTCATTTCTTGCTAATCAGTTTTATCGGGGTTTAAACACCCAATTTTGAACAGCCTTTTTACCGCTGGTTTGCTCTCCAGAGTCTTAAAGAGCCGCCTGCGAGTGTCCTTTGTCTTTCGACATTCGGATTTAAGTTCTGGCTCTGCTCTGAGGAGGGAGGCGGTCGCACCAGGGGGCCTGACGCTTTGGAGCCACGGTGTCTCACAGCGCTGCGCTTTGCAGACCGTTACCTCCTAACGATGGAGAGCAGCTTGTCCATGTACCCTTCCCCAAGCTTTAACAGCGCTGTGAAAAGAAGCACAAGCAGTCAATAAATTCTGACTATATGAGGCCAAATTCAGCACCACTTAGCCGGATACCTGACTGAGTAGGAGGTGGGATGGGGGCTTTCCAGGGCGGGACCACTTATCCAGCTAACAGGCCGATATAGTACAGTGTGCTCCATTAGCTGGCATTTGGACGCGCGTTTTGGATGCGCTAGCTTTACCTCTTATTCAGTCCAAAACGCGCGTCCAAACCCCCCCCCCCCCCCCGAACCTAATAGCGCCCGCAACATGCAAATGCATGTTGATGGCCCTATTAATCATTCCCGCGCGATACAGAAAGCAAAATGTGCAGCCAAGCCGCATATTTTGCTTTCAGAAATTAGCGCCTACCCAAAGGTAGGCGCTAATTTCTCCGGGCACCGGGAAAGTGCACAGAAAAACAGTAAAAACTTCTTTTCTGTGCACCCTCCGACTTAATATCATGGTGATATTAAGTCAGAGGTCCCGAAAGTTAAAAAAAGTAAAAAATTAAAAATGGGCCGGCGGCTGTCAGCGGGTCGAAAACCGGACGCTCAATTTTGCCGGCGTCCGGTTTCTAAACCCGTGGCTGTCAGCGGGCTCAAGAACCGTCGCCGGCAAAATTAAGCATCGGCTGTCAAACCCGCTGACAGCCGCCACTTCCGTCAAAAAAGAGGCGCTAGGGACGCGGTAGTGTCCCTAGCGCCTCTTTTTACCGCCGGGCCTAATTTTAATAAATTAAAATACTGACGCGTGCACAGGAGAGCGGGCGCTCGCCCGCTCTCCCGCGTTTTTACTGTATCGGCCCGTAAGTTAGCCAGATAAGTGCTGATGTTCCCGGCTAACTTAGCCAGATAACGTACACCTACCATTGAGCAAGTCTAAAGTTAGCTGGCTACATTTATCCGGCTAAATGGGCATATTCAGTGGGGTGGCCGCACCACAGTAAAACGTGTGTTTGTAGAAAAGTTAGGTTGTCAATTAAAAACCCGGCAGACTGGTGATAAAAAAAAAAAAAGGCATATTTTCACGAGTTGGCGGCTCCGTTCCCGGTTCTCTCTCTGGTCTGCACTTCCATGACAGTAAGTTACACACTGGGTTCCAGTGCAGAGATTCATCCTTTTCGGTGTGCTGTAGGAGGTGCGGGTAGAATGTCAGCCCCTGGGCGAGGTGCCAAATTCTCTTCTCCGCATGCGTGCTGTGGTCCCCGAGTGGCCAGACTGGTTTCCGTGGTTTGTTCCAGGTCTGCAGGTGTACGTCACGCCTCCCCTGCACAGGCCGCCCACCCGCGGGGACGGGCAGCCATCTGTCTTATCACTGTCGCAGACAAAAAAAAAAAAAAAAAAGCAAATATGTGAAGTACGCAGAACCTGTTGAGCCGGGTCCCGGCACATCACCAGCACGAACGTTTCTTCTTTACAGGAACGCGTGAAGCTGCTGGAACATATGGTGAAGGACCACGAACAGTACCAGGAGAATGTCAACCAGTTCCGGTCGTGGCTGAGCGGCGTGGTGGAAAAGCTCAAGCAGTGCGTCGGAGAGAGCGCACAGCCAACCGCAGCCAGGCTGAGGCTGCACCAGGTACTCGCATTGCGGGGACTGACACCGCTCGCTTTCAGGAAGACTGCTCGCCGTATATTACAGCCACGTGGGTGTCCTTCTGCTTTACAGTCACTTTTGTCCTTTCTAAAGAGGTGAAAGGGAGAGCCCAGAATGGCAATTTACTTTCTCAGTCTCCGAGATTCCTTTTTTTAAATTTGGGATTCTTGATAAGATGTACATAAAGCTGCATGCCAATTTTTAGTATTCTTCCAAACAAGTATCACCCAGATGTGACCAAAGCTTGAATGTATTAACTTATGTGGATTCATTTTAAGCTCGGGCTCCCCGGTCTCCAGCGATTCTGTGGCTGCAGTTTAAGTGTTGCAAAATCTGCTCCTTGCCATAGAATTTCTTCTTCACCGCAGCGATTCATGTATCTCTCTCCTCCTTACCCCATACCAATCCCCATTTTATCCCTACTGCCGATTCAGAATTGTTTGTTGTTTTTTTTTTTTTTGGAAGAATGCCACATTCCCCCTCCTCCCCCTGCCGCCAGAGGCCTGAATATGCCAGACTGAAATGCACGGGAGACCGTAGCACTGGGGCCCGGGCAGCAGAGGAGGAACATAGGGGGCCGAGGCACCACGCTGCCATGCTTCTCTCTCTAATCGCCAGATTGGAGGGTGGAGGGGATTGTAAAGCCTAGGAAGAGACTCTGAAATGTGTTTGGGGTGCAAGTGGGTGAGGAGACCGGAGAAGTTGAGAGATGTGAATTAGTAAAGGAGTCAGTGGCTGTTGGGGGGGGAGGGGGGTGAGTGTGAGGATCAGAGTGGGTATGGGTTGTGAGTGAGGGAATTAGCGATAGGAGGTCAGAGGGGGTGTAAGTGAAGGGATCAGAGTTGGTGTGAGGTTTGAATGGGAGAAGGATCAGAGCGGGTGTAGGTGAAGAAGGGATCGGATGGGGTGTGGGGAGTGAATGAGGAGATCAGAAGGGTGTGAGTGAGGGGTTCAGAGGGCTAAAACAGAGTGTGAGTGAGGAATCAGGAGGTGTGGGTTGTGATTGAATAAGGGGATCTAAGGAATGAGGGATGAGAGGGGATCAGAAGGGATCTGAGAGGGTGTGGGGTGTGAGAATGAGAGGGGATCTGAGAGGATGTGAGTGAGAGGGGATCTGAGAGGGTGTGGGGGGTGAGAATGAGAGAGGGGATCTGAGAGGATGAATACTGTGTACAATTCTGGTCGCCACATCTCTAAAAAGATATAGTTGCGATGGAGAAGGTACAGAGAAGGGCAACCAAAATGATAAAGGGGATGGAACAGCTCCCCTGAGGAAAGACTAAAGAGGTTAGGACTGTTCAGCTTGGAGAAGAGACGACTGAGGGGGGATATGATAGAGGCCTTTAAGATCATGAGAGGTCTTGAACGAGTAGATGTGACTCAGTTATTTACACTTTCGAATAATAGAAGGACTTGGGGGCATTCCATGAAGTTAGCAAGTAGCACATTTAAGACTAATTGGAGAAAATTCTTTTTCACTCAATGCACAATAAAGCTCTGGAATTTGTTGCCAGAGGATGTGGTTAGTGCAGTTAGTGTAGCTGGGTTCAAAAAAGGTTTGGATAAGTTCTTGGAGAAGTCCATTAATGGCTATTAATCAAGTTTACTTAGGAAATAGCCACTGCTATTAATTGCATCAGTAGCATGGGATCTTCTTAGTGTTTGGGTAATTGCAGGTTCTTGTGGCCTGGTTTGGCCTCTGTTGGAAACAGGATGCTGGGCTTGATGGACCCTTGGTCTGACCCAGCATGGCAATTTCTTATGTTCTTATGATGTGAGAATGAGAGAGGGGATCTGAGAGGATGTGGGATGTGAGTGAGAAGGGGATTTGAGAGGGTGTGGAGTGAGAGTGAGAGAGGGGATCTGAGAGGGTGTGGGGTGTGAGAAAGAGGGGATCTGTGAGGATGTGGGATGTGAGTGAGAGAGGGGATCTGTGAGGATGTGAGAAGTAATGGGATGTGAGTGAGGGGATCTGAGAATTGGGATGTGAGTGAGAGGGGATCTGAGAGGGTGTGGGGTGTGAGAATGAGAGAGGGGATCTGTGAGGATGTGGGATGTGAGTGAGAGAGGGGATCTGAGAGGATGTGGGATGTGAGTGAGAGAGGGGATCTGAGAGGATGTGGGATATGAGTGAGAGAGGGAATTTGAGAGGATGTGGGATGTGAATGAGAGGGGATATGAGAGGTAGTGGGATGTGAGTGAGAGAAGGGATTTGAGAGGATGTGGGATGTGAGTGAGAGGGGATATGAGAGGTAGTGGGATGTGAGTGAGAAGGGATCTGAGAGAGTGTGGGGTGTGAGTGAGAGAAGGGATCTGAGAGGATGTGGGATGTGAGTGAGAGGGGATCTGAGAGGGTATGGGGTGTGAGTGAGAGAAGTCAGCCGTGTGAGAGTGGATCCTCCTTCCCTCTAGTGATCCAGGATCACCTCTTTCACCTTCCTTTTCCTTGGTCTCCGTCCCTTCCCGTTCCACTTCTCTTCCCTCTCACCTCTCACTTTTCTCACAATCCTCCCTCTCCCTCTGCTCCCTGATTCCTTCTGTCCTCCCCTTCATCTGAACCTGCATCCGTTCTTTCTGCCCCCATCTCTGATCCCCCTGAAAACTCCTCCCTGTCTCCCTCTAAGATCCTCTCTCCCCCTCCTGCCCATTCTCCAGATCCTCTCCCTAATCCCTGTTCTCTGTGCCTTCCTCCCGCCCCAGCACCAATCACTAAGATCCTTTCCCCCCCCAAAAAAAGAACAAAATAAATTAACTGAACACACAAGATATATCAGAAAATGGATTTTTTTTTTAAATAAAATAATTATTTCTAGGCAAATTTCTAAAAGAATTGCCTTAGAATTGCTGCAGAATTTTCTCATTCTTGCCACAGGAAAACTGGAGGGCTCCGTACTGTGCTGTGGGAAGGTTTTGCCTGGGGTCCTGTGGGCATGAATTGTGCACTGGGATGAATTTGTGGACAGGTTGGACAGGACCCTCCGCCCCCACCTCCCGGGACTGAACGAGTGCCTTCACGGGCTTGCTGGCTCGCCCTTCGGGAGCCGCGTTTCCGAGCAGGCCTTTATCGGGGATTTTCAGCGAGGGGAAGAATCCCGGCAAAGGGCCACCGACAGCAAAACTGCCCCACAGCCCTCGCCCAACCGCGTGGCGCGTGGAAGCCAGTCCCGCGGTGGCGCGTGCCGAAGTCAGCGCGGAGGCTGCCAGGTTGCCTCCGTTTGGTTGTGGTTTTACTCCCTGTGGGGGAGGGGGGGGGGGCAACGGCTCGTCACCGCAGACTGCACGGCTGCTTTCTGTTGGGCGTCGGGGTGGGGGGAAGAGATGGGAAGGGAGGCAGGCTGCGATCCAGCCCTCCCCCGCCATCCCAGAAACCTGCTCGGCTTCTTATCACCGCGCCCTCCGGCAGAATTAAATTAGTGCCCTCAGTCGTAGGAAAAATAGTCGTGCTAAGGACGCTTCATAAAGGTGTTGCCACGGCGGTAACCGAATCATATTTTTCAGCTTTTCTCAAACTACAACCGCTGTTGAAGCGTTTCAGTCCAATTGATACAAAAGTAAACCAAGTGTGAATCTCCCCGTGTAGGGATCCAGTGCCAAAAATGGTTCTTTTCTTCCTCCTGCGCCAGCACCACGTTCAGTCTGCGCGCGAGTCTGGAGGGTCAGTTGGGCCCTGCCTACCAAATCATGCAGGAAGTAACATTGAGAGCGCCTCTTTTTTTTTGTTTTTTTTTGCTCTGCTCTTTAACCCGGCTTTCACGGCATTTTCCATGCAGGACATTGCCCAGGACGTTGGATGCGGCGAGAAGAGGCTGAAAGACCTTGAGGTCCAGTCTGCATCTGTGGTGAAGAACACCTCGCCCTTAGGAGCAGAGAAAATCGCCGAGGAGCTGGAGGAGCTGCGGAGGGCCTTGGGCAAGCTGAAGCTGATGAACAACGAGGAAGGGAAGGACCTTCTCAAGGCCCATCAGTCCGACAGCGCCTACCAGGCCCGGGCCAGGCAGTTGGAGGCAGATGTCCACCGGTTTCGGAAAGCCATCCAGAGGCTGGGAAGCTGCCTGGAGCCAGGAGAACAGGTGAAGAGCGCAGAAGAGCTGGAGGCGCTATGGAAGAAGTACACGGTGAGTTTCGTGGTGTTATCCGTACAGCACATGATGTCAGGACAGAGGCCTTGTGCCTCGGGGGCCGTAAGTTCATGTTAAGCAGTAATAAATTGGCACTAATGTTATCGAAGTGCCTTTCTTTCCAGCTCAAACCTTATGCACTTTGAGTAGAAGTCAGGAAAGTGTAGCGAGCATGGAACCGGGCCACAGGTATTTATTTATTTATTTAACATTTTTCTATACCGTCGTTTGGTGGGAACCGTCACAACGGTTTACATTAAGGCACATAAAAATGAAGCTAACGTATCTTAAGTTACATAGGTGCCATTTAAGGATCGGTAACATAGTTTGTAAATAATATGAATTGGTAAGTGTAATGAGTCATGTCCAATTCACATTGTAACAGTTTAGGTTACAAGATTACCTCTATCGTTGTACTTTTACCCTTTTCCTGAGCTTTAAAAGAATGAAACTTAATCTGATTAAAAATTACACACATATTGATTTTGGTTATGTGTTTGTTGTTCAATTGTTTGTACCTGCTTTCCCTTGAGTACTATTCTCTTTTCTCTTTTTGGTAAGCTAGTTTAAAAAGCCAGGTTTTTTAGATTTTTTCTGAAGGTTGTGTTGTTGCTTTGTAGTCTCAACTCTGTGGGCATGGTGTTCCAAAGTATGGGTCCTGCCAAGGATAGAGCTCTTTCTCTTACTTGTGTGAGTCTAGCTGTTTTGACTGATGGAATAGTTAGGAGTGCTTTGTTGGCAGATCTCAGATTCCTATTTGGGACGTGTACACGAAGGGCTGTGTTCAGCCAGTCTGCTTTTTCATTGTGTATTAATTTATGTATGGTGCACAGTGTTTTGTACTGAATTCTTTGTTCAATGGGTAGCCAGTGTAATTCTGCCAGGGTTTCTGTGATGTGGTCTCTTTTGCTTTTGCCGGTTAAGATTCTAGCAGCTGTGTTTTGCAATATCTGTAGTGGTCTTAGTGACGTGCATGGTAGGCCTAGCAGAAGGGCGTTACAGTAATCGGTACTTGCAAAAATCAGCGCTTGGAGTACTGATCGGAAGTTGGCGGTTGTTAGAAGAGGTTTAAGTCTTCTCAGCACCATCAGTTTGGCATATCCTTCCTTTACTTTTAGAGATATGTGTTGTTTTAAGCTTAGTTCTGTGTCAATTATTACACCGTACTTTATCTGCTAACTCTATTTTTTGGTTGTTATTGAGTATAATTGGGTTTTGAACGATCTCCGTGTTTTTTCGTTCTAAATCTATAAATTCTGTTTTCTCAATATTAATTACTAGCTCCATTTGGTTTAGTAGTTGTTTGATGATATCTAGATACATATTTACTATTTTTAATGTTTTTTCGATTGTGTCGTCAATGGGTAGTATTAACTGGATATCGTCAGCGTATATATAATGTGGGATGCCCAGACCTTGTGGATTTGTATGGGGGGTGCCGCTTCGTAGGCCAGGGATTCCGAGCAGTGGCCCTGGGGGGACGTTGTGGGGCGGGACTGAATTTTAGCCGGCAAGCGCAGACTTTGAGCGCAGTACTGCTAAAGTTACGCCCGTGAGCCTGTGGAGACCTAAAGTGGCCCTGGAATGAAGTTAATGCCCCGTGGCTTTAGCTGGGTACATGTGGGGGCAGACATGGGCGTGTCAGCCCCGCCGAATATGCGGTCGAAGATAACTTAACCCGCTCGCCGGCTCTCTGAATATTGACCCTCTGGAAAGCGAAGGGCCCCTGATTCGTCGAGTGTGGGCGCGGATGGGAAAACGACGTCAGATGAGGACACTTGTAAAGAGCTGCAAGAGTTTTAAGGGGGTCGATATTCAAAACTGGGGGTCACCTTACCTGCTTAGCTTTCTCTGGATTTCCGAAAGGTTTAGGCCTCCTATTCGGCCTGCCCAGAGTCAGCCAGCCACGTCTAGCTGGCCAGCGCTGACTAATTTATTTATTTATTTATTTATTTATTTAATATATATTTCTATACCGGACTTCACGAATAGAATTCACATCAGGCCGGTTTACATGGAACTTAGGGGGGAAAAAAACAAGAGTAACCAAAAGACAAGAAGGCTGAATCAAGCAAAGTTACATAAAACAAGGGCATAGAACTTGGGGTCTAAAGTAGCCAGGAAGAAAGGTAGAGCGGAAATTAGCAACAAATAAATGCTATATAACTGGTTATGAGATTAGAAATTATCTCATTCCTTAAGCTGAGGAAAAATTTGTAAAATTTGTAAAAAAAAAAAAAAAAAGCCCACCCCAGGAATGCCTCCAGCTGGCCCCTTTCTAACCCAGCTGCATTTCTGCAAGCTGAGATTTATGCCTGGAATAAATTTAGCTGGGTGAAGAGGAGGAATTTTGAATGGCTAAAGGTAAATCTTTTGAATATCGACCCCCTTAGTGTCCATAGAGCACGGGGTGAGGAGTCGCAGGCAGAGCCAGAGCCTGGGTTGTCTTCTGGTCTAGAGGCAGCCGCTCAACCGACTCACAAAGCCCATCCACGAACCGAGTGCCGGCAGTCGTGGTCTCTCCCTCCTCGTTTGTAGTCGTTAACCTCTTGCGGCACGCGTGTTGCCCCCCCGGACGCCGGGATTCCTGGAGGAGAGGGGTGAGAAGGCTCTTCCCGTCATTGGGGGAAATGTTTTGCAGTGTAAAAACCTCGAGCTCGGTGGAGAGCCTGTGCACCTGGGATGGGGAGGGCGGGCGTCATCATCGGATGCACACTCCACGTCAGGTGAAGCACTTCATTCTCTCTTTCATTCCTGAAGGCCGCCAGCTCCGCTCTCGCTGCAGAGGATCCCAAGGCAGAGGCACTGAAGGCTCAGCTGAAGGAGCTCTTCCGGTTTTCCCAGGATGCGCAGCCTCTCTCTGCCAGCGTCTTAGCTGCGATCCAGGAGTACCAGAGGTAATGGGGGGGCGGAGGGTCAAGGGTCAGACCCAGAGGGTCAGGAAACTCGTTTGCCCTGATGCTGAATTTCCAGCTGGTGCAATGAACGAGGAGTGAACTCGACACTGAGAAACGGTCTCAGGAAAATGTTATTTTATTTATTAATTTTTATATGCCGATGTTTCATGAGAACGTGTCACATCGGTTTACATTTGTTAACAAATATTCATTTAAAAATATTTGCATTTCCAAAATTAAATGAAAATAAATAAAATACAGCGTTTCATAATAAACTAATAAAAACAGTTAAAATAGTAAAATAATTAACAATAAAAAAAATAAAAATTTAAACAGCTAAAGATGCAGAACAGTAAGAGCAGTAATAAGGTAAATAACTCAATATAAATATTAAAAGGGATATAAAATCATTTAGTTAAATTTGTAAAGAGAAGTCAACCGAGCACCCGGATAATCCACAACAAGTTCTTCTGATCTGTGTGCTCCCAGAGCTATAAAAGTATTTCTTTATGGCAAGCAAGTTTCCAGTACCAGCCTGCAAATCGGGCACAAACCTGTAAGAACCCCAGGACTGGATCTGTAGCACCCGAGGCGTGGACAGATCCCCCCACCCCCCTCTCCGTAGGACGTGGGTGCATCGTGGAGGTGGTGCGCTCAGGTCCTGGGGGAGAGTTCAGAGGGAGGAGGGCTGGGTGCAGCTGCCGCGGTGGCTCCTGTGGACCACAGAGGAGCCTCGAGGGCTGCGACTGGAGGAGGCCCCCTATGCCGGTGAGGGTTCCCTCAAGCCTCCCAGGAAAAAAAAATGGGCAAAATGAAAAAACCGAGTCACAGAGCCTGTGAATTAGGAACCAGATTTGCTTGAGTTTCTGTTCCCCGCCACGTTGACACCTTTAGCGGTGGATCGGGTTTTTACGGTGCGCTCTCGTATGGAGGTTGGACACCGGCCTTGCCCTGTGTTCCCGTTTCCGAGCCACCCCGGTGACATCCGGGTATTTTCTCCGTTTAAGGGCCTGATGTACTAACTCCCCCCTCCCCCTATAGACACAGGAGGAGAATAAAGGTTTTAGTAAAGTCAGGGCGTAAAGGTGCAAGGTTTTTCCCCCCCAGCGATGTCATTCCAGCCTGCGCTGTCTGCTGATTTCTATTTTGAAGTGCTAGGGGGAAGGCCTTCAAGCTGTGCACCGCGGCGGAGACGGCTCTGCGGCGGCGCTTCCAGAAACCGCTGCGGGAGTTTCAGCACTGGAAGCCGGCGGCCGAGAGGCTCCTGGACGCCACGGCCGGCGCGAGCGACGCCCCGCTGATTCAGAACCTCCTGCCCCAGATCGAGGTAACCAGCGCCGCCCTCGGTTTTCCCAGCCGGGAATTTTAAAATTCCAACTCCCCCCCCCCCCCCAGTGTAGTTAAGAAATACAGCGCGCAGGAGCCCAAACGCTAATATCCGAGTACCTGGCGGCGGGGGAAGCAGGAAATGATTTCCCGGGCCTCGATCCTTTCTGTAAGCCTCCCCCAAGGTGTTGGAGCCTGACCCTATGGGCTCCTGAGGCTTTTAACGTGCACAGGCCCACGGCGGATACGGAGAAGCCCGTTCCCGGAGAGTTTTTTTTTACCCGTGTTGATCATCTCCCCGAGAGCTGCCCTCCCTCCCTCTGCCCGTCGTGGGAAAACTGGCCGCGGTGCGTCTGGCTCTGAGGTGGTTGGAACGGGCCTGGTCCTGCCGGACGCTTGCCACCAGCCTCTGATCACCCAACTCCGTTGCTGTGGTAAATAATTCCTCCCGTATAGTTTTAGAGATGGTCGGACAGACCGACATGCTCCCCGGATTGGTGTGGAGCTCAACCCTGGGCACCCCCCATTTCATTGCTATCTGCATGGTGGGGGGAGGGCAGTGCCTTGTGACCCCCCCCCCCCTCCATCGCAGGGCAGCTGTGGGAAGACTCGGGCTTTGGGGAACCAGAAGGGGGACGGGGCAGAGGCTCCCCTGTCTGTGCACTGAATCACCGAGAAGGCAGCCAGGCAGGTTTCTGCGCAGCCTGCGGTTTTTTTGTTTTTTTTTGGCACCGCGACACCCATCAGGGAGCGATTTAACTTCACCGACTCTGAGTCTATTAAAGGTATTCCTGCGCCAGCAGTCCCTGCCCGCCCCCCCGCCTCGCTGCGCCTTGTCTCAGTAGCTGCAGCCCAGCCGAAACGACTGCTTCATGCAGAGGCCGGGGCAGTGACCTAAGAAAGCTTCCTTCAGGGCTGCACAGAGGGGCTGCTCCTGGCAGAATCCCCTCGCCACTTACCCTTTGTGACTAGAAGGGCCTGTGCAGGAGGAAATGTGAATAAGCAGTTCCTTTCAGTGTGCTCCAGAGCTTCAATGACCCCCTCCCCGTCTCAAGAAAGGAGCAGATATGGGGGGTGGGGGGTCTTCCCAGGCTGCTCCCTGTTCCTCCCTGGGACCCCCAGCAGGGGTCATTCTCCAGGGCTGCACCCCCTGCGTCTCCGGTGCCCCCCCAGGAGGTGCCAGAGCGGCCGCTGCTCCCTGCTCTGAGCAGTGGTGTCCCTCCTGTCGGCCATGGAACAGGAGCAGCCTTTTGGGTGTCCTTTATGACTTGCATTATGACGAATTATTAAGACAAAAAATAACAACAGTACTGCGTATCAATGTAAGAAACTGCAGAAGCCCATGGAAAAGTAAAAGTGAATGCAGTCTGATGCATTATTGCCTGTTTATTTTTTTTTCTCTGCTAGGCCTCCCTGGAAGAGAGCTCCCGCCTGAGGGAGGAGCTGCCGCTCGTACAGCAGCAGAAGGATTTGCTGGGTCACCTGCTTGGGGCGGAGAGAGCCGAGTCTGTTCTGGAAGAGGCAGCGCATGCGGCGCATGCGACGGAGGCCCTGCATGCCAGCCTCCTGCAGCGAAAGATCCTCCTGCAGGTCCGCAGCCACCATTCCTTATCCGGGCGCGCAGAACGCGCTGTAGGCCGGAAGGGATGCTCAGCGACGACAGCCCATATTCACTGTGGGGGGGGGGGGGGTTTCCTTTACAGACGTGGTTTTCCCCCACTCTCACACTGTGATCAGAACCGGCCCTTGGCCACGTGGTGCTCTCTGCTGTGGCAAAAGGTCCCCATTCCCCCCTCTCTGTAACTTCCGAGGGGGCTCCTTCCCTTAGCTCGTTTGGAGATCTGCAGGCGGTGCGGTGGCAGTAGCTGGGAGAAGCATTGGGGGGCTGTGAACTCGCACGTGCCCATAGGTCCTGCGGCTGCCCTGCCTTTCGCACGGGTTTCCTTGGTAACAGGAAGCTTGGCTCACAGAACATAAGAACATAAGAACAGGCCATACTGGGTCAGACCAAGGGTCCATCAAGCCCAGCATCCTGTTTCCAACAGTGGCCAATCCAGGCCATAAGAACCTGGCAAGTACCCAAAACTAAGTCTATTCCATGTAACCATTGCTAATGGCAGTGGCTATTCTCTAAGTGAACTTAATAGCAGGTAATGGACTTCTCCTCCAAGAACTTATCCAATCCTTTTTTAAACACAGCTATACTAACTGCACTAACCACATCCTCTGGCAACAAATTCCAGGCCTCAGCCTGATTTTCCTACCTGCTGCCTCTGCTGGTGGAAGATCTCTAAGAGCTCTAATTTTGACACACACACACCCCCCCCCCCCCCCCCGGTCGGGCCAATGCACAGGTTACACTCCCCCTAGGGCCAGTTCTGACTGTGGCACGCTCCCATGTGATTACGAAGTCGGCATCAGGTTTCCACCCCATTGGCGCCCGCTCTCAGCAACCGAAATGTGCTCTGACACCTTGTTAAAAAAAAAACAAAAAAAACCCGCTACTGCCAGCGCAGTACAGACCGTTGTCTGATATGAAGCCCGACCCCCCCTATGCTGCAAAGACACATGGCTGGTTGCAGCGGGAGCACGCAGGATGCCGCAGGGCAAGCGTGTCATCTTCAGACCCTCTCACCGCCTGCTGGCCCTGCGCACGGCGTGAACAGATCCCCCGGCGGGTTCACGTCTCTCTCATTGTACCAGCAGGCACTCGTTCGTAAAGCAAGATGCCAGTCTGCTCTTTGCCTCCAGGCAGGGAATGGCAAGTGAAGTACAGAGTGGGCCGAGCTTGTTTTGCGGGTCGTGTTTCATTTCTGATTCATAATCCAGAGTAACCTCAGAGCAAAGCTCTTGTTACTGGCCATCCCTGACCTGCAGCGGCTTCCCCGATTAACAGCTCTTAGGGCCTCTGAGAGACCTTCTTAGGATCCTTAGGGCTCGGTAAGAAATGGAAATTTAAAAAGGAAGAGAAGGCGATAGATTTGGGGGTCTGAGCTAACGAACCGGATTTGTTATTCTGTTCAGAGCTCGATCTCTCAGAGCGCAGACTTGGATGCCACGCTGGAGTCTTTGCAGAAGAGACTGGGGGCGCTCAGGCTCGACGTGACGGCAGCGAGCGAGTCCCAGCCTGACCTGGCGGGGAAAGAGGGGAAGCTGCGGAGACTGCAGGTGAGTCCCGGTCTAAGATGGTGGCTGCACCCTCCCGCACCGGACTGACTGCGTCCTGTCTTTGCCTTGTCTAACTGTAGGTCAGCGCTTCCGCTGTTTTCTCCCGAATTTACGCCTTGAAAGAAAGGACAGACACAGTGAGCTGAACGAGGAGAGTTTTTTTTTCTGTCCTTTACGCCAGGTTAGCTCAGCGGAGAAACCTCTTTCAATGACGTGTCTGCACTTTTATCGGACCGTTCATTATGGAGGGAGCCTGATACGAATGATAAGATTCTCCCTCTCTTCCCCCCCCCCCCCTCCCCGCGGCACCTGCATGGCTGGTGCGATTCACTGCATTCCTGTACCGACCTGCCCGTGTTTTTAGCTTGTTCGGTGCTGTGTACACGTTCAGCTCTTGCAGAACCAGAAAATCATGGTTATGGTGCCGACTCCCTTTAACTGCGCTCCCGGCTCTGGCGTTGCTCCTCGCACAGCGGCACCCTTCTGGAGTACAGCCTCGCGCTCCGAGCTCCCGGCCCTGGTTACGCACCCCCCCACCCCCCACACAGCGGCACGCTGCTGGAGCACTGCCTCTCGCTGCCCGTGCTGTACTGAGCTCCCGGCCCTGACGGTACCCCCCCCCCCTCACGCAGCGGCACAGTACTGGGGTACCGTCTCCTGCCGCCCAGCACGGCATGCGTCCTTGTGGTGTGTCGCGCGGTTTCCAGGGCCGGCATCTTCTGCGAGTTACCTTCAGGTGACAGTGGGTACCGGTGTGGGCGCTGTGGGTGCTCAGTGACCGCATTGTTTTCCCCTTCTTGCCACAGGAGATCCAGGAAGAACTGCTGAAAATCGGACTTCACGTCGAGGAGCTGGAGGCCTCGGCTCAGTCACAACCCGCTCACAGGCCCAGAATCAGCCAGCTGTCCTCCGACTGCCTGGCGTTGAAGAGACTGCTACAGGTTAAGACCTGGGATGCGGGATGCACAAGCTGAGGGTCTGCGTCAGGGAGCTGGGCCGGGTCACTATAGGGAGCCATTTGCAGGAGGGGTTCGCTCAATTTGTTTTTTCCCCACCTTCCTAGGTATCCCCTGTCACTTTAGCCAGAGTAACGCAGGGCTGACTCAGAGGGAATGGAAAGGTTTTCTGTATGTCAGGCACACTGCTAGAAACATGACGGCAGAAAAAGACCGTATGGCTCATCCAGGCTGCCCATCCGTACAATTAATTTAGCTTTAAAATTCCCATCTCTCTCTCAGAGATCCTTGTGTTTATCCCAGGCTTTCTTGAATTCAGATACTGCTTTTGTCTCCACCACTTCCACTGGGAGGCCGTTCCACACATCCACCACCTTCTCTGTAAAAAAAAATATATTTCCTAAGATTACTCCTGAGTCTACCCCCTTTCACCCTCATCTCATGATCCCTCATTCTAGATCCTCCTTTCCATTGAAAAGGACTCTCCTCCTATGTATGGAAACCTTTGAGAAATTTGAATGACTCTACCATATTCCCCTGTCTCGCCTTTCCTCTAGGGTGTCCATGCTTAGATCTTTAAGTCTATCCCCGTGTGCTTTAGGACAGTGGTTTCCAACCTTTTTTATTTTGTGGCACAAGGTTCACTTCGCTGTGGCACCCCAACCACTTCCCCATCACCACTTTTTCTTTTCTCCCCCCTCTCCCCCCATCCCACTGGCATCGTCATCACCTGCCCTCCCCCCTCAACCCTTGGTACCATCACATGTCTCTTCCCTCCATTCCGCTCATATCATCTTCTTCTTCCATTCCCTCTCCCTCACCCCCTGGCATCATCATCCCTCTCTCTCTACCCCTAGCATCATCACTTTCTCTTCCCTCTCCCTCCACTCCTCGTGCCAATCACCTCTTCCCTTTCACCCCCCCTACCATCACCTTCCCTCTCCCTCACCCCCTGGCATCATCACCTTCCCTCTAATTTCACTCCTCTCCCCCACCACCATACTCATCATCATAATCTTCCATCTCCCTCACCCCCTGTCATCACCTTCTTTTCCCTTTCCCTCCACCCCTTGGCATCACCTTCCCTCCCCCTCTCCTTCCCATCCCCACCAAGCATTATCACCTTCCCTTCGCTCTCCCCCACACCCAGCGTCCCCTGCCTCACCCCACCCCCAATCCTTGCACAGAAGATGTCTGTCAGCAGGCTCAGCGAGTGCTGCTTCTTCCTCCTTTGCCAGCTTCCCTCTGCAATCTGAACTGCAGGGAGCCAGCAGGTTTCATGAGACTCCAGGAGCCGGGGCAGTTTGTGTTGCAGAGGGGAAAGCAAAAGCAGCTGCCGCTTAGTGCTGCTCTCCCGCGCCCCCTGCTGGTGGGAGGACATGAGACTGCAGCTGCGGCACACCAGTAGGAGAGGCTGCTTTAGAGCAAAGACCGCCGATCGTTTTAGTAGCCTCCCTCTGGACCGACTCCATCCTGTTTATGTCCTTTTAAAGGTGCGGTCTCCAGCGCTGTACACAGTAGTCCCAGTGAGGTCTCAACCAGGGACCTATACAGGGGCAATATCACCTCCCTTTTTCTGCTGGCCAGACACAGGTGCGGGAGAGTCTGTTTGCTCTGAAGCTTGGAGAATGTTTTCTTTACTTACATGCCCACCGAGCAAATGCCCTCTGCCTCCCGAGCCCACCTAACGTGGAGCTGACAGGAATAGCTGGACACCGGACCGCAGACCCCAGGCCCTTCTCAGCCTCTGAGCTGAGACTGAGAGCCGGGGTTAGACGGAGGGGCAGGGGAGCAGGTTGATGAGAACCCTGCCAGCTCAGACCAGCTGAGTATACCCACACCCAGCCTAGGATTAAACCCCCCTGCAGGAACCAGTTCTTCTGCCTTACTGTGCTCTCATCTCAACACTGGCAGGGGCGAGATGGGGCGACGCTCTGCCTCCACGGACAGTCTGGCAGATTCTTACTGCGCTTCCTCCTCTCCCTCCTGCTGCTGTTGCTTGTACTCTTCCTTCAAATCCGTTTGCTCTGCAGCTGAAATCCTCCCGTTCACGGCTCCTCGAGGGATGTCCTCTCACTCCGGTTTTGGAAAATGGCGGCGTGTTTGCGTTCCTGTGCTCCGGGGGAATAAAGGCCACTTAAAAAAAAAAAAAGAAGAAAGGTGCAGGCCCACGTTCCGTGGTGATATTTTGGTTTTATCTTGAAGTTTGTAGGGTAAAAGCAGGGCGGGAGCTGATTGTGTGGTTGAATAGCTGGCGAAATCTAACCACGCAGTGTGTATGGCGGTAAGGTTATCCGGCAGGGGTGGAATATCATGCTGACCAACCGAAGGCCTGATCCACTGAGGCTTTTCTCCTATTCTGTTTCTATGGGAAATGATCGTCATGAATCGAGCCCTCAGTCTGAAAGTCCTTCCTGGGAGCTTCTCTGATCTGGCCCCTCTTTTCTTCCTGCAGCTTATGGTTTTAACCTCAGAAACGTTGCAGATTAGAGGGTCCATTTCTCTAGTGGGGTAGATTTATCTAGCTGAAGCTCAATTTTAGCAGGGTAAGGCTCAATTTTAGCAGGGTAAGGCTGTGGAGTCCAGGGTGGCCAACTGGCTCCAAATTCTCAGGATAGGCCAATTTTATTTATTATATTCTGCTTTTCAGCACGTCAGAGTGGATCATATTCAATTAGTGTGGGTATTCCCACAATCTTAAGGTTGTACCTGAGGCAACAGAGAGTAAAGTGACTTGCCCAAGGTCACAAGGAGTGGCAGTGGGATTTGAACCCTCATTTCTGGGCTTTGTAGCCTGCTGCTCTAACCTCTATGCCGCTCCTCCACTCTGGCCTTGGTTTTAGCTCACAGCCTGCAGGAACTTGTAGTCTTGCTTTTCTTGGGGAAATCAGAAATCAGAACTATAAGTTCCTGCATGCAACAGGGTAAAACCAGGGCTGGATCGTCCTGCCCTGAAAATCTGGAGCCAGCTAGCAACCCCTATCTGTGAATCACTGAATCAAGTCGCCTCTTGCAAATATTGAGTGCCACCTGGTGGCAGCTTTCAGAAATGCAGGCTTGCATGGCGTTATGTTCGGGACCTGAGTTTCAAATGAACACGGCAATTTTCAGATTTTTTTTTTCTGGCCTCTCTTAACAGTGGGAAATCATAAAAATTTTGTTTTCTCTCACCAGGTTTGCTGACTTTTTTTTTTCTCATTGTTTTTGTCTGATCTTCCTCTGGTTTAGGTGAAAATAAGAATGTGTAAGCAGGCTGTCAGCGAGCACCAGGCGTTCAAGAAGAGGCTGGCGGACCTGCAGCGGTGGCTTGTGGCGACCTCGCAGAAACTCGAGGACATGGAGAAGACCTGGGAAGAAGAAAAAGAAGAGAACAGCATGAGGGAAGCTGAGGTAAGAAGCCCTCAGCACGCAGCTATTCTCAAGCCGGTCCTTGAGGCCTGCTGAGGTGGTCAGGTTTTCAGGATATCCACAGTGAGTGCGCACGAGCAATATTTGCATGCACTGTCTCCAGGGTTGGGAAATGTTTAGTAGATGATGGCAGAATTAGACAGAACGGTCCATAGAGTGTGATGATGATCAGCAAGGTGTCCCTCCTTATCCAGGACAGTCTCTTTAATCTTCATTATTTGTGCTCCACGTTCTTGGGTAGAGGGGCATACAAGATCCCCCTTCTGGTTCTCTCCTGCATGCTCCTTGTGGATATCCTGAAAACCCGAGTGGCTAGAGGGGCCCTAAGAGCTGAGACCATCATCGCACTATCCCGGTGGTTCCCAAAACTGTTCTGTCTAGTTTTCAGGATAGCCACAAAGAACGTGCTTGACATCTATCTGCATTCACCATTTTCATTGTATGCAAAGTTGTTTTTCCCCCCATATTTTAGGACAGCCTGAAAACCCAACTAGATATGGGGTCAGGGTCAGGATTGTAGGCCAACAGAGAGTGGAATCCAGCTCACACTTCCCCCTCCAAACCCGAACTTAAAACGTAATGAGACAGATATTCAGCCACAATCCAGCTGAGAAAGTTAGCTGGATAAACATATCCAACTAACTTAGCCAGGGTATTCAGTGGCACAGCCGCACTGCTGAATACACTCGGCTATCTAAAAGTGAGCCAGATACATTTTTCTGCTTAACTTTAGACCTGCTGAATATTGGCACTTATCCAGCTAAGGTGGCCGGATAAGTAGCCTTGCCCCAGAACGCCCCTATCCCGCCCACCACTTAACCAGATAAATAAACGCAGCGGAATGTTCAAACAGTGCCACTTAGCCAGAGAAGTCTGAATTTATCCAACTAAGCGGCACTGGATCTTGACCTCAGCGTTTCCAGTTCCAGTGGAGATGATTCGGTACAGCTAAACGTTACTGGCTGCCCTGCTGGCTAATTTCCCTAAAGCTAAATGAGCATACATTGATCTTAATATTGAGGAGATGCTACTCCAAGATTTCCTCCTTGCATTCCCTTATTTTTTTTTTGAGATAGCTTTGAATTAAAGCATATTCCCAAAGCACTGTCAGAAGGAAGGTTCAGTGTGAAGGACAAACCAAGGACAAATCCAGCAGTCCAAAAACCCATGGCAAGCTTGCCCCAGGTTGTACAGGGAAGGTCGAAGGCGAGCCTTGAATTCACGTCCCAGGATCTCTGCTGACTCCGAGCCCAGGGCGGTCACCGCCGGGCTACTCCCACCTCATTCCCCTGACCCCTCCCCACCCCCCCTCACTTTCAGGATAACACCCAGAGCTCCCGGTGCTGGCTGTGACGTGTGAGAGCGCCGCGCAGATTCTCATCCTGACCTCTCTGCCTCTCAGAGCCTGCTGGCCGACTTCCGAGACAGAGAGCTGCAGCTGCACCGGTTGGAAGCCGAGGGCCAGGCCGTCGCGGACAGCTCGTCTCCTGCGGGGGCAGCGCACGTCCAGGGACAGCTGGAGCAGCTGAGGGAGCCCTGGGACTCGCTCAGGGCGCGAGTGGAAGCCCTGGCAGGGTAACTATTCATTCACTTGTTTTGTTAGCCTCCCCCGCGCTGTAAACCAGGCTCACTTGAAAACATAAAATAGATAATACTGGAAGACGCTTAACGGGGATGAGCTAGCAAGGTGTTCTCCTGTTCTTAGAGTTTATTGTCAAAACGGTACCCCTGAGGAATGGGGCAAAGGGTCTAAAGCCATCACAGACGGTTGTGCATCGAGATACTGTTTCAGGAGTTGGTTGCTTTTAAATACTCTCTTGTCTGTATCCAAGTGCTTGACTTTGGCTCTGATACTCTTTGCTTTCTGTAGCCTGAACTTTGTGGGGCAGGTATTCAGCTAGCTAAGTTAGCCACTTTATTATACACCCCTGTGTCCCACCCACCACTACTTACCCAGATAAAAGGTTCTCTGGCTAAATGGTGGTCACCGAACGGGACCGAATATTCAGCCGCCATCACTTAGCTGGAGAAGTGCCTACTTATCCGACTAAGTAGCACATAATATCGGCCTCTCTGTCTTTTACTTCCTCCCGTGCCCGCTCCGCTCTGTCTCCCTTCTGTCTCCCTTCTGTCTCACACGGCTTGGACAGTCCTGTGTATAATACGGGGGATGCTGGAGCCGACCAGGGCTCTTTAGCTTAGAGAAGAGATGGCCAGGGGAGGATGCAATTAAACCGTACAGGCCTATCGGTGGACTCATCCGGGAATTTATTTTTTACCCTGGACAAAAGTAATGTGGACCCCCTTCTCAGGCTAAGGGGCAGTAGATTTTAGCACTGCAGGAGAGGAGGCGAGATCAGACAAGTTACGCAACATTTTGCCAGGGGAGGCAGTCACGGCTGCAACTCTGAGGGGGGGGTCCACGTTCCGTGGCATTTAGCAGATAACTTCTGAGTTATCCGCTAAATCCCGACTTTGGAATATTTCCACCGTTTATCCAGCTAAGCTTTAAAGTTGGCCGGAGAACGTAGGGGGGCCTGCCGGGGAGGGTCGTGCCGTAGAGCCGTCCTCAGTTTAGCCAGATAAACTTTAAGGCAGTCGGGTGTGTTCAGTGGCGCCAAAGGTAGCCGGATAACATGGGCCTCGTAGCAAGACGGGCCAGACTTGTAGCAGACATTGCCTGGTCCCATGATGGGAGTTAGACTTGGGGGAAGGAAGATGATCCGGGGACTCGAGCTGCTCCGCTTATTTGGGGGTGAAGCAGATCGGTCATTGCCGGAGAAGGGGTTGGGCTACAGGTGCCCGGTGGCTTCTCTCTGGCCCTGTACCGCACAATGAGAGCTCTTAGGCAACCAGAAGAACGCTCAGCCCCCTGGACTGCCGTCAAGATTTTTGCAATACATTTATCTGAATTAATTAGCTTTGTGTGTTGTTAGTATTTGTAATTGTAATAGCTCAGATGGATTTTTCTCACTGTTTTATTATTTTTTTTACTCGCCTTGGGGTTCCTCGAACGATAAGGTGAGAAATCAGGTTTGACTAAATAAATAAACTCTACACCCGCTTTTTCATTTAAATTCTGTGTACTGTGACTGAAACCCAAGGTTTACTGATTCTCTTTTTTTCTGTTGTTGCCTGCTTTCCATACCCTAACCCTCCTCCCCGGACGGTGTGCAGCGCAGCCTGAATGTGGCTCACTGCGGCCCACGTTTTGTGGCACCGCAGTGGAAGCTCGTGGGATAGCGGGGCCCGAAACTTTCTCTGACACCTCTGTGTTCTCTTCTGGCTTTCAAGCATCCTCTGGAAAAGGCAGCAGGAGCGAATGGCAAACGATCCGGGGAAGATCTGGGCCGTGTCAGACGGCCCTCCCCAGGTGGACCAGCTGAGCCCTCCCTTCGCGGATGCGATGGATTCTCTCAACCCAGGACAGGGGGGAAGTGCCAAGGATGTAAGAAAGTCTTCTCTGTGTCCCGGAACCTCTTCCCTCCAACCCCTAGGAGAGGAAGAGAAAAGCATAAGTGAATTAAAAAAAAAAAAAAAGGCTGTCCGGGGCCGCCCCAAAGAGAAAGCCCTTTAAAATGGGATCTGCCCAAGGAGAGAGAGATGCTAAAGAGACGAGAAGGGAGCCCGAGTGACTCCCGACACATCGCGGCGGTTCCCAGGCCTGGTCGGGCCTTGACTCACCATTCGGTCGGGTTTGTCAGGATATCTGCAGCGGAATATGCATAAAACAAATTTGCATATCCTGGGTCTCCACCGCATGCAGATTTGTCTCATGAGTGTATTCTGTGGAGTTCATGAAAACCCGCCTGGCGGGGGTGGTTGTAGAAATATTCAGTAGTTTTGGAAGCCTCTTGGGTCTTTAGCCTGCGTTCAGGTCTCTAAGGGGGCCAGGGGCGGCCCAGCCTGCCTTATATTTTGCTCTTCAGTGAGGACAGCAGAGCCCAGACCGGGGGGGGGGGGGGGGGGGGGGAGGGGAAGGGCGTCCATGCTACATGGTGCAGGCATCTGAAACGGTTTTCTGTTTTGTTTTTGTTTTTCAGAGGAGTTCGGGAGCGGAGAGGAGCACGGTTGATTACCCGAGGCTCATGAAGGATTTTGAAGAGTGGTTGCGGGGGGAGAGCGCCGAGCTGACTGCCATCCTGCGGGACGGAGCCTCCTCGGGTGGCGACGACGACGATCTCCAGGCGCAGCGCAGCAAGCTGCAGGTGAGCGCCACCCCGCGGGGGGCCCCCCGAGTGTGATCGCACCGCTCCTCGCTGACCCGTCGCCCGCCCTTGCCCTCCGGTGCCGCGCAGGTCGGCCAGGATAGGCCGCGCCCTGATGCAGAGGTGCGATCCCCCACGAGGCAGTGTGGGAATTAGCCGTCGCTGCAGACTTTTTCCCACTGACCCAGGCGCTTGGCACCAGTGCGAGTTGTCGCTTTGTAAATTTCTCCTCTCCGTGCCATCCGTGGGCGTGATGAAGCACAGGGCTCGTGATCGGAGGGGTATTCAGGACTTTCGTTATTAGTTGACTGTCGGCAGCGACCTTCAGGCTAAAACTGAAGGTCTCTCAAACTCCTCCCCACAGCCAGGCGCCGTCAGTTGACTAAACGTCATAATTGGCTCCTGTTGGTCCCCGTGAGAAGGATCCACAGAATCGCACCCATCTCCTCCTTAGACATGACTTTGGCTGATAGTCTATGGACTAAACTTTTAAAACGAGAATGTCGCAGGCCATCACCCCGGTGCTAGGGAAGATTTAGAGCCCGGGCTCCCGCTGTGATCGCCGTAGGCGCGCGGAGGAAATATTGCACATTGTGTGCAGACAGAATCCCACAGGGTGACGCCAGGCATGCGTTTCTCCCGCCCCGGACTGCCGACTCCGCCCTCTGGCTGAGGAACAACAGCCTGGGCTGGCGGGGGCCCCTGCCCGCACGCTCCCGAGGCTCGCACTAGCAAGAAATAATTTAATTAGGAGATGGTTCTGTTCTGACAGGCCGCAGCGTCTTCTCCTGCGGTTTTAATCGGTCAGGGCCGATCATATTTGTTCTCCGTCCCGTAATAGGTTTTTTTGACCCCGTGCAGCATGCATGTTTCTAAGGCTGAATTTTCAAAGCCCCTTTACCCCCGTAAATCGACCGTCTGAAGATTGCCTTCCCTTGGCGCGGTTAAAAAGTCTGCGCGCCGTTCTTGTAGTCACGTTGAGGGGACGAGCTCCCAGGGGTCTGCCTTCAGTGTAAAATACCGCAGAGATTTCATCCTTTTCGCTGGCTTGATTGAGCAAAGTCAGGCGGTTGCTGGATGTGTCCTCGAGAATGTGTAGAAATAAGGGTCCACAAAACTTTGTATGCGCCAAGGATTTGTGACGAGCTTTCAAGAGCTGGGTTTCTTTCGTGAAGCAAAGATTGCATTGTGGCTGCCATGTTTAGTCCAACTCTGTTTCTTTAGATTCCGCTGTTTACCTTCAGGTATTGCCCTAGCCCCAGAGGGTTCACAGGCTAGCAGGGTCATTCGTCAAATTGCGTTATGGCGTTATCGCGGGCGTTAGGGCCCTAACGCCAAATACGCATGCAATAAATAACGCATCGTGGGACGCGTATGCAGATTTTAAAAATTTTGTCAATAGGGAATTGTTGGGGTGGAGTTTATGAAAATGAGGGGTGGCTAACGTTACGTGCGATAGCTTAACGCACGCTATCGTGGGATTTAAACGCTAGCAATAACCGCGCCTTTTTTTTTCCCCTGACGTTATGGCTGCGATAGCTGTGCATTACGACCGAAACAGGATTTGTGATAAATATCGCAAATCCCATTTTGGGCAGGGAGAAGGGAGACACAGATATTAGTCACCTTTTTATACCACTGTAAGAGGAGCCATTCCGGACGCGGGGTGAGGTTTTGGTGGCATGCTAGGTTTTGGGGGGGGGGCGGTTTTACATGCACAGTCGGAGGTACGAACAGCACAGTACACAGCAGTGACGATTTGTCTACTGTGCTATTCGTACCTCCGACCGTGATTGTGAAACTGCCCCCCCCAAACCCTAGACCATCCCCAACACCTCATCCAGAGTTCAGAACGGCCCCTCTTACAGTGGTATCAAACGTTTACTTAAACGAGAGCCTTATAAAGAGTCTCTGTCTCTCTCATCTGACACTGTTTGCACGGCTCAGCGACTCATCGGGACACCATGCTCTGCCATTTTGCAAAATCTTGAGTGCCTCATGGCTGTCTGTTGTGGGGGATCTGCTCTTTCAGAAGCTGCGCTCCCGGTTACCAGACGGACAGGGGCGCTTTGAAATCCTCCTTCAGCTGCGGCCGGTCATGGGGATTGCCGAAGACCTGCGGCTGGAGGACCTGCGCTACCGCTGGATGCTCTACAAATCCAAACTTAAAGACGCCAGTAACATGTCGGTAAGAGCCATGTGGGAAGGGTGGGGAAGCTCATTCCAGTTGAATGGTGGGAGCTGAATTTGTAAGTCAGAGGGAGGGAAATACAGACCTTACAGGATATCTAGGGAACCCCCTTCACGATGAAGGAGAAAGTGAGCTCACTGATGCCGATACATCCCGTCGGTCCCATAGCCTTGGACTCGTTCCTTGTGCTGTTGGGCAAATGACGCTCGTTCAGTGCCCGCCTGCTGCCGTTAGATCCCTGATGGAAGTGCGCGCCTTGTACAGAGCGAGGGGAGGCAGGAGGGAGCAGGGAAAGGGTGCCCGCCGCGCCAGGCTCCGCACAGAGGCTGCACGCGGTGCCGAGGGGGAGCTGCCGACGAAACGTTTCAGCCGCGCTTTGCAGCTGGTGGATCGGGTGCTGGTAACCGCCCAGCGGTCTGTCAGATTTGGCGTCATTTGCCACACAGCACAGTGGTTTTGGCGTTGCGGGGGGGGGGGGGAGGGTGTGTGGCAGGTTTTCAGAGGAGCCCCAGCACAGCGGCTGCGAAGCTCTGCGATTGTGGGCTGTAGTGACTGCAGAACCCCTGTGTCTAAGCAGGAGAGTTGAGGCTGGAAATCTGAAAGGCAGGACAGAGCCTGACTAAAAGTGCTGTCAGGTAGCAGAGCCCCTAGGTCGGTGGTCGCCAGCCTTGGCCACTCAATGAACTTCTTAGGCATCGGGCCACATCCCAAACGGCATTGTCTTCTTAACCATCCAATAAGCCAGACTTCCTGCTTTAAATACCCCTGGTGTAGAGGAGCCTTGCTGAGAGCCCTAAAGAGCTCCAGCTGGAGGTTGGCTCGGCTCAGAAGCTCTAACGGGACATCCCATTGGATGGTAGAGGACAGGGGCCAGCAACGGTTTTGGACAGAGTGCAAAAAAAATAGCAACACCCGCTCCCAAGATGTTGGAGAGCCAGAATTAGGGAGGGAGAGATGTTGCTGACAAGAAGCCGGGAGCGGGGGGAGTTTGTGGAGAAAAGTGAGGGAGGTAGGGGGAGACCTGGTTGGCAAGTGGAGGTTGCTGGGGAGGGGACTTTGCCGGAACAGATGTTGATTTTTTATTTTGGCAGAGGAGAGTGTGGCCCCCTCCCCATGGCCCCTGTCTGCCCGCACCATCTTTGCGCCGGCAGCACCCACGTTTTCTGAGGCGACGGGGCCGGCGCCGGTGGTGCTGATCTCGTTCCTTGTAAGATTAGCTCACCGAGGAGGCGCCAGTCCACCAGTTCTGCACGTGAGAAGGGTGCCGGGGCACAGGTATCTGCCGGTTGGGTGCAGAGGATTCTGTCGAGCAGCGGTGTACCACCGCACGCCGGGGCATTGCCAGCCCCTCCCGGCATAGAGCAGAATGGAGCTAGGGAGTCTTGACTGGCAGTCTCTGCCCAGGTTATCTGAGCAACTGCAGCTAAGTGAGGAGACCTTTCCACTTTATTTATGTAAAAAAAATGCAGATCTCTCCTCGGCGGGTAACAACAATGCACACCTAAAATTCAATTAAAACACTACACATAAAACACCAAGAACATAAAAACAAAGGAAATTAATAACAGAAAAATACATGTATCATAAGATTAAAAAAAAAGTCACGAAAGTAAAACTTAATGCAACCAGCCTTGAAATCAGAAGGTACAAGGCATATTCTGTCTGGATGTTACCCAGATTTCAAGCCTACTCCTTAAAACAAGCAGTTTAAACAGAGCTCACCTAATACTGAATAAGATAGATCACTGCTGCTGTTGCTGAAGCAATACAGATAAGCTTCAGCTTCTCCGTCTGTTTCTAGCAGCCAGGAAATCTCACCTTGATTATTCAGAGAGAGCCTGAGTTAAAAAGGTGTCCCTTCAGCAGCTTCTGGAGCTAAATCTTTGATGTTTCGGCTTTGAGATCCTCTGGCAAAGCGTACCAGCCACCCCGAAGATTTGCTCCTGGCATTCAGCTGATCTATAATGAGCTTTACTGAAGATGCAGCGAGTAAACAGCGAACAGAGGATCTCTGTGTTTAAGATGGGCGATATATTTTTAAACTGAATTTCAAACATCTAGGTGCCAGATTAGTCCAGCTTTAAAAACTATCATTAAAATTTGAAAATTCCCCAGGCTGCATTCAAGGAGCAAAGCCGAGGGTCCACTGCAAACTATTTATTTGCAAGCATCAGTAAAGCAAAAGCCGTGTTTGACCAGGCCCTGCCAGAAAAGCACGAGCTTTGCTTCCTTCTGGGTTTCATGCCTTGCCGGGCTCGGATCCTCTGCTCCAGAGTCGGCAGTTTGCCTCTCCTCTCTGGCTATTCTGGAAGTTGTTTGGCTGCAAGCTTTACAGATCATTCAATTTCACTCTTCTTTTTTTTCTTTTTTGACAGTCTCTCCAATCTGTAGATGGCCCAGGCGATTCAGTGAAGGTATCGCATTCTTTTTACTGTTTTGTTTTTTTTCCCCCACAAGATTACCAAACAATACCGTTCAAGAAGGCAGCGGGGGGGGGCATGTGCGTGCACTTCAGTGCAGAGTTTGCCCATTCGTTTGTGTGTGGAGTTTAAGCGGAGTGCCCATTTGATTCGTTTCGGTCAGGTTCATGCCAAGCTAGGTGGCATATTCGGACAAGTCACTGGCAGCCCCCAGACTGAGACAAATTGTGCCGATTGCCCCTGGGGTGAGAGAGAGCGCATTGCTTTTATCCCACAGCCTGGTCCCATTGGCCCATCGGTTGGCTGAAGGGGGACAGGCTGCACGGATTGCGATGCTGACGGGCTTTGCCCTGCCGCCCTGTTCCCAGGCAAGGTTTTCCTCCCTCTTATTTCGTTAATCCAGCAGTTTCCTCCCTCTCCTTTATACCTCCGGCTCAGTCAGGACCAGGACTGGGATCTGCCGCCATGCGCCTTCGTTCGCAGCTACCCCCGGGTTATTTTCCCCCCTATGGTAATAGACCCTCCCACCCGCTGCTCTGGTCATTGTAGCCATGGTCCGGAGGCCGGAAGCCATGTGCCAGGGGTTCTTCAGAGACTCTGCACCACGGGGGGGGGGGTGTAAACCTGGTCACCAGACATCACTGTTAAGTAACGACCATGGTTCCCACAACTCCCATCCCAGCCAGCACGGGGAGCAGTGATTGAACCAAGGATCTTCCACAGGGCGCGCAGATCAATGTCTCTGCCCGGCAGGCCCCGGTCCTAAAATGCCACCATTGCGTTTCCTTCTCTCGTGACTGGTGAAAGCCTCTCTCTCTCTCTCTCTCTCTCTTTTTCCTGTGTTACAGACGAGGCCGGGCCGGACGTGCGCCTTCCTGCAGCGGGTCTGCTGTGCCGCGCTCCCGCTCCAGCTGCTGCTGCTGCTCCTGCTTCTCCTGGCCTTCCTGCTGCCCCTGGCGGAAGAGACCCACAGCTGCACCCTCGCCAACAACTTCGCCCGCTCCTTTAAGCTGATGCTGCGATACGAGGGCCCTCCGCCGACGTAACCCTCCTCAGCGTGTGGCGAGCCGAGCCCGGGGGCTCTGCTCAGAAAACGGATACTGGCCCTGCCCCCCCCCGCCTGTACGGCGACCCTCTGCCTCGAGGAGCCTCTAAAGGTCACGGGGGACACCATCTCAACTGGAACTATGGGCAAATGCACTTATTCAAATTTTGGTCTACATAAATGTTGTATTTAGTGAAGCCGAATTCAGTCTTTTGGGCTAACATGGGCCTTTCTTCATAAGGGATGTGGTTCAGAGACTGAAGCGGTGAACTAGAAACCAGGGCAGTTCCTCAGGCTCTTGTGTTCCAGTCTTGCTCTCAGGATTGCCTGCTCATTCCATTTTTTTTTGTTCCAGAATGATCCAGGCCTGGTTTTACCCCGCTGCAGGGAGAGGAAGGAAGCTGTAAGCCACCAGAACTGCGAGCCCAAAGGGGTAAAAACCAGGACTGGATCACCTGGAAAAGTGGACTTGACTCTCTTTAGCGCAGCCTTGGGATTTTTTTTTATTTATCTATTTTTTTTTATTAACTTTATCTCCCTGTGCCTCAGGTTGCCTGACCATTCTCAAGGAGTGGTGATAACGTTTTTCAGTCTCTTTCCCCCTTTAGAAGCCGCCAGGCCCAACAGACGCCAAAACTGGCAGCTGGACATTAAAAATTGAGTTAAAACGATAGAATAAGAAATATATTTTAAAAACTCCACGGCTGGTTTATCTGTGCCAGCCTCTTTCCTGGTTCTGGTTTTATATTATGCATACTTTTTTTTTTTTTTTTTTTTTAATCATTTTTTTATTAACTTTTGTTTAGTGTAGAGTATTTAAGGGCAGATTTTAAATGTCCGGCACGCGTAAATCCCGGCCTTTACGCGCGTGGCCAGGCATTACGCGCGCCGGGCGAATCTTCCATGAGGCCCGGCCACGCGTGTAAAGGCCGGGGACGCGCCCAAGTGCCGGGCCTCTTGGAAGGGGACGTGCCGGAGGGCGTGTTTTGGGAGGGGCGGGCTGGGACAGCGCCATTGTTCGCTGTCCAGGAGCCTCGTGCGCCGGCCAGCTGCCGGCGCGTGCAAGTTACTTCAGATTGGGCCCTGAAGTAACTTGTAAAATAAAAGCTAATAACATTTTAAAAAAGGTTTGAGTGAGGGGGAGGAGAGGGAAAGGGAGGTTAGGGTAGGGGGGGGGGTAGGAAAGTTCCCTCCCAGTCCGCTCCTAAATTGGAGCGAACTGGGAGGGAACTGGGGAAGGCCCCGATGCGTCACCGCGTGAAAATCGCCAAAATGTAGCCTCCCCTTGCGCACACGCCGCCCCCGATTTTGTAACACGCGTGCACCGGTGGGCGCGTGTTATAAAATGGCGTGTCCGTGTGCGCGCGCCGGGTAGCGTGCGCAGATGGACACGCGCACTTATTTTTAAAAAAATCTACCCCTTATTGTTTCCTGCTGCAGTTACTGGGTTATCAGAGTAGAACAGAAACTCTTTTTCCTGCCTGTTCATACGTCTCGGGAGAACCTTACTGCCGATTCTGTGATGTCATTACCCCATTTTTTTTTTCCCAGTAGCAATAGGGGAAGATACAAAGAGGTCACTTCCGGAGCTGACCTTCTAAATTGGCCCGTTTTGAAATTCTACTAGGGCCCAGTCCCTAAAATTTAGGCTCCTGGTTTCACAGTGCTTTAAATGCAGGCGGCTACAGGGGCAGAGTTGGACAGGGGTAAGCGAAGTTCAGGGCTTAGCACTGATTGTCAGCTTCGGACACTTAACCTAAGAAGCTAAATCTAGCACATGAATAGCAACCCTCAGCTTGATTTTTTTTAATATATCTGCCTTAAAGAGTTTTAAAACAAAAAGAAAAGCACCGAATTGGTCCATTTGAGACCTGAGATCATGGCTGATGTGGACAAACGTGATCCCTGAAAGCTGCGGTTACTGAAACGCTGCTTGGGGAGCTGTCGGCCGTGTCCGACCTAACAACAATCTAGACAAAAGCATCCGGTTTCCAGCAGGATGGCAGGAACGCTAGTAACAGTTTTCCGCCTGCCTTTCCAAAGGATGCTCACGGCAGCTACCATTAAAAAAAAAAAAAAAAGGTCCCTTCCCTGGAGAGCTTACTATCAGACAGGCCAGTGCAATAAGGTACGCCCAGCCTAGTGCACGGGTTTACTTGCGGCTGGGTGAAATGATAGCGTCCGATGCAGCAAGGAGATTAGTGCATCTGAAACGCACGCCCTAACCAGAGCGTGTCGGAGAGCGCCCATTGCATTTAAACTGCAAGCAAACGAAGACATTCGCTATTACCACCAGATGCAGGAAAGCGCACCCAAAGGCTGGGCACCCAACACACATTTTATTCATGCTGGAAAAGTAACTCCAGCGCTGGATGCACAGTAAAGGTTACTCCCAGTCAGGGGCTGATAAGAAACAAAAAGCGTGGCCCTCTGTGTTACGATAAATGTGCCTTTTGTATTAGATTTAGTTATTTGGGGGTAGAACAGGCATTGCAGATTTCTGTAACTTCACGTAAGCGATGCGCTTTTGCTGGGGACGCACAGTTTGGACGTCCGAGCGCCCGATGCAATAAACCTTTGAGTGCCAGACAGCCACATTCCTCCCCAGCGCGCCCGTTTGGATTTCTTTCTCATTAGAATATCGCATCGGGCGCCCGGGGGGGGGACGTGGACGCTCGCGCGTTAGGGAAACGGGGAGCTCACAACGAGTGCCCGTTTTTTTTTTTGTGCGTTTCTTAGCGCATCGCCCTGTAAGTGCGGGGGCACCTGAGGCAACTGGAGATAAAGTGACACAAAGAGATTGGACCTCTGGTTTATCCAGCTCTCTGCCCATTCGTTGCTGTAACCACCAGACCACACCGCCTCGCTGGGCTCCGTCATCGCCGCAGCTGATTGTTTCTGTTACACAAAACTGGAAAAGAAAATAGCACCAATGTTCAGAGAGAGAGGGTTGTCCTTGACTATTTCTCTGCCCTGGATGTACAGTATAACATTATTTTATCTCTTTGCCCACCGTATAACATAAAGCAGTTTTTGTTGGGCTTTTAATATCAAAGGTTAAAGGCTCAATTCCATGTGCGCTGGTACTTTAAATGTCTGAAATAGTCCCAGTTGTAAATGACCCTGTATGGGGGAAGAGCCCATGTTAGCCGGGGGGGCGGGGAAATGCAGCTTTAACATTTTTATATATTTATATGTATGAACATATTTATATTACATGTACATTTCTGAGGGGAGAATAACCATAAAACCACTTTAGAAATATAATTCTGTGCATAGGTAGAGCGATCATTCTACGGGACAGAGTTGTCAAATGTTTTCTCCTGTGAAAAAAAACCAATTGCACTGGATTTATCCGTCTGTATTTTCAGTGCAAAACTGAGGCAATCTTTGCGATGGAGCAGAACCTTCCTAAATCCATCCTTAAAAGTATTTTGGGGGCCTCTGCTTTCCACTTTAATAGCTGCCGTTGCACAGGAAAAAAAAAAAATCAGATTTTTTTTTTTTTTTGGTTGTCACACACGGGGCAGATCAGGAACGTCACCTCCGGGCCCCCTTCCCGTCTTTTATACCCCTTCCTCCAGCACCCGCTGCTCGCTGCCGTCAAGGACAGGACACCGGGGCAAGATGGGCCTGAGGCCTTCTCCCGAGCCCGTCCTCTTTCTTAGAAAGTGCGACGCCTGTTTCAGAGCGACGCAAAGTTAGAAAACGCCGCGGTGAATTATTTGCAACTGACAAGCGAAGAACCGTACTGAGCTTTTAGATATATATTTTTCTTTTCCTTGTTGCGCACCAGCTCCACCCTCCTGTGCGAGGGTCACTCTGTTCAGGAGCGATGGAGCCCGCTCAGCCAAACTGACCATCGCTGGGGTCTGCGTTCACCTCACGCCCTGCCTCTCCCTGGTCACTCATGTGCAAGAGCACCCACTCCCCTGTGCAAAATGTAAAAAGGGAGGTTAATGAGACTTTTTCATGTTTCAGGCAGCGACCTGCTTGAGCAAAGGATTACTTAGGTTACTCTCGGGCCATAAGAAATCACTGGTGTGACCAGTCTGCAGCTAACAGAACTGATGGACTTCTGTTGTTTTTTTCAGACAAACTATGGTACAGTGAGGGAAGGAGGCTAAATAAAGATCAAACCTTAATCCCAAGAGGATTCTGGAGATGACTTTTCCTAGTTCTAGCTTCCAGTCTATTGAAAATCATAGAAACATGACAACAGAAAAAGACTGTATGGCCCATCCATCCAATTAATGTAGCATTATAACTCCCATCACTCCCTTAGAGATCCCCTGCATTTATCCCATGCTTTCTTGAATTCAGATACTGTTTTTGTCTCCACCACCTGCACTGGGAGGCCGTTCCATGCATCCACCACCCTCCCTGTAAAGTAATATTTTCCAGGATTACTCCTGAATCCTCCCCCTTTCACCCTCATCTCATGACCCCTTGTTCTAGAGCCTCCTTTCCACTGAAAAAGGCTCAGCTCCTGTGCGTGGAAACCTTTGAGATATTTGAAGGTCTCTATCATATCTCCCCTGTCTCACATTTCCTCTAGGGCAGTGGTTCCCAAACCTGTCTTGGAGGACCCCCAGCCAGTCAGGTTTTCATGATACCCACAATGAATATGCGTGAGATAAATTTGGATGCACTGCCACTGCACTGCTGGTAAAACCATGCTGCCTCGGATTTTACAATCCATTGGATTCCAAAAATCGCACTCTCCTCTGTTTTAGCAGCGATTCCATGAGTTTGCTCACCACAGAGGTCAGACTACCTGGCCTGTAGTTCCCAGCCTCCTCCTTACTTCCACTTTTATGAATAGGAACCACATCCGCCCATCTCCAGTCCTCCAGAACTACTGTGGACCCTAAGGAAGCACTGAAAAGGTCACCAGCGGAGCTGCCAGGACATCTCTAAGTTCCCTTAGTACCCTCGGATGTCTTCCATCCGACCCCATCACTTTATCTACTTTAAGTTTACTTAGCTCCTCATTAATACACAGGTCTGAAAACTGATTGAGGTTTACCTCACTTCTAATCTTATTTGTGTTTGTTTTATGTGGTCCTGCTCCAAGCCCTTCCACAGTGAACACCAAACAGAAATATTTGTTAAGCAATTTTGCTTTTTCCTCATCAACCTCTACATATTTCTCCCTTCACCTTTTGAATCTCATGAAGTTATGTAAAAAAAAAAAAAAAAAAAGGTCTTGTCCCATTTTACCATATTTACTATTTTTTTCTTCCATTTGAATTTTTGCATGTCTTACTACTTTCCCAGCTTCTCTTAATGTTTCCAGATATTGTCATCTGTGTTCCTCTTTCTTCAATCTCTTGTAGTTTATAAATGCTAACCTTTTCTCCCTTACCTTTTCAGCTGCTACTTTAGAAAATCATAACGGCCTCTTTTTCTTCTTCCCTTTATTTACTTTCCTAACAAAAAGATTATTTGCCCTTATGCTATCTCCTTTTAGTTTTGCTCACTGCCCTTCTGCTTCCCCTAGATCTTCCCATCCCGCTAACGACTCCTTCAGATACTCCCCCGTTTTGAGAAAGTTAGTTTTCCTGAAGTCTAGGACCCTCGCCTATGACTGAACCTTCATCAGGACTGAACTACACCATCCACTAATCACTGGATCCCAGATGATCATTCACTACAACATCAGAGATACTGTCCCCATCAATAAACACCAGGCCCAGTATCGCCCGCCCCCCATGTGGGGTCCATTACTGACAGAACATTTCTTGCAGCGAATTAAGGATCTCCCTGCTTCTAGAAGATTCTGCGGCCAGATTATCCCAATCTACATCCAGTGGATTGAAATCCCCAAGCAATGGCACCTCCCCTTTCATAGCAATTTTGTGAATATCTCCCACTAAATCTCTATCCATGTCCTCTGTCTGTGATGGAGGCCTATATATTACACCAGTATAAATAGATGTTCCATTCCCTCTTTCATTAATACGGTTCTTTATATAAAATGCCACACCTCCTCCTCTTATTCCTACCCAGTCCTTCCTGAATAGATTATAGCCTGGTATAACTATGTCCCAATCATGTTTTTCCCGAGTACCACATCTCTGTTACAACCATTGTATCTAAATCAGGTTCTTCCATAACTGCCTCTAGATCCAGGACTTTATTTCCCATTCTATGAAAATTAGTGTACATGGCTTTCCCAATATTTCTCTTGTTTCCCCATTTCTATACAAGTATTTAATATTTTACTTACCTTAAGGTTTTGTTCACCTATCCTTGATGATTTAAATTCCCTGTATGCACCCAGATCAGTCCAAAATCCTGGGTTTTGCCTCCCTGCCAGCAGATGGAGTCAGAGAAAGTTTCACTGACACTGCCACTTGCAGTCCCTCAGGATTTCTCTGTCTCCAGTAGATGGTAGATGTGTAAAACCTGCAGTCTGGAGAGAAAGAAATTTAAAAAAAAGGTTTAAAAGACAAAATTTCTGGATCTTGCCAGTGGTTTTGAGGTCCTGGTGAGGCCATCTCCCCTGGTTTGAGGCAGACGAGCAGGAGGTTGGTGACCCTTCTAATAACTCGGTCCGGAGGTCCGTGGGGTGGACATCTGGTGGTCCAGATCCCTCATCACCTATGAAACGGTGGAACCTGCTGGCAGTTCTGCACTGCAAGCCCCGTGGAACAGGGAAGTATCCCTTTTGTACGGTTTGTCCTGGGCTGGGTCATTAAAGTTTGGCAAAAGGAGACGGATATGCCTGGTGGTCTGGCTCTTTTCACATTGCCGGAGTGAACAACATTTAGGCGGATTTTATCAGTCTGAGAAAGTTAGACCCCGGGGAATGGGTGCTGTCAGAGGCAGCGATGTGTCTCATTCACGAAGATGGGGGATATCCCAACCAAAGAGAATACCAAGGTGTCGCGGTTTTACAGCCCCTGAACAGAACACGGTACAAAGAAATCGGAGCTCTGTTGCTGCCATGGATTTGAGGGATTCTTCTTTGTCTTCCCTCCCGTGGCCTCTGATGGACAAGGGATTATGGCAGATAGAGAAACATCCAGACAACGTGATCCTGGTAGTTCCAGAGTGGCCGCATAAACCATGCTTCCCAGATCTGATCAACATGGCCATAAACGGGCCCCTGAGATTCAGATATTGGTTGACTATTTTCCACCAGGGCCCAATATTTGTGGGTCAGGCGGCTCACTTTTTTCTCACGGTTTTGCTTCTGAGAGGAGACAACTGAGATGGAAGGGATATTCCGAAGCAATTATTTCCACCTGCTACATCCTTGACGTATGTGCGAATTTGAAGAATCTTCAAGTCCTGCTCTGCTGTTCACAGAGTGCAGCCTCAGTCTGTTCAGGTTACGGTATCACATATTTTGGCTTTTCTACAGAAAGGCTCTGGTCAGGGGACTGGCCTTTAACTCTCTGAGTGTCCAGGTAGCAACATTGGGTTGTCTCCGGGGTAAGGTGCAAGGGTATCTTCTGTTCGCACATCCAGACGTTCTATGGTTCCTTCAGGGAGCTAAGAACTTGCATCCTCAGGTGTGGAACATTTGTCCATCTTGGAATCTGAATCTAGTCCTTAGAGGATTGTGCGAGGCTCAGTTTGAACCACTAAAGAGAGCTACGGTTAAGGACTTGACTCTCAAAGTGGTTTTCTTGGTTGCTATTTGTTCAGCCAGGAGAATTTTGGAGCTCCAGACACTGTCGTGTCAAGATCCCTTCCTACAGATGTCTGATTCGGGGGTAGTGTATCTTTATGCATGGTGCCTTCTTTTCTGCCTGAGGTAGTCTCAGCATTACATTTTAGTTAGACAGTAGAGCTTCCATCTTTTATGGATTTGGATTCCTCTACGCCTCATACGGAGGAGCTTAGGCTCTTAGATTGGAGGCATGCATTATTGAGGTATCTAAAGGTCACTTATGATTTCCAGAGATCACATCACCTCTTTGTAGATTGTATCACCTCTTTGTACTGTAGAGTGGTCCAAAGAAGGGAAACAAGTCATCTAAGCTACAATTGTGCAGTGCTGAAGGAAGCGATCGAGTTGGCTTACATTTCTAAAGGGTGACCGCTGCTGGGGGGTTTAGGGGCGCACTTGGTGCATTCTCAAGCAACTTCCTGGGCTGAGTCACAGCAGGTGTCTCCGCATGAAATTTGCTGGGTGGCTACTGGGAAGTCATTGTGCACTTTTGCTAGACATTATTGCTTGCATGTCGGGGCTACAGCTTCATGTGCTTTAATGAGAGTGATCTATGAGCGGCAATCTCCACGTCCCACCCAAGTTAAGGGGAGCTTAGGTACATCCCAGGAGTCTGGACTGATCTGGGTACATACAGGGAAAGGAAAATTGGTTCTTACCTACTAAGTTTTGTTCCTGTAGTACCACAAATCAGTCAAGAGACCCGCCCATTTACTGGGGGGAGAGTCTGCCGCTCGTACTGTTGCTTTGTATATAGTGAGGAGTTGGAGGTTTTCAATGCTGATAGCTTATGTTAAATTTGGGTAATGAGTTTTACATTGTCGTTTTGGGCAACTTCACCTACTTCTGACTCATTGCAAGGGAGCGAGTTTGCTTAGAAGCTTGCTTACAAATTTATGGTTGTTGTTATCTTGGCTTGAGTACAGGTCAGTACTGAGGGACTGCAGGTGGCACACTGAGATATGTACAGTGTCAGTGAAACTTTCTCTGTCTCCATCTGCTGGCAGGGAGGCAAAACCCAGGAGTCTGGACTGATCTGTGGTCCTACAGGAACGAAAACTAGCAAGTAAGAACCAATTTTCCTTTTAAAGTCCTCTGCCATAGGTTGGCCATTCTGTGTTGAAAGACGCGGTGCCCCTTCTTCAACAGATGGACCTCATCTCTGCTCAGCAATCCTTGAAATATCATCCCATGAACCAGAAGTAAAACCCTCTTGTCAATACCATCCTAACTGTCCTTTTATAAGTTGTTGTTGGGTAGCTAAATGCTGTTCAGTAATAACTTTCAGTATCAGCTTTATGTTAATAGTGAAGAAGGCGGTTGCATGGCAGAAGATGGGAGAAGAAGCAGAGAAGGAAGAGCAGAGTGGGCAGAAGAAATGGTGAAGGACAGTCAGCAAGGAAGGCTAGAAGTGTAGAATGGGGCAGAAGGAACAGCAAGGGGGAAGAATAGTGAGGGAAGACCGAAGAGTAGAAGGGACAGAAGGAAAGGTGAAGTAAGTATAGGGGGATGCAAAGTTTTCATTATAACCTAAAACTATCATAGCTAAAGGGAAGTTGGCAGAAGCTTCGCACGTTTAGCGAGGGAAGCATCCAAAAGGGAGGTCTTGGCTTTGTCCATTCTTTTGGAATTATTTTTAACGAGGTTTAGAGGCATCACTGCCCACCAAGACATTTCCCTGGTTTTTAAGTCCATCACTTCTCTCCCGTCACTAAACGATGATAAGACTTCGCCTGTTCAGAAACAGGAGCCCACGGTCCTCCCAGCTAGATTGGGATTTACTTAGCCAAATCCCTGGCTTTTTGTATCATCAACATTTCTCTGCCTTAATGAAATGCAGCAGTTTGACAGTAATGTCTGCTTTTCCTCTTAACAAGATCTCAGCTAGTGCGGCAGCGTCCCCTGTTCTCCATAAAAAATGTGTAGCTTGCAGGCACTTCACCTCCATTCTGTCCTCCCCCGAGCAGTCTAACTCCCCGGGCCCCCCCCCCCCCTCTCAGAGCAAGCTGCAACCGGAAGAAGTGGAGGCCAGGACTGGAGGAATCGTACAGACTCGTTCCATGGCCAGGGTCACAGGAGTGTAACTGGAGGTGCACCTTAAGTATGCAGCGATGTGACAGGTACAATTCTAAATGAGAAGCAGATTTTCCCTGCTGGAGATGCTTTCCGAGCAACCATTCCATTCTGGCCACCCTGGGTATAAATCGTGGGCTTCTCCACTGTAAATCTGAGTAAGTTTAGGCCTTCTTTCTTTAACAGAGCAGTAAAGAATGATTTGCTGGGCATGGTCTGTCTAGAAGGTGGAATTTCCTGATGATAATAGGACAGGAAGCCCCCTCTTTTCCCTTCTGTGTCCCAGTTTGCTGGAACATTCTTTCTCTTGGGTTCGGAAGTGTCTGGAGCACCACACTCCACGGTATAAGTTTATTGTGCAAGTGCCCCGTTTCTTCAAACCGTAGGACTGAAAGTGGATTTGTAGGGATTTTCGTGCAGGATAGCTGGGCCACACAGTCCTGCGCTCGCAGGGAAACTCCTGCAGCTGGAGAGGAGGCATGCACACTTGCCTGTTCATACAAGTTCCCTCCTCAGTGTCTTCAGCGTGCAAAACAGATCATCATAAGGTGATGGGTTCCTGGCTGAAGCCCCGCTGCCTGCCCATCTAAACCGTCCTGGCAGCAGGATCTTCAGACCTGCCTGAAATATACAAGAGTCGGTTTTGACTAAAATAATAATGTGAGACCCCCATTGAGAGAGGATTTTTTTTTTCTTCAACGGAGAATCCCTGAGACCACAGAGGTTCCCTCCCAGCTTGTGCCTCTGTCACCAAGACAGCAGTGAATTCTCTGGTCCTGTTGGCACAAATGGGCCTTGATGAATCAAGTGCTCGCTGGCACTCAGTCTGTATCATCTGCCTTCTGAGGGTATCAGTAAAGATGGAGGCAAAAGGGCCACTGTTCAGCCAGCCATGCACAGACACCTTTGTCCACTTAACTCTCCTGGGATATTCATTTCAAAGCATCCAATCTAAAGTTAACCAAAAAGATTTCTCTAGTTAACTTTAGGCCTGCTATTTGGCCAGCCAGCAACCAGCCAAAGTTTAAGTGTGCCCCAGCTATGACCCAGAGCTGCCTTTTTCTGTCTGGCTAAATTTTGGTTTGTGCTAAATTTGCCCAGTCAAGATTTAGCCGGAGAGCAATGGGGAGGAGGGACGTGAGGCTGCGAGAGGAATAAAAACACCAACAGCAAGGTGTGTCTGGCTAACTCCTGAAGACAGCCAAGCAAATCTTGAACACTGACACCAAGGTGATTAACTGCCAGATACAGGCATCGGTGAGCTAATTAGGACGGTTGGTTGCGGCTGCCTTCTGATGCAGGGGCCAGGCGCCTCCTCCCGTACCCCGCTTTCCCCCATCCCAGGTGTCCATGGAGCCCTTCAGCCTCTCCTCCCCCTACCGGGAAGCATTTATGATGAATCAAGCTTTAGAAACAAAGTGTGCGTTCCAGCTCGCCGAGCCGCATGAAGCGCAGAGGCAATAGTGATGTTTTGCTGCAGACGTAAGTGTAGGAGGCCGGGTGCCTTAATGATAGCCACAGACATTTCCCACGTCACAGAAACATAGAAATGACGGCAGAAGAAGACCAATCGGTCCATCCAGTCTGCCCAGCAAGCTTCACACTTCTTTTTTCTCATACTTATCTGTTTCTCTTGGCTCTTAGTAACCTTAGGTTCTATTTCCCTTTCACCCCCACTATTAATGTAGAGAGCAGTGATGGAGCTGCTTCCAAGTGAAATATTAAGTTTGATTAGTTGGGTAAGCGGCAGCATAGCTCTCTGCCATTGAAGCAGAGAGCAATGCTGGATATGCGTGAAGTATTAGTTTTTCTTCTCCCCTGCCGTTGAAGCAGGGAGCTATGCTGGATATGCAGTGAAAGTGAAGTATGCCTTGAAAGTCACATTAACTATCATCAAATATTGAAAAGCCTAATAATTGGTAATTGAATAAGCCTAATAATTGGTAATACCTATAGCCCATGAACCCATCCCTGGTTTTTTTTTTTGTTTGTTTGTTTTTCTTTCTTTAATTGGGAGATGGCAGCTCTCCATCCTTCCGCTCCGTGAAGGTGGAACACCAACCACTGGCCACTGGCATCCCGCTCCGTGAATGCCTCTGTGGCTACTGCCGCTCCGTGCAGTGTTTTGCTGCCTGCTCTTTATACGCGTCCTCTAGACCTGATGGATCCACAGTGTTTATTCCACGCCCCTTTGATGTGCTTCACAGTTTTGGACTTCACCACTTCCTCCGGAAGGGCATTCCAGGCATCCACCACTCTCTCCGTGAAGAAATACTTCCTGACATTGGTTCTTAGTCTTCCTCCTTGGAGCTTCAGCTCGTGACCTCTGGTTCTGCTGATTTTTTTCTGACGGAAAAGGTTTGTCGTTGTCTTTGGATCGTTAAAGTTTTTCAAGTATCTGAATCATATCAGCCCTGCTCCTCCTTTCCTCCAGGGTGTACATATTTAGATTCTTCAAGCTCTCCTCGTATGACATCCAATGAAGACCCGCCACCTTTTTGGTCGCTCTTCTCTGTACCGCTTCCATCTTGTCTCTGTCTCTTTGAAGATACGGTCTCCAGAACTGAACACATTACTCCAGGTGAGGCCTCACCAAGGACCTGTACAAGGGGATAATCACTTCCCTTTTCTTACTCAATATACCTCTCTCTATGCAGCCCAGCATTCTTCTGGCTTTTGCTATCGCCTTGTTGCATTGTTTTGCACACTTCATATCATTAGACACTATAACCCCTAGGTCCCTCTCCTGCTCTGTGCACATCAGCCTTTCCCCCCTCATTGAATACAGTTCATTCGGATTTCCACTCCCCATATGCATGACTTTGCACCTCTTGGCATTGAATCTCAGCTGCTATATCTTCGACCACTCTTCCAGTTTCCTTAAATCCCGTCTCATTCTCTCCACTCCTTCCAGCGTGTCCACTCTGTTGCAGATCTTAGTGTCGTCCGCAAAAAGACAAACCTTACCTTCTATCCCGTCCGCAATGTCGCTCACAAAGATATTGAACAGGACCGGTCCGAACACCGATCCTTGCGGTACACCACTTAAAACCGCTCTCTCTTCAGAGAAGGTTCCATTTACCATTTACGTCCATTTACCATTTACGTTGAACTAATGTTTACCATGTACGTCGACGTCCATTTACATCGAACTAATTCTAGCGTGCTGCACTCCAAAGATAGCCTCCATTTCTCTGCCTTCAGGTTGCTTGTTCTTATATTAGGCAGTGCTATCTGCAGCTTGCCACGCTTTCAGAATATGACTATTAACTGCTCCCAAGCAATCCAGTTCAAGGGAAAATTTAGACCAGTCCCGGGTTTCTGACCACCCCCACCCTGCTGCATTCTGGCACCTGCGGCACTGATTGCAAACGGTAGAAGCAGGGGCTACAGATCCTCAGTGCACCGAGATATAAATTCAGACATCGGAAGTCTTCCTCTGTGAACTAAGTCAGGAGGCAGCTCTGTACAGTGACCCTTAATTAAGTTACTTAGGGATTTTGACATTCAAACAAATTTGATTAGAGCTTTTTAGTCTATTCCGTGCCATGTTTTCAGTCTCCAGAGGAGAGAACATTCAGCATTTTTAAATAGGGACTTGTACATTATATTATTTCAGGGGCTGGGGACCCCTGTCTAGAAGAAGACTAAGGGGCTGCAGGCAGCCATCTTGGGAGTGGCAGTGGTTCCAGGAACAGCCTTATCTCGTGTTTCTCTATCAAGAAGCCAGGCTTCACTGATTTCTGTAGTAAGGGGGGAGGGGGTTGTTTTTAGCACTTAATTATTACTTACAACCCTGGCCATGCAAGATTCGAACCATTCTTTCTATCACCGAGCACCGTGCCTTTTAGCTTTTTTTTTTTTTTCTGCTTTGCAAACCTGCGTTTCTTTGCCCACCGTAGACAGCCGCAGCTGGGGCCACCCTGCTTCCCTCCCTAGCTTGAGGCCCCCTCTTTTCAGCCCCCGAAAAGCTTCGGGTCACCGTTGCAGGCCCATACGTGGGCCAGGGCTGTGTGGCCAAGGGGGACGGCGCAAGAACGCGCCTTACTGAGTTTACCACGCCTCCAAGGTGTCCGGCGTCGTACCTGGGGGATTGTAAATTTTTATTTTGGAACTGGGGGGGGGGGGGGAGGGAAGGAGCCATCACAAGAGTGAAGAGCAAACTTTGACGGCAGAGATCTGGCTATTTTACCATATTGACCCCTCTTCCGGGTAAGAAATACCAGCACCTGTATGCGGTGCGTTTATCTGTGCAGCTGTTCTAAAGTTAACCTGAAATGAAAGCTTAGGTGAATATTCTATGCATTTTATATTAGATAACTAATATTGTCCATCTGTTCGGGACCATAATCTACCTTTGCTGTATTATTTTATTATAATGGATGCATATTACACCTGCTATATATAATTGTTTATGAGAAACAAAGTCCTGGTCATATAGGCGACAGCATATGTACACTGTGTCTATTTCCAGGATGCTCTGGGTCCGTCCCGCTTCACTAGATGGAAAATGCGGAGCATACATGTCTTGGGGATTTCTTTGAAATTAACCTGTGGTATTGTCGGATGTCACCCCTGTACTTTCACATTCGAAGGGCCAGATTGCAGTTAAAAGAGGCAATGCGATGCATCTGCAGGGCAGCAAGCTCGCACCGTGTGGGAACGGCGCATCGCCTGCCCAAGGATTTCTCATCCTGGAGCTGCGTGAAGAATTGAAAAAAAAAAAACCCCAACAACTTGTGAACGCAGAAAGCACTAGGGGACAGCATTCATAGCCTCTGGGGGATTGAGGGGGAGGCGGAGGTTTCTCGATCATTGTGCGACACAGCACCATAAGGTCAGATTTCAGGGGTCTGAAGGGGGGTCCTGGTGCGTGGCCCCCAATCGGGGACTGTCACTGCAATGATTGGGCTTAAGCGCAGGGGGAAATCCCAGGGCAGGTGCTTGGGGCTCTATCCCAGCCCCGATTCTGACTGAACTGGAGGAAGCTACCAGTCCAAAAGATAAAACATTTCAAGCAAAGGATCCGCTGTATCTTTTGCACAAGTTTTTGCTTTTTAGGGGGGGTTTCATGGATTTTTTTTAATTTTTTTTTTTACCTTCTAGGATTTGCAGGGAATGAAATCCTTGGACAGAAAGATGAGCCCTTTCAAAATTGTGCAAACAAACCGGCTTGCTGTCGTTTTTACTCTGTTACTGCTCGGCTTCGGCCCGTAACTTGTACCTGGCTCTAAACCTTTCCAGAAACTTGAAACAAGCAGAACTGTAACCACAGCATTTTTTTGTACTAATTGAAAGTTATGCTTCTAAAATATATATTTTTGTTTAAAGAAATGTAGCGTATGTGTGTTTTGAACTCGGCTCTGTGAGGACTCCTCGCTTATTCCGTAAAGCTGTGTTTTTCTGTGCTAGAATTGGCAATGCCGATTACTTTCTGGCATTGACGCTGGAAAGAATGCTGCAGTAGAGAAAAACGTTTTATAAACCTGGTAAAAGAGTTTTAAGATTGAAGAAAAAAAATTCAGTCATGTTTACCACATTAACAGTAGAGCCCTGCGCTCATGCTTTAGAGTGAGTGTTCAGTGCGGATTACGACAGTCAATAATAAAATAACCATAAAAATAATTTTTAAAAAACACCTTTACAAAAAATGAACATAAATGCATAAAATAATTTAAAACAACCATGACCATCACTAAGAGGCATCACAGAAGAGGACCGATGTTTAGCTCTCTTCTGAAGTCCTTTACATCAGTTACGAGTCCTCAATAGATCAGGAGAGAGAGTTTCACAAAACAGCGGGGTCACGAATGAAAAAGCCCCGTCCCATCTCCTCCGTAGCTGAGCTCCATTATTCAAAGGAGCCTTTATCAATGCTTTATTTGGTTTGAACCATTCCAAATTTTTTTTGTAGACTACATCCTCTATCAGAGAACATAAGCTCGTGTACAAGGGTAAGGAGCTTGAATTTTGACCTTAACTGCACCGGCAACCAATGCACTTCGTTCAGTGTGGGCTGAAACCCGTTTTGCACCAAATGCAACACACATGATAATTTCTTTGGGCACGTCCACATAAAGAGAACTGCAATAATCTAGCTGACCCAAAAGCAAAATTTGCAGGACAGTCCTGAACATGTCCGTTGGTAATATCTCTTTTTTGGCGAATTTCGGCCTCAAAAAGGAAAATCTGAGCCACACAACAAACTTGCGAATGAAAAGTAAGCTGAGAATCCAAAAGGAAGCCTCAATTTTGCATGCTCTCTCCATGCATGGGGCAGACACACAGGGGCCTTAAGAGGCAGAGGAGGACAGACGGAGTAAGGTCCGCGGCAGCACAGCAGCGGGCGCAAACAGGCAGACGGGGGTGGGCCACATGGGCCATGTCTGGCTGACATCGTGCCTGTTACATGACAGCTTCCCAAAGAGAAAGAGAGTAAGGCCCGACGGTGCTCTTATAAGCATAAGATAATGGGGAACATTCTGGTAGGGGGGGCGGGAGGACATTTTTAGCCCCTATGTATACAAGATGCATGCCACAGCCACCTTTATGTAGTGGAATATCCCATGTCGGTGGCCTGGAGCAGTGCTTTCAGGAACCTGCCGGCACGCAGCAGTGCCACGAGCCAATCGCCGTGGGACTCTGCTTCCCCGTCTTAAAATGACGGCTGCTACCAGAATCCCTTTTACCACGTGGGTTTCTTTCCAGAGGAACAATGAGGTTTCTGATTTGATATTCCAGCCTTAGGCCTTTCTTTCATTATTTTGCCAGAACTGGGGTTTGTTGGCTGCGGCGCTGGATTCTCTGCTCCCCGTGGCTCCTTTACTCCAGTGGTTGGCTGCTTTCTTCCCAGCATGATTGACAAGGCAAACTTAAAAGTTCATTATTAAAACTGTGCCTCGGTAGTTTCTCCATTAACAAAGGGCTTTTTTTTCTCTCTCTCTCTCTGCAAAACTGTTGGTCCTCTGTGCACGTAGACCACTCTGTAACGGTTCATTTTCTGCTGTTTCTTTCACCCCTCTTTGTGACCAGAGCTTTTCCTCTGGCTGAGAGTAGGCGTTGTTGCATGAATTTTAAGGGCTCTCTGGCTAATGGTGGCCATCTGCTCAGCTTTATGTTCAGAAACATGACTGCAGGCAGAAGAACTGGAAATAGACATCATATGGGACAACACCCTGCCACTCTCTCTCATAGGCCTCCCTTTGTCCTGAATACACAGTTCCCAGGCACACACTCAAACCTTTGGGGTTGGGTTTTTTTTTTTTTTTGTCGATGTATCTTTAAAGTGAGAGATCCTTGGGAAATCAAAGCCATAAATTTTTTTTTTAATTATAAAACCTTGCTAGCTCTGGATCTGCCTTCCACAGCATCTCAAATCATTTCAGTAGTAGTGGGGGTACAGGCTTGGATGTCTGATCTCAGGCTTGGTGGGCAGTCTGTGAGTTCTAGTTTTGTCCAGAAAAGGCTGCAATGAAATTTATTTTGAGAAATAAGGGTACAAGACGATGTGGCATGATATCTTTACTTTAAACTGACAGGTGAATAACCCTCCCAGAACGTGAGCACCTCCACCACCATGCTGAATTGTTCCAAGGCATCGCAGCACCTCGCCTGTCCACTGGCGTCCGATTCGGAGTCTAGTGTTAGGGATTCAGATCTGGTAGGATGCAAAAAGAAGGATCTGGGCTATTCGGCTGAGACCAGCTAGAGAGGAGGGAGTCTGCAAGTTGATGCCTGGGGTCTCTGCGCAGTCGGTAGGAATTATTAGCCACAGTTTCAGAGAGTGCCGGGTATCTATGGCTGAGCATAAGCAGGACACCAGTTAATATGCAGCACCTGTTTCCTTAAGCCACCTTGCCTGGGGAGCAGCGCAGGTCTTATCCTTGGAGGCAGGAGAGGTTTTCTGAATTGCTAGGAATTCCCCAGGACCCTCTTAAGAAGCTGGGAACTGTCCCCCCTTTTCTCTGCAGGGTTTATTCCCAAGCGCTGGAGCACCAGCTTGCACCCCTCCCATGGCCCAGAGGTACTGGAGAATAACTTGAAACTGGTGCACAATCAGATACAGACTCGGCTGGCAACATGGAAACATTTTATTGAGATCAGAGCTGACAGCCTGGGTAATAAAGCAGAGGTGAGCATTATGAAATGAATACACTTTTTTTTTTTTTTATTAGCATAGATAAGACCAGGATGTTATTTCTTTGGTTTTTGCAAACTTTCATTTTCAGGATACACCAATCATTCGTACCTAATATGAACGCAACAAGTTTTCATGACCGTGTTCGATTTCCAGCAAGTGCAAGAAAACCTGTCCATCTGTGACGGCGGAGAGCGATAAAACCCCCGGGCCAGAGTTGGCCCAGCGCTTGTGGCTTTACCACGACCGGCGTTCTGTAGTCCAGGGCTTTCCACATCTGTCCTGGTGACCCCCCCACAGTCATTTCACTTTTCAGGTTATTAACGGCAAATACGCACAAGAAAAATTTGGAAACTTGCCGTACGCTGATTTTTATCTCTAATGTGTATTCATCGTAGATATCCTGAAACCTTCCCAATGGGCTCGGGATAGGGTCTGAGAAACCCTGGCGCTAAACACCAACGAAGCATGCGCACGCAACAATATCCGAACCAGAGAGAAGGATGCTGGCTGGCAGGCAGGAAGACATTAATATCAAAGGAAATGCAAAGACAAAAACGCCACCAGTCCAGCAGTGCCAATGCAAAGGACTGGCACAATCATCACACATCAAAAGAACCTTAGCCAAGCTTGAGAAGCAATATGAGGACCTAGCATTATAATGCCTGGGTAATCTTATTTGGAATTTTACTCCCAGTGCTATAGGAGAATCCCTCATGCCACCATATTACCCATTCTTTGTGCCTTCTGCCCTTGCTCCTGCTGGAAACTGTAGCACAGTGGCAAGGCTCTTGGCCATAGCCAAAGATGACTATTTATTTATTTATTTTTGAACTTTTCTATACCGACCTTCATGTTGAAAGTAACATATCAAATCGGTGTACAGTGTAACAACAATATTGCACAAGGCATTACATAAAATAATAATGCACAAGGCATTACATAGAACATGGGGTTACATAGAACTGGGAGAACAGGGGAGAACTGGTGAAGAATTAGCAACAGATAATGTGAGAATTAACAATTGATAAAGTGAACGAACAATTGGGGACCAGGATGTCGATTAAGCACAAAGGAAAAGAACCTGCAGCCAACGTGTAAACAAATTAATTAAGTAAATATAAGTACAATTATAAAGTCTGAGAGCAAATTAATGAAATAAATGTATGTACAATTATAAAGTCTGAGAGAGGTAGTAGGAAGGTATGTCCAGACTGGGGGAAATCCAGAGCTATATAGGAGTGTGCATCTGTCGGGTGAGTAGCAGGATCTTGTAGAGGGACGAGATAGGGCATTCCTGAGTTGGTGGAAGGTTCATAATGTTATGGAAAAGCCTGTTTGAATAGCCAGGTTTTAAGTTTTTTTTTTTAAAGTGAGTGGGCAAGGTTCTTGCCGGAGATCTGGGGGAAGGGCATTCCATTGTGATGGCCCCGTGGTGGATAAGGCACATTTCCTTAGGGCTGTCTTAACTGGAGGGGCATAGAGGGTGCCTTTGTAAGCAGATCTAATCGGTCTGGAGGATTCATGGAGAAGAAGAGGTAAGTTCAACTCCAGAGGTGATAGATTGCGTGTGGCTTTGAAAATTATCATAAGGACTTTGTAGAGAATTCTAAATTTGATGGGAAGCCAATGTAGGTTGCAAAGTATGGGAGTGATGTGCTCTCTTCTGTTAGCGTTAGGGAGGATCCTCGCGGCAGAGTTCTGAACCATCTGCAAGGGTCTGATAGTGTTAGCTGGGAGACCTAGAAGGAGCGAATTGCAGTAGTCGATTTTTTAAAAAAATGATTGATTGTAGAACCGTATGGTAGTCATGGAAATAGAGAAGGGGTTTCAGTCTTTTCAGAACTTGTAGTTTGAAGAAACAGTCTTTTGTAGTAGTACTGATACATTTTTTTAGGTTGAACTGGTTATCAAGAATAACGCTGAGTCTCTGACATGCAGGGAAATATTTACTTGAGAAGTGATTGGAGGGTTGTTTAGGCCATGGATGTCGTCATGAGAGATGATGAGGATCTCTGTCTTGTTAGTGTTTAGGACTAGGTTAAGGCTGGTAAGAAGGTGAATGATTGATTGAAGGCAATCGTTCCAGAAGCTGAGGGTTTTGGAGATGGAGTCCTTGATGGGGATGAGTACCTGCACGTCGTCCGCGTAGATGTAGTGGGTTAATTTGAGATTGGAAAGGAGTTGGCATAGCGGAAGGAGGTAAATGTTGAAGAGCGCTGAGGAGAGAGAGGAGCCTTGTGGTACTCCCAGGGAGGAGCTGACGGGATGCGATTCTTTGTTGTTAATTTTAACCTTATAGCATCTATTATTAAGGAAAGACTTGAATCATCTGTGTGCTGTACCAGTAATACCAATGTCAGTGAGAAGATCTAATAGTATAGCGTGGTTCACTGTGTCGAAAGCTGCGGATAAATCAAGGAGGGCAAGAAGGTACGATTGTTTTTTTTCAAGGCTGAGGATGATAGAGTCGGAAAGTGAGATTAGAAGTGATTCTGTGTTTAGTGATTTTCGGAATCCGAATTGAGCTGGAGCTAGAATCTTGTGCAATTCCAGGTATTCTGATAGTTGCTTATTGACTATTTTTTCCAGTAGTTTTGCAATAAACGGTAGATTGGCTATCGGACGGAAATTAGCAGGATCCGCTGGTGACAAGTTTGGGTTTTTTAGCAGCAGTTTGAGAATCGCGATCTTAAGAGTGTCCGGAACTAGCCCTTGTGCAAGAGAGCAATTGATGATATCTGAGATAGACTTCGCAATGATTTTAGGGATGGAGATGAGGAGATTTGATGGTATTGGGTCCGAAGGATGAGATGATGGCTTGACCTTCTTGAGCAAGCTTTCGATCTCCAATGAGAAGGTGGACTCGAATGTTTCGAGTTTGGAATATTGCTGAATAGTGGAGTTATAAGGGATATGTGGTTGGATATTATTGGACTTAAGTGGTGCTACCAGGTTGGAGATTTTTTTATCAAAGTAAATCGCTAATTCTGTAGCTTTTGATGGAGCTTGGTCGTCGGGAATAGTTGGTGGGGCTGATTTTGTAAGAGATGAGACGTATGAGAATAGGGCTTTAGAGTCAAAGATGAAGTGATGAATTTTTTGGGCGAAGAAATCTCTCTTTGTTTGGAGGATCATGTTCCTGTAACGGTGCATGGTGTCTTTGTAGGCGGCCTGGGTCTCTGTAGAAGGGTTTTTGCGCCATCTGTGTTCTTTCCTTCTTAGTTCTTGTTTGAGGGATTTCAGTTCGGGTGTGAACCAAGGTTTTCTGTTATCAGTGTTAGGGTGTATTACTTTGGTGATTATAGGGCAGGTAATATCCGCTACTTTTTTGGTTATATTGAACCAGGAGGTGGTGGCCGCCTCTGCGTCTGAGAGATCAAGATGATCTAATTCTATGGAAAGGTGGGAGCTGAGGATGTCTAGGGAGCACGTTTTCCTGAATTGGATTGTAGACTTAGTAGGTGGTTTGGAAGAGGTTCCGGTGATGTCTAGGGTTGTGGTAATCACTTGGTGGTCTGACCAAGGGACAGGTGTACAGATCGGTTTGGAAGCTAAGGGCAGTCCTTCATTAAGGAAAATTAGATCCAGTGTGTGTCCAGCTTTATGAGTGGGACTGTCTATTATCTGTTTGAAACCCAAGTATTTGAGAGATGAAAGTAAAGATTCATAGTTGAGGGATTGAGGAGCAGCGTCTACGTGTAGGTTAAAGTCTCCCAATATTATAGCTGGAATATCGTAGTTAATATGTTTGGCAATGCGTTCGATAAGGGGAGAGGGGTCTGCTTCTAGGAGGCCTGGGGGGGCATAGATAAGGCATATTTGCAGCTGGGGGGATTTGAAAACCGCAAATTCTAGAGAAGCTACTGAGTCTGAGAATTGGAGAGTGAACCTTAGATCTTTTTCTGACATTAACATTAGGCCACCGCCTCTTTTTTTGGATCTAGGGATTGAAAAAAATGTCGTATAGCTGAGTGGGAAGTTGGTCAGTTAGAACTGTGTCAGTAGGTTTCATCCAGGTTTCTCTAATTGCGCATAAGTCGGGTTTGGCATCCAATAGGTAGTCGTTGACGATATGTGTTTTTTTAGTGAGAGATTGGGCATTGAACAGGGTTAGCGAGAATAGAGAGAGGCCCAGCAGATGAGTGAGGGGGGAGATTGTGATGGGGATCCACCTCTTAAGGTGAGGGTTAGTTAAGGTAGTGGGTTTGGTGTGGTATCTGAGATGGTTAAAGATTATTGGGATTGGGAAGGTCCGCATCTTGGCTGTAGAAAGTCGGTAAGTCCGCTGAGAGAGTCGGTTGAGAGTCTGTCCGCTGAATGAGTCAGTTGCGAGGGTCTGCTTAGAGAGACCTGTGACTGTCCGTCAGCTAGGTGGGTCCACTTGAGGGGTACTCTGAGGGGCCGTCTGCTGGAGGAGACTGCTAGAAGAGTCTGCTGGGAGACTGTTGAGTAAGATCTGCAGAATGTTAGTCTGCTTAGTGGGAGAGTGAAGGAAAGAAGATTGTCTGAAGGATTGCCTAAAGACACTGTATGGGTTATCTGGGTAGGATCTTAATATGAATTTGCTGATGGCTTGGCAGGGTGGTAAATTTGTTAGAAGTTGTACTGGAGTGCACTAAGGGTCGCACAAAGGGGCAGGCAGGCCCCTTTGTCGCGCGACACCTGGCGCGCGATGCTGGGGAGAAGGCAGGGATTTAAATCCCCGAAGATGGCCGGCTGGTGATGTCACCTCCCTGCTCCGGATTGCTGGCGAAAGAAGAGGGAGCGTGTAGCCCGAAGAGTCGGTGGGCCGAGCTGAAGATTAAGATAAAATAAGACAGCAAGCAAATGAAAAAGGATACGTTCTGACTTTTAATGGTTTATTTTTTTTTTCAATGAATGCCTAGAAGTTTCTTACATATTAAGGGCCAGGTGTACACAGGGCTTTCTCCTATTTGGTGTCTAATAGGAAAAATGCTTCATACGTAAGGCCCGTAATAATTTTCAGAAGATGACAATTTAGGGGGAAAAAATAACCCCACAAAGCTTATTGCTGGCCTGCATCCGTGTGATGCTGTCGTGCTGTGGGAATTAATTGCTTTGTAACCTCTGCCTATTTTGGTGTGAGAGAGGGGGGGAGGTCCCAGACTGCTTAATTACCGGTGGAGTTTGTAAAATTGGCTTCCACTCAGGTTTATCTTGTTGACAGGTTTCTGTATAAAATAGGTGGCAAGTTTTAGGGGAATATTTGAGTTGCATGGACTGGGGATTGAGAGAAACAGCTAAAACAACTGATACAAAACACCAGGTATTTGTTTCAGAGATGGATTTTATTGGCAGAAATCACAGCGTGGAGGAGGATGAGCGGCACCACTGTACAAAACTCCACTTTCTCGCCAGCTGGTTCTCATTTCCCAGGTAGGTTCTTCCCTCCATGTCTGTCTGGTTTCTGTGCTGCTGCCCTGGCAGTATGATGGGAAGGACCTGCAAGATGAGTATTTTTCAGTCTTTATAAACGTGAACAGACATGAAATCTTATGTGTTTAAATCCATAAATTCTGATATTTTTTTCTGGGGGTGATTTATCTTTTTCTCTCTTAAGTAAACGTGCTCCAAACAATCTTACTATACAGTTTCTTGCCTTTCAGTCTTTAAATCGATGAAGCTCAATATTTGTGTGCTTTTGCCAAGGCTGAGAGCGCTGAGTTTTCTTTTCATGTGTGTCTGATTACTAGCAGGACACCGATTGGCCACTGGCTTTGTGCTTTAGGGTGTTTTGGCCATGGGTTAATTACTGTGGCTTTTGATTGAAAAGTCAGTAGCAGAACATATTCTAACATAACCAATGGGACAGTGCTGTATCAGGGTACAAATTATATCGCAATGATAGGGAGGATCAACGTGGTGGGGGTGTGGCACTTTATGTCCGGGACGGTATAGAGTCCAACAGGATAAAGATCATACAAGAGAGTAAATGCTCAGTAGAATCTATATGGGTAGAAATCCCATGTGTGTTGGGTAAGAGTATAGTGATAGGAGTATACTACCGTCCACCTGGACAAAATGGTCAGACAGATGATGAAATGCTAAGAGAAATCAGGGAAGCAAACCAATTTGGCAGTGCAATAATAATGGGAGATTTCAATTACCCCAATATTGACTGGGTAAATGTAACATCAGGACTTGCTAGAGACATAAAGTTCCTGGATGTAATAAATGACTGCTTCATGGAGCAATTGGTTCAGGAACCAACAAGAGAGGGAGCTATTTTAGATTTAATTCTTAGTAGAATGCAGGATTTGGTGAGAGAGGTAATAGTGGTGGGGCCACATGGCAACAGTGATCATAACATGATCAAATTTAAACTAATAACTGGAAGGGGGACAATAAGTAAATCTGCAGCTCTAACACTAAACTTTCAAAAGGGAAACTGATAAAATGAAGAAAATAGAAAAAAAACGAAAGGTGCAGCTGCAAAGGTTAATTAAAAGTGTTCAACAGGCATGGACATTGTTTAAAAATACAATCCTAGAGGCGCAGTACATATGTATTCCACGCATTAAGAAAGGTGGAAGGAAGGCAAAGCGATTACCGCCGTGATTAAAAGGTGAGGTGAAAGAGGCTATTTTAGCCAAAAAAACATCCTTCAAAAATTGGAAGAAGGATCCATCTGAAGAAAATAGGATAAAACATAAGCATTGTCAAATTAAGTGTAAAACATTGATAAGACAGGCAAAGAGAGAATTTGAAATGAAGTTGGCCATAGAGGCAAAAACTCATAATAAAAACTTTTTAAAATATATCTGAAGGAAGAAACCTGTGAGGGAGTCTGTTGGATCATTAGATGACCGAGGGGGTTAAAGGGGCTCTTAGGGAAGATAAGGCCATTGCAGAAAGACTAAATTAATTCTTTGCTTCTGTGTCTACTAAGGAGGATGTTGGGGAGATACTATTTCCAGAGATGATTTTCAGGGGTGATGAGTCAGATGAACTGAACCAAATCACTGTGAACCTGGAAGATGTAGTAGGCCAGATTGACAAACTAATGAGTAGCAAATCACCTGGACCAGATGGTATGCATCCTAGTGTACTGAAGGAACTCAAAACTGAAATTTCTGATCTATTAGTTAAAATTTGAAACCTATCATTAAAATCATCCATTGTACCTGAAGACTGGAGGGTGGCCAATGTAATCCCAATATTTAAAAAGGGCTCCAGGGGCGATCCAGGTAACTATAGATCAGTGAGCCTGACTTCAGTGCTGGGAAAAATAGTGGAAACTATTCTAAAGATCAAAATCGTAGAGCATATAGAAAGACATGGTTTAATGGAACACAGTCAACATGGATTTACCCAAAGGAAGTCTTGCCTAATAAATCTGCTTCTTTTTTTTTTTTTGAAGGGGTTAATAAACATCTGGATAAAGGTGAACTAGTAGATGTAGTGTATTTGGATTTTCAGAAGGCGTTTGACAAAGTCCCTCATGAGAGGCTTCTAAGAAAACTAAAAAGTCATCTGCCATTTGGATGCCCAATCTTCCAGTCTTGCAAGGTCCTCCTGTAATGTATCACAATCCGCTTGAGATTTAACTAATCTGAATAATTTTGTATCATCCGCAAATTTGATAACCACACTCGTTGTATTCCTTTCCAGATCATTTATATATATATTGAAAAGCACCGGTCCAAGTACAGATCCCTGAGGCACTCCACTCTTTACCCTTTTCCACTGAGAAAATTGACCATTTAATCCTACTCTCTGTTTCCATTTAATCCTACTCTCTGTTTAATCCTACCCTCTGTTTCCACGAAAGGACATCGCCTCCTATCCTATGACTTTTTAGTTTTCTTCGAAGCCTCTCACGAGGGACTTTGTCAAACGCCTTCTGAAAATCCAAATACACTACATCTACTGGTTCACCTTCATCCACATGTTTATTAACCCCTTCAAAAAAATGAAGCAGATTTGTTAGGCAAGACTTCCCTTGGGTAAATCCATATTGACTGTGTTCCATTAAACCATGTCTTTCTATATGCTCTACGATTTTGATCTTGAGAATAGTTTCCACTATTTTTTCCAGCACTGAAGTCAGGCTCACTGGTCTATAGTTACCCGGATCGCTCCTGGAGCCTTTTTTAAATATTGGAGTTACATGGGCCACCCTCCAGTCTTCAGGTACAATGGATGATTTTAATGATAGGTTACAAATTTTAACTAATAGATCAGAAATTTCATTTTTTAGTTCCTTCAGTACCCTAGGATGCATACCATCCGGTCCAGGTGATTTGCTACTCTTTACTTTGTCAATCTGGCCTACAATCTGTATACAATTCTGGTTGCCGCATCTCAAAAAAGATATAGTTGTGATGGAGAAGGAACAGAGAAGGGCAACCAAAATGATAAAGGGGATGGAACAGCTCCCCTATGAGGAAAGACTGAAGAGGTTAGGGCTGTTCAGCATGGAGAAGAGATGGCTGAGGGGGGGATATGATAGAGGTCTTTAAGATCATGAGAGGTCTTGAACGAGTAGATGTGAATCAGTTATTTACACTTTCAAATAATAGAAGGACTAGGGGACATTCCATGAAGTTAGCAAGAAGCACATTTAAGACTAATCGGAGAAAATTCTTTTTCACTCAAAGCACAATTAAGCTCTGGAATTTGTTGCCAGAGGATGTGGTTAGTGCAGTTAGTGTAGCTGGGTTTAAAAAAGGTTTGGATAAGTTCTTGGAAGAGAAGTCCATTAACTGCAATTAATCAAGTTTACTTAGGGAATAGCCACTGCTATTAACTGCATCAGTAACATGGGATCTTCTTAGTTTTTGGGTACTTGCCAGGTTCTTGTGGCCTGGTTTGGCCTCTGTTGGAAACAGGATGCTGGCCTTGATGGACCCTTGGTCTGACCCAGCATGGCAATTTCTTATGTTCTTATGTTCATACAAAGCAACACAGGATAGGACACTGGAGAGAGTATAAGGGGCAAACACGAGTAATCTTGTTTCTGCAAGGACTTCCTTGATCTATCTATATCTCCACCATCCATTTTTGTCCGTAGCTCAGTCTAGACTAGGATTTTAGGAAGAGAGAGTAATTTGCAGACCATCCCTGCAGGCATCTCCACAGAGGCTTCTCTGGACTGGTCAGCAGTCTCCCATAAAAGCAGGGCGCCACGGAAAAGTATAGCCTTTTTGGCATTTAGGTTTTTGAGTTGGAGCGATGGTTTTGATCCCCATTTTGGACCTCCCCTCCCCAGCCTGATCCAGGGGGAGGGACTCTGCCTAGGCCAGTACCACCCCCCAGGTCTGGAAGGGATTGCCTTGCTGAGAGTGAAAGGGGAGTTTATATTTCTAAGAGTTTTGATTTTTGGGAGCCTGGTCCTTTCCCAGGAGGCTTGTCACCCCTGCCTGTGGGAGGTCGGGATAAGGGGCTGCAATTCCCTGCCGCTCAGCTAAGAAGGGACAGCAGTGACCTGACAGAGAAGAAGAAAGAAGTATTTTTGCAGAGCTTTGCTGTGTGTTAGGAGGATGTTTTTGCCACCAGTTCTTGCCCACCGAGAAGGAAGAGAGATTTTGGACTTTAAGCAATTTTAGGGACTTTCTACCACCAGAGTCCAATTATTCCATCCAGTTGATAGATAAGGAGATCCAAATCACCACTGGGAGCCCACAGTCTGCCACTAAAGGGGGTGGGTGAGAAGATAAATTGGAGAATTTAGTTGTGAATTGGACTCCAGGTATTTTTAGTTGGAGGAAAGTTCTGTTGAACACCCAACCAGAGTGTCGAGCATCTTCATTCAGAGTCCGAGGTGCCCTACAGCAAGGACATCCTGAGTGTGAGTCCTGTGGAGAAAGAAAACCTAATGGAAGTGAGAGACTGAGCTGGTCCACCCTCTTTGTGAACCTAGGGCCCCGAAGGTTGAATCCTTCGCCCCACCGGATGTAACCCTGGCACGCTGGGGTGCGAGAAAGACAGAGCGTTGGGAGAAAAGTGGCCCCGGAGACGACAGTGTGCCCCTGTATTCCAGGGGGGCCACACAAAAATGGGAGCTTTCATACCGGCACGCAGGCGCGCATACGTCAGCCCATGCCCAGGAACGCGGCCATTTTATAACATGCACGCTTGTTATAAAATAGTCTGGCCATGCCCATGTGCCACATTTTAAGTGGGCGCCTGAATGTGCGTGCAAATCCTGCTTCTAAGTAAATTGGATTTTAAAAAGGGCAGGCGCAAATGCCATTGCCTTTTAAACGAGTTCGTCCCCAGTTCACCCGGTTAAGGGGTCGGTCCTCCAAACCCTGTCTAATACCTTTCACTCCCACCAGTTAAGCCCCAACCCTTAAAACCCCGCAGATCTGCCTAGTTAATTTTTTTTTTTAGCTTACACATCATCCAGAGCAGAAGAAAAGAGACGCTGCAGGGGACCTTGGCGCGTGCGTAAGTATTTACGCGACATATCTGCCTCGTGCCCCGAAACGCCCATGCCCTGTCTGACCGCGCCCACGCCTCGCCCCTTTCTGAAAGGTTTGGAGGTGTGCGGGAGATACGCACGTACCCGGCGGCACACACAAGCCTGACTTACTCGCTCATCTCCTAACTTAATGTGTGCACTGGGCTTTTAAAGTTCACGTTTAAGGTGCCAGAGGACTGGAATAAAGCTCACATGGCCCCACTTTCCAGGACAGAACTGGACAATGATTGAAATGCCTGGAGACGCCTGTACATGATGGAGCTTGGGTCTCTCGGCAGCAGAAGCCATCAGGGCTGTGGGGGATGCACCTGGTCAGCCTTACAAGTCTGTGGAATATGTAAAGTCCACTGCTCAGGTTATTGTGGAGGTAATCTATGTAAGGTTCCTTGCCTGACATCTCTGGTGCATCCAGGATGTGTACTTCAAAGCTGTAGAGCTGAGGATTCCTGCAGTTCGATTTTAAAACCTAAAACTACACAGAAGGAGCAGCAAGCTGAGGAGTCCCAGGGGGGTCCTGAAGTCACCTTCCCAAGTAGCGGCAGAAGTTGAGGAAGAAAGGGAGAGCCTAATCACAAACCCCCCCCCCCCCCCCCCCCCCCCAGGCATGCTTTGATTTTGGTTTCCATTTCGGTAAAAAAAAAAAAAAAAAAATTTTTGCTGCATTATTATTATTACTGATGCATCTTTCAGTCTGGTATTATTTCAGACAGATTGGAAAGAGACTATTATGTGTCCATTACTGAAACAAATCTGGCTTGGATCCCTTGCAGATGTCCAGTTAGTGCCAAGTGTGGAATTTGGTACTTTGAAATAAAATTGATTGAACGGGCCACCCACCTAACTACTGTTCTTGCTGAGCCAAATTTTCCAGAGGTATCTGAATCGGGCTTCAGTACGGAAACATCTCTTTTCGCATGACCCGAGGAAAAGCCATGACAAAGGGGACTGATGATTTGGCCGCTGCCTTGGATCATTCTGTTCTAGCTGAGCGATTGAAGGTCCTCGGTATGGGAGGCAGCATGCTGGCTTGCTTTTTCCTTCTTCAGGCCAGAAAAGTGCGCGAAGATAAGGGAGGAAGTTCCCTTATTCGGGAGTCTGAAGCACAGCGTTCCCCGGGGGTCTGTACTATTTACTAAATATTTGCAACCCCTGGGGAAGTAAATGGAAGAAGCCAGTTTAAAGTTCCAATTCCCAGCAATTGCTATCCAACTTTATTGTGAACTAGGTAGCTCCCAGACAGAGTCTTTTGAAAGACCATACTCCAGTTTAAATGCAGTTGTTAATTGGTTAAAATTAAACAAGTTGAAGGTTAACCCATGAAAGACTGAGATTCTGTGGATTACAAAGCCCTTTCTATCCCTTTCTGCCCTGGAGAGAAATTGGGAAGGATGAGGCATGAATCTGGATTCTCAGTTAGTAACTGCATACTCTTATTTCTAATGCAGTGCGATCGTGCTTTACGCAGCTCTGGTTACTCTGAAATCTTCCACCTTACCCTTCCTGCAGTAGTCTGGCAACCATCATTCAGGCACTCATCACTGAGCGGCTGGACTCTTGCAATTCATTGCATGCAGGTTTACATCAACAGCTGTAGTTGTGCATCGCCTTCAATATGCACAAAACACAGCAGCTCGCCTCTTATTAAATCGGAAACTTTGCAATCCTATTACACCGGCATTATGTTCCCTAGATTGGATCCTGGTTTCCAGCAGAGTATAGTGATCGTCTTCTAAACTAGGTGCCACGGAGAAGCCTGCGTTCTTCACTGGATTTCCTTTTACAGGTTCCCTCACTGAGGGAATTACATAGAAACATAGAAATGTCGGCAGAAAAGGACCAAATGGTCCATCCAGTCTGTCCAGCAAGCTTATGGTAGTATCTGCTGTGCCGTGTAGGTCACCCCCAAGCTCATCAATTTTCCAGATTGTAAAAGCCAGGGTCCTCATTGGTTGCTGTTTGAATCCAATTCCCCGTTATCTCTTGCCGTTGAAGCATTAGAGCAATGTTGGAGTTGCATCAAAGTATCAGGCTTACTAGTTAAGGATAGTAACTGCCGCATCAACGAATTACCCCCATACTTCTTTCTCCAGACCATAAAGTTCAGGGTCCTCGTTGGTTGCTGTTCAAATCCAATTCCCCTTTTCCCCTGCCACTGAAGTCATTGCCGCACCAGCAAGTTACCCCCGTGCACTCTTTTCTTCATTTCCATCCTCTAGCGCCTTTAGGGATCCACAGTGTTTATCCCATGCCCCCTTGAATTCCTTCACCGTTTTTGTCTTCACCACCTCCTCCAGAAAGGCATTCCAGGCCTCCACCACCCTCTCAGTGAAGAAATATTTCCTGACATTGGTTCTGAGTCGTCCTCCCTGGAGTTTCATTTCATGACCCCTAGTTCTATTGATTTCTTTCCCACGGAAAGAGTTTGTTGAATGTAGATCACTAAAACCTTTCAGGTACCTGAAGGTCTGTATCATATCTTCCCTGCAGTTCCTCTCTTCCAGGGTGCACATATTCAGATCCTTCAGCCTCTCCTCATAGGTCTTCTCATGCAGACCCCACACCGTTTTGCTCGCTCTTCTCTAGACTGCCTCCATCCTTTCTTTGTCCCTCTTCAGATATGGACTCCAGAACCAAACTACTTAAGATTTGGTCTTTATCTGCTATCATTTACTATGTTAGAGTCTTTGATTGAATAAGCAATTGTATTGTTCTCTCAATTTGTACGCCCCTGCTTGAGTTGCTAAAGTCAGCTAAACCTTTGTTTCCTTTTCCAGCTTCCAAATAATCAGAGAAAACTAAATTCTTAATACCAAACATTTATTGAATGATAAACACTTTTAATACTCACTGCGAATGGCGTGGTATCAAGGATAGCTGCACAGATAGAAGACCAGTGATGAGAATTTCTGAATGCTCAGTCATAGGCTAACAACTGCAGCTGTAGAAGAAGCTGTAACTACTAGTGTATAGCAGGGAATAACAGCGGATGGGAAACAGTCAAAGGTGAAAAGAGTGATGCTTCTAGGAGCGGGTAGAGGATATAGGAGCGCTGTTAGTTTGACAAGAGCCTTTTTCCATGTGAAATCTTTGCAGGAAGTAAACTCTCCCAGGCATTTCTAGGGGCAAGGAACCAATAGGCAGAAGCAAGAGAACACAGACAGAGAGGAAGCAAACAGGAATTGATTCAGTAGGGAGCTCTGAATCATTAAAAAAAAATAAGCAGTCAGAAAAAGGAGTTCTATATATGCAGAGACTCTAAGATAAGCAATATCATGAGCTGATGCCGGTTGCAGTGTACCAAAGAAATATACATACACTGCAGCAACCAAGGTAACTAGCTGAGCCCTCTGCTCACACCACACTAACTTCTCCCTTTTCCTACATTTATACATAGAGGGAACTGGCCCATTGTGATGAGTTTTTGTGTCTCCACTCCTCTCTTGCTTTGTTATAAAATTTGGAGAGGCTATTGGGGCTTTCAGTGTCTCCTCGGCTCTTTTTTTTTTTTTTTTAACTATAGGAGTCCTCTCCATGTCCATACTGCCTGCCTGGAAGTTGGGGTGTCACACAACATTTTTTTGTAATGTAGGTGTGCCTTGGGCTTGAAAAAGGAGACGCATTGTAAAATGTGTCCATTAAGTTCTAATCTAGAGCTAGGATAGCATGTAATAGTGCTACATAGTGTTATGAATCAGATAAGGTATAACCAATGGTTCTTATCTTTGGTTCTCGAAGACTGCAAACAGGTTTGGTTTTCAGGATAGCCAACCTATACAAATTAACCTAATCTGTATGCAAATACGTCTGGTTATTTATTATGGATATTCTGAAAGCCAGACCTTTCTGTGGTTCTTGCCAAAATCACCTGGTGTAGGTGTCTCAGCTTGCCGACATAGCGGAGCGGTACCACGGTACTGTCTGCCTGCACTTCTTACAACCTGGGGGCACATCAGCGTAAGGAGAGAATGTGGAAGGTGCGTGAGGCATGACCGATCACTTGAGACAGAGCAAAGAAATGAATGTAAGGAAAAATAGGTTTAAATTAGAGTAGGAAAACTGCTGAGCATGTGGCAGATGTCATTAGAGCATGCCAAAGCGAATTCTAAACTTCCCACGCGGCCATCTCCATTGGAAAAAGGGACACTGGGCCTTTAAAAGCAAACTTTGCATGGGATATTTAAGCCACTGTTTAACAAGAACTTCCACTCAGAAATAACAGCCTACCTTCCAGGAACTGGAAAAAAAATATATATATATCCACCGTTTGTCCTCATATCCCCTCTGACATGTCTTAAAAATTTCCCGTGGATAGGACCCACCTTCCATCTACAGGGAGGATAATTTTCAAACAAATGCACATAGCGGCATACACACACACACACACACACACACACACACACACACACACACACATTTATGGCCAGGTGCAGATCCGTTAGTATTTTATAACCCACACGCATTTTATAAAATACACATACATATCCTGCAGCAAACGCATGCATGTCAGCTTATGGGCTAATACATGGAATGCATTGAAACCATTCATAGCGATGCATTGAACACACATACTTTTCCTATTTTAAAAATTTACATGCATATATTTTGCACATGAAAAAAAACCAACCTAGGACTTGCGTAAATCGGCGCATTTTAAAACATGCGCATGTCAAAGAAATTACCAGTTTTACCAGTTAGTCCGCCAGTTTTCGCAGTCCTTCTCCAGGACAGCAAGACACCCCCCCCCCCTGGTTCTTCAGCCTAAACTCTGCCCAGTCAGTACTACACAATAAGCATATTTAATATCATTTACGCCAGATCATTAGCAGGGGTAAAATTATGCAAGTGAGTTGGCAAATCTACATAGGTGTCTATTAAAATAGCAACTTACATTGCGTAAATGATAGCCCTGCTCTGAAATGCCTCTAGACTTCCCCATTTTTATGCGCACACGTGTGGTGCAGAAATTTTAAATCCATGTGTATTTTTTACTTTTATAAAATACAGAATACGCAAGTAGATGCTACTTATCCATGTATATGCTACTTTTTAAGTGCTTACTGTGTTGAAAATTCATCCTTAAGCTTTTTTTTTTCCCTTTGGAAAGCAGGCTATAAAATTGATACAAAATTTTTCTAGAGTGTCTGACAAAGTAAAATAAGAGGGTTTGTTTCAATTTGTTTTCCTATTTTTAGGCAAGTATAAAAAGCTTGACTGTCAAAAATTGCTCCCATACTGGCCGATACAGAAAAAAAGCGCACATAGGCCACTCTCCTATGTGCGCGATTTAGTATCGGCCCGCATGCAAACGAGGGCCCGCGATAAAAAGAGGCGCTAAGGACACTAGCGCGTCCCTAGCGCCTCCTTTTTGACAGGAGCGGCGGCTGTCAGCAGGTTTGACAGCCGACGCTCAATTTTGCCAGCGTCGGTTCTTGAGCCCGTTGACAGCCACGGGCTCGGAAACCGGACGCCGGCAAAATTGAGTGTCCAGTTTTCGGCCCAACAGCCACCGGCCCATTTTAAATTTTTTCTTCTTTTTTTTTTTTTTTTTTTTTACTTTTTTTACCCTTCAGGACCTCCGACTTAATATTGCTTTCCCGGTGCCGGCAGAAACTAGCGCCTACATTTGGGTAGGCGCTAATTTCTTAGAGTAAAATGTGCAGCTTGGCTGCACATTTTACTTACTGTATCCCGTGCGCATACCTAATAGGGCCATCAACATGCATTTGCATGTTGAGGGTGCTATTAGGTGCTGTGGGTTGGACACATGTTTTCCTCCCCTTACTGAATAAGGGAAACCACACATCCAAGAGCAGGCTACTGTATCAGCCTGTAAGTTTGTACCTGAGGCAATGGAAGGTAAAGTGACTTGCCCAAGGTCATAAGGAGCGACAGACAACGGGACTCAAACCCTGGTCTCCTGGTTCATAGCCCACTGCTCTAACCACTAGGCTACTCCTCCACTCCATGTGTTTGAACAATCCATTTTGTGATCGGATTTGGGTGGTGTGGAAGGCGTGCACACAGTATTTGCAACAAATAATAATAAAAGAACATTTGCTTTTGCATTTATTGATCTATAAAATCTCTAAACCGCCTTTCCAGATGACGGCTGTACAAAATTTATAAACACAATGCGAACCAAAGTTGTTTCAGTTGCTCTTTGGGTGTTTTCCACTGACTAACACTCAAGAGGCCCCGAGAACGGTAGTGAGGTCCCAGGCCCCATGAAACACTGATCACTATCACAGGTCAGAAAAGACGACCGAGGATCTTTTAACCTCTTAGCACGGGTTCTCTATTATACTAAACAAACAAACCGTGCTGCGTCTATCTTCCGGTCTGAAGACCAGCTATCCCTTAACCAGACAGATCTCCGCACCCCCCCCCCCCCCTTCTCTACTATTTATTTATTTCTGCATGCCTTACAAACATGGGATTACGCTGCAGGGTCTAGAGCTGAAGCCACAGCACACGCCTTCTTGTATGCAGCCGTGTAGCCCCCTTCTCTGCCTGCTCCTGCATCCTCGGCCCTGTCAAACTGAGTCTCCGACCATGGAGCATGAATAACATTTCTTGGAAAGAACAGCTCTAATCTCATGCATTTCTCAGGGCTTCACTGTACCAAATGCATTTAGTGCTTTAGCAAGAGATGTTTCAATGGATAGGAATTTAATCTAATTTTGAGTTGCTGACGTCTAAAAATATGCAACAACAACAAGAAAACACCAACGATGTGGCTGACAGTAATTGACTTCCAAAACTTGGAGTCTGTACAGAAAAGAATTAATTTTGATTTCCAAGGAAGATAAATACATTTTTCTGACTTCCAAAAGCCTGTGTAACAAACTGTCGCCCTGCTGCTGATGTAAGTCAGCTGACAGCTAAAGTACATAGAGCAGTGTCTGGTGTTCAGGGAAAAGAAACAATTGTTAACAATTCAGTATGAACGTTTGCAGCATACCTTGCCCACAGCTATAGCTGTGGGCAAGGTATAGGCTATAGTAAAAATCGCGGGAGAGCGGGCTCCTGTGTGCGCGATTCAGAAAATTAATTTATTTAAATAAGGGCCCACGGTAAAAAGAGGCTCTAGGGACACTAGCGAGTCCCTAGCGCCTCTTTTTTGACAGAAGCGGCAGTTGTCAGCGGGTTTGACAGCAGACGCTCAATTTTGCCGGCGTCGATTCTCAAACCCGCTGACAGCCATGGGTTCGGAAACGGGACGCTGGCAAAATTGAGCATCCGGTTTTCAAGCCGCGGGCTGATTTCAAATTTTTTACTGCTTTTCTGTGCACTTTCCCAGTGCCAAGAGAAATTAACGCCTACCTTTGGGTAGGCGCTAATTTCTGAAAGTAAAACGTGTGGCTTGGCATAACTAATAGGGCCATCAACATGCATTTCCATGTTGCGGGTGCTATTAGTTTCGGGGGGGTTGGACGCGCGTTTTCTGCGCGCTATTACCCCTTACTGAATAAGGGGTAAAGCTAGCGCGTTGAAAACGCACGTCCAAATGCGGGTTAACAATGCACTCCACCGGAGCACACTGTACTGTATCAGCCCGTTAATCTCGGTGGTAAACTGCAGGACATAAGAACATAAGAAAATGCCATACTGGGTCAGACCAAGGGTCCATCAAGCCCAGCATCCTGTTTCCAACAGTGGCCAATCCAGGCCATAAGAACCTGGCAAGTACCCAAAAACTAAGTCTATTCCATGTAACCATTGCTAATGGCAGTGGCTATTCTCTAAGTGAACTTAATAGCAGGTAAAACCTCATTAAGAGCAGACCAAGGGCCAAAAAAAAGACCCCTACATTCCCAGCTCGTCTGCTCCTTCGTGATTTTGCTGCTGTCGCTTGATAGTATGGGTTTGAAACCTAATTTCTTTTTATTAACCCTTGCATGCCACGGCCGGCCCGTCAGCTACTCTCCGATCTCTCCTGCATTTCAGACTCGGGCACAGGAGAGGGCGCTGCAGGGACGGCTGCTAGCGCCCCAGGGAGGCGGGAGGCGATGGCTGCCTGTCAGACGGACAGAGCATGAGGGCAGACAAGGAGTCCCGGGGTCTTTGGGGATTGTTGTGCTACCTGCTCCATTCTGATCTCTGGCTTCGGAAATCGTAGGGATCCTCTGGGCTTTGATCCATGTACCCACCCCCTCGTTTGCAAAAAAAACAAATAAATAAAATGCTGTTTACTGCTCATACCCTTGTTCTGCAAGAACGTCCTTTCCTGTAAATAATTCACAGCCTTTACATTCCTGAACGCCTCTCTCGTAGCCCCCCTGAGGTGTACACATTTAGGGTTATCCTTGGAAATTCCACATCAGCTGACTTCCATGAGACTGAATGCCCGGAAAGCGAGCCTGGTTCTTCTGTGCATACAAAGGACGAGCTGCCGCGAAACCTCAGCTGGGGGAAATGAGTGGCCATGGGCTTAGAGCTGGCTTCAAATCGTGCTTCCGCCCCTGGCTGCGACCTTGATGAAAGTCACCCATTGCCTCAGGGCTCCGAGTCAAGAGTGTAACAGAAATACTGACATGTGCATCTTTCTCAGGGCTGCCAGGTTTTCATGAAAAAACAAGCACTATTTTCCAAAAAAAAAAAAAAAAACAAGCCCAAAAAAAGCCCAGAACACATGATATTAAAACTACTTTTATTAGAAGGTATTTACACACAAAGAAACACTTAAAAAATACTTTTGTGAGTGTAATGGAGGAAATACAGTAGCTTGCAATAGTATTTAACCACCTAAAAATGTCCATCACATTTTTGTGGATTACATAATGTTACATAGATTGTTGCAGGCAGTATGCGCTAAAAGTACATTTTTTAACTCACCATTCATTATTAGCTTCTATCTAGCCACCCTCCCATGCAGGCCAGTTGTATGGCTGACTGGTGCACCGCCACTCCAATCTGTGCCACTGAACGCTGTAGCTCCTTCAAAGTGAAAAATAATTAAAAAAAAAAAAAAGCCCCACTCACTCATCTCTCTCTCCCCCCAAGCACGTCTATCCCCCACACACTCATTTCTCCCCGCCAAGCACGTCTGTCTCCCACACACTCATCTCCCTCCCCCAAGCACGTCTGTCCCCCACACACTCATCCCCCCAGCACATGTCTGGCCCCTACACTCATGTACCTCTTTTTGATTGTTGCCAGTTAAGGGCTTCACTCCCTTCAGGGTTCAAGCCTGCCGTGCTGCATTACACCTTCCATGATCACCAGACACATTTGCTTGCAGTCAGTACCTGTTTACCCACGTGCTCCTCATGGCCAGGCCTCATCGGCAGCAGCAACCGATGACAGGGACAGCTGGGCTCAAGTCCCACCCGCCAAGCCCAAAAAAAAAACAAAACAACCCACTACTGACAGCAAAAATCGCCCAATAATAAGGAACCCGCGAACTGAAAAAAATACCCCAAAAAACCGAATTGCTAGAAAAAAAAAAAGCCCAAACTCCCGGGGAAATAAGTGAGGTTGGCAACACTGATCTTTCTCTCACCAAAATGTTTCAGTTATTCTCTGGCTGGGCATAGTCCAGGCTTAATTCGTAGTCTGAGAGGAAGTGAAACTGTGGAGGGAGGGAGATGGGCGGGACCAGGTTTCACTTGTGTAAAGGGGGTGGGACCAGGGCCAGGTGTGAACTCTTTCTGGCACAAACACCCACCCAACTCAAAGCCACGTGGCTGCCCTTTTTATGGTTTTGTTTCTGCTTCCTCCAAGACCTGGGGAGACCGTAAATGATCCATGCAACTACCGCTTCCTCAGGGGAGCCCTAACCCATAAACAGTTGGTTCTGCTCTGCATTTTTAGGGCCCAGAGAAAGGTGGCAGAATGCTCTTCTGGGTTGTTCTGCCTGAAATTAAGCCCTGGGTAACAGACACAAGGAATGGTTGAAGTTTCATACATTTGAAAGCTGTGAGCCTTAATGCCATTCATCAAGACCAGGGTTGAAGCCTTGACAATTGGCATTATGGCTCATAAGTTTCAAACTTGTGCCACTTCAAACCTTTTGTGCGTCTGTGGTTCTTTGCAGTGTCTGCTTCAATATCAGCGCTTTCCCTTCTCCTCCCTGCAATATAGGAGAAGTGAGATGGGGTGGGGAACAAGAGATGAGGGGCTGGATTAGAGAGCAGAGTAGCTGTTTCTCTGTGTGCTTCAGGCTTAGTCTCTCCCCCGCAAGCTGCCTCTTAAGCCTGCAAAGAAGTACAGGAACTGCATTCCATCCCATTCCCCCCCAAATTACGCCCTGGGCATAGCCATGCTTCAGGAAGTGCGTGCCTGATTGTATTCTAGGCATTAGCTTGGGAAAGACTGGGCAGTTTCTTCGCTTTGATGCCCCATCCCATCCTGCATTGCATCCAGCACTGTCACAGCTGAGGGGACCTCTGTGACTTCAAAAGCTCATGCACAACCCCTCCCATCTATTCTCCAATAAAGAGTTTGACAACCTGCAGCCCATTCGGGACCCAGCACTTATAAACAGCTGCTTTAGGAAGTAGAACAGTACAGTCATAAACTCCTTTTCCTGGGAAACGCCAGTTGATGCAGCATTTTGCTGAAGATTTTTTTTATTATTGTGTTGGTCCACTGATGAGGGTTGTTCTTTTTTTTTTTGCCAACATGGGTATATCAAGAAATCTACTTCTAGGTGTAATGATGGCCAAGTGTCTCCCCTACTTAAAATCTTCCCAGCAGCCCTCCACCCGGAGTCTCTCTTCCTGCCCCTTGGCTCCCTGATCTGTACACTTTTGTCTAACCATTCCCAATCCTGCCAGTTGAAGATGCTTCAGCTGGCCCAGGGCAATGGGAGGAAGGGGGTAGCTGCTGTCACCACTGCTGCTATTTACTCTTTTACTGAACTGACATGAATATAAAGGGGGGAGGGGAGGCTAGCTTACATTTGGGTCAATAAGGTCAAAAAGCAAGCATCCAAATCACTTTTTGTGGCCCATCAGTTTTCTCGTTTCTTCACACGCTGCTGTGAGTTTCTCCCTAATTTAAAAACAGCAACCCCCAACAACTTTGCTTAGCCCAGCCATGGTCTCTCCACCCTAGGGCCACAAAGTGCCGTGCCCTCAAAGCCAGAAACATGGATCCCTGAATCTGGTCACTGTGTGTCACTATGGAGCAATGACTGGGACTTCTTCCTTTCCATCCCCCTCCCCCAGGGGTCGTGAATGCTGCCTCTGCAGGCTCCCTCGCTAGCCTGGGGAGCAGGACCGGTCCTTCCATTAGGAAAACTAGGCAGTTGCCTAGAGTGCCAAAATTTGGGGGGCGCAGCAAAATCTTGCCAATGCAAGGCCCAGACAGGTACTGTGCCAGAGACAGTTTCACCAAAGAAGGGAGTGTTGTGCTGGAGCCACTGCCACCTTTCAGGCCGATACAGCACAGTATGCTCCGTCGGAGGGCACCGTTAACCGGCATTTGGACGCGCGTTTTCGATGCGCTAGCTTTACCCCTTATTCAGTAAGGGGTAATAGCGCGTCGAAAATGCACATCCAACCTCCCCGAGACTAACAGCGCCCGCAACATGCAAATGCATGTTGCGGGCGCTGTTAGTCATTCCCGTGCGATTCAGAAAGCAAAATGTGCAGCCAAGCCACACATTTTACTTTCAGAAATTAGCGCCTACCCAAAGGTAAAAACTGCTTTTCTGTGCACTTTTCTGTGCACCCTCCGACTTAATATCAGGGCGATATTAAGTCTGAGGTCCCAAAAGTAAAAAATAAAAAAAAATAAAAAAATTTAAAATCAGCTCGCGGCTTGAAAACCGGACGCTCAATTTTGCCGGCGTCCGGTTTCCAAACCCGTGGCTGGCAAAATTGAGCGTCGGCTGTCAAACCCGCTGACAACCGCCGCTCCTGTCCAAAGAGGCGCTTGGGACGCACTAGTGTCCCTAGCGCCTCTTTTCACCGCGGGCCCTAATTTAAATATTTTGTTTTAGTGTATCGCGCGCACAGGACACTGGCCTGTGCGCACTCCGGCAGAGTGAGCGCTTGCCCTCTCTCTCGCGAACTTTACTGTATCGGCCTGTTTGGAAGGAAAAGTTGTGTTGGAGCTGCTGCCAATGGATAAAGTGGGGGATGGAGCACAAGGCTGAAGGTTCACCTAGAGATCCAAATACTACGCCACCGACTGTGCCAGGGAGCGGAATCTTGGCCTATGAATCAAACCCAGGCCTTGTGCATGGCAGAGCCTAGCATTGCCAGACAGTCACCAAGCTGGCCCTCCCTTCCTGGATGTTAAAAACGCTTGGGCAAAGCAGAAGACACACCCAGAGTACAATTCCCAGAGTCCTGGTACCATTTAGGGGAGGGAGGTGCGTGACAAATGGGAATAGGGGGGAAACCAGCAAGGACATAAAAGCTGGGCAGCAGCACCAAGGGCCTGGCCATCATGGTTACTCCGCCTCTGATGCAAGGCTAGATTCGCAGTCCACACATTTTTCAATGAAATTACAAATTCCTGGTCAAATTGCTTGTCCGTTTGTAATCTTCCCTGGCCATCTGGGAACATCATTCGTTTAAGCCAGAGCGTTACCAAAACAGAGATGGGAGACCGCGGCGGGGGACGAGCTCTAGCATGAGACGAATCCCTGTCACGCCTAACACTAAAACAAAAAAAATTATATATATATATATATATATATATATATATATATATATATATATAAATTATTCAGCTGTCATGTGTGATGGTTAAAATGCTTGACGAAGACGAAATTGCCACAGCAACGACATAAACACTTTTAAAACAGCTTTTTTTGCCCTGCTCTAGCCACGGGCCCCTGGCAGTTGAAAGTAAGCAGGCGTTTCTCAGCCTCTCCTGCAAATGATTTGGCTTGGAGGAAACTCTGCAGCGCAGCACTTGGAAGGGAGCGGGGGCCGCTGCTCGCCCCTTCAGACGGGGGGGCTGCCTCGCTGGGCTGCGATTCCCCTGTCTTCTGCGCGCGCCCGCAGCTGATTTGCATCAGGGGCCGCGGGGGGGCAGAGCGCGGCCGCTGGGCGCTTTCCACTACGATTACAGTCAAAGGGTTCGTGACCTTCAGCTGCTCCACAAATCGGGGCACGCGCCGCAGCAGGCTGACGGCGTCGCGCGCAGCCCGGCAGAGGGCGCTCACGAGGCGCGAGTCCTCTCTCCGGGTCCCAAGATGGCGGGAGAGAAAAACATCTGCGCGCCGCTTATGGCAAAGAAAAAGCAGGTTTTTAGCCATCGCGGCCCGAGCTTGAGCTTTCCTTGTTCTGCTCTCTCCTTAAGGCCCTGGACATGTCCCAGCACTGCCGTCTGTTATGTTGCGTTTAAAGAAGGCACAGATGAAACTCCATTCACTGTTTGCTGTCAATTCCCAGGTTCCTTTTACATCAAATCAAGACCCGGGAGATAACAACCAGCACAAGAATTAGAGAATGAAAGAATAGGAACACCGCATGAACTAATTACACGTACAACTTACTACAGGGGCAGACTAGACACAATGGTCCCTTCAAAAGAACTGGATAGAAGGGAAGGTGGTGGTTACAGGGGTGGCAGGCGTGGGCCAGGTTCTGGCATCATTGTTTGATCTTGTATTGACTTTTACAAAAAGATAAAATATTCTATTAGAGAACTAGAAGGATAGCCATTTGGATGCATTGTTGTCTTGCCGACCAGGAAGATGACCATTTGTTGCATGAGGAATATTTATTTAGGTCATCGCTTCATCATACATTACTGCATGGTGTTTAGATCTTGTTGTTAAGATTGTTCTCTCATTTGGGGACCGATGCAGTAAGCCATGCGTAAACATGTGCGTCCAAACTGGGCACCTTTTTTTTTAAACATGCGCACAGTCACTTCTCCTGGGTGCCCGATGCAGTATGGTAATGTTACCGTCAGAAATGAGACCCCAGACAACTGGTCTGAAAAAGATAGACTTTCAGGTCGATACAGTAACCTTCAGTTAAAGATTCCCCGTCTGTAACGTGCTGGGAGCGCACAATACAGACGAGTAAGGCGATCCAGCAATACACTCTCCAGTTTCACGCGTCCTTAGCGCTTCCTAAAATAAACACCTAACCCTTTCCGCACCCAGCATGTAAATGAACGAAAAAGCTGTATAATGAAGGAATTAGCTATTCCCCTGCGATACTGTAACGGGCGCTGATATTATCTCCTCCGTAACCCGGTGTTCTGCCGCGGCCTTAACCTGCTAGTTTACCGCCTCCCCCTAGTAGGAGTTAGTGTAGTGTAGTGTAGTGTAAAAAAAAACATTGCTTACCCGCCCTGGTCCCCAGTCCAGCCGTCCGGTGTAGCCCCAGTCCGGCCTCCTGCAGCCCCGCCCGGTCCCCTCCTCCCGAAGCAAAAAAAAACAAAAACGAAAAAGTAGCAAGGCTCGGGCCTGCTACGGGGGGGGCAGCGGGATCCGGGGGCAGCAGCAGCAGCAGGGGGGCAGCAGGATCCGGGGGCAGCATAAAAAAATAAAACAATTTTTTTTAAATACCTGTCGGAGGGCCGTGGGTCCAGGCGGCGGCGAGAAGCAAAAAAAAGCGGCATCCGGGATCCGGGGGCAGCAGTGGGGGGGCAGCAGGATCCGGGAGCGGCGGGTAGGTAGCGGCAGCAGGGGGGGAGCGGCATCCGGGATCCGGGGGGAGCAGCGGCAGCGGGGGGGCAGCGGCATCCGGGAGCGAGGGGGCAGCGGGATCCGGCGTGTTCGATCGGGCGAGCGGGTAGGTGGCAAGAAAAAGATGGCCGCCTGCACGGGGAAAGCGTGCAATTGGCCGCCAAACGTCGTGACGTCACGTCTTCAGCGGCCAATTGCACGCTTTCCCCGTGCAGGCGGCCATCTTTTCTTGCCACCTACCCGCTCGCCCGATCGAACACGCCGGATCCCGCTGCCGCTGCTCCCCCCGGATCCCGCTGCCCCCCCCCGGATCCCGGATGCCGCTCCCCCCCTGCTGCCGCTGCTACCTACCCGCCGCTCCCGGATCCTGCTGCCCCCCCGCTGCTGCCCCCGGATCCCGGATGCCGCTTTTTTTTTGCTTCTCGCCGCCGCCTGGACCCACGGCCCTCCGACAGGTATTTAAAATTTTTTTTTTATTTTTTAATATATTTTTTTATATAACACACAGGTTTTTGGGTTTTTACACTTTTTACACTTCCTGGTGCCTGTCATTTCAAATGTCATTTGAAATGACAGGTACCAGCGCACCCAGGTTACTGTATAGGCGCTGTATTAAGCGCCTATACAGTAAAATGGGTTGTGCGGGCATAACCCTTCCCTAATGCCTCACAGCCGCGGCATGCATTTGCATGCGATTAGAAGACTGTATCAGGCGCTAGGTCTAGAGAACTGTGGGTGCGGGGAGGAAGGGTGCGCCTGACACTGCCGCACTGTTTTTACCGCGGCCTTACTGTATCGACCCGTTTATTTGCTAGCAAAGATGCAGCCAAGACAAGTGCTCAGAATGCATGCCCCTCCCACTGAGGAGCGGGCTTTTAGGCCACTGTAATGAGGTGCCTCACTAAAAAGGACATGCTGGGGATCAATTGTGCGCCCCTAGCGAGTCCTTGGCATCGGGTGCCCAGGAGACGTGGCCCTGCCCACAGCCACGGGTTAGGAAAACAGATGCTGGTAAATTGAGCTTCCATTTTCCTAAGCTGGTCGCAGTCAAGACTTTTTTTTCCCCTCATGTTCCTGCTTTCTGTGGTTCCTCCTTAGTATCGTAACGGCCGATTCTGTAAAGTGTACTCGGCCATGTGCACTGTTTAACACACGTTTAGCCTCGTGTTTTCAACGCGCATCTATTACCCCTTATACTGTAAGGAGTTTAGTGTGTCAGAAACATACGGCCAAACCCCTTGGAAACTAACAGCACTCATCACATGCAAATGCACGTTGATGAGGCTATTAGTTAGTCACCCGGGATACTGAAAGTAAAATGCGCGGCCAGTCTACACATTTTAAGCTCATAAATTAACGCCTGCCCGAAAAAGTGTACAGAAAAGCAGAAAATACTGCTTTTCTGTACACCCTCTGACTTAATATCATAGCGATATTAAGTAGGAATGTGAATCGTTTATCTGACGATTGAAAATATCTCGTCAGATATCGGGGGGTCCCCGATAGTGATAGGAAACCCCACGATTAATTTTGTGGGTTTTCTTATCGTTATTTGGGGGGGGGGGCAGGAAGAAAGGACACAACTTAAAAACACAACCTGACCCTTTAAAATGAGTTTGTTAGTATCCCCCCACCCTCCGGACCCCCCCTCCCCAAATTTTTAAATACCTGGTGGTCCAGCGGGCCAGGAGCATTCTCCCGGGCTCGGGCTGTCGGCTGCCACTAATCAAAATGGCGCCGATGGCCCTTTGCTCTTACCATGTGACAAGGGCTATCGGTGCCATTGGTACACCACATGGTAGGTGCACTGGATGGCCTGCGCCATTTTTAAAGATGGCGCTGGCCGTCCATTGCTCCTACCATGTGACAGGGACCGGCCAATGGCACGGATACCCTGTCACATGCTAAGGGCAAAGGGCCATTGGCGCCATTTTGTTTACTGGCAGCCAACGGCCCAAGTGCGGGAGAATGCTCCCGGGACCCCCGCTGGACCAACAGGTATTTAAAAGTTTTTTTGGGGGGGTCCGAAGGGTGGGGGGATACTAACAAACTAATTTTAAAGAGTTGGCTGTATTTTTTGGTTATCGGCTCGGGCGCAGCTGATAAAAAAAAAACCCGATCGGACTGGAAGAAAAAAATTTCACGATGTGAATCGGAACCGGAATCAGAACCGATACCGGTTCCGATTCACATCTCTAATATTAAGTCGGAGGAACCAAAAATGTAAAAAAAAAAAAAATCTTTAAAAAAAATGTGCCGTCCGGTTAGGAGAACGGATACTCAATGTTAACGGCGTCTGTTTTTCCTAACCGATGGCTGTCAACGGATTCGGAAAACTGACGCTCGTAAAATCGAACGTCGGTTTCCTGAACCCGTTGACAGAGCCACCTGTCCTGGGCCAAGGAGGCGCTAGGGGCGCGTAATCATCCCTTAACCTCCTTTTAGCGTGACACCTCATTTAAATATAGGATCGTGCACCCAGGAGAGGCTGTGCGCACATTGGGAGAGCGGGCGTGCGTGCAACACGGCGCGCCCATTCTCCCACGATCTTTACTGAATCGGCCTGTTAGATTTTCTGGTAATGTCATCTTTTGGGGATTCTGTTCTGACCTGAGAGAGGGGGTATGAGCTCCAAAGAGCTTGTCAAGAAATGAATAAGGTTTGGTCGATTAAAAAAAAAAATATCTACTGGGTTTTTATTGTTTCCATTTCTTAACCTTTATTTCTCCAAGGCTGTTCCATGGGCCAATTAGATTACTCCATAACATTAACTTTACAAATGTCACAAAGAGCAATGGCATAAATTTTACTAAAAAAAAAACAAACCATGGAAACAATTATTTTTGGTTCTATCTATTTTTTGTAAACATTTACATAGAAACATAAAAATGACGGCAGAAGAAGACCAAACGGCCCATCTAGTCTGCCCAGCAAGCTACGCACTTTATCCATTTTTTTATTTCCCTTTTTCTCTCTCCCACCTGTTACTATTGGCTTCCAGTGCCCTCCAGCCCTAATTCCCCTCCACCCCACCACCAATTTAGAGAGCAGCGCCGTATCTGCATCCACGTGAACGTCCAGCTCAATTAGGGGTAGCAACCGCTGTAACAAGCAGGCCACACCCTTACCCCATACTCTTACCCACCCCTGTTTTTATTTTTTTGTTTTTTGTTTTTTTGGAGATAGCAGCCCTCCATCCTTCTGCTCCGTGAAGGTGGAACACCAACTACTGGCCACTGGCATCCCGCTCCATGAATGCCTCTGTGGCTACTGCCGCTCCGTGCAGTGTTTGAATGCCTCTGTGGCTACTGCCGCTCCGTGCAGTGTTTGAATGCCTCTGTGGCTACTGCCGCTCCGTGCAGTGTTTGAATGCCTCTGTGGCTACTGCCGCTCCGTGCAGTGTTTTGCTGCCTCCTCTTTATTCACGCCCTCTAGACTTGATTTTCTATATTAAATATTACAAATGCACAGGGGAGTCATTAGCTCTGGGCACATGGGGCTTGTGCCCTGAGTCTCTTCCTTGGTGGCCCAAGTCTACACTTTTTTGGCAACTGTTAGCAACTGAAGAGAAGAATAAGCCCAGCGGCCAAAGAAGAGACCTGGTAGGCAGGAGAGGCCCAGCAGACTGCTGCAGGTCCTGTTCTGCGGTGGCAGTAGATGAGGCCCAGCAGGCTGCCATGGATTCCATCCCATGGAGGCAGAAGAAGAGGCCAGACAGTCCACTGCAGATCCCATCCCATGGTGGCAGAAGAGATGCCCAGAGAGTCACCACAGGTTCCATGCCACAGCATCAGAAGATGAGGCCCAGCCGACTGCCGCAGATCTCATCGTGCAGCAGCAGAAGAGAGGCCTGGCGGGGCTGCCACAAATACCATCCCGCAGCAGTAGTGTGTGTGAGAGAGAGATAACGTGTGCGTGTGTGAGGGAACCTATGGGAATGAGAGCGGGTTTGTATGTGTGTGAGAGAGAGAAAGTGTGAGAGAGCTGTGGAAGTGAGAGCCTGTGTATATGAAAGGGAGTATGTGTGTGAGAGTGAGGGAGCCTGTAGGAGAGAGAATGTATGTGAATGTGGGAGACAGAGGGTGTGGGTGTGAAAGAGAGGCACTGTGTTACAGAGTGTGTGAGAAAGAGAATGAATATATGTTTACAAAAAAATAGAATAAAAAATAAACAATGGAACTCCCTCCGACTACACTCAGACTTGAGCCATGCTACTCCAAATTCAGGAAAAAACTAAAGACATGGCTCTTCCGACAGGCCTTCCCAGAATAAATGTCTCCAATTACCTTTCTCTTCTCAACCTCTCGAACATTCTCCTCACAAGCGTCTCTCAAATTATACACTGTTATACACTGTTAATAGCCTTTTGTAAATACTGTATATAGTCTTTTGTAATTAATTTGCTGTTTACCTCTCAAAGTTAATGTTCCCTTTCCTTCTTACTCACTGCACTTTGTTTTTTACTCCCTCCCAGCCCCCTCCCTGTTATTTGTATTTTCAATCTCTCAGTTACAATGTAAACCGGTATGATGTTTGCATACTAATACCGGTATATAAAAGTTTTAAATAAATAAATATGTGAGAGACAGACAATCTCATGGAGATGGAAATCCAAAATTCCCAAGTATGAAGAGTGGAGGATTTTTTAAAATTATTATTAGTTTTATTTATTGGGTGTTATTTGATGTGTCTGCTGTTTTGAAATATTTTATTGCAGTTTGGGAAATTTTTAAATAATTTTGTATGACTTTTTAAATTATTGGATGTTCTATTCGTTAGCTGTTTTGAAATATTTATTATTTTTGTTAGAATGTTTTTACTATCATGATTGATTTTTTAAATTTCTTGATTTTTATTGTTTGATATTTTATGAGGAATGGTGATGTTTTTGTTTTTGTCAAGCACATTTTGCAGAAAGAGGAGATGGTTTGGATAATGTAGGCCTGTAGAAAAATATGCTTTGTTTGCCTAACTCAAACCTTTTGATGGTAAAATAAAGAATCTTTATGAACTAAGAAGGTTTAAACAGAACCAGCTTGATTGCTCATTGACCTTTTCTCTCTCCCTGGAAGTGCATCTCAAACTCCACCCTCCAAGAATAAAGTCCTTATGTATCCAAGCCTTGGCTATTTACCGGGAGATAGAGTGGTTCTGATCTGGAGCAGCAGAACGGTCTTCCTAGGCCTATTAAATACACAGTTATCTGGTTTCAATCAGCTGCTCATTAAGCTTATGTCAAGATGCATCAAGAGAGCTTTTGCTTCATGGCATCTTGTCCATGCTTTGAATCTGCTGCCATCCAGTGTACTCACGCCAGAAAAAAACAGAAGAGCTGTACGCTCTGCCTTATCATATCATCATGCTGAGTTCAGCTTACAGTTAATTGTAATTGCAAGATCTACCTCTGTATCCTGGCCTGAGAGCAAGTAAAGTGAACTGCGTCTTGTCTTCACGCATGCAATACTCATGTCCTTCTACCCTGTCTCTGTTCTATGAGCTGCATGCAGCGCAGGGTCGTAACAGCAGCTGGGCTAAGACCAACCTCCATAAGAAGGCATCACCTTCACTTGTGCCAGAGCTCTTTTGGAAAGGTTGCTGCCTTCTGAGGAACATTTGGAAATTCAATGCAGAACTTAACCTCGCATTTCAGGTTCCTCAAGACACAAGAAGTTGGAGAGTGTAAGAACATAGTGGTCGGAGCCAGTGCCAATGATACCAGACCACAGGGAGCACTCTAAGCCCAGACTGAATGTTTAGCTTAGGTTCCTATAAGGAAGCTGGCCTTGTAAAAAATTATTGTGTCTCCCTTTCCCCACTAAAGTGTGCTTATGTTTACTATGTGTATTAAGAGACTTTCAAGGGCCCTTCTAGCTTTTATTGCCCCTGCAGTCATTAAAGAAAGAACGAAAAAGCAGTTAGCAAAATCCATCAGTGCCGTCTTGGCTGCATGACACCGCCGTCTCTGGTTGCTGCCCATAATTGATAGAAGCACAAACCAGGCAATAATTGTCGCTCAGCTGCCTTTTCTTTAGTTTCTCCTTTTTTCTCTTTAGTTTATAATTCAAGAGCTGCACCAGCTGCAAGAGCTGGTGCAGCTCTTGCAGCTGGTGTTGGATTCTTCCTGCCAGGACATAGGAACTAGTACATTCCATGCAAATGCATGAAGAATATTTGTTTAGAGGCAGCAGCATCCATCATGGGACTAACCTGATCCCTTCTGAGGTGTGGCAGGATTGACTCCTGGCTAACAGGCCGATACAGTAAGGACACGTTAGAAAGAGTGTGGCAGTGCTGGGCGCACCCTCGTTTGCCGCACACACAGCTCGGATCACATACTGCTCGATACAGTATTTAAATTAGAAGCAAATGCAAGCCGCATCCAAAGCGTGTCCATGAAGCGCAATCCATTTTACTGTATAGAGCGCTATACAGCGCCTATACAATATCCTGTGTGAGCTGGTACCTGTCATTTCAAATGTCATAACCTCGGACGTCCATCCGGGCACTCAGGTCACAGCATGCGCCCATGCGCCTTCGCTGCCTAGAGCGCCCAAATTGGACGTACGTTCATGCACCTTCCCCTGCGGAACTGCTGGAAGTCGCTTTCGCCGCTGGCTGTCCCCGGGAGGCAGGGGAGCCGCGGTGTGCACCTCGGGAGGAGAGGAGAGAGGACTGGGGCTGCTGGAAGCATGCGGTAAGTTTACTTTTGTTACAATTTCTATTTGCTTTAATAACATGTCGAGTCGATTTTCGTCCTGCGCCTTGCTTCGGGAGTGGGGGGGAGAGAGGACTGGCAATCCCGATGCCCGAGCATAGGAGAACCAGGCCCGAGCGTAGGAGAACCAGGCCACACCATGTTACTCGCTTGCTCCAACCCACCCACTTATTTGACTGGAGCCTGCCTATTGCTGTCACATCCCTCTAACGCCAGGGTCAGGGTAGGCGGTAAATTAGCGGGTTAAAGACGCGGCAAAACAGTTGGTTAAAAAGGCGATAATTGGGCCGCACGTTACTGTATGGGAGGGAATAGCTAATCCGATCGTTTACATATCATATACATGCCGCGGGCGGAAAGGGATACGCGTCGATTTAAAGAAGCGGTAAGGATTGGTAAAAACGGATAGTGAATCGCGGGTTAGACTTACGCGGCCAAATTGTGGGTACAAAGCGGGTTAGAAACAGGGTAACCGCAGCCGCGCTTTACTGTATCGGCCTGCTAATGAGGTAGCATTGCTGCACTCTGGAGGGTTAGTAACACTGACCTGGTTTTGCCAGTAATGTCAGAATAAAGGGGCTTGCAGTACACGGGTGCCAGCAGTATGGGGACTGGATGGTTCAGGGGAATGGTCGCAGCCTTGTAGAGCCTTTCACCTCCAGGCTATCAGGTCCGATCCCAGCCAAGGTGGCCCATGTGAAATGAGATGGTGGTCTCAGTCCAGTTCCAGGGGCCAGAGCAAAAGCGTTCCTACCACGGCTCCTGTCAGATTCCTGTAAAGCTGAAAATTCAGCTGTGTGCCTCGTCACTGACTTATGACAAACATCATAACATAGTAATAACGGCAGAAAAGACCAAATGGTCCATCCATTCTGCCCAGCAAGTTTCTTATGGTAGTAACTGCCGCTTCATGCAGGTTACCCCAAACCTTATGTTAAGGGCAGCAATATTTACAATCAAAACCAAGCAACTGTCAAATCCATAACAAAATTACTGCTAGCAGCATTTTTACAGGGCGAGCAGCCTTTTTGCTAATTCAGATAATGATGCTTGAATGTGATAAGAGTAGTAAATGCCGCTCCGTGCAGGTTACCCCCATGCACCCTTTCCTTCGTTTACAATCTCTAATCTTTAGGGATCCACAGTGTTTATCCCATGCCCTTTTAAATTTGTTTACTGTTTTCGTTCTCACCACTTTTTTCGGAAGGGCATTCCAGGCATCCACCACCCTCTGTGAAGAAACATTTCCAGATGTTCTGAATCGTCCCCTCTGGAGTTTCATCGAAAGCTTTTCAGGTATCTGAAGGTCTGTATCATATCTCCCCTGCACCTCCTCTCCTCCAGGGTGCACATATTCAGATCCTTCAGCCTCTCCTCAGTCTTCTGATACAGAACCAAACCATTTTGGTTGCCCTTCTTTGGACCGCTTCTCTCCTGTCTCTATCCTTTTTGAGATAAGTCCAGAACTGAACACAGTACTCGAGGTAAGGCCTCACCAAGGCCCTGTACAAGGGCATTATCACCTCCTTTTTCCTGCTGGTTATTCCTCTAAGCAGCTCAGCATTCTTCTAGCTTTAGTTATTGCCTTGTCACAGCACTTCTCCGCCTTCAGATTGACAAAAACTATTACTCCAATGTCCCTCTACCAGTCCGTGCACATTCGTTTTTCACCCCCACCCCATCACATACAGCTCTTTTGGATTACCGCACCCCAGATGCATGACTGCACTTTTTGACATTGAATCCCAGCTGCCAAATCTTCAACGACTCTTCAAGCTTTCTTAAATCACTTTCTATTCTCTCTACTCTTTCAGGCATGTCCACTCTGTTGCAGATGTTAGTATCATCTGCAAATAGAAAAACTTTACCTTCTACCCCTTCTGCAATGGTTCTCACAGAGATATTGAAAACAACCAGTCCCAAACTGATCCCTGTGGCACTCCACTTAACACTGTTCTCTTTTCAGAATAATTTACCATTACACGCTGTCTCATGTCAGTCAACCAGTTTGTAACCAACTCCACCACCTTGGTGCCCACTCCCAAGCTTCTCAATTTTTTCATGAGCCTCCTATGCCAGATGGTATCAAAATGTATCTGAAATCCAAGAAAATTACATTGAGTGCTCTTCCTTGATCCAATTCTTAGTCACTCAATCAAGAAAGCAATCAGATTTGTGTGTCAGGACTTTCCCCTCATGAATCCATGCTGCCTCAGGTCCAGTAACCCACCAGATTGTAGATCACTATCCTTTCCTTCAGCAGAGTCTCCATTAATTTTCACACAGGAGGTGAGGTTAACCGGTCTGTAGTTTCAGCCTCCTCTCTGCTACCATCCTTGTGAAGCGGGACCACAACTGCTCTTCTCCAATCTCATGGCACCACTCCTGTTTCTAGGGATCTATGGAACAGGTCTTTCAGCAGACACGCCAGCACATCTGTGAGCTCCCTTAGTATCCTGGGATGTACCTCATCTGGTCCCATGGTCTTGTCCATTTTCAGTTTTCCTAGCTCTTCCCAAACATTATCTTCTGTAAAAAGGGTCGCATCTACTGCACTTCCATCTATGGTCTTGTCAACCAGCAATGGTCCATCTCCAGGGTCTTCCTTAGTGAACAAACTGAAGTATTTTTTTAAATATTTCTGCTATTTCTTCATCTTTCTCCACACATTGTTCCTTGTCACCTTTTAATTTCACTATACCGCCTCCAACTTTCCTCCTTTCTTTGATATATCTGAAAAATGTTTTACCTCTTTATACCTCCTTTCTTCCACTTGATCTTTTGCTTTTCTGGCTTCTTTCTTTATCTCCCTCAGTTTCACCAGATATTCACCGATGTTCCTCTTTTTGGGATTCTTTTGTATTTCTTGAATGCTGTTCTTTTTGCTTTTATTTTTTCAGCCACCTCTTCTGGGAACTAGATTGGTTTCTTTATCCTCGTGCCTTTGTTTACTTTTCTGACATAGAGATGTGTTGCCTTTGTATTAGCTCCCTTTAATTTGTCCCACTGTTGTTCCACCTCACCCGTTTTCTCCTAGTCTTGTAGCTCTTTCTCCAGGTACATCCCCATTTTGACAAAGTTTGCATTTTTTTAAATTCAAATTTGGAACTTTGTGCGACTTCTCTATATCCTATTTGTTATACCAAACCATATCATCTGATGATTACTGGTGCTCAAGTGAGCACCTATCTGGACATTAGAGACATTATCCCCATTAGTGAGCACTAGGTAGTGTATCACACCCTCCCTCGTGGGTTCCACTATCATTTGTTGCAGCAGAGCTCCTTGAAGATCATCCACTATCTCTCTACTACTTGTAGATTCTACAGAAGGGACATGCCAAACCACATCCGGCAGATTAAAATCTCCACTGAGCAATATTTCACCCTTCGTGCCCACCTTTTGGATGTCTTCAGTCAACTCTACCCAGTTCTGTTTGAGTTGGAGGCCTGTAGACCACACCAGTGTAAATGGAAATGCCATCTTCTTTTTTTAGGGCAGCCCATAATGAGACAAGGAGAAAAAGAGAGAGAAACTCATCTTTCTATTGCATCTTTCAAGTATATTTATTATACAAGACACTGAAAAGCAAACTGTGTATATGAACCACCTTTGCAAATGAAAATATGTAAGTAATAAAACTACACATAAGCAAATCGCACTCAAATGGAGGGAGCTTGCCTCTTCAGGAAATTAAATGATCCTCTCTAAGCTCTTTAACTGCATCCAGGGTCGGTGAGAGTGTATTTGACACCCTAGGCGAAACTTCGGTCATGCACCCCCATCTCCAACTTACCTGCTCCCTTCTTTGGCAGTATTGGCTTTTAGGGATGTGAATCGTTTTTTGACGATTTAAAATATCGTCCGATATATTTTAAATCGTCAAAAATCGTTAGAGCCGCGATACAATAACAATTCCCCCGATTTATCGTCAAAAAATCGTAAATCGGGGGAAAGGGGGAGGGCGGGAAAACCGGCACACTAAAACAACCCTAAAACCCACCCCGACCCTTTAAAATAAATCCCCCACCCTCCCGAACCCCCTCAAAATGCCTTAAATTACCTGGGGTCCAGAGGAAGGGTCCCGGTGTGATCTTTTACTCTCGGACCTCCGGTGCTTGTAGAAATGGCGCCGGCGCTACCTTTGCCTTGTCATATGACAGGTCAAAGGTAGCGCCGGCGCCATTTTGTTTTTGTCCCCCGAGGTCAGGAGCGTAGGAGATCGCTCCCGGACCCCCGCTGGACCCCCAGGGACTTTTGGCCAGCTTGGGGGGGCCTCCTGACCCCCACAAGACTTGCCAAAAGTCCAGCAGGGGTCCGGAACGACCTGCAGTCGAATTGTGTTGTCTACGGCCGGCGCCATTTTGCGCAAAATGGCAGCGCAAAATGGCGCCGGCCGTAGACAACACGATTCGACTGCAGGAGGTCGTTCCGGACCCCCGCTGGACTTTGGCAAGTCTTGTGGGGGTCAGGAGGCCCCCCCAAGCTGGCCAAAAGTCCCTGGGGGTCCAGCGGGGGTCCGGGAGCGATCTCCTGCCGTGAATCGTTTTTCCGTATGGAAAAACGATTCGCATGCAGGAAGTCATTCCCGGACCCCCGCTGGACTTTTGGCAAGTCTTGTGGGGGTCAGGAGGCCCCCCCAAGCTGGCCAAAAGTCCCTGGGGGTCCAGCGGGGGTCCGGGAGCGATCTCCTACGCTCCTGACCTCGGGGGACAAAAACAAAATGGCGCCGGCGCTACCTTTGACCTGTCATATGACAAGGCAAAGGTAGCACCGGCGCCATTTCTACAAGCACCGGAGGTCCGAGAGTAAAAGATCACACCGGGACCCTTCCTCTGGACCCCAGGTAATTTAAGGCATTTTGGGGGGGTTCGGGAGGGTGGGGGATTTATTTTAAAGGGTCGGAGTGGGTTTTAGGGATGTTTTAGTGTGCCGGTTTTCGATTTACACGATTTTCACGATATTTAAAAAACCCAAATGGCGACGATCCGATTCCCTCCCCCTCCCAGCTGAAATCGATCGTTAAGACGATCGATCACACGATTCACATCTCTATTGGCTTTCCCCCTCTGGGCTTCATACTGGCAGGATTTTGCTGCTCCTAAAATTTTGGCACTCTAGGTGACCACCTAGTTTGCTTAATAGAAGCACTGGCCCTGGCTGCACCTCATTATATGTCTTTCATTGGGTAGAGGTTATGCATAACAAGCCAATTCTTCCCTGAAACGTTATCTTTAAGAAAAAGTTCCAACTGCATAGAGTCAAAAAAGATATTCTTATTTCCTTTATGTTTTAGCAAACATTTCCATGGAAACTGTCAGGGCGTACTGCTAAACTATGACTCCAGAAGCAGGAGTGGGCTGAACACAGATGAGGCAGGCTTGAACAGAGCGGATGCAAGGTGTCTTCTACCTATACCACCTTCCCCTTGGATTGAGCCTTCTGGTGCTGGTGGCCAGCAGGCCTTAGGCAGCAGGAATGCTAACAGCAGGGAACTTGAAGGCACCACAGGAGCAGGGTTGAACTGCTGCAGGCGGGATACAGAAAGGCGTCCACTAGAACAACAACAAGACTACAACCAGATAAGAACACAAGACTAGGACCAAACAGAAACAAAAGCACAGGAGCAAGGACAAGAACTCGGAACATGTGAGCCCAAGAGGGGAAGCCACATAAGGCCACAAATTAGGACCTCTAGGCATGAACAAGAATAAAAATAACTCAGAATACATGAGCCCTAGAAAAGGACCCACATAAGGCCACACTTAGGGCCTCGAGGCCAGAGTCAAGAGCAAGACTAGGACAAGATACAAGAATGTGATGATAGTCCAAAGTACTGGCAAGGTGTAGTCTGAGAAACTGGAATATAACACAAACAAGACATGAACAGCCTGGAGGAGGAGGTACAGGTGATAGAGCTGGGAGGTCCATTCAGAGTGTCTAGGCAGCAGACTATAGTGCTGGGAGGACTTAGCAGGCAGTCCACAAGGCCCACTGAGGCCCCCTGTTGGTGGAAGGTAAGAACTGCAGGTTCTACTTACCTCAGTATTGCCATAACGCAAAATTTCTGTTTATCTGTCCCAATGTTACCTCCTTCAAGGAGAACGAGTATATCTTCATTACTACCAAGATCTCTTCTTGAAGGAGAATGGTTTCTGCCATTGTGTGCCTGTTGCTAAACTCTTTGGGAAGTAGAGCCCTCTATGTTTTCTGCATTTGTTGAAATGATCTGAACCATTTCCATCCTACCCAGTGACTGGGTTTTCAGACAGTACGGAAAGGAGTCTCAGGCAGTATTAATGGAAAATATTCTCTGACAGGTCTGGTGATGCAAGTCTTGGTAAAAAAAAATAATATTTAACATCTTTTTCTGGTTTAACCAGACTAGAAACTGAACAGGTAATTTTCCAAATAAGATACATTTATTGTCAGCTAGATTCCTGTCCCTCTTGGAATATACAATAAGTGAGAACCAGTTTAGCTGAATTTGTGCAAAAACATATTAATATCTCACTTTTGACAGGTTATGTCCCTGATTTATTGAGGGAAGCTCTACTGAAGCCTGTATTGAAAAAAAAAATTTAGATCCTACAGTACTGGCAAATTGTAGACCAGCTCCAAACATCCCTTTCCTGGCTAAAATTTCTGAGAAAGCTGTGTGCACCCAGCCTAACCGGTCTATCTGACATCTCTAGAATAAGGCCTTATACCAGAGATGTCAGGTAGCCTGGAGCAGTCACAGCTAAGATGCAGCGGGGAAGCGAAATGTGGGCCATGTCGGCAGTGTCTCCGTTTTCCCAGCACTGTTTCATTAAATGAGAAGAAGTTTTCTTGCTCTATAAAAGGGATTTCATGGACTTTGAGATAAGTATTAATTTTTTAAGAAAAAAATTTCAAAACTTGAAAAACAAAATAGTGGCTTAATTAAAATAATTAATGGGAGATTTTTTTGCACTAAATATTGCCTGCGATAGAAAAAGGGGCAAGTTTTATGGTAATTTATTGCAATTTGTGCTAATACATATGTGAAGAGCTAAGTTACTGCAAATTGTGATAACTTGTTTGCACTTTGAGATGTGCCAGAGTGTAGTATTTCCTACATACAACCACTGGGGGGACCATGTTTACTATCAGAGCCACTGGGTGGGGGGAGAGGGAAGGGAAGAGGAGGGAGAGAGGAAGGGAGGGAGAGAGAGAGACTAGCCATAATGCCCTCACCCTAGATAGGTATTAGGTAGGGATTAGGGGCCACTTTGACATTCAAAGTGAGACGTACGAACAAAACAGTGCACTCTTGTGAAGATTTGATGACCTTTGGAGTGAGGAAACTCACTCAGAGATGAGATTTGTGCAATGTTCTCTCAACCTAGCTTGATGGACTCTCTACCTGGGTAACATCATGCTAGGTTGAGAGAACATTGCACAATTCTCATCTTTGGGTGAGATTCCTCACTCCGAGGGTCATCAAATCTTCACAAGAGTGCACTGTTCTGTTCGTACGTCTCACTTTGAATGTCAAAGTGGCCCCTTACCCCTACACTAATATCTAAACCTCTCCTCAAATTACGAGGGGGGGGGGGGCCTCCCATAGAGATATAAATACCTATCTAGGATGAGAATATTACGGCTAGTCTCTCTCTCTCCCTCCCTCCCCCCCTCAGTGGCTCCAATAGTAAACATGGTTCCCCCAGTGGTTGTATGTTGCGGTTTGAACTCAATTCTGAGATCTTGCCCTCCTTTCCAATAGCATGCTCTTTCTTTTTGGGATTCAAGGAGTTTGTAGGACTTTTTGCATTTCGCATCTTCCAAGCTTAAACATTAGAAAGTGGCAAATCTAGGTCCGAACCTCACCAGCTTGCATCCAACCAGCAGCAAGGCAAAGTTTTCAAAAGATAAAAATGTTAATTTGCGTATAATAAAGTTAAATACAGAAACCAGCACCATTAAAGCAAGTAGCACTAAAAATAGCCCCAGGCAATCCCCCGCTTAAAGTTTCGTAGGATGCTTTCTGTAAATAAAATCATTTTCCATAATTTCACAGGCCTTGCTTCAGAAAACTGTCATCCTTCCGTGTGACCAGCGTTCAGCGAGGGAACAGTCATTCTACAGTTTGGATGCCACTGCCAGCGGGCTCCAGTTATGGTCTTCATTGCACGCATGAAGATGTAATCCTGCTTTTCTTAGGGAAATCAGGACAAGGGATCCGTAGATGAGAAGGAGTGACAAAGGGATTTAAAGGAAAGCAATAGCACCACAGACTCATGTGTAGCAACTGGGAATCTCCCTTTTCGGCCTGACAGTGTGTGAGATCCGGATATCTTCCATCTCTTCAGGAAACCCACAATGCCTGTTAACCTGATGCTATGCAAGTCTCCATAAAATGTAACAGGATGTTTTTCTTTAGCCATTCCAGCCTTGTGGAATGTGTTGCCTTTATCGGTGTGTCAAGATGATAACTACATCACCTGAGATTCAGGAAGGAAGTGAAGGCTCATGCAGGCTGTCTGGTACTGTAAGGCAAATCCAGTGAAGATGCTGATTTTTATGTTTTAATATTTGTGATTTTATTGCAATTTATGATTGTATTTTTAAATTATTGTATTGTTTTACTGATGTAATTGCGTACTGAAATAATCTGCCATGGATATGGAGATATGGTGGAATATAAAAATGGAAAAAAAATAAATAAAAATGGTTAAGAAACAACATTTTCCCAGTGAGGGCCTTCAGGTCGATCATCGGACCAGGAGGACTGGTCCAGAATAAACAAACATTCCAGCCATGGAGGGGGAAAAAAGCAGACAACCTGTGAGTTGTTTGGCCTGTTGAAAAAGTATTCCTGTTACCTGTGAAGTATTCCATGAGAAAGCAGAGGAATTAAATCCTTGACATGCCATGCTTCAACTGAGATCTACCAAGGTAATTTCAAGTATTACATTCTTAACATTAGTTTTGGCTGGAATATATGCACCAAACTATAACTGAGATAGAGAAAAACAAAACAAAGCAATAAAAAGCCCAGACACAGAGCAACTAGAACCAGGAGCATGGAGAATGGAGGGGAAAGGCACATTTCCAGCTAATCACAGGGGAGGAATACATTCCCTTAAGAAGTCTTTAAAAAGCAGAGAACAGCAAGTCAATCAAACTGTAAAAGCAAAATAATGTTCTCTTTCAGATGCAATCCAGGTATTATTTTAAGAGCGTGTGCATTACTCATGAACCAGGAAAGCATGGCATATCCCTTGGAAGGAAATCTGAAACAATATCGGAACTGTTCGCATTTAGAAATGATTCAGCGCCAATGGTGGGGGAACTTGTTATCGCAGTCATTGCATTCTGAGCAAATCCATGCCTGCTGACGCAGATATAGCAACACCTCGCATCCTAAATAATAGGGAGAGCAGCTTTTTGCCAGGGGATCAATTTATCCATCCTCAGGACTTCGAAAGATTGACGGTCAAAAGATATTTGACGAGTCTGGAGAATAAAAATAATTGCATTTTGTGTTTAAAAAAAAAAAATGTAACTCGGAGGCCCTGTGCATCTCAGAACACCACCTCCATCCTCCAACACACACAGACATTAATTGTTTTGGGCCAGTCCATAATCGGATTCATATGATACATTATCAGCTTCATGATATTATTCATTTAAATTATAGAGGAAACAAATGAATCACAGTGCTATTTTGTGCCAACCGTTATATGTAGCTTTTATACTCCTTACTAATATTTTTCTCTGTGTGTTGGTATAGAGTGGGGTTGTTTTGTTCTTTTCTTTTGTGGCTTTAATAAACACATTTATAAAAAGAAAAAAAAATTATGCATGAACCTCGCTACCCCTTTCCAGGTATGCGGAGTCATTCTTCCAATATTTGCCGCCAGCTGGAAGTGGGTGGAAGCAACGCACTGAGCATGTGCCGGCTGTGATGTCAGATCAAACCAACGGCAAGATGCCCAAAACATGTGCTCGCTCTTTAGTCCCGGCAGTGCCTCCTATAAATATGTCCTTGTCCACTGAAGCCCAACGCCATAAGGATGAATGAGGAAAGATATTTCGTTCTTTGTAGAGAAAACACTGTCATGTGTATTCGGATTTAAGGAGATCACTATTCAGGAGTTAGAGAAGGCTAACAAATATGCAGAAAGCCAAGTGATGGAGATAAAATGTCTCACCTTCTTGCCTTGCCCTCATTGCCTTAACAGCTGAGGTGCACACTGTGAAAGAATTATGTGAGCTTGCTTAGATCTCAGAATAGACAACCCAAGGCCCTAAGATCCCTTCACACTTATCATGGTTCATTGGAGTTTTTTTTCCCAGAGGTTAAAGCTCACAACAATTGCAATTACATTAGGTGCTATTTCTAATTTGTCATTTAACAAATATAAATCAATCTTGATCCAAAATGCCTTAAAATACTTTATGCCAACTAAATCTCAATGTGCATTTTCCAGATACATTGCAGCTTGAATACCCAGTGGAGTATATATAGACAGTGGAGTGGAGATGTCCAATCAGTCTCCCTCTCTCTCTCTCTCTCTGTCTGAAGCAGGTTTGGCTATTCCTTGGGTCTGATCTTTCTCAATCAGCATGAAGGCAGTCCAGCCGCACTCACAGCTTGGGCAGGTTGATCAGTTCATGTCATCTACATAGTCCATAGACAGCAGGCCAGGAGCATTTACAAACAGGCTCGCAGCAAATTGAGACAGGCAGAAAGTCAGGAACAGGCTGAGAACACAGTCCTTTGTCTTAGACCACTTTCTAAGACTTTTCTGGGCCTTATCAGGCCTTTTATGCGCATGCCTAGGATCCAGATGTAGACAAAGTAATTGGACAAACCACAGTCCACTGGTGTAGGATTGGTGGGTTTAGAAGTTGTTTCTTCTTAATAGGCACATTCACAATTAGTTCAAATGGCAAGGATGTGTCCTGGCAGAGACACCTTGTTAGCTAGAATGTGCCTCCTAATTAGATACAAAGTTTGTCAAGGTCATAGAAGCTTCAATAAGTCTTACCTGGTACAGCCAGAACATTAGAGCTATGAAGAAGAATATTCAGTTTATTCAGCAATAGCAGGTTTCTTCTCAATGAAGTTTTGCAGTGTCCATCATGTCTGGCTCTGACTCCATTTTGTTTGGATGAACTGGCACACAGCACCTTTAATAGTAACTTTAGCTAGCCCCTAATATTGTAAATTGTTCAGAGCTTGCGCATGTAGCGATTAAGAAATTTCAATAAATACAAATACAATGCTATTCACAAACTATGCATCACAGCTTTCCACAACTCAAATGTTTGTCTCCAATCCACCTCTCCTAGTACAGGATACCCTGCCCACTCATAACTGCAGTATCCAGAGGAAGTAAACACGGAAGAGGGGGGGAAAGAGGTGCTCATCTTTCTTACACAACACAAGCATCCCCTTCCACAAACAGTCCATGAAAAGAAAAAACATGCACCAAGAGATGCACTTGACAAAATTGCATGACTAGAACATGAACACACAATAGGAAAGGCCCAGTATCAATTATTTCCCTCCCAGGAGCATATCCAAGGACTCATTGTCTTTCACACCTACTCAAGAGAACTCTATCGCAGGGATTTCATAGTCACACAAGAACTTTGAAATTTGCCATGGGTAAAAAGTATCTGCTTTTTCTGCAGGAACGTTTTTCATGGAAAACACATAAAGTCTTGAAAATGCCATCTATGTGCATTATTTTCCTCTCTCGACTAAAACATGACCCCCCTCCCCCCCAAGGAATGCCTCCTCTTCATGCAGTTAAAGAACATGTGGTGTGGAACACCTCACTGCAAAATGGAACATATTCTTAATTGCAATGAGGGAGAGCTATTTTCAGACTCCCCATTTGCATATGCAAATCTCTGTTTACACAACATAAATGGCTTTGAAAAAATTATCCTCCATGTAAGCATTGCGGCAGGAAAACTCAGGAAACTATCCAAACACATCCATCAGCAGCAAGCAACAGCCACAACATATCCACATGTTCAGGCTGGGCTCATGCCTGTGACTCCGCTAGATGGGACTTCCTGGACTCTTGGATGAGCCAAGTCTCCACGAGGGCAGTCCCTAGTTCTGATCACATGTGGGCTGGGCTAGGAAAAAAAAAAGATTGGGGGTTGGGAGAATGAAGGGCGTGGGTAGACTTGAGTAGAGAGAAGAAGGCCCCATTGCATCAACCCCCAGGTGCGTACTGAATGGACATATTTTTGTTCATGCTGACATCTGAATATTTTTGCGAAAAGCTTCTGGGACCCCACTGGACTTTTTAAAGAATGGTGGCCTATGCAACTAATGCAACAAGTTAACATTTGGAACAAGGGCTGTCTTCTCCAGCAGATCTTCCTTGTCGCCCCAGAATCTTCAAGATCCATCTCATCTTCAGTTCTGTAAGTATTTGGTGCCAGGTGAACAGACACATTTTTTGCTTTGCAAACTGGATACAACATTTGTAAACAAGTAAAATGTCAAATGCCCCATTTTATGGAATGGTGTACCTACACCTACAATAAGAAAGAATTGCCATGAAATACCCTACAGATTTTCCCTTTTTATTACCCTCCTTTCACAATCTGCTGTATTTGTTGTAAGAACCGCCATACTGAGTCAGACCAAGTGTCCATCAAGCTCTGTTTCCAACAGTGGTCAATCTAGTTCACAAGTACCTGGCAGGACCCAAATAGTCGGTAGATTCCATGCAGCTTATGTCCTGGAATAAGCAGTGGCTTTCCCCAAGTTTATGAACCTTTTTCTCCAGGAACTTGAGCAAATGTTTTTTAAAACTCAGCTATACTAACAACCTTTACCATATCCTCCGACAATGAATTCCAGAGCTTAATTGTGCATTGAGAGAAAATATTTTCTCCAATTTATTTTAAATGTGCTACTTAGTAACCTCACGGAGTGTCCCCTAGTCTTTTTATTTTTTTAAACAGTAAACAACCGGTTTGCATTTACCCATTCCACTCCAACCAGAATTTGATAGATCTCTATCATATCTCCTCTCAGCCATCTCTTCTGCAAGCTGAAGAGCCATAACCTCGTTAGCCTTTCCTCTTAGGGGAGCCATTCCATTCCCTACATCATTTTGGTGAAAATCTTCAGAGGGATGGTCTCGCTAGTCTGCTGTAGCGAAAATGAGAGAGGCAGGTAACACCTTATAGATCAACCAATTTATTGAGACATCAGCTTTTGAAGATCAGATACAAATTCGTTAGATGCAACTGATAAAGTGGACTCTGGTCCTTGAAACACATGCCTCAATAGATTGGTTAGTCTAAACGTTGCCATCCATCTCTGCTATTTTTATCATTTTGGTTGCCCTTCTCTACTTTTTCTAGTTCTGCTATATCGAGATGTGGCAATCAGAATTGCACACATTATTCTAGATGCAGTTGCACCATGGAACAATACAGAGGTGCTATGATATTCTCTGATTTATTTTCCATTCCTTTCCTAATAATTGCTAACATTCTGTTTGCTTTTTTGACCACTGCTGCACACTGAATCGAGGATTTCAATGTGTTATCTACGATGATGCTCAGATCCTTTTCCTGGGTGATGACACCTAATATGGAACCTAGCATCATGTAAATACTGTTTGGATGACTTTTCCCTATGTGCATCACTTTGCACTTGTCCACATTAAATTTCATCTGCCATTTTCCAAGTCTCGCACGGTTCTCTAGCGAGTTCTCATAATCTGCTTGCGATTTAACAACTTGGAATCATTTTGTGTTGTCTGCATATTTGATCTCCTCAACTCATTGTTCCCTATTCCAGATCATGTATAAATATGTTAAAAAGCAGTGGCCCCAGTACAAATCCTTGGGCACACCACTATTTATTTATTTATTTATTTATTTATTTATGGTTTTTATATACCGATCTTCTTACATTATATGCAAATCAAATCGGTTTACAGAGAACAGTTGAATAAACTTGCTTGGGGGCAATTACATATAACGAAGAACTTTTTGAATAACATTTTGAAGAACTTTTTGAATAACAGTTAAACATAAGAGAAAAAAATATACATGACAAAAAATAAAGTCTTATATGTCTAAAAATCTTTACGTTTTAAATAGAGCTTTTTAAATAGCATTTAAAAGAAGAAATAAATGATCAAAAAAACAATGTCTAGAATACATGGTATTATTTTCCTTCCTCCCTTGAGAAAACGGATCATTTAGTTCTACTCTCTGTTTCCTATCTTTTTACCAGTTCCTAATCCACAATAGGACTTTGCCTCTTGTCCTATGACTTTTTAATTTCATGAGGAGTCTGTTTTGGGGTCGTCTTCTGAAAATCCAAATACACTATATTCACTGGATCACCATTATTCACATGTTTATTGATACCTTAAAAAAAAAAAAAAGATTGGTGAAGCAAAACCACTCTTCAGCAAATCCATGTTGGCTGTGTCCCGTTAAACTACGTCTGTCTACATGTTCTGTGATTTTATTCTGCTATGTCGGACCATGAGAATCTACCGTGCCCTGGCAAAGTGGGCAGCTCTCACATTTTTGTGTAGGCTGCTTTGCTTGGAAACAAATTGCCTGTGATCTTTGCAAAAACAATGGGTTCTCATAAACTTTACATTTCATTCTACCAGGCTTTTGATGGTCCCTGACTGATGCTCAATGGAGGGTTTGTATAAAGAGGCACGCGGCACAAGTAATATTGCATTCTCTTTTGTTCTGAAGCACTCAGCGTCACCAATGAAACTCAACGTTGAGTGGGAGCAGGGAGACCACAATTTGCCGCCGGGATTTACCTTTTAAATGGACTATTTTATCCTGGGAGAAAGGTTTGACATATTTACTGGTTCAGGCTATAAATGTGATTAGTTTTGAGGTTGTTATTATTAAAAGAGTTTTCAATTGAGGCTGTTATTATTAAAAGAGTTTTCAAAGAACAAAATAATATGTTTTGGGCTTTCAAAAACAGTGCTTGAATAACTTTACGTTTTGGCTATGTGCGAGTGCACAAAAGCTTGGCCTCCATGGCAGCCTAGACGCTGTTATGAAATCACAAATGATAACATGAATGACAACACAAATTCCATTGGAAGTGACATCAGCAATAGCAAAATGGAAACAACACATCACAAATCCAGAGGAATGCCGTGTCTCGCTTCATTTCTCTTTGTGTCCTTGATGCCATCTCCTTACGCTTCTCCTCTGTTGTGGTCCCGGGCCGTGCCCCAGGACCTCCTCTTACCTCGCTGCCAGCCCGGGCCGCTGGAAGCCTCCTTCGGCCACCTAGGCCCGAATTACCTCCTGCCGTGGCGTCTCCCTCTGCGAGGGAGATGCCGCCGATCCTCCATTGCTGGCTCCAGTTTTAAAGGGGCCAGCGCGGGAACTGAAGGACAGCCCTACTGATGACATCAGACGCTGCAGGGTTATTTAAACCCTGCAGCTGCCTCAATGCCTTGCCTTGCAACGAGGTTCATCCTGCTAGAGTTTCTAGTTGCTGCATCTGGATCCCTGAATGTCTTCAGCTTCCGATTTCTGGCTTCCGACCCTGCTTCGTCCACTGACTCTGACTTCAGCTTCCGTCCCTGGCTTTGTCTTCGGCTTTTGACTTCTGGCTTCCGACCCTGCTTCGCCCACCGACTCCGGCTTCAGCTTCTGTCCCTGGCTTTGTCTTCGGCATCTGACTCCCGGCTTCCAACCTTGGCTCGTCCCTGGACTCCGGCTTCAGCCCTCTCTGCTTCCTCAGGTATCCTGTTCTTCACTCGTCTGGAGGTTTCGCCTAAGTCCCAGCGGCTCGGGCCCTCACGGGCTCCTCCTGGGGGGCCACGGGCTTCCAAGGGTGAAGTCTCTTCAGACCTCCTGGGCTCAGCCGCCTCACTGGACTACCTCTTCGGGCTTCTCTCCCGATCCTCGGTCGCAGAGGATGGCACCTAATTCCAAGAAGCCTTCTCAGGACAACCTCTTCAGCGCCACCTCCCGGCTGCGACGTCCACTGTGGGCCCCCACAGTGCAACACCATCTGTCTCAGCCGGCCCAAGGGTCCACATTCCTAACACCCTCTTGGAAGAGGCCTTGTTACCCTCTGCCACCTCATGGCTTTCTTCCCACCGTCATTCTGTGCTATGGCTCTTAGCCTCTCTCCTATGCATCTCTTGTCCAGATAATTCCCCCTCTCCTCCTCACAGTACCTCTCCTGTCTCTTTACCCCAGCTCTTATTCTGTCCTTTTGCTCATAAACTCTAGGCCCCGCCTGCTATATCTTTTCTCCACATTATCATCTTCTCAAAGTATTTATTCCTTGCACAAAGCCTGCTATCCACACAGCCTTCCTTTCACTCCATGTTTTCCTTCTGGTGATTTTCCATGTACATTATTCTATCCCTAGATCAGGTCTGCCTATAAAAGTCTCTCCATGGGAGTTTGTACATTGCACGGTTCAAACTCACTGAGAACCTCGTGGGTGCTGAATGAAAACTGTTGTTTTGGAGGCAGCATTGGCAGCAAGCAACCGGAGAAGGTGGGGGGAAAGGGTGCGTGTATTGGGGGGAGAGAGTCAGGGAGCCAAACTCAGGGTCGATGGGAGCTGCCATTGGCTCCTGGGCCTTACAATGACGAAGGCCGCACTGGAGCCTGCCCTGGGGCTGCTGCCATTGTGCTTGCTGCAAGTTGTTTCGGGGGGGAAAAGACCGCACGTGACGTTGAAGAGACTGAATTTATCCAGGTTGTACATGAGAAAAGAGAGACAAGAGACGGGCAGGCGGAGGGAAAGAGAAGCGCCTGAAAAAGCCAGTAACCAGACAGCAGGAGACTACTGTTGCTATATGGTTGACAAAGAGGTTGGGTGTATGCTTGGGTCTCCTCAGGAGCTCGGGCTAATTGAATTTTGCATTAAAGTAAGTTGTGAGAGAGTGATTCCTAGGCCAACAGAGCCAACCACTCCAGCTGGAGTCACACTGCTTGTTTTCTGTGTGCATGTCATGTCTGAAGGCCGGGACACACCGTATAACTGAGTTCTTGTGAAAGTTATACCAATTATTCTTAACGTATTGGGCACCCTGACCTGTGTGCATGCAGAATTTCTCTTTGGTTGCTGTTTACCGCTGTTAGGCGGGTTTTCACGGGGATGTTTTGGAGAATAAGAAGGGCCTATTATCACAGCGCAAATACAAATGAGGTTTGCCAAAGGAAAACCTACATCTCCTACGTTCATCTCTGGGTTTATTTTGAGATGTGAGGTTGGGGGCTTGAAATCTAGTAAGGGCAAGGCAGTCCCTTAATTGGGGGCAGCGAAGTCAGGGGTCCTGGGTATCAATCCAAGTGCAGGTGGCCAGAGGAGCCCTGCAGACAGGGGACAGGGGACAGGGGTGCTGGACTCACAGGAAGCAGTCAGGCATTTTTGGGGTGGCCAAGAATTGGAGATCTGGAGATCACATGTTCAGGAGTCACAGGGCGAGGTTCCGTGGCCAAGGCAGTCTCAAGATGCGGGAACACCAGTCTATAGTTTCCTGGTTCACCCCTCGGGACCTTTTAAAAATTGGCCCCTTTGGGAGAGAATGGGATGAGTTGGCTTTTTGGGACCTCTGGCTAAAACTGGTCTTTGAGGTTAATTTTGGGAGGGTTTTTTTTGTGGTAGGATAAGAATTGAGCTTAGTAGATAGAGCTGTGACTTATTCCTCCCTAGTGTAAGTGATACGATCCAGCATACGGTTCTAAAATTGCTATGTATTAATTGCATTTATTGATATATTTATGTTATGGTTGTATTTTAGATTGTGTTACTGCCTTGTTCTATTCGATGACAAATATGTAAGAAAGGTCAACTAGTAACGCATTTAGTAAACTGTTGTGAACCTCTTCAGGTAAAACTTTTGTTGAGGGAGGCGGTACACAAGTGCAAGATAATATGTGACAGCATGACTTCTGTTTCCCAGCCTGCAGTTATAACTGTTATGTTCCCAAGGCCAGTCTGGTCCCTGGGGTACTGTTACTTCACTCTGGGCGTGGTTCACAATGTTTCCCACAACTGTTGACAGGTTCGGCAGTTAAGGCACTGGGCTGCTTCCCTGAGCAGCCCCCGGTGCGAGTCCTACCACCGACTGATACCAGCATCACACAGCCCCTCTGGAAATATAAGTATACGGTGTATGGCACAAGACGATGACCAAGAAGCACTGTGCCATGTCCATTGTGCAATGAACGGTCTACAGGGAGACAACAAAAGGAAAGAATGTTAATGACAACGCATACTGCTTACTGGTTACTCTCCAGTTCCTTTATAGGAAGAAGGTCTGGGACAAAGGCTCTCAGAAGCACGGTCAGTCTGGGAAGCACCATATTTCCCCAGCAAGTTTGGAGGAGCTACCGGTTCATCAATCCATAGGAAATCCCCTTCCCTGCAGCTTCTCCACTACCTGCATGGCACTGGGAGCCCTCTCCCTCACGCGGTGTGGCTTCTGAAGGGTTTCCGTCTAGCCAGTAATTGCTGTTTTGCATTTTTCCCCCTCGGTGTATAATTAAGCGAAGGCCTGTGGATGCCCGACGACAGCAGCCTCGCTTCTCCTGGGGGTACGTGCAGCTTCCAGGCAGGAATGCGCCGCAGGGATCCCGGGGCCTGGAAAAACTGCTTGCTTGAGTTGTGACGAGCGAGGCCGTTCCCAGGATTACCCCAGGCACAGGCCCATACGGGACAACTGAGCGGGTCCTGGAGTTCTGAAGCTCCTGTTTCCAAACACTGTGGGAATTCCCTAACACGTACAAAAAGCTAAACGAGAGCTGGAACCCCAGGATTGACTCCCTTTTCTGTACCACCGGAAGTCAAAAAGTCACCCAGGTTCCTAAACGGGAAAGCAGAGAGCTTCCTTCTTCACATCTTATCCTATTATCTATGGAAAAACACAGGTTTGACAGATCTTGGGTACAGCTAAGATACGACATCCCTCCTGTGCTTTTCAAAGCCCATGAAAACCTGGTTCCCGTCCCCCTTCTCTCTGGCCCTGGCCATGCAGAAAGGAGCAGTGTGATCCCTGACCTCCTGGAAATGCCCTTCATTCAGATCAGGAAGGGAGCAGAAGGATTTGGAATAAATGGTGCCAGCACATGAGGAATCGATTTCTGTTTTAAAGGATGGGGGGTGGGGTGGGGCCGGGGGAGCTTTGTTCTAATGCTTTCGGAAAAGTGCATACGTTACAGGGTTGGACTGCTGATCGGCGGTGGAAAACGCAAGGCGCTCCCCTCTATATTTTGCTTTTTATTGGAGAAACTGCAATTTTAGAAGCAAAGTCTCCAAACAATCCTTCTGTTAAATGTTAGTAATGTTACTTCCAGGACCTACAAGGGGCAATTTTATAACAGCCTGATGCTGCATTCGGCCGTCCGCAGCCCCTAAAGGTGACATAATTGACCCAGCCCTATATAAGGGCAGCTTCCCACAAGCCCAGCTACTGCCTAGTAGGGCGCGTTGCTTCCCAGCATTCTGTCTTCGTTCCAGCCTTGTCTTCGGTCCTCGTCCCACTGACATCAGTTTGTCTTTGTCCTCGTCTGCTACATTCTTGTTGCCCGCCTGTTCTTTTACTTGCCTGCCTGCCCTGCGTATGCATCCCTCTTCTCTTCCCTGGGACGCACAGCTGGTTTTGACCATTGCCTGGACCTTGGCTAAGCCTAACTGCTGCCTGCCTCCGACCATCGCCTGGACCTCAGATACGCCTGGCAGCCACCTGCCCACAACCCTAACTACTACAGACCTTCCCTTCTGCCATCAGCAGAGACCCCCACCTGAGCCCTGCCGGCCCTGGCAGCCAAAGGCCCAACCCGAAGGGAACGTGGGCTGCTATAGGCGAAGTTCCCGACTGGTCTCTGCTTCGCCTAGCTCCCCCTGCCGACGATGGGCACCTGCAGGGCTCCTCCCTGCACGCAGGGTCAATCCTGCCTTGGCCTCAGGGTCCGCAGATACAAGACCTTAGGTGCATAAGTCCACGTTGTTCCGGTACCTGCATACGCACAGGCGTAGGTGCAACCTTCTGCGTGTGCTTCCAGACGCAATTCGGTCGAAAATCAAAAACGTGCACAGAAATGCTTTCCCTGCCCCAATTCCGCCTACAGGGAGAAGTGCATGAAGCAGCTGCAGAGGATCATGGGAGTAGGTGGTGGATGACACAAAAACCCTGGATTTTTTTTTTGGGGGGGGGGGGGGGGGGGGCCCAGTAGACCTTGCTATCTTCTTTTTCTTCCAGCTCAGTCGGAACCGGGGCTGCAATCCCGGCACCGTGAGCATTCATTCATGACCAGCTGGGGATTCCCCCTCCCTCCCTAATAGGCCACTCAGTTCCTAGTTGGATCGTGGCAGCGATGATCCTGAGGCTGGGAGTCATGCCCCATGGCTCCTTCCAGAGCATAAGTCCAGCCACCAGGTGTTGCCCTTAATGAGGGCCATGACTTTTTCCCCCCCAAGGGACTGTGAACGCAGCATCTCCAACCCCAGTTGATCCAGGATGCGGGAGGCCCGACCTGAGAATTCAACCAGGGACCCTCCCCATGGCAGCTTGCAGCACCGCCGCAGAGCCACCAGACCGGCCCCAGTCCTGGATAGTGACGGGCATGAAGATGGCAGTAGAGAACATCATGAAGGTAAGTGGCAGTGAATGGATTTTTTTTAGGCCGCGACGTTGAAGTGCAGCGGTGCTCCTGCCCCTGACTGGAAGGTAAGCGAGACTTGCTGACCAGCAGTATTCTCCTCAGGTCTTTCACAGAGAGAGGCTGGAGGGCTGCTGAGCTCTGCATGTGGAGGACCCCCTTCCCTCAGCCCTACCTCTCCTCACCCCACCATCTTTCAGAGCAGTCAGACAAGGCTAGAATCTTTCACCGTGCTCATGAGCACTACACAATCTTCAAAACAGCAAGGAACATTTCAGGGCAAATCATTGTCGAGATTATAATTTCCAAGGCCAGCAGAATTATTTTCTCTCCATGGGTGGAACGCCGCTCCTCATCTGGGGCTACCGAAGTGCCTATGTCACCAAAGCAAGAGCCACTGACGCAGGAAGGTGCCCACGCCCCCAGGATAAAATGCTCCAGAAGCTTCGGGCGACGTTAACCCGCCAACAAGAGAAGTTTCTTTTCCTGGACGTACAGAGCAATGCTCAGCCACAGCCCAGAACCTCTGTGCGTCTGCCACTCCATCAAAGAAACAGTCAGTACATCAGATAAGGAAGGGACCATTAGACCATAAACCTCTGAGTGAGTGGTTAGAGAGCATTGCAGGCATTATTCACTCAGAAAATGATAAGGTGTAGTCTGGGTTTGGAGAGCTGGATTCATGGCTGGGAGTGAACACTAATAAGGAGCCCGTGTCTATTCAGCTGCAAGGCCCTTCCCCAGGCCATATTTACATATAAGCAAACGATGCCAGCGCATCCCTTGTTGTGCAAACTTACACCCGGCACTCTCCGAGAGAGAACACAGGCCCCTGGCAGACAGGAAGACACGAGGAAGCGGACAGCCAGCTGCTGAGCACTGAGGGTCAGTGTCGGAGCTCAGGCCTCTGCACCACAGACACTTTCCCTTTAATTTGAATTTAGTGACAATGTATAGCCCGCACGTGTTGCACAATCGTTCACATTTAGCAAGTTACATTCAGGTACAATAGGTATTTCCATATCACCGGAGAACTTACGGTCTAAGCTTGTACCTTTTCTCTCTCATCCACTTAAAATCGTATTTCTAAATTGCACTAAATTACCTGACGGCTCCACTGCACCATGGGGTTTCTGGAAGAGTTTATTCAGGGTCCCCCCTGAGGGGCCTGCTCTGCTGTTTATCAGCAGTAAACTCTTGCTGGAGGCTCACCCCATCCTGATTCCACTTCTGTCCCACCCCATCCGGTCACTTTCTCCTGGAGGGAAGAGATCCGAGCTGGGCCCCCCCCCCCGGTGGTCCTGGGAGGGGAGAGAGAGCTGAGCTGCACATTTAGAAGCTGGCCAGAATTTTCTCATTCATTTAAAATAAAGAAGGGGAAAAAAAAGAGACAGCAAGTTCCAACTACGTGAGAGAGAATACTGAATGAATAAAATCTAATAAAGGAATCACAGGAACCACAGTTGTTGTTCTACCAACACTGCAGGAGGCGCAGGTTAATGAGGGAAGCTGCATTTACTTTACAGCACTTCCAGGATTGCTTGTGATGCACTAACTGGCAGGGAACTGAGAGACAACTGCATGCTTTAAATGTCACAAAAGAGAGTGGAGAGCTCAAAATAACCACCTGGTTCCTTCAGTTCGGGCAACTTGTTTCTCGTTTCTCAATGTCCTGTGCAGTATCCAGCAGCGCTCGTCTCATGTACGCTCGCTCTGTGTATGAGGTTCACCTTTATTTGCTGTTTCTGTGCAGGGCAGGGTACAGATGGTGCAGGGGGTGTGTAACGCACCGAGCTGCTAGCACTGCCCCTGCCCCCTTTTCCAGGAATGGAAGAGGAGGCGTGCTCCCCTCTGCTCCTTACTGGATGCTAACTTCTCTGGCTCTTGCATGGTCTGAAGGAGTTGCAGTTGCTCTCGAAAACATCAAAAAAGAATCACAAATAGGCATGCACTGTGGAAAAAAAATGTTTGTCTTTTTTTTTCATTATTGCTCTTTTTTTCCCATGAATTGTTTCATTTAATGTTTATTTCATTTTCTTAAGTTTACAAAAATAAAATAAACATTAAAAAAAAAAAAAAAAGCCCTCAAAAACCAGCTTAAAAAAATATAGAGGGGTTCCTGAGGCCTCCCTACAACCATTCCTTCCATTCGGAAAAAATGCTGGGGCCAGGATCCTCCCTGGTTCCCATTTACCCGGTCTGAGGGGGATCTGATGATGAGTCCTAGGCCTAAGCCAAAGCCTCGCATAGGCCCTGGGAGGATGCGGTGATCATGGCCTAGGCCCCATGCTAAGGCCCAGTTTGAAGGCTTGGTACCAATGCCAGGGCTTAGGTTGGAATCTGGGCCTCAGCCTAAGACCAGGCCATACATTGGAACCCAGCCCAGGGGACCAATCCTGATACCTAGGCTTTGGCCTAGGCCCAGGCCTATTGCTGGGGTCCAGGCCCAATGCTGAAGCCCTGCCCAGAGGCCAGGAATCAACACATAGACCTTGAACGGATGCCGGGACTCAGTCCAAAGGTCCAGTCACAACACCAATGCCTCTATCTAGACCAAAGCCCAACAACAGGGCCCAGCTCAGAGGCCTGGTCCCAACACTGGGGCCTTAGCCTAGGCACAGGCCCATGCCCAGGATCTGGAGGCTGGAGCCCAGGGTGAGATGCTCCTCTTTTTTTTTATTCTGTCTTCTGCTTTTTGGTATTTCAAAGCAGATTACATTCAGGCACTGTAGGTATTTCCCTATCCCCAGAGGGCTCACAATCTTAAATTTGTTCCTGAGGCAACAGAATGCAAAGTGACTTGCCCAAGGTCACAAGGAACAGCAGTGGGATTTGAACCCTCATTTTCCTTGTTCATAGCCCACTGCTCTAACCACTAGGCTACTCCTCCCTAAACAGTGCTTTGTGTAGATAACAGAATTAATTATCCAGCCTGACATCATCAGGTGGTACGAGGAGGAGCTGTCTCTCAAAGCTCGTAGAGCTTTTTGCTCTACTGGGCATGCGCAGCAGTTCCAATGCGATCGAGTGTTTCAGAAGTCTCCTCAATCTGTACCCAAGCAGGGGGGGAAAAAAAAAATATATATATATATATATATACGGTATATATATAATTACGGTAATATATATATATATATATATATATATATATATATATATATATATATACTCTCTAGTATATATATATTATATATATATATATATCTAGATATATATATATATACATATACCGATATAATATAATATTACATAATACTCTATATTATATAGTATCCGTATCTATCTCGCTCGCTCTACGTCTCTCTATCCTCTCTCTCTCTATCTCTATCTCTCTCCGGTCTATCTCTCTCTCTCTCTCTATCTCTCTCTCTCTATCTCTATCCGGTCTCTCTCTCTCTCATATCTCTATCCGGTCTCTCTCTCTCATATCTATCTCTTCTCTATATACGGTATATATATATATATATATGTCTGTGCTGTCCAGGGAAGAGGGCGGAACGCACGGCTAATTCATCCTGCTATCTACGGAAACAAGGGCTACACGGTAAGAAAACTTGCTTCTTTCCGTCAATAAGCAGGCTGAATAAGCCATGCTGAATGGAGAGTCCCAAGCTGAGGGTTGTCGCCGATTAGTTTGTCATCCTTCCCCCTTTTTTTTGGCAATCTGGACTCCTCTATGGACAGCAATCACCGGGATGTTAAGTGATGTAACACTGCCTATCCCACTGCACTGTCTGCATCTGCCAATTCGTCTGGGCAGCGGTGCGATTTCTTCGATGGGCACGTTATGTAAGTGTGCTACGGAGGCCGCTGTTGCTCGAAACTGATGTGCCTTTACTGGAATAGTCAGGTGAAGCGATTGAGTATTATAACAGGACGTTATCCAATTGTAAATGGTTCGCTTTGCTACCGGTGTCCCTAGTTTATTAGGGTCGTAAGGAACGAATATGTCCCTGTGATCTGCATTTGTAATATGCTAAGGCTGTTTTGCAGTCCAAGGTTTGCAGGCGCCGTTACCTGCTTAAATGGTTTGTGGAAGAAAATGGAAGCATTATTGCTTGGTTTCAGTGAAAGGCCGATACCACCTTTGGCACGAACTTTGGATGGGTTCAAAGAACTACCTTGTCATGGAAAACTTGCAGATATGATGGGAAATGCACTAATGCCTGAAACTCACTCACCCTTCATGTGGATGTAACTGCCACCAAGAAGCCTACTTTCCATGTCAGGAACTTGAGGTCGACAGTGTCCAATATTAGATGTCCAATATTAGATGAAAATCTCCAGGTTTCTTGGGAATGAGGAAATGTATCGTTGAAGCATCAGGATGTGGTGTGCCGATGTAAAGGTTTGGTGTCATAGACAGCTCGCTAAAGAATGAAGGTTCTGTGCTCTGTCCTTAGGGAAGAAAGCTCTGGGTTGACGTGAGTCTATTCAATCCCCTATGAAAACTGTATGAATTGTGTTGGTTGTAAATTGAATTTCTCATAATTTATTAGGAAACCCAGTATCTCCAGACAGGTAATGGTCACCTCTGAGTGTGTGAATGCAGGATATTCCTTGAGGGGGCTGTGATTAACCAGTCTAGGTATGGAAAGATCCATATTCCAATGTGACATAGGTGAGCTATTGCTACAGCTAAGTATTTCGTATAAACTCTCAGGACAGATGAGAGGCCAAACAGGAGAACCTTGCACTGATAGTTTTTCTCCCCTATTATGAAGCAGAGGTAATGCCAACAGGATGAGCGCATAGGGATATGCGTATATGCATCCTTGAGGTCTAGACAGCACATCCAGTCCGGTTGAATGAATGGCAAAAGTGTTCCCAGAGTTGTCATTTTTTTATTTTTCCCAACGGAGGTGTTTGCTGAGGGTCCTGAGGTCCAATATTAGATGAAGATCTCCAGATTTCTTTGGAATGAGGAAATACCTGGTTGTACTGGGAAGGGGTTAGTTCCTGGATGGCGTTTTACTTCAGAAGCTTCTGCACCTCTAAATGCAGAATAGACACTTGGGACTGGTCAGCTGGAAGAAGTGCACGATAAGGCATTTGAGGCCAGTTGTTGAAATTGAGATGGTACCCATTCTGAATTACTGACAACTCCCAGCAATTTGTTTTCTTGGACCAGTTGCTGAAAAAGTGATGGATTCTGCTTCTGACTGGTATTTGCTGCTTTAGTGGTAGTGGCTCTAAAACCTCTGCTGTGATGTTAGCCACTGGCTGTGGTTGCGGCTTTTGCTGACATCGATCCTTCTGTCATCCTTGATTTTGGGAGGTTTGCAGTTGAGAACGAGGTGGTTGGTTTGGGGTACGACAATAGGGCTGATATGGCCGATAGGATTTTCTTGGGAAGAAGGCATGTTTATATGGGTCTGGTGCCTTCCTCCTTAGCAGGGGGCACCATTCTGATGTATGGTTTAAACTGCCATACATCAGAATGGTGCCCTCTGCTGAGAAGGAAGGCACAGAAGTTAAGTTACTCTGGCGCGTCCTCAAGCGGACAATGTAATTTTAAGAAGAAAGAAGAGGTGCTTTGCTGCTTAGTTTCTGCCTTTCAGGCCTGGGCCTAGGCTTAGCTGAGGCCTAGGTGTCCATGATGGACATGCTAAGTGGTTCCTGACCTCGTTAAACTTTTTCCAGGCCTGTGCTTGGTTCTTGGCCAAGGCCCTGGCATTGGGCCTGGTCTTAGGCTGAGACCCCTGCTTTGAGCCGGGCCTCGGCCTATGCTTAGGCGAGCCCCAGTTTGGGACCTGACCAGAGGCCCGACGGGTGGCTTTTTTTTTTTTTTTCCAAAATGTGAACAACAAAATTTCATCGAATTTTCTATGGTTTCATTTTGAAAATGAAATAAAATGAAAAAAGGAAATATCGTTGTCATTTTCTATTTTGTTTACAATGAATGAACATCCCTAATTACGAATGTCTCTTGGGCGTGCCATTCTTGAGTCTTTCCCCCATTCTTCCCAGGCCCACAGTGTGCCCAGAAGCCTGTTTGCCTGCTGCCTCTCCAACCGCAGGGCCACAATGCATCTGAAACTGCTCTGCTTTGTGGATCTCCCACTCAGAAGTATTGGGCAAGTCTTCCTTGCAGGCATCAGGCTGGCACCTTAGTCCCTGATACAATCATACACCGAGAACAAAAGATCAGGGAAAACGATCAGCCTTAGCAGGGATCTTGCTAGCCTTATCCACAGCTGCACCGTTTTCATCCCTCCACGGGGACTCTGGGGTTTACTAGCTATATAATCCCGTGTCCCCTTACTCCTCCTCTCTTCCTCAGCACACTTCTCCTTGAACCTTACTTCAAATTTATCACCACAGTAATTCTGGCTCTGTAAACAGGGAAGGCAGAGCTCATAATATCTGGGAGGGCATGAGATGGTGCAGTTAGGGCAAATGTTTAGAAAAAAAAACCCACTCTTATCTTTGGGATTTTCTGCCTTTCCTCCAGACAGGAGGCCTAGACTTACTCTGCCTTTCCTCCAGCCAGATGGCAAAACCCAGGGAAAAAACTCAAATTGCAATGGGTTTCAGGGAGGGGTGGAAGATGAGTAACACGCAGAGGTGCTCACCCAAAGGGAAAGCACAATGGGGCTGCGCCCTGCAGAAGGGAATTCTTTTCACATGAGCTTCCTCATAACCCCTTTGCTTATATTAAAACGAAATGACCAGTCCAGCGAACAGGGGTCAGTTTCTTCCTCTCTCTTCAGGAATTGGAAGTAACACATTATAGGAATGGGAGTTCTGGCTTGCAGAATTTACCATTTTAAATTGTCAGCAAAGAGTTGCCTTTTAAGTAATAGTTCATAACCCAGACTGCTGATTCAGAGCCCTTCTGCGGCAGGACAGGGGCCCAAGTGGCTACAGAAAGCATTTTCCTAGAGCACCTTCCATGGACAATGCCCTACAATTTTGCCTAAAACAATGACCAAGATATGGGGATGACAAGTGAGGTGATCAAATATGCTGATGATACAAAATTATTCAAAGTTGTTAAGTCACAAGAGGATTGTGAAAAATTACAAAAGGACAATGCAAGACTGTAAGAATAGACATTCAAATGGCAGATGACATTTAATATGGACAAGTGCAAAGTGATGCATATAGTTACACAATGTTAGGTTCCATATTAGGAGTTACTACCCAGGAAAAGGATCTGGGTGTCATCGTGGACAATACTTTGAATTCTTATGCTCAGTGTGCAGCGGTGGTGGCCAATAAAGCAAGCAGGGGGCTAGGAATTATTAGGAAAGGAATGGAGAATAAAAAAGAGAATCTCATAATGCCTCTGTATCGCTCCATGGTGAGACTGCATCTTGAGTATTGTGTGCAGTTCTGGTCATTGCATCTTAAAAAAGACATAGTGTAATTAGAAAAAGTACAGAGAGGGGCGACCAAAATGATAAAGGGGGTGGCACAATTCCCCTATGAGGAAAGGTTAAAGAGCTTAGGGCTCTTCAGTTTGGAGAAGAGACAGCTGAGGGGAGATATGATAGAGGTCTATAAAATAATGAGTGAAGCAGAATGGGTAAATGCGAATTGGTGGTTTACGCTTTCAAAAAGTACAAAGACTAGGGGACATGCAATGAAGTTACTAGGTGATACATTTAATACAAATAGGAGAAAATATTTTTTTACTCAACGCATAATTAAACTCTGGAATTCGTTGCTGGAGGATGTGGTAAAAGCTGTTAGTGTAGTTGGGTTTAAAAAAGGTTTAGAAAATTTCCTGAAAGAAAAGTCCATAAACCATTATTAAGGTGGTATCCCTGGGATAAGCAATGTGGAATCTATCAACCTTTTGGGATTCTGTCAGGTACTTGCGATGTCAATTGGCCACTGTTGGAAAAAGGATGGATACTGGGCTTAATGGACTCAGTCTGACCCAGTATGGACAATCTTATGTTCTTATGATAGGCAAGATTACTTTGACTCCATGCACGTTTAAAATAACCTGGTATTGACTATTTAGAGGTTTTTTTTCCCTTTAGTATGCCTGTGCCATAAATTATTCCTAAGTAAGATTCCTAATTAGTGCATAAAATAATTAGATATATTTGATTTGTATGTATTATATATTTAAAACAAATAGCAGTGCTGCAGAATGAACTGATGCTGCGCATGCAGGTACTCAGAAAGATTAATTTGGCATGCCCTAAGCATTTTGATGACAGAATTTGAAAACATTTATGCTACACCCCCCTACCCCCCTCTCTTTTTTTTTTTTTTTTTAAGAGCATAGCACGTGGAGTCAATTCACATCCGAGTTCTTCCCTTCCCTTCCCACTCGCTCCGATCCTATATTAATATTAGAGCCATAGCGAGTACTGTACATGACTGAAAGTAACCCCCCCCCCCCCGGATCCATCCATGCAAACTTCAGTGCTGGGGGCATCCGAATGGCTGCAGCCCTGGCATGGGGAGGCGGAGCAGGCACCAGATCCGCAGCGCACTTGCTGCTTAGTATAAACAGTTTCCTGACTGTCTCCGCCTGCTTAGCTGTTTTGTTTTGCTTTGCTCACCCCCCCCCCCTCCCCCCTCCTCTTCTCCTGGACTTTAACGGAAGGGCGGGGGAAGGACTGCAGGTGGTTTTGCAGCCTCGGCTCTGGCGTTGGGCAGGGACTTTGCCAGGGCGGCCGGGAGAGGAGGGCACGAAGCCCGCGGGGAGGTCTCTCCGCCGTGCCCATCTCGCCCGACCCCACCCCGGCGCACGTTAACCCCGGCCCCCTAGTGACCGGCGTCTACCTCTGAGCCGCCGGTGCGTCACCAGCAAGAAGGAAACATCACAGTGGCGGCCCGGGGCAAGAAAGCGAGGCACCTCCCGCTCGCCGGCCAGTGGCACACGGGAGCCGCCTCGGGCAGCAGCAGCGCTGATCTCCGGCCGCGCAGAAACAGACGGCAGCGGGTCCTTCCTCCCGATCGCCCCCCCCCCCTCCTCCTCCTCCGCCCCCGATTTCCGCGCCTGCCCGTCCGCATGCTCCGCAGCGGGGTCTGCGCAGCCCCTCCGCGCCCCCAGTGAGCGGCCCCCATCCACCTGGGGCTTCCTGTCCGCCCCTCCCTCCCTCCCTCCTCGTCCATGGCGGGCCACCAGTCGGACTGGTTTCAGCGGGAGGAGCTGATCGGGCAGATCAGCGACATCCGAGTGCAGAATCTGCAAGGTAAAGGCCGATGGATCCCTTCTATGTGCCGGCAGCGTGGAGGGGTGGGGGTGGGGAGGGACCCCCCCCTCCCTTTTCCTTGGTGCCTCCGCGCCGGTGGCCTGGAATGAGTAACGGACACCGGGAGCGTGGCGAGGGGGCCGGGGCTGAACTTCTTGCTCCGATCTCCCTGCTGGAGAGGAGGAGGAGGAGGGGAAGGGGAGTTTCCTGCGCCAGAAGTTGGGATGAGCCCGGGGGGTAGGTAGGACTGACCGCCTCACCCCCAGGTCAGCCGAACTGTGGGGGGGGGGGGGGGGGTGGCCAGGGCCCGGTTCCCCTGCCCCCCTTTCCGCGCATAGATGTGTAGTTCTGATATTTTTTATTTCCCGCATGGATTTCTCTAAAAAGAAGAAAAAAAAAATCAGAGCTACAAGTTCATGCAGTGGGGCAGCCCAGGGATGACTCGGCCCTGTTGGGTTGACCTGGGGGTGAGGTGGCAGCTCTGGCTCCATCCCCAGTGAGGAGAGAAAACGTGTGGGGGAAAGAGGGAAGTAAGCAGAGGCAGCTCCTTGGCTGGGACTGTGAGCTTGCATGCAGGTAAATAAACCTGAGGGGGCTGGGAATATCGGTGCTAGCTGGTGCTCTGCCAAGGGAGCTGCCTCAGAGGGGCACACTGCACTTTTCTGTGGTCCTTTCAGTAAAATAAATACATAGATAAAAATATATATATATATATACATACACTCCTGATTTGCCTAAACCTTATCTTCTTATGGCTACCAGCTTCTTCCTGACTTTAGCTGTTTTGTTTTAATCAGATGGAAACATGGATTTGCAAAAGATTTTACTGCACACTGAGGGAACAGCTTCTGTCTTCCGTTTTTTATATTAATGTGACTTGTTCAGGTCAAACAGTAGTGCTAGCAGGAAAGGTTTTGTATTTTCCTTTTTAGATAATCCAGCTGTCAAACAGAATCATTAAAACAAAATTCCTCTCTTTCTTCTACTCCCCCAATTTAAATCTTTGTTCCATCTCTGAGCAGATGTTACAGTTTGACTTTTAAGTTAATGTGGGGGGAGGGGGAGAGAGGGTATAAGCCATTGTATAAATGAAGGCTGCTCTACAAAAAGGCACATAGCCTCCTGAAGAAGAAAAGGGTAAAAGGAGAAGACATAACATCTGTCGGGACACAAAGGAAAGGAGACCTAGAAATAAGACCCAAATGGGAAACAGCAAAGCTGAGTGACAGTAGCCTATTTATTTAGTCTGCTATTTTTTTCCTGTTCCTCTAGGCTTCTAGTTCAACTGGACCCAGTCTGTAGTGGGGCCCCGGTTCCATGAGTCTTCATCTGCAATTTTACCCCCAATTTTACTTTTTCCCCTCCATGCCCATCCAGTGCAGCCATCGAAGCAGTGGTCTTCAGCCAGGCTGGGGGCCACAGACCACGGCTTCCTCCAGCACCCAGCAGGCCAGGTGTCGCCGTTGTGTGGCATCGGGGGGGGGGCAGTGAGCCTGGCTCGGGACTGAACACGCACTGGGCCAGGGAGCCATCGGGCCGGCCCCAGGAAGCGGGAAGCTTGGAAGAAGGGAGCTGCTGGTCATGCTGTGTGAGCAGGGGGAGAGGACAGGCTGTTCTTGTTTGAGCAGAAGTTCAGATGGGAGTAGAAAACTTCTGCCAGGAGGAGGCCAGCTGTAAACTGTGCAATATTGTGATTGAATGAAGAGCAGAGTGCACCTTCACCCTTGAACGCCCTTACAGAGGGTGTGGCAATGTACAGTGCTGTCTGCATTCTTGTTTACTGTTTAACATGAGGCTTTTTTTTTTTTCAAAAGGCCACAAGTATCCCTGGGGCATGCATAGGCAAATCATGGTACTCGCCGGCACTTTGCTCAGTAAGCCTGTAGGAAGGCTCGTCCTTCCACATCCTCAGCTCTGGCCGATCTCTTTACACGTGATGCTCCTTTCCAAAATATTTCCTGTTTATTTTCGTCCATCCCCCCCCTCAGCCTGTGGCTTCCAGAATCCTGCAAATGGCTTCTAAGTAGCATCCTTGTGCGTGGCCTCCTCAGCCCTGCTCACATAACTTTGTGGCATTGCCTCCACCTTTCCGCCTCCGCACTCCCCTAGCCGGACCTGCCCGGCGTGCTACAAAATCAGGTTCCAGAGTGAAGTAGACCTGGGAGTTTAGCCTGAGCCTGTGGGGGAAGTCCGTCTGCCTTCCCTGTATTAGCAGATACCTTGCAACTTTTAGCATTTTCGCATGGGCAGGGGACAGGCAGGCACCTTTACTGTCTCAGATCCTTTGTAATGCGTTTCCTTCAAGGCTGCAGCGCCACACCTAGCTGGCTTTCAGGGGCCTGACCTCTACCTGGGCTCGTCCAGCTCTTAAAGTGCTGTGACATTATCTGAAGCTGCCAGAAAGCTTACAAATCTCACTTACAAATCTCTTATCCCCATCATGATTTCCCCATTTACCCAAACTTTAGGCTTAGCTCTTTTCTCTCTGATACTATTCAACGCTCAATCTCTCTCCAAGAAAACACTAATACTTAATGACATTCTCCTGGACAATAATCCTGACCTCTGCGCTATCACGGAAACATGGCTTAAACAAACGGATACAGCACTAATAAACCAACTTCCAATTCAAAGCTACGATATTTTCTCCATTCCCAGAAAGAAAAAAAGGGGAGGAGGTATCCTCCTAGCAGCCAAAAAAAATCTAAAAATTACCCAATTCCCAATTAGTTCACCCTCAAAAATCGAAACAGGACTATTCAAATCAGACCATCTGCAAATTCTTCTAATCTACGCCCCCCCCAGGCCTGCTGGAATCCAATGCATCACCCATACTAGAATTAATAGCAACTCACTTAAATCTGGATCGTCCAACCATAATACTGGGCGATTTTAACTTACATGTCGACGACCCCATTCGCTCTACCAATTGCGAAGCTTTCCTAACCGCCATGTCGGCATTAGGCTTCAAACAAATCATAAACAAACCTACCCATAGAGCAGGCCACACCCTGGACCTTATATTTGTTAACTCAAACATATCACACTCAACGCCACCTACATGCCAACCAGTCCCCTGGTCAGACCATACTTTAATATCTTCTGCCTTTTCGTTGGAACAAACAAGCAAAAAATGCGTCCCACCTCCAGAATTTATATACAGGAAATCCTGCACATCAGAGGAATTACACAATCATCTGGTCCCAGAACTCCCACTAATAGACATCACCTCAGCCAACGCAGCCCTTCACTCTTGGAACAAGATAACAGAAACAGCAGCAAACAAACTCTGTCCACTGGCAACAAAAAAACTCAAACAGAACACTTCCAAAAAACAACCTTGGTTTAACGAAGAACTTCAAAAACGCAAACACACACTCAGACAGAAGGAAAGCAAATGGCGGAAATCACCAACACCATCCTCCCTCTCCGCTTACAAACTCGCTCTACACCAATACAAAAACGCCACATTAAAAACTAAAAGGGACTTCTTTGCACAGAAGATCCACCACATTATTTTCGATTCCAAAGCCCTATTTGCTTATGTATCTAACTTAACACAAACCATTACTCCTGACATCCCAGCAAACCTAGCACAAGAAAAAGCTGAGGAACTGGCCCTCTACTTTAGCAATAAAATCTCCAACCTGATAACACAGCTGCGACCCAATACTTCAGATCCATCAAACCTATACTTACATCACAACAAAGACACTTCTCTACAATCCTTCGAACTATTCTCAATATCAGAGATACTCGCTGCATTGAAGAAAATGAAACCCTCATCACACCCATCAGACTACATCCCATCCAAACTTCTCCTGCTAATACCAGACACCATCTCTACCGCTCTGACAGACATCATTAACTGTTCACTAGCACAAGGAATCTATCCTGACGACCTGAAAATTGCATCCATGAAACCGCTCTTAAAAAAACCTAACTTAAACTCCAATGATCCCACCAATTTCCGTCCTATATCAAATCTCCCGTTCATAGCCAAGGTAATGGAAAAATTGGTTAACTCCAGACTATCAGACTACCTCGAAGAACATAAAATTCTGTTCCCGACCCAATATGGTTTCAGGAAATCCTTAAGTACAGAATCACTACTAATCTCCCTGACTGACTACCTTATCATGGGCCTGGATAAAGGTCAAGCATACTTGCTAATCCTCCTGGACCTCTCAGCTGCCTTTGATACGGTTAACCACTCCATCTTACTAATTCAACTAGCAAATATTGGAATAACAGGAACAGCTCTATCGTGGTTCAAATCGTACTTAGGAAACAGAAAATACAAAGTTAAACTACACAACAAAATCTCAGCACTACGCTTCCTCTTCAGGAGTTCCGCAGGGCTCCTCCCTCTCACCAACGCTCTTTAATATCTACCTGCTCCCTCTTTGCCAACTTCTAAACAAATTAAACCTTAAACACTATCTATATGCAGATGACGTCCAGATAGTCATCCCCATCAAAGAATCCTATACTAAAACTCTTGAATTCTGGGAATCTTGTCTTCAAAAAATTGATGGACTCCTCTCCAACCTAAATCTAATACTAAACTCTTCAAAAAGCGAACTCCTCCTAATTTCCACCGAAAACAGTAATACAGACACAAATCCTCCACCGAATTTACAAACCCCACAAGTAAGAAACCTAGGAGCTATCTTTGATAATAAGCTAAACCTTAAATCATTCATAAATCAAACCACTAAGGACTGTTTCTATAAACTCCAAGTCTTAAAAAGAATAAGACCACTGTTTCACTTTCAAGACTATAGATCAATTCTTCAATCAATAATATTCGCGAAACTAGATTACTGCAACTCCTTACTATTAGGTCTTCCCTCTTCTCACACTAAACCCCTTCAGATGGTTCAAAACACGGCTGCAAGAATATTAACAAACTCCCGGAGAAGAGATCACATATCACCAATTCTCAAAGACTTACATTGGCTGCCAATTCACTACAGAATTATTTATAAGTCCATTACCATTATTTACAAAACCATACATCAACACTCTCAGCTCAACCTTCAAATTCCTCTCAAAATATTTACTTCAAATAGACCAATCAGAGAGTCCTACAAAGAGTCCTTACAAATACCACATTCCAAAACTATGCGACACATAACAGCCAGAGACAGGGCTTTCTCCACCGCAGGACCATCACTGTGGAACTCCATCCCACCAGATTTGCGACAGGAACCCTGCCTCCCCACTTTCAGGAAAAGACTCAAAACATGGCTTTTTATGAAAGCATTTCCTGACCTAAACTGAACCTTAATCAGTCTTTGACTAATCACTCTGACTTTACCTTAACATAGAAATTAACTCCACAGCATTAGGGCAATTCGTTATTACCTCAAATGCATTGATATGCATATATGTATCATATGTATCTAGTTAAAAACCCCAGCTTCTTTTCTCTGTTCCAAGTTATTACTACCCTGTTTTATTGTAACTGCAACCCTTAACTTTCACTTGTATATTGTTACTATTACTACTACCTTTTTTTTAAATTTTTGTTATTTATTGTTATTTATGACCTCTTGTTACCTCTTCTCTTGTTAATTGTAAACCGACATGATGCGATACTCATCGCGAATGCCGGTATAGAAAAACTTAAAATAAATAAATAAATAAATAAAGCAGAATATAAATAAAAATATTAGTAATAATTTGCCATGTACAGTCCCTTGAGGGTTGTCAGCCTGGCCCAGTGCTCCACCTCCTCCATCCCTTCCCTTCTCGTCTTTATTCTGTTTTATTTATGTGACCCCCAGACTGGGGTCCTTTGTAGGAGTCCACAGGGCGCAGATACCGTACCCGGGCCTAAATTCAGCTGAAATTCCAAAAGGGGGAAAGCCTTCTCTGACCTTAAAAGACAAAATAATTCAGAAAGTCTCTCCCGTCTTCAGCCTAGGAGTTTCCAGAGAAATGGGAACTGAACCACCCCCACTCCCCCACTCCCTTCCACTTTCAACCAGCAAAATCTGCACCTCTTCTAAGGGTCTGTCTTCTATAGACGCAGGAAACGGCCTCGCGTGGGGGTGCTGTGGCATCAATGATACGTGCACTCCCCCCTCCTCGCTTTCTCTCTGAATGTACAGCCTTTCTACATGGCCACGACCTCAGTAGGGCTCCCATTGGCGCCCTGCATCGACTTCGTGTAAGATGCACCTTCTTACTTGGCAGCCACCCTGTGACCAGCCAGGAGGTCCAGATGGAGAGTTAAAGGCACAGGCATAAGGAAACGTTTGTTTACAGCCTACCTAATTGCTAGCGACCCTTTCTAAATCAGTCCCCGACGAGCTTCCTGACGGTGACGTGATGCCATTTTGTGAGAAAACAACCCAATAGATGCGCCACAAGCAAGGGATAAACATCGATTTTCTTTAATGTACATTAAAATCGCATTAATAAACCATTTGCTTCGGACCACAGTAATAAGTTGCATAAAGGAAGCCGCATGGATTAAATCGCAAAGGACTACACCTGAACATAAGAACATAAGAAATTGCCATGCTGGGTCAGACCAAGGGTCCATCAAGCCCAGCATCCTGTTTCCAACAGTGGCCAAACCAGGCCACAAGAACCTGGCAAGAACCCAAACACTAAGACAATCCCATGCTACTGATGCCAGTAATAGCAGAGGCTGTTCCCTAATTGATTAATAGCAGTTAATGGACTTCTCTTCCAAGAATTTATCCAAACCTTTTTTAACCCAGCTACACTAACTGTACTAACCACATCCTCTGGCAACAAATTCCAGAGCTTTATTGTGCGTTGAGTGAAAAAGAATTTTCTCCAATTAGTCTTAAATGTGCTACTTGCTAACTTCATGGAGTGCCCCCTAGTCCTTCTATTATCCAAAAGTGTAAATAACCGATTCACATCTACTCGTTCAAGACCACTCATGATTTTAAACACCTCTATCATAACCCCCCTCAGCCGTCTCTTCTGCATGCTGAACAGCCCTAACCTCTTCAGCCTTTCTTCAGAGGGGAGCTGTTCCATCCCCTTTACCTTCTCCATCGCAACTATATTTTTTTTGAGAATCGGCAACCAGAATTGCATACAGAATTCAAGGTGCGGTCTCACCATGGAGTGATACAGTCATCATGACATTTTCCATTTTGTTCACCATTCCTTTCTTAATAATTCCTAACATTCTGTTTGCTTTTTTGACTGCTGCAGCACACTGAGCGGACGATTTCAAAGTATTATCCAATATGATGCCTAGATCTTTTTCCTGGTTGGTAGCTCCTAATATGGAACCTAACATCGTGTAACTATAGCAAGGGTTATTTTTCCCTATATGCAACACCTTGCACTTGTCCACATTAAATTTCATCTGCATTTGGATGCCCAATCTTCCAGCCTTTGAAAGTCCTCCTGCAATGTATCACAATCCGCTTGTGATTTAACTACTCTGAATAATTTTGTATCATTTGCAAATCTGATGACCTCACTTGTATTCCTTTCCAGATCATTTATAAAATATATTGAAAAAACACCGGTCCAAGTACAGATCCCTGAGGTACTCCACTGTTTACCCTTTTCCACTGAGAAAAGTGACCATTTAATTCTACTCTCTATTTCTTGTCTTTGAACCAGTTTGTAATCCACGAAAGGACATCGCCTCCTATCCCATGATTTTTTAGTTTTCTTAGAAGCCTCTCATGAGGGACTTTGTCAAATGCCTTCTGAAAATCCAAATACACTACATCTACCGGTTCACCTTTATCCATATGTTTATTAACCCCTTAAAAAAATGAAGCAGATTTGTGAGGCAAGACTTCCCTTGGATAAATCCATGTTGACTGTGTTCCATTAAACTATGTCTTTCTACATGCTCGGTGATTTCCACTATTTTTCCCGGCACTGAAGTCAAGCTCACTGGTCTGTAGTTTCCCTGATTGCCCCTGAAGCCCTTTTTAAATATTGGTGTTACATTGGCCACCCTCCAGTCTTCAGGTACAATGTATGATTTTAGTGATAGATTACAAATTTTAACTAATAGATCAGAAATTTCATTTTTGAGTTCCTTCAGTACACTAGGTTGCATACCATCCGGTCCAGGTGATTTGCTACTCTTTAGTTTGTCAATCTGGCCTACTACATCGTCTAGGTTCACAGCGATTTGGTTCAGTTCATCTGACTCATCACCCTTGAAAACCGTCTCCGGAGCTGGTTAGAGAGATGGATTTTCATAGAATTCAGATGAACAGATGACTTTGGTGTTCATAGAGAATGAAGATGAAATATAAAGTATATGAAAAATGGTGCATGAAATGGCTGTGCCACACAGAAAGAGAGAATATTATGGCCACTTGTCTTTGCCTGTTGCAGTGCCACAGACTCTGCTTGGCCACGTCCATGACATCAAAGGTTGACGTTGGCTCCTATTGTAGTACCATGGAAGTCCTCCAAGGTCTGTACTTTAGTTTTGTTTTTTTTTCTGTTTCCCTGAAAGGAGTTTTTCCATTTGTATTCGTGTTTTTAGAGGCAAGCTGTTAGTAAGGCTTTGAAGTAATTAGCACCTTCTACCACCCCCTTTTCCCATCCATTAGTAATTCCTTGACTGGTGGGGGGGGTCTGGATTAACCCGGAGCCGGTAACAGGCTTTCAGAGTTTGGAAGCCTAAAGCAGTTTGATTTTGTGCGGAAGTGAAGGCCGCAGCCTGATCTGTGTCCGCTCCTGGCTTGGTACGGTCCTGTCAGTGTCCGCAGTGACAGGAGTGCAGGGCTCTTGGCTGAGAAAACCTGTAGAAAAGAGTCCATTATGCTTAGGTCGGGGAGATGCGTTTTGGGGAAATATTTGTCAAACAGAAAACGGCAGGATAAAGCATGGCTTCCTCAAATCCATAACCCCCTCTCAAGCAGTAGAAACATATTTAGAAAAAGTTCGGCGCCAGCCAAATCTTTAGGAGCCAGGGAAAATATTATTTATTTTACAATTTACACATTTGTTTTCTTTTAGGTTTACTTTCTCTTTTTTGCTCAGTTTTTTTTTTTTTGGGGGGGGGGTTCTTTTAATTTACTTCCCTCACTTACCCTCTTCCGTTCCTTTCTTCCTTCCCTCTCCAGTCCCTACCTCAACCTTCCTCTGCTTTTTACCTTCTTCCATTCTTTCTCCCTGTCTCAATTAAAGCTTCTTCCCATCTCGTCGTCTGGGGGCCTGCAGTCAGCTCTTTTGCTTCGAGCTCACGGACCTCCTCTTGTTCTGGCGGCACCACGCCAGACCCACGGCCTGCCTCTTCTGCTTCCAGCACCTCTGCTTTGGATCCGTAGCCTGTCTCTTGTTGTGCCTGCTGTGGTTGCTCTGGGCCTGTGGTTCACCTCCGTCGCACCACTTTTGAGTCCACGGCCAGTCTCTGCTGCTTCAGGCCCGCCTCTTCTCCTCCAGACCTGTGGCCCGCTCTGTTGCTCTAGGCAGGCTCCGCTCCCAGAATGTTTGCTTTGCTCTTAAGGGCCCCGCACTGGGCTGCAGTGCTGAACGTGGTCAGGCAGGCACTGGGCACGGATAGCTGGTCGCCTGGTCAACCAAATGCCCGGGATTTTCCCCCTTGCCCATTTCCAAGCTCCTCATGCTGTAATTTTCTGGTTGCAGGTGCTCTCTTGGCTGCCTTGTAGTAGTTGCATGCCCCCGCAGACTCCGAAATAGAAGGGTTGGAGGGAGCGTCGTTAAAATGTCACTTCAGACCAGGAGTCAAAATCTTGCTCTCACGGATCACAGTGACTTGAAGCTGCTCCAGGATGGCTTTTCTTGCAGTAATAGCAGTGGAGAGAAACCAAACAAATAGTGAGTAACTGCAGTGCTTCTAAACTTAGCAACATGATTAGCTGAAGCAGAGGCATGACGCTGTGATCTGCGGGGCTGAACAAAGCTTAAGGATTTCACCAGCATTCACCATGGAAAGGGGCGTCATGGGTCACCATTCTTTTTTTAAATACTGTAAGCTTCAGGAATAAAAACATAGGTTCTGAAATAAAAAAATCTTTAAGGGGTAAGGTTTTTTTGTCTAAGTAGTGTATCTCACTACAAAGTTTTTTTATGCACACCTTCTAAGCCTGCAGAATACAGCTTTGTCTTCAAGCGCAAGTAGCCCGGTTCCGACTATCAGGTTGTTTTGCGGCTCAGTGTCCGCATGTATCTTTACCTGCTGGAAACGATGGCGCCGTGGTCCGACCGTTATCGGAATACAGGTTATGCGTGTACTTTAGGAAAATGTAAATTGTGTGCGTGGATTTCTAACACGGCCCCTGGAAATGCCTTTCGGTTTGCAGTCGGATTTCTGTGCATTACGGACTCGCCTGTGTAGTTTTTAGGTGGTCACAAGTCTTCTTGCACGCATTCAGCCCCCTCCTTATTTTATGCACTCCCCACCAACGTGTGAAAACGTCCATGTAAATATTGAGGCACGAGAGGTTTCTGTAGAAGTAAAAGATGAGCCACAAAAGTCCAAGACTAGTCAAGTGCCACTAGTACCGTGGGCTCCCTCCTGCTAGCTCCGGCCTGGCATACTGGACCCCTTGGGGAAGGAAGGCGGCTGTCTTCTTTGCTTCTGGACTGTCAGAGAGCAGTTCTACAGAGTATGTGCTTAATGGGGCCCCTGCACGCACGTTGTACTTTTGCGTGACTATGCACTCTGTGTGCATAATTGAGTATGCACTCTGTGAGTGTGGGGGATGTAACTGAGTAAGTGCTCTTTGTGTGTTTTAAGTGCTTTGAGTGTGAGCATGAGTAGGTGTGTATGTAACTGAGAAAGTACTCTGTGTTTATGAGCTCTGTGTCTGTATGTGTATACACTCTTGTCAGGGAGTGTGTGTGTGTGTATTTGTCTTTACTCTGAGTGGGTGCATGTGTAGGTGGGGTAGGAGCCAGTGATTAAGATTCCAGCAAAGGTTACAGAAGCAGTAATGATTATTTTGCAAAGTGAAGTTTTCCTCTGATGGGTGCTTTTCGTACTTAGGAGCCCCATTTGTGTTCGTTCAAGCTGAAATGCAGCTTTTAAAGGTTGATAGGCACGTGGGGGTCTTGTGACAGAACTTTACACCTGTGAATCCCTTCTATGCAACTGGTGTAGGTTTCGGAGCAGCTTCTAAAGAAACAAGCAGAGCGTGTGACATTCTAGAAAGCCTCGGTTTAACCCATGTATCCCTTTTTAAAAGGTTCCAACTTTGCCCCTTGCCTCCTCTTCCTCCCCCCCCCCCCCAATCATTGCCCACCTTTGGACAGTGGAAAAAGTCTGATCCCTCCTCAGGGACCTACTTCCACCGCTGGATCCGTTGGGGGACAGTCCACCTGCATTTTCCGTGAGAAGACCGCCAATTGTGTCTCTCTTTCTCCAAATCACTCCCCCCACTTTGAAAAGTGGAAAAGTCAGATGCCCCTCCCCACCGCCTCCAAGGACTTACCTACAAAAAGCTTGGTGCAGCTAAATTTAGTTGTAAAGGAGGGGGGAGATAGGCTTCCATAACGTAAAGTGCAACTCACGGAGGAAGCAGCCTTGTCTCCTCGCCGCGGGGGCCCAGGCTGATGCTAACACTTCCTCGGCCACGGGAACCCCGGGTCGAGGCCGCAACGTCCCGCCTTCACCCGGCAGCGAGCAGGGAGCCAGCGGGAGCACGAGAGGGCGTGGATTTGCTTTTGCGGCTTGGACGAGGCCTCCTTACTCTTAAGCCTACAGGCAGCAGTTTGCAGGAGGGAGGAGGCCTGGCCATTACTTGCTTTTACGATTTGAATCGGGCAGCCTTACTCCACAGTAATGAAATAAGAGTAAAGGGTCCTCGATGGACAAGGGTGGCAGCTCCGCATCTTGGGGGCGGTGGCAGTAAGATTGCCATGCGCCTAATAACCCTTTTTGTAAAAAAAAAAATTGTCCAGATGGACCCATTTTATTATTAAGCAAATTTGCAGTGTTAAAGATGTAAAAGCTGCTGCCGTGTCTTGGTGTGAGCCCAGTTCTTGGAGGGAAGGGGAAATAAGAGATGGGGGGGGGGGGTCAGGCCCATGAGGTGCGGCTGGGCAGGGTCGTGTTTTCATGGCACTGCCAAACCCTAAGTCCATGCAGAATCTTTATCAATGTATTTTTTTTTTTCTTTTTAAACATTTCGACACATGGCCAAGCAAGCTCCTCTGCCGTTTGTGCTCAGTGCTGGCGGTGATCTCCCTTTGCAAGGCCGCGCTTGTCTGGGGATAGGTTCTTTTTGTCTGTCATCGCCTCTCTGTTCTCCATTGGCGCGCGCTCTCTCGTTCTGGAGCGACCTTTGTATTGCGGCAAGACGAGAAATGGCACGCATCGGTCCCGTAGTGTCAGCGGGGTGCTGCCGGCCTGCCGCCCCAGCCCTGCAATTACACTCAGATTACGACGTGATGTAAATGATCATGTGACGAGAAACAAACGCAAAGCGCAAGGCATTCAGGCTGCACGAGGCCGCATAAACACAATGGAGACATTCTGCCAGCAAGATGAGGGAGGAAACCTGCTCTGCACTGGAAGGCAACTTGGCGGCCATCTGCGACGAGTCCCTTAATATTTCATGGCTCCAGTTTTTTTTTTCCCAGGCAACTGGTCAGTCACACTTGTCACAGTCTCCATCTTGGCCTTGTACTTGTATTCAGTTACATAATTTTGGTTATTTTAATTTTCCTTCAGTGCATTGAGGTTCATCTGTTGAGTGTTTGTTTGTTTTTTTTTTTAACCATGACCATACAAAAAGAATGTGTATATATTTTAATTTTAGGCAATATCTTTTGCAGGTCTTGGATATCAGGCAGAATTGGGCCACTGTTATTCTTTCTGTTTTATGGTCTGGGGCATGATCACCTTTGCTTGAGTCCCAGGTAACTTTGCATTCTTGAGTGGATTGACACTGCAGTCGACGGAAAACCCACCAAGACAGTTGCTAGTCCCGGTTCTGCTTTGGGGGGAGCCAGACTGACTTCATAACCAGAAGGACACGGGCTGGTTTAATGCAACAGTTTAGAGTCCGCTAAGAGCCACGATTTCTCTCTGGAAATAGGGGCCTTTACTGATCGCTTTGGCGATATGCTGCCAGACTGAAAGAGGGCAGGCTCGAGAGAAACATGAGGAAATATTTATTCGGAATAAAGCTAGTGGACGCATGGCATAGCTGCCCGGTGGAAATGGTGGTGCTGGGGGAGCAGAAATGCAGTTGTGATCATACAAAGCATAGGACTAGCACAAAGGCAGAGAGGAAAGCAACGTCGTCTGCAAGAGAAAAGGAAACTCAACCGACCAACTGGGCCTAGTCTTCCTGACCTGCTGTCATAGCCCCTGTTCTGTGTTTGTTTAAAGGCAGAGGTCTTTTCTGAGAGCCTCTGCACGTCCCACTTTTCTATGCAGGTAGCTTGGGCTAATGCAAGCGGAACTGCCTGCACGATATTTGAACAGATCCCTGTGAACATTTCTAACAGCGTGAACCGATGAAATTTAAGTTAGAGTAGGCCACGTGTATAGAAATATATATATTTTTTTTGCAGATAGAAAATTGGCTTTGTGTTCCCCATTAACTCAAAGTTAATCCAGCCTGTTCCATCTGACTTGGGTGTTGTCGACCGCTCAAGTAGTTGGATTCCCGCTAAAATGTTGCTTTTAAACAGAACGGCAGCAAGCGGTCATGCCCTTGATAACGTCCCTGTGTATTTTCTTTCGAACAGAAACGGATGTTGTTGGCCAGTAGAGCTGCCTTGTTTTTAAAAGTAAATGTATGATTTTTGCCACTCTTGAGAGGATGGGGAGAAATCAACAAAGCTATATTTAGAACCAAAAGGAATGCCAGTACCTATTTGACTCCATCAACATGGGTACCTACATCGGTCAAGCTCAGTTTCTTCAAATATTTTCAAAATAAATGATTCTAACCTAGAAACTGAGAAACATGACGGCAGAAAAAGACCGTGTGGCCCATCCAGTCTGCCCACCCGTCCAATTCATTTAGCTTTACAATTCTCATCTCTTCCTTAGAGATCCCCCCTGTATTTATCCCAGGCTTTCTTGAATTCAGATAACTGGTTTTGTCTCCACCACCTCCACCTTCTCTGTAAAGCAATCTTTCCTAAAATTACTCCAGAGTCTACCTAAAGAAAACTCAGGCAGTTCAAGGTAACTGGAAAGGTTTGCTTGTATTAAAATTGCATCTGATGCACTGTCCTCCCCGCTGCGGTTCTTAACCAAAGGGTCAGGGTTCATTCTTTGGGGCTGAAACGTTGACTGGGCCCGTGATTTCATAGCATCTGAACTTCTGCACGAGTCTTGATGGGCCTGGCTCTCTTTTGCCTGTGATGGCTTGGCTGGGATTACCAAGCATGCGCGCTCTGTTGGTATATTTTTGCTTCCTGTTTTGTAACGAGTAGGTAGATACAGTCTTGGCCCTCAGAAACGAACGCCTTAGGCCGCTGTGTGCCATATGCCGTGATAAACAGAAGGTAACCCCCTTTCAGTGCTGTGCACGCCAGCTGGCTAGTGGGGTAGGCCGTGCATTGTTGGAAACATTTCAGCGCTGGCCTTGAGCTCCGAGATCCAGCAGGGTGACCTCCGCATGTCATACTCCATGTTTAAACTTCTCCGTAGGATGGGGAGCGGGGTGGGTTTTGGTTTTCATGCTGTATGACTTTTAATGATATCTGTTAAAGGAAGCACGTTTTCAAAATGTATTCTTGCTGTAGCATTCTCTGGTAGTTCTGTGCCTATTTATTTCTTCAGCGTCTGGAAATCTGGGAAGATTTCAGAGCTTGATTAACTAGAAGCCTCGGGCTTCTCCCATACCCTAAAAGATTCATTCTGCAAAGCTGCAAGTCCCCAGGGATCCTGGAAATAAAGGCTTGGTATGGGAACTGGAAAAGAAGGCGCGAAGGATTATCAGCACAGAGTACTTTAGAAAGATTAACCACTCTTGACAACTTTCACATAGTTTCTGGCTTTTACTTAACGCTGTCATAGGTTTCATTTTATGTTAGAAATTCATGGATAGAGCCAAGAGTAAACCTGTTCACCCGACTCACTGCTGCCCAAATCTGTCCTCTTGACCCAAAAGCCAGCCAGTTTTTCAGCATATATTATCCACCCTGAATATATTTGCATGCATTGTAAATAGAACTCATGCATATTCATTGTGGATAGCCTGGAAACCCAGCTGGCCATGGGGTCAGTGGGAGAGGTTTGGGAAACCCTGACCTAACTCTTGTGACACAGACCGACACGATGATGTCATAATGCAACCGTGTGACACGCGACGTGGACCGGCTCCGGCTGCAATATTTCAGCGGGCTGATAGGAAGGCTCGGAAAGAGCAAGGAGTTTCGGCCTTGGAGTCAAGCCACTCTAGAGAGTGGGACTTTGTGACTTGACTAGATGGGGTGCTGCCTAAAAGCACGACGCTGCGCCTTCTGTCCTACGGCATGGGACAGTGCAGCTACTGGAGAGGAGCCCGTACCCTCATGTGTCTCGTGCCTTCCACGTGGATGGACTCTGTATACCCGTGTGAGTTACTCTTCAGTCATATGCTCCATTTTCTTTCTTTTAGAGAACTAATGGGGAAAGCATGCAGAGGCCTGGCCTCAGAATTGCTTTCTGACACAGACGGGGGTGAAGGGGGTTCTTACATTATGGGGTTGGGTACACGCTTTGCTTCAGTGTGGTGATTCCACTTGTTGCAACCATGGAGTAAAAAATGTGTGGGGGGGAAGGGAAGGGAACAGGAAGTCAGCTTTGATGGCGCACGTGTGTCTGTGTGACTTCAGGGAGGACTGTGGTGGTTAATGGCATTATCCCAGTTGGGTCGGTTACCAGAAAACGGTCTGCTGTGAATGTAAACCCTCTGGGGATAGGGGAGATAGCTGCAGTACCTGAACGTAATTTGCTTTGAAAGTGCCTGAAAAGGGCAACATGAATCAAATAAATAAAGTTCGCTTTAGAAAACAAGCCGAGGAAGAGTGGGCTACATCAGCGCTTCCCAGTCTTTCTAAGCTCAAGGCTCGCTCACTTTAACAAAAATGTTGTGTGGCATATCCACCTGCAGGGGGCAGGCATTGCAGACGGAGAGGACTCGAATGCTGGAGGGATAACTATGGAAGCCCCACTCTGAACTCGTCACCGTGGACCAGTTCTCTCTAGAGACAAGTGTAGGAGAAGGGAGGACCCTGTGTGGCGAGGGCGCCGTCCTCAGTTTTACCTTGGCTGCCGCTTGTCACAGCTGCCAGAGCTCCTCCACCACCGCTGCTCCCTAAAGTCAGAGTGAGTCACATCCGGTGCTCAGAGCGGACTCTCTCTCTGTCTCACTCGGCCTGGGGATAGGACAGAGGCTGGAAGGACGCGAAGGGGAAAGATGGGGAGACGCTACGCGTACTACCTGCTGCACAATCCACAGCTTGCGTGCCGTCCATTGCTTACCCTATTCCGAGGGCTTGTGCTTAGCTGGGAAGAAGAGGCAGACACGACTACGCGGTCTCAGAAAAGAGCTCCTACATGTTTGAGACCCACCGCTGCGCCTGTTGGTGCTGTGCAGGTGCTGGTCTGGATCTTTCTATGGCACGCACCCGATCAGGTCTGAAGGCCACCACGGCCCACTGGCAACCACTGGGCTACATAGACACACAGACCGATGTCTAAACTGTGATAAATGTCAGACGTGGGGGTTGGGTGGATTTGGAGGGGTAGAAGAGGATATTTGGGGGTGAGGCATCCTTTGCCAGCTGTTTCAGCTCTTGGGTCAAGCTGTGGGGAAGTCCGGGATGGGGGGAGGGCTTTTGTCACGGAGCAGTCACCAGCTTCTCACCACTTCCCATAGAAAGCAATGGAGACCTTTCTCCAGTACGGGCTGGACACTTTGGTTTTCAAACTCCTCAGGGATATTCCCATTTTCTTTCTGTGTGCCAAATATGGTGATTTTCCTTCTTCGGAGAGCTGTTTTGCTCACAGATAAAAAAAACACACAGTCGTGGCTCCCTTTTGCATACTTCTTGCCAGCATTGAATATATTGGAAGACGTAGACATAGGTGCACACAAAAGGAATTGAATTAGCACAAGTTTAAAACTTGGGAACAGCAAGACCAATCGTTAAGGCTTCAACCCTAGCTCCCTTAGAGGAAACCTGAACTAAAAAGGAGAGGCTTGCAGGTCCCTCGTGTTTTAAAACCCGAGGCCCTCTAATTACAGAACCTGGGTAGGGCAGATTGTGTAAGTCTGGAGCTTGACACTGCTTTGAGCTTGGTTTTAAGTAGCTGCCATAGAGTGGAACCTAAAGGTGGCCTCTCTTTAATAAGGATAAGATTATTGCTTCTTGGGTTGGTGTTTGCGTGCAACAATATCTACTTAATAAGGGCACTTTTTGTAACAGAGTTAAAATAGTAATCATTTATTTCCCTGGGCCTCTGACGAATGGTCCTGAGAGAGAAGCAGAGCTGCATTAGTTCTAACAGAGAGATCTTGTGGTTTGTTTTTTTTATTAATTGCTGCTGATCTGAAGAGCTCCTGCAGGAAGGAAATGTAAACAGAGGGCTTGGGACAGGGGAGAAAATTAAACGAGTAGTAGAGCAGAGCAGTGCTGGTGTTCGATGCTTCTGCCCGTGGAAAAGGAACGATGGTGGAACCAGTTTGCAGAAGGACTTGGAGAGGACCAGAAGCATGTCTGAAGCTAGTGAGAAAGAAAAGTAGGGGGGTTTTTTGGTCAGAAAGCAACAGAAGTTGTTTTGGCAAAGCAAAGTCCTTTGCCCTGGCAGCTGTGGCTTGCATTTTAACCCAGGGGGGGTACAGCTCTGTTAGAGAGAGAGAGAGAGAACCATTGAAGAGAGGGTAAGCAAAAGGAGAAATTTGTGTGAAAGGAAATTTAGTTTAAAGTTAAAGTTACGGTTATGGTTACATTGCAGAGGAAGGGGTGGCAATGGGAATTCAGCTACATCCTACTCCGTTTCTTAAGACCTTTTGGAGAATTAGGCAAGTTACAAGTAGTAAGGCATTATGGGAAAACTCAATACAGGTTTCTAACAAGATATTACCTACCTCAGAAGCAAGGATTTTAGCTTCATCTGGACCCCCTCAGACAAGTGAAAAAAAGGGTTTTACTGCTGTGGGACCATTGGGTCATCCGTTTTGGACAGGTCCCCTTTTGGGAAGAAACTCTGCAATATATTTTACTGGAGGGGTACAGATCCCTTTGGAAGCACATAGTGGTTTGTTTTTTTTGACAGATTGGGGGCCATAGCATTTTGGGATAAGCACACTAGACTGTGCGGTAGAAAAATACTCTTCCTTCTGAAAAAAATTGATTTTGCAAAAATGGTTGACGACAGAAACCGCCTGTGATGATGCAATTGAGGAATACTATTAGTGATATGCGTATCATGGAAAAGTACGTGGATAAGAGAGTTACCCTGGAAAAAGAACGCGATACTGTTAAAGTATGGGATAGGTACTTGCGTTCGCTTTCAAACCTCAGTCATTTGCTTAAATGTATAATTGCATATGTAGTGGAGAATTTGATTGAACTTCACAGTCTAAATAGTTTGCATCACAAGGGGAGGGAAGAGTGGGGGATAGCCGGAGGGGTTTCTTATCCTGGTAAGATGTTCTTTGTAGTCTTATTTTGTATCTTGAAGCAAAATTATGCAATGGCCTGTAATGCCTGCTGGCGAACAGAAGCCGCCCGCTGTAAGGAATGTTTGAAAAATTTCAACAACAAGATTTGAACAGAAGGTTTACCAGCAGAGACTCGGGGAAATGGTAATCTGCTCTAGTTAAGTGCGAGTGAAGAAAAGGTCAAATGGAACCTGTTTAACTGTGACCTTGGACATTAAAGCCAGGGATTTGTTCGGTCAGAGGCTGTAACCAGTGACTGAGACACAAGTACCCCTGGCAGAGTGAACCACTGTTGGTAAAAAGGCAGCTTTAAAAACTATTTATCTACCATGTTTTAACATAGCAGTATTTAAGAAATATGTTTGAATTGGAAATACAAATTTAGGCTTACAGGCAAAATGAAAAAAGCAAGCAATTGAACGAGCAACCATCAAAAACATATACACCCTATTTTAAACAAGCCCTCAATTAAGGGGAGATCAATATCTCAAATTTCAATTTAAACAATACTTCAAGGAAAAGAAAAAAGCAACCCAGTAGATGCTATATCTATTACATGAGAGTAGGGAACAGCATTAAATCTAGAGGGGGGAGGAAGGGAAGGCCCTGACAGCACAGCCTTATCACACAAAAACAGTCAACTGATTAGATTCAAAGACAATATAAATATAAGACACATTCTGATATTTAATGCAGCATTTGCAAGGAAATTTAAGTATAAAGATTGCACCCAATTTCAGACCCTTTGGTCTCATCAACAAAAATGATTTGTACCTCTCTTGTGTAGCCTTGGAGACGTCTGGAAATATTCTGATTTTCAGCCTCAAAAAGGTTTCCTCGCGATATCTAAAGAAATCCTGATCAGGATCCAATACGGAGAAAACAATTCATGTAGCTGGAGTAGCTGGTTTATCATCCGATGTCTCCAAAGGAGCAGATACATCCAAACTAGCATCCCTTATTGGAGATAGTTCAGCTTTTTTGTTATATGGCGGTAAATAAGATGCTTTGGAGAGCAGGGTTGAGAAGGCACTTTTGTTTTAAATTTCTACCAAATACCTTTTAAACATCTCAATAGCAGATACAGCAGGGAGTTTGGGGAAATGTATAAGACGGAGATTCTGGCATCTAATCAGGATCTCAAGATTCTCAGCTTTAGAAGGAAGGAGAAAGTTATCTTTCATGATAGCATCCTGAGCCTCCCTCAACTTAACTGCCTGCCCGATACACTATTCATTTCAGACTGAAGCTCCTGCAGATGTGATTCCTGAACTGAATCACAAGCCCGAATTTTATCCATAACCGAAGAAACATGGGCTGAAAGAGACTTCACTAGAGCTATTCGCCAGTAATACTGACAGACAAATACAGTTATCAGAGCGAGAAAGAAAGTACGTTTGAATAGCTGGCAAAAATTAGTTGAGGACGCATGTTTTTTATTGTTTGGTTTTTTTTTTATTAGCTCAGAATCCAGTTCAGTGGTTCCAACGAGTGAGGCATGCACATACCTAGATCCTTCCGGAAGATACTTTGCATGAAGAGTGGATGGTCTCTCTTTTTGATTTGGTAATGGTCAGGATAGTAGGTGCTGTAGCCGGACATGGTCCGGAGGACTGAGGCCCACATGCTGAAATATTTCAAGAAGAAAGCTACACACTCTCGCAGCACCAGCAAGGGCTGCAGAACTGTGAGCTACTTCTTGCACATCTGTGACAAAGACAGTGCCATTTCCGTCAAGAAACACAGAGAAGCACAGGCAGAAATACTCAGGGACCCACAGATAGAGAGACTGACAAAACTTTGGTGTTTTCACCCCTGGAGTGAAACTGAAGGGGAATTTGTATTTACCTGTTGATTTTCTAAATAAGAAGTGAAACCTGCAAGAAACAAAAAGAATGAAAATATTTTGAGAATGAATCATATTCTTGGTTTAAGAAAACTGCACCACAAGTTTGTGTGGAGCCTATGAAATGAAACATCAGATTTTTTTTTTTTTTTTTTGCTACTGTTGGTGAATCCTTGTACCTATAAAGGAAATGAAAAAACCCCATTAATACCAGAAGTTCTGAAAAGGAAAGACAAATTGTTATAGGAAATACACTTACCAGTTTAATATTTTTTTAAAATTGCTGGTATTCCTGGAAAGTATTTAAAGAAATGTTCTTGTTACCAAAAGAAGTGTTCTTCAGTTTGTGTTCTTTTGTTAAGTAACTGCTATTGAATTTGATCAAAGTTGTTATTGCTGTGAATTAACACCTAATGTATGCTGAGATTTTATCACTGATTGGTTTTTTTTTTCCTACAATCAAATCTTATGGTTCTTGCATCGCTCCCCTACCTCTGGGGAAACCACTGGTATTTTTTGTATGTGTGATTGCATTGGAGGGAAGGTGAGGGGGAGAGGTTATTCACCGTGGGCCCATGACGGTTCTAGCACTCGCGCTTTCCTGTTCTGCTCCAGGCGAGGGTTACACATTTATAGTAAGGGCTCTTGTCCTTATTGATCTAAAATCTCTTACAGATGTCTAGCTCCTTTGCTTTTAAAGAAGACCCCCTGGAGTTGCCTCCTTCCCCGAGTTGGACTGGGTGAGGGGTGTGCCTTTCTGAATGCAGTACTCAGGTAGCAGCTGAGAGAATTGTTTGGATTTGTGCACCCCAGGGATGGCTCTCAGAAGCCCCTTTGTTCAGTTATTTGATGCAAGTGGAACAGCTGGAAGCAGTCTCTTGATGGTTAGCAGGCTGAACCCCTCTGTAAGACTCTGGGGAGCCCAGGAGAGGAGCACGCTGGCTGGTGAAGTTGGCTGCCTGGGATGGACCAAAGCAGAGAGATTTCCAGCTATTCGCTCCCCCAGCTCCTTGCTTCTAAACCCAGCAAGAATAATCCTGGAAACTGCAAAGGATTTGCATTAGAAATCATAGCTTCAGACTGAAGCTCTTATCTAAGTTGTTTGTGTGTGGTTTTTGTGAACATGGGACAAAGCAACTCATTGTTCCCTTCCTCTGACTCCAGTAATTTCAGCTTCATGGTTAATCTCATAAAAGTTTGAACATTTAATTCCACAGATTTTCAAACAAGCAGGAAATAAATGCAATGCCTGCAGTGCTCTGTAAAGTAATGGGGGCCTGGTTGCCTTTGCTGACTGGTGCCACGGCTCCACCAATTTTACCATTTAAACCGAAACCTCACAAAAAGTTAGATACTATGTCATGACCTGCCTGAGGTAACTGGGCGTGGACATGGCTAGGAAACAGCCAGGAGGATGGGAGGATGTAGACTCTGGCTGTTTCACACAATCACAAATTTTATTAGCACAACTGAAAAATACAGCTGAAAAGGCTGCTTACCTCAGCAGTTCTTCAAATGCTACCCAAAACATCAAACATAAATGGTATGTCAGTAGAGGTTCTTCCCATCAAGCTCTGGGGTACTTCGAGGACTGTGAACATCTTTTAGGGTAGTAACGAGTCCAATTCTTGCCGTCTTCGTCTACAAATTTCTTTAACGTTTGATTGAAGCACTCAACGAGGCCGTTGATCTGCGGATGGCGCCCTGAGATGCGTAGAGTTTTTATCTTGAGGAAGGCATAGTCAGGAATGAGTAGGAAGTATTTGTTTCCCCAGGTAGATCTCTCTAGAGGCCATACTAGGTCCATGCCCACCCTCTCCAAAGGGGTCTCTATAATGGGCATTGGTATGAGAGGTGCCGCCCGTACACCTGCAGGTTTTGTGAGTTTGCAGGTAGGGCAGGACTGACAATACAACTAGATCTGTCTGTGTAGGCCTGGCCAATAGAACTGTGCCAATATTTTCTCTCAGCGCTTCTCCTCCCCCAGGTGACCCCCCTAAGAGGTGCTAGTTGCAGGACCTTTTTGGTGATACAATTTGGGAACAAGGAGTTTTTCTAACAATTTCCCCTCCATTCTTCTCTTTGTGACTCGGTCGAGTAGGTCTACTTTCAGTATAAAATAAGGAGGAATAGGGTCCTTAGCTTGTTTTCCAGAACTAGCTGTCTGTCCAACTTCTGTATTTGCTCTTGCGCCCACTTAAAGGACTCATCTTTCCTCTGGGCCCATCTGAAACTCCCTGGGTCACCCCCATTTTCCCACTCAGAGTGGTTAGGTATGACAGCTTGGAAAGGTTGTTGCTCTTCCCCTGACTCCGACCCTTCCTCCCTGGTTGCCCCTGAATTAGTAGCGTAACTATATTTTTTCTGATAGCGTTGCCTCCGGGATTTAGATGTCTTTGAGTCTTTAATATACATATTGGGATCTTCTATAGGGAAGCGCACTGGCAATGTCAGTTCTTCTGTGTGGTGGTTGGGTGAACCAGATGCGAGCTGGTTCTACAGGCTCTCGAACTTCGGACAGTCCCGCCCTATCGCCATGAGGTAGGGTAGCCAAGGAAGAACTCCCACTTCTATTCAGTCCTGACCGAATGGGGTTTTAAGCTGTATTTGACTTGTGGGATACTGCCGCAGGTCCCCTTGGACACACTCCAGGATCACAGTTTTTTCATAATTAATCTGAATCCCCTTTACTAGCTCTCTTCAAATGAGCATCTTCACACTCCCAGAATCCACCAATGCCTGAGTCGGAGAGCCCTCCACCTACACCGAAATCACAAAAGTAGCGACTCCCTGGTTGGGAACACCCATGTAATTACAAAAATGTGGGACCATGAAGTTAACATCCATTGCTTCTGCTTCACTGTGGGGACAATCTCTGGCAAAATGGCCCCTTTCTCCAAAGTTGAATCATGGCAGCTAGGGCATATTTTGCAGTTGAAGAGAGGAGGCTGCCTGGCCTGGCTCTTCCACTCTCCCTGACTTCTGGCCTTTAGGCCTTCAACACCCTCTCCATGGTTCAAATGGTCTCTCCTGGTCCAAGCAAGTCTAGCATGGTCTGGGCCTGGTAGTAGGCCCCCACCACTTCTAACGCCTTTTTGAGCGTAAGGTTTGGGTGTCTGCACACCCAGTGCCACATAGGCCACTCTAGTCTGTCTAGGAATTGTTCCAGCAGTACCCTAGAGGTACCTTGAGGAGAATGGTGGGAGGCCGGACCAAAGCCGCTCCGGGGACACTGGAGAGAATGGCAGGCTGACGCCGAGGTGGCCATCAGTCCAAGGTGAGCGGGAAGAGCCGAGAGTAGAGAGAGGTAGGCGGGACGAAGCCATCAAAGACTGACAGTCGCAACAGACTACTCCCGGTGAGTAGATTTCTCAGATAGGTAGTCCACCTATCTTCTGGCCAGCCTGTCAGTCGAGCTATGCGTTCAGAGTTTTTCAGGAAACAATCAGGGTACATCTTAAGTAGTATTGGCGTCAAGGGAGGTGGTCTGGTTACGGTGATTTGCACTGCCTGTGCTATCTAGATTAGCACCGTTTGCTGCTGCATAACTTAAGAACATGCCATACTGGGTCAGACCAAGGGTCCATCAAGCCTAGCATCCTTTCTCCAACAGTGGCCAATCCAGCCCATAAGAACCTGGCAAGTTCCCAAAAACTAAGTCTATCCCATGTTACTGTTGCTAGTAATAGCAGTGGCTATTTTCTAAATCAACTTAATTAATAGCAGATAATGGACTTCTCCAAGAGCTTATCCAATCCTTTTTTAAACCCAGTTACACTAACTGCACTAACTACATCCCCTGGCAACAAATTTCAGAGTTAATTGTGCACTGAGTGAAAAAGAACTTTCTCCGAATAGTTTTAAATGTGCCAAATGCTAACTTCATGGAGTGCCCCCGTGTCTTTCTATTATCTGAAAGCGTAAATAACCGATTCACATCTACACGTTCTAGACCTCTCATGATTTTAAAGACCTCTATCATATCCCACCCTCAGCTGTCTCTTCTCCAAGCTGAACAGCCCTAACCTCTTCAGCCTTTCTTCATAGAGGAGCTGTTCTGCTTCAATGGAAGGGGGAATGAAGAAAAGTGGATCTATATACAGACAACAACCAACAAGGACTGAATTACATAGTCTGGGTAAACAAATAAGCATGGGTGTAGCTTGCTTATTGCGGTGGTTACTACTCCTAACTTATTAAGCTAGATATTTCACTTAGATGCAGTTCCAACACTGCTCTCTACATTAATGGTGGGGGTGGAAGGGAAATAGAACCAAAAAGTTACTAAGAGCCAAGAGTAACAGATAAGTATGAGGAGAAAAAAAAGTTTGAAACTTGCTGGGCAGACTGGATGGGCCATTTGGTCTTCTGCCGTAATTTCTATGTTTCTATGTTTATCATTTTGGTCACCCTTCTCTGTACCTTCTCCATCGCAATTATATCTTTTTTGAGATTCGGCAACCAGAACTGTACACAGTATTCAAGATGCGGTCTCACCATGGAGCGATACAGAGGCATTATGACATTTTCCGTTTTATTCACCATTCCCTTTCTAATAATTCCCAACATTCTGTTTGCTTTTTTGACTGCTGCTGGCCCAGTTGATTTTGCACAGCCTTCTGCAGTTGGTGCTCCCTACCGTAAGGAGTTGTACCACCTGCTCCATTGTCCCTGCTTTTCCAACTACCTCCAATCTCTCTGTCTCTCGAGGGGAAGGAAAAAAAAACCCCTGCTGGCCTGTTCAGCCTTTGCTTACTGCTTGAACCCTGATGCACAGGTGGGGCTGGCCCCTTGGCCTGTTGTAACTTGGGCTTGGTGAGTGAAACCGTGAGGCCCCAGGACAAATAAAGGTTCTGTAGGGGTTTTCTTTTTCTGCTGCAGCTGTGGGCTTCTGTCTGTGCTTTCCGCTTGGACAAGAAGATCCCCCTGCTGCCACCATATGTGGTAGCTGGGAGTAGACGTAGCTGGGAAACAGCCAGGAGGACGGAAGGAGGCAGACTCCAGCTATTTCACACACACAGATTTTATTAACACAACTGAAAAATACAGCTGAAAAGGCTGCTTACCTCAGCAGTCCTTCAAATGCAGCCCAAAACATCAAACATAAGTAGGATGTCAGTAGAGGTTCTTCCTGTCCTCTCTCTGGGGCCTCTCTAACCCTTCTAGGCCCCCACTCTTTGTACTGTGATGAGGGGAGCCTCCTGCCACCCAGAGTCCCTTGTGGGGCTTCTTCTTAAGGAGGGCTGGGCCAGATAGCAATGCCCAGTCTCTTAAGGTATTCTGAAGGAGTTTTCTGTAGACTCCCTTGCATTGCCATATTCACTTTCTTGTAATATTTACCTCGGTAATTTTAAGGAACTGAAGTGCATTATTAGATAACCCATTTACAAAGAGAAAAAAAGTTGCTCTCCTTTTGCTCATCTGTTTAATTTCTAAACAGATGAGAGCCATTATTGCAAAAGCCGTAGGAAACGCTCATGCCCCGAGACGTTGCTTTAGAACTGGTTTGATTGCAGAAATGACCTCTCGCCTACAAGAATCTTTTTTTTTTTTTTTGTGTTTTTTTCTTTCTGTTTGGGATGGACAGGGTGTGAATTGTTCCCTGCAGTTCCGGTTAATGATGAAGGCTGTGTAGCGTGTCTACGCACACTCGCATGCTGGCACCAGGGCAGGTGTGGGTTTGCATGCAGAAGTCGGATGTAGGCCTGGATGAAACACACGCCTAGTTTGTACGGTGATTACAGGTTTAGCAGCTCAGATATAGGTAGGTCTGATTTTATAAATAAACTCTCTGCCGCCCTTTTGGGGCATTTTGATACCAGCAGCAGCGGTGGCAAAATGGAGTACAGGAAAGGACTGACTGGTAAGAGCACTGTTCTCGCTTCCTTTCCAGTTTCTAAGCAAAGGTAAAAAAAACCCATTTGAAACGAATGGGCAAGAGGCAGCTGGCTTCCTCATGCTTTAGCCCTCAAGTTGACACATTCTGGAGATAAAATATTAAACTGGTTGAGCAGGTTTGAGCCGAGCTTTGATTCGATTGGAATTTTTTGCTGTTTACTGGCGGTGGTTGTATTAGGCAGAAATAGAGGAAGGGATTGTAGATGAAATGTTGATTATATTTTTGCATTTTGAGGTTTCTCAAGAGTTTGTCAGCCTCATCTGCAGAAAATACAGATGTACTTGCATCCTGAACAGCTGCCACGTTGCTTTAGAAAGTTTTGTGGGTATCCCAAGCTCTGCTTCTCCAGCAATAAGGTTATTGGAGAACGAAATATTTCAGTGTTTCAAAGCCAGGGTTAAGTTCCAGTAGGTTCGGCTGGAGACGTTTGACTAAATAAAAGCCCTGAACAGCTGAACTTGTCTCTTTTGTCCCCTGGTCTGATCTCCGCTGCCCGTTGACCTGCACCAGTGCACGGTAGGCAGGCAGCCGCTGAAGGGGGCCAGAGATCATAACATAGGACAGGAAGATGAGCTGCAAGCCTTCAAAATTCCTCAGTCACAGAAGTGGCTGAATATCTGGAGATATTTGATTCCCTACTTTATTTCTCACGCTGCAGAAGGAGATATCCGGGCCGGCCCAGAGACGTACTCCTTTGGATAACATTTGGCACACCGGAGAATTTTACTGAAATGAAACCGTTGTGACAGTGGGGCGAACCCAAGTATAAGATCCATCTAACGCTTCCCTTAAACTTCGTCAGGAAGAGTACTGCGTGCTGTAAACTCCCCCAGCGGTGACAGTTAAACTACGAGACGGTCTGCTCTCCTGTGCATCGTAGTCAGGTCTTCCTGATCCTGGCACCCTCCGTCCTCTGTCCAGTAACAGAGACAATCAGTCTGAACCTTGAGAGCAACACACTTGGGATATGAAATATCTTGGCATTAATTCAGTTGCTCAGAAATTAATTCTGAGACTTACTATAGTCAGGAAGGACAAAAGGTGGGGCAAAAAAATAAGAGATCAGTATCCACTCCAACTTAAAGCCCTTTTCATGTCTATTCAGCTGGTACAGGCCCAGGGAAATTCTGGCAGATTCTAGAATTATGAGTAATAGCTTTGTTTATCTTTTTGTTATCCCAACACATAAAGCTGCAATTTTTTGTTGTTGTTAAATTTGTGGACTGAGAAAGCCAGATTTCAATAAATACCTTCTTCATAACTGGTTCCAGGACTGGGAGATAAAGTGATTTGCCTGAGGTCATATAGGGCAGAAGAGAGCCATGACTGCATGACCCAGGACATCTCCTGAACTGCAGCCCAGAGACCCCACCACGCCTCCTGTCAGCCGAGCTTTGTTTGACAGAAAAAATACTTTTTTTTTGGACAGGTTGCTTTGCTGCTTAACTTTAAACCTGGTAGGAGGTGTAGAATTTGGAATGCATGGTTTCCAAGATGCCCGGAGAGCATTGGTGTATAAGGGCACTTTTCCAACAACAAGTACATAAATGCTTTGTGAGTGTTGAGCTGTCAACAGGGCACCCTCTTCTCTGAACAGAAAAGAGTAAAAAAGATAAACTAAAGTTGATTAAGTGAGAAAAGCAGTTACCTTTAATGGGAGATCTGGGAAAAGTCCATTATAAAGGAGCAAGAGTGTGAGGTGTGAACAGGAGATGAAACGGGGCGGGCCTCTGCCTGGAATTGAGAATCCTACAGGCTCTGTTTACTTTTAGTAAGTAAGAACATAGGAAGTGCCATGCTAGGTCAGAGCAAGATCCATCGAGCCCAGCATCCTGTTTCCGACAGTGGTCAGTCCAGTTTACAAGTACCCAGCAGATCCCCAGCAGTTGATCTGTTTCTTGTAAATCACTTCCAAGGGATAAGCGCTGGCTTTCTCAGGTCTGCCCGGCTAATAACTATTTACGGACTTTTCCTTCAGGAACTTGGCCAATCCTCTTTTGAACCCCCACGATCAGGCCCATGCAGTAAAACCAGCGGGAGAGCCGGGGCTCCGAGGCGAGCGCCTGCTCTCCCGATGCGCGCCCAGGCCCCTCTCCTGGGCGCGCGATTTTATATTTAAATGAGGGCCCGCGCTAATGAGAAGGCGCTAGGGACACTAGCGCGTCCCTAGCGCCTCCTTATTAGCGGAAGCGACTGTCAGCGGGTTCGACAACCGATGCTTAATTTTACCAGTGTCGGTTTTTGAACCCGCTGACAGCCACGGGTTCGGAAAACGGACGCCGGCAAAATTGAGCCTCCGTTTTCGAACCTGCCGACTGGCGGGCAGATTTTTCTTTTTTTGATGTTTTTGAATTTTTTTATTTTTGGGGGCCTCTGACTTAATGCCGCTATGATATTAAGTCGGAGGGTGTACAGAAAAGCAGGTGTTTTTTCTGCTTTTCTGTACATTTTCCCGGTGCTTTCTATGGTTAACGCCTGCCTTTGGGCAGGTGCTAATTTCTGAGAGTAAAATGTGCTGCTTGGCCGCACATGTTACTTTCAGTATCCCAGGCGACTAACTAATAGGCTCATCAACATGCATTTGCATGTGATGAGCGCTATTAATTTGCGAAGTTGGCCACGCGTTTTCCACGCACTATTACCCCTTACAGTATAAGGGGTAACAGACGCGTGTTGAAAGCGCGCGGCCAAACGGGGGGCTAAACGGTGCGCTCGGCTGAGTGCACCGTACTGGATTGGCCTATAAGTGAGTTGCCTTGACCTGTCCTCTGGCAACAGATTCCATAGCTTGATTGTGCACGGAGTGAAAAAATACTTCCTACCATGTTTTCTAAATCTTCTGGAAATCCCTTTGAAAATCGCCCGCTATAAGGTAATGTAGAGCATTTATCTGGGTACCTCGGAAGTTATCCGGCTTAATGAAGATTTGGGCACTTATCCGGCTTAAGTTCTATCCGGCTGATAAGTTATCTGACTAGAATTTAGCCGGCTAAGTTAGGGATGGTCCTGGGATGTAACGGGGAGGAGTTGAGTTAGCTGGATAAGTTATCCGGCTCACTACAATATTCAAACTTAGCCCGGCTACCTTACCAGTACATTTTCAAACGCTGGCGCGCGCCAATACCACAAGGTCCGTGTGTGGCCGGGCTGCGCGTGTGCCGCAGGCATTATCAAAGGCCTGGGGCCACGTGCGTATCTCCCGGTATGCGCGGCAGAGCTGGCAAACAAAAAAGGGGCAGGCTGGGGAAGGTTGGGGGCGGGGCGTAGATGGGCCAGGGCAGCACCCTTTGGCGCTGTGCCCCTGAAGCACACGCCGGCAGCCGGCCGGCCCACGCAACTTACTACTGCTCAGGAGAGCAGGTAAGTTGAAAAAAAAAAGGGGTAGTTAGGGGGGTTTTAGGGATCGGGGAGGAGAGGGGAAAAGGCAGGCAGGTTAGCTAGGGGGGCTTAGGAAGTTCCCTCCCTGTCCGCTCCTTTGTTCGTAGGTCTCACTCTGCATGTAAAAACTGGCTCCAGAACCCTACCTCGAGTTACTGGCTGGCCCTCCCTTAGCAGTATAAATAGTTGATTACTATGGGCGCGCGCTCTCTCTCTCCTCCCCATGCCCAAAACAGAATCTGGGATATAAATCGCATTTCTGGCGTCAGAACCCGTGCGCACGCAGGTATCGGATTTTATAACATGCGCGCAGTGGGAACCGCCCACACATGGATGCCCGCGTGCGGCTTTTAAAATGTACCCTTTAGCCGGCTCACGGGGTCATTTATCAAAACGCGTTAATGCACGCGATAGTTGTTGTGGTGCGAATGCAAATTTTTCAGATTTATTCAAAGGGGAGGGATTGGGCGGGATCAATGAAAATGAGGGGCATTATCGCAGCGTGCGATAGGGTAATGCCGGAAATGCGATTTATATCACACATTCTGTTTTGGGCATTGGGGGGGGGGTGGTGAGGGAGAGAGAGCGAGCTGTTGTATCACACCTCTTCCTCCCTTCGCAGGGTGCTTGTATTTAGGTTCTTGAATCTCATAAGGGTGCCATTCTGGTGGCCCTTCTCTCTGGACCACCTCCACTCTGTTGATGCCCTTTGATGGCTCCAGAACTGGAAATGAGACCCCCAAGTCAGGTCTTACCAACAAGCTGTACGGTGGCAGTGTTGCCTTGCTTTCCCTACTGGTTATACATCTCTCTATTCTCTCTCTCTTGCATCCTTCTAGCTCTGGCTATTGCCTTGTCGTACTGTTTGATCCCTTGAGATCATCGGACATGATTACCCTGAGGTATCGCACTTGGGTGTCATGTCGGTTTCTCATTCCCCTCCTGTCGCTCCTCCGGATTTCCACCCTTTACGTGCCGGACTCGGTCTTTGCATTGAAGCTTAGTTGCCGAGCGCTCGATCAGTCTTCCAGCCTTCTTAGGTCATTCTCAGTCTCGCTACTCCCTCAGTCTTGGCCACTCTGTTGCAGATGTTCGTGCCATCTGCAAAAAGGCAAACTTTACCCACCAAGCGTTCTGCAAAGATATTGAACAGAGCCGGCCCCAGGACAGTTCCCTGAGGCCCTCCGCTAATTGCCATTCTTCTGCTTTTACATTTGGATTTCATTTCTTTGGCAGGAATTCCATTTGCCTTTTTGTGGTACAGATTTCTGGAGGCCCTGGAGCTTTGGTAATTGCAGGTATAATAGTACGCTCGCATTGCTTAAATAAATGGCTTCTGCAGATTAAGTGTGCTGAGAACGGACAATTGTGGGATCTGGATGGCAGTTGAGAAGATCTGAGGAAGTGTGGCAGAGGGGCCCTTAATAAGGAGCTGCCTTGTTCATCAAGTTCCCTGGTTGGAAGACTTATTTAATGTTAATTCCGTGCAGCCCACAGTAATAACTTGCAAAACTAGTGGAAAATTGATATTTGAATAGGTTATACGCGCTCTACGAGGCTTTTCCAGTTGATTTTCACAGGCACGCCTCATTTGTTAGTAGCCTCATGCTGTCCTGTCTATACCAGCGGTAAACGAGGCTGATATTTAACTTTTTCCGTGGGCACTAGCATGGATTTGCTCCTTGGAAAGTTAAACTCTCATCCATTTGCTTTTTTTTTTTTTTTTTATTGCTTTGGCCTGGCTTGACGTCTTCCTCACCCGAGCTTGCAGCTAGTCAGAACCTGTCCTGTATCTGAAAAAGGTAGGGAGGATGTGGGTGTGAGCAAAAGCTGAAGCACCAGGGGCTTTCCTTAGTGACAAGGCCTTGCCTTGGGATTTGATCCCATCCTCCTCACTCTACCTCAGCCACTGCAAGGAGAATCCTTGGACACAGATTTATCCTGAAAACATCACTGCTTGTGGGGGTCCCCAGGGCAGATGTGAGAAGTCCTGCGTTAGGAGCTGGAGAAAAAAAACTTTATAGCTTTTTTTTTTTCCTCCATTTATTATTTTTTTTGCTCCCCACTCTCTTCCCCTACAGCCTTTCCCACTTCCCCCTTCTGGAGCCAGGGACTGTTTCTGGCCTCCTGCTGCCACTCCATTTTTAGGCCTGGAAGGCCACTCTGCCCCTTCTTCCAAGCCCACTTCACTTTCAAGCCCAGGAGGCTGCAGCTATTGCCGTTCCTGTTGGTCCCTGCTGCTCCTACCTCACTTTACGGCTCTAACGGCACCGCTTCACTTTATGACCCAGGTGGCTGCTGCTGTTACTTCTGGCTCCTCCTTCTGGCGGCAGGCACTGAATTTTAGGTACTGGGGCAACCTGGCATCTGGGCTTTTTCCAGGCATGGCTTTTAGCTTTGTCATTATACCAGTGGGCTACAGTGTTTACCAGGCACATTTTAAACTGAGTGAGGAAGTTGTTGTTATTGCAGCATCTAGCTGGTCAATGATAAATTCTAAAAAGCCTTCCAGCGTCACGTTTGTTGAGATGGAAACTTCAGCATTAAATGGAACGGTAAGTGTAGCCAGCCATGGAAGAAGCCCAGTGAAAGTGAACGGGATGCAGAGAGAGGCTACTGACCCATAACCTTCATGCTTTAGTGGATTAGGAAGGTTCATTTTATAGCTAATCACATAGGACTAAAATCCACCAACTTGAGCCTGAATTTTCAAAGCAGATTTACACACATAAGTCTGCTTTCAAAATTTGCTGGTCCGATAGGTGAATGTGTGGGCATAGACACACAAAGTTACACCTGTTCCGTCCACATTATTTTATTTTTTTTACCACTTTGGTCCTTCAATCTCAAAAGCATTTTTTTTTTTTTTTTACCGTGCAGGACGGTGAGTAGCCAAGAGTGGGCAGGTTTTGTGTAACGAAATGTCAGCTCCGTGCCGTCTTGGAGTTGGCAGAGATGATCGTGCCCTCCCCGATAGCTGTGATGCGTTACATTTACTGAGCGCCTGCCTACCGCGAGCCTCTGAATGAAGGGCACCGGTCACCGTGCTTTGTTTAAGTTTCACAGATGTGTCTGAAACCAGACTGTTATTGCCAAAAAAAATAAAAAAAAACATTATTTACTTAAAGGGTGCTGCCAAGGAAGCTGGTGAAACGGTACCAGCAGAGACTGCTGAGGTTTGGGTTTACAAATGTCTCGTAGCAAAGAAGAGAAGCTGCCGAAGCTGAAGTGACGGGGCTGGTCTGACCAGTCTCTGTTGCGCCCCCATTGTAAATCGTGCGTCCGCCGATGCAGGCTGGCACAGCTTGGCCTAACGCTTTTGTATATTTACAGAGGCAGCAAAATGAGGCGAAGGGTCAAAAGTAATGCCACACTCCCTCACTCTGGCCTTGTTAACTGTACAAACAAAAGTCAGCAAACATCCTGAAGGCGATATCTTTTTATTGAATGAAAAGGAATCCATTTGCGTCTGGCCTTCGGGTCCTCTTCTCCTGGGAGGAGAGCCCTTTAAGGTTTGCGCCTACAACTTGCCTGTTGAACCCTTATTCCTCTTTATCCAGGGGGACTAGCCCAGGGACCAGATTGTAGCTGAAAGATATTTTTTTCATCCACTGTGATGGTAGGAGCAAGGAGAAAACGAGTAGGGGGATTAAGGGTGTGGGCAGTAAATTGACCGCCTTAGGACTGGCCTTTCCAGGATGGTTTTGCACTGGAGAGAAAGTAAGTAAAATGGAAGCTGGCTCTGAGAATGCTTTCTCCCCTTTGGTGTCTGAAGAAGGGATCTACATGGTCTCTGTATTGGGTTGGTCCAATAAAGAGATCCCAGCCCTGAGAATCGAGTTTGGCAGGCCGTAGGTGGCTGTGCCGTCAGCGTGAAGGCCTGCGTCTGCAGCCAGGGCCGGTCAGCACACGGAGTTTGCAAGCAGTGTCAGCGCACAGCAAGTCTTGCTAAGGAGGTTTCTGTTTGCTTATTTTGGTGTCTTGGCAGTATAAATCTCTGATATTTGTTTTCTTTGTTCTCTGACTGACGGAAAAAGTTCCTATTTTCTACTTTGTTTACTTTTCGGAATTTCCATTCCTCTTTGCCCCGTGTGCCTTCCCCCTCCGCCTCCCCTTTCTGCTTAGATATTTGCTTTAGCTTTGAAATCTGTGAAAGACGGAAACAATAAGTGACCACAGGCTGGGCAGTTGACAGAGTTGTGGGCCGCTTCAGGGCTTCTTTAAAGTCACAATGTACTTTAGGCCGTAATTTGTTGGACTTGGGTTCCTCTAACTTTGTTTTTGCAAGTCCGACTGTTAGGTGCATTTGATTTTCTTGTGTAATCTTACTCTGGTAGTGGGTGCATGGCACGGAGGACTAGTAGCCACAGTGGTGCTAAATAAAACTGGACCAGCAGAAGAATTCTCCAGAGATGAGGATCTGTTTGAGCTTTCAGGAGCACCTCATGAAGAAGGCGGCAGACCCAAGGTGGCAATTACATTGATAAAGATGAAATAATTACAAACCCATTAGAGAGGGGGCAGCACTAGAGGAACTTACACGAATGAGCGCGACTAAATCTGTGAGACCCAATGGCGTATACCCCCCCCCTAAAGATACTAAAAGAACTCAAGAAGGCGCTGATCGTGCCACTTGCAGCACTGTTCAGCTTCTCTTGAAGATGGTTGGGAAGGTCTGAGGGACTGAAAGAACGATGTTGTCTGCCACACAAGTAGAGACAAGGCGGAGGCAGGCAACTACAGATCCATTCGTGTAACTTCAGTGGTGGACGTAACTGGGGAAAGGGTACTAAAGAGAGAGAGAGTGCAAAGTAGAGTACATGGCACCAGACAACAAGGTTTCACCAAGGGAAGATCCTGGCCGACAAACTGGATGGAATTCTTCAAGGAGATTAGAATCGTGGTGAATCAGGGAGCTACTGCAGATATTGCCTCTCTGGTCTTTAATAAGGATTTTGCTGCTGTTCCTGGTTATAACCCTGACACTGGTGAGCATTGAGGAATTGCATGTTTCACACAGTGGTCTCACCAGTTGTGGTTGCTGCTTGGATTATTACAAAGCTTGATGGTAAGACATGGGGTGGGGGGCCCGGGGATGATGCATGGGTCATCCTTCTGATATTCTTGTACTCGTTGAGCGCTGCTGCAGCCACCTCATGGTTTGGACCACGCAGGGCCAGCAGATCTAGAGAGGCCTCGGGGCCTTGCCCAGTTCAAGGCACAAGATGGGCTGGAGCAGTGCCATGTGTGTAGAAGGAAGTTGTGACGTCCCATGCACAGGGCCATGGGAACATTGCCTGGCTGTCACATTAAGTATGGGACTTGCAAAAACCAAAGAAGAAGACAAGGCCTGTAATGGATTCCCAGGGAAGATGGTGGAGGCCAGCACTATAACAGGATTTAAACATGCCTGGGACAGAATCAGAAGGCAGTGGTAAGAACAGGGTTATGACATGGAATGGGGGGACTGGTTTAAGTATAGGAATTTATGTGCTCATCTACCCAAAGTGCTAGAGAGCCAGTGAGGAAGAGAACTGGACAAACTGGCTGGGCCAACTGTTCCTTCTCTTCCTTTGTCTATTATGTAAGAGAAAATAGGTCCTGGCTTCCAATGTCACCTGCAAAGCATCCTCTATAAATAGGATACCAATCCTGAAAATAATATATTTTGCAAGTTCGCTCTGTGGGTGTGTGGTAAATGAAAAACAGACGCGAAAAGGCCGGAATCCCTCCCCCTGGGTAACACCTCCTGCGAGGTCCTACCATTTCACAACAATATCCCCCAGGCTCTTCCTCTCCTGCCCAGGACCCACTGTTTAAGGAAACAACAGTCACACACACACAATAGATACTGAGATAACAGTGTTTATTATTAATGCAAAGCTATGTTCCAGAAAGCCAGACAAAATATGCAGATATAGCAAAGACAATAGTTGCAATGATAATAATGTAATACAAACACTTTCTTATGGTTATTAGGGCAGCTGAATTGCCTTTGTCAGGGTGAATTCTCTCTGGCTGGCTGTCCCTCTGCCATTTCCCTCCCATGCCTCCTGTTAGTTATATCTTTTCCGTCTGTGTATATCTGAAACAGTGTTGTGATAAACACAGGCACTTTCTCCCAAAACACAGTCCAGGTTTTCTCTTGCAATTTTAATTTCCTCACCACAGATCCTGCACACTTGGGGGCTGATGCACTAAAACGCACTGAAAATGGGCGCTAGTTCAGTGGTGGCTTGCTTAAGGCATTGCTTTAACCTCCGTTTAATGTGTGTTCTCATTTGCAGATCATGTTTAAACTCCTTCCTTATACTCTGTAAGCCCGTGAATCCGGCTGCATTGAAGAGTCTCAGTGCTTGATAATAGTTACTTTATTTGATGTACTGACTTTCAATATACAATCAGGGCAGTGACACTAGGCCAGTGATGGCGAACTCCAGTCCTCGAGGGCCACAAACGGGCCTGGTTTTCAGGATATCCACAATGAATATGCATGAGATAGATTTGCATACAATGGAGGCAGTGCATGCAAATCTTTCTCATGCATATTCATTGTGGATATCCTGAATACCTGGCCTGTTTGTGGCACTCGAGGACTGGAGTTTGCCATCACTGCTCTAGGCAGTAGTTGTCAGAATTCAGTGCGAATGGTGTTAGAAAGTTAAGAGTGGCCAGAGGCCATGAGAAATCTAGTCTCCAGTTGACATGTGCTTACAGTAACAAACTATGTGCCTTGGCCATTTATTCCATCATGATTGTCAAGTGTTTATGATAGAAATTCAGTTGCCAGGGTCAAGAATGAAAACAGACTTGGCAAACAGTTTTTATCACAAGATGGCCATGATTGCTGCATTGGCTACAGATTTCTGCCATCTTGCTCGGCTTTCTCTGGAAACAGTGCAGTTGTGCATCAGAAAGGGAGAAAATAAGGTACTTCTCCAACCTACAAAGCTTAATTATTAGTCGTCCTCTTGCTGGCTAGAAAGCTCTATGAATCCAACAGAAATCACCAATATTTCTTATTCTTTATTGGTGTTGTCATGTATCAATGAAATACACTTAGAGTCAATAGCTGTGGAGAAAAACTCCTCTTTTATTAATGCTATATCTTATAATAAGGCATTATCTCATGGAGAGAGAAACGGGCAGAGTGCTATGCAATGCACCAGTGTAAAATTTTCTCTCTCTCTAATTATTTTAATAATAATAAGACATATAGGAGTTTTACCTTGTACATTTCCAACCCCTAAACTAGGTTACACAGTTGTCAGAATTTCTATGGTTGGCTTTTTGCTATATACAATTAATCTGAATGGCCGTATATTAATTTGCTCTTGCTGTGCCTGTAAATTAATCCTCCCTCTCTATGCAAACTGTGGCTATGGACCTGCTACTAAGGCTCAGTGCCAAACGACCTTGGTGTGCTTCTGGACATGGTTTCTGTACCAGTCCTTTCTAGCTAGCTTCTCTCCTTCTGCAGCTTCTGCCTGTCTAGCAAAAACCAAGCACAAAACTGAAGCAAAAAGGCTACAGTACGCGTTAGTAATTATAAAGCTACTTAAGATTAAAAATCAAAGAACTTAGAACAAGAGTAACGACTTCTTTGTGTGACGTGTCAAAAAGTGTTTCACTGTTACACCTGCAGTAGGGTTTTGGGCACCCACAACAGTATCCATGACCCTGATACAGCCAAGGTCTTCCTTCAGCCACATAACCTTCCAGGTTTAGGTGTTGGGGGCAGGCTTCAGGGTACACAGGCTAAAAGCAAGGAGAGATGGACGTTTCCTTTTGAGATACAGGTGACATGTTCATCGCCCGTTAGTGATTGATGCATATGAAAGAAAGCTAGGAGTTGTATTCCCGCCGAGACATTTTTCATACCAAAAATGCAAAACTTTTCAGCATATCTCTTTAGAGTTAACTGGGGGTTTTGTGCTTGCTGCCTCTTGATACCTTGGTTGTAGGACATGGAGTCTGATCAGGATGTGTATTCAGATCCTGGGCCACTGTGACGCTGCTTTTATCACATGGAACTCTTGCCAGTGGCATTGATATTCACCAAGACCGTAAACTTTGCAGTCTAGCCAGCTGAGTAGGGAACACAAACAAACCAGATCACGTGGTTCTCTTTAAAGCAATGTGTTTGAAACGACTTTACAGGAAGTACAGGAGGGGTGAAGCCCTTAGAAATGACTGAGTGCCGAGGGCTCTGTGATGCTATTTGGTGGATATTTTTAGTAGTATTTTCTTTGTAGATTTCTCATATGTTGTGCGCACACTCTTCTAAGTGGTCCCGATCCCACTTTGAGCATTTTAAAAAAGCTGTGGGGTATTAAATTGCCTACAAGTTTGAAAGGGGATCACAAAACCGTCCCTTGCTAGCAGGCCTCAGTCTCAACATTCCCTGAGTGTGAGATCAGACTAGAGCAGGAGTGGTAAGGCGTCAGGCGTTCAGACCTCTTCGGAGTCTCTCTTTCTTTCTAAGAGAGAGGACTTCGGGGGTAGCGTCTCCAAGGAGAGAGGACTGCTTGTCCCGCTTCCTGTTCTGAGAAAGTGGGCGGGGCCCAAAGTTGGAGTGCTCAGGCCTTCGGGATTAGGGACACTGTGTCATAGTGTCCAAGAAGACTCTAGAGGTGGCCTCAAGGAAGAGAAGGGTGCTTCTCCACATCTGAGCTGTCTACTGAGCTGATTCTTCACTTTCAACGCACATGATACTTCACTTTCAACGCACATCCAGCATAGCTCTCTGCTTCAACGGCAGGGGGAACGTAGAAAGGTGGATCTATATACAGACAATAACCAACAAGGACTGAGTTACATAGTCTGGGTAAACAAGGGCATGGGTGTTGCTTGCTTATTGCGGCAGTTACTATCCCTAACTATGGTAGATATTCACTTGGATGTAGTTCCAACACTGCTCTCTACATTAATGGTGCGGGTGGAGGGGAAATAGAACCAAAAGGTTACTAAGAGCCAAGAGTAACAGAAGTATGAGAGAAATAATAAAAAAAAAAAGTTCATAGCTTGCTGGGCAGACTGGATGGGCCGTTTGGTCTTCTTCTGCCGTCATTTCTATGTTTCTATGTCTAGGGAGATGGCTTTGAATTGAGTAAAGAGTGGAATTTCCATGAGGAGGACTGCCGAGCTTGGGGAAAGCTACCTTAGAGTTGCTCTCTGAGGAAGCAGCAGCAGAGGCTCATTTGTTTTCTAAAGAGAAGCATCCAGTTCTAATTCACTGGTATCCAGGATCTACATCTGGATTTGCAAGTACTGCCAGGGGAAGTGCCTCAGGACGGTTTGCTTGCCAAAAGGACTTAGTGCCAGGTCATGCAGAATTGCTATTGGCTGGTACTGAGATTTCTTGGACGTGTACTTTTCTGTATTGACTGTGCATTAAACACAGGCGTGGCTTTGCTGTTTTCGTCTGCAATCAAGGTTTACCAATAAAGGATTTTATTTTGAGCAACACTTAATGGTGGTGCGTGGTCTTCCCCACTGAACTGTTGCAGAAGACCTTCTAAATACCCTTGAAAGAGTTGTCCTTCCCCCTTACCCCCCCCCCCCCACGCGGGAAGAACCCAGGAGCTTGGATACTGCAGTGGCCCATGATCTCTCACACTAGCCCCCGTCAATTGAGAAGTTGGGGCATGGGCTACAATATCAGCTTGAAAATTGTAGAGTAAATGTTATTTTTCTAAAACAATGAGTTCTTTCTTTGAATGGTACCGAAAGCATTTCAGAAGAATGGTAAAATGGAAATTGCTAAATAACTTAACATTAGCTTGAAGCCATGGTGCAGCAGCAGAAATATAGAAATGAAAGGAACAGGATCGATCTTTGCTGCTGCCCTGGTTGAGCTGCCATTGGGTTTCTTTTGCTTCAGTTTTCCTGATCTTTGCTGGGGCTACGATGCTCCACCAACGGCCACTCTGATCTGGCACACTGTGGCCCTAAAATTCTCCATTTCTCTTTAAGAATATTAAAATAAAGTCTAAAGGCTAAAGGAAGTGCAAAGAATAACTTCGTTAGAATTGCTTGAGAACGCGCAGAGCTCGCGGTTCTCTCCGAACGCGCCACGGCCTTTCCCAAATTAAGATGTACAGTGTGTGGAAATGCAGCGTTTACCACATGTTCAGCTGATTCAGTTTAAGCCGAGAGGACATCTCAGCTGCATGTTGCTATCGGATATTGGGAAATCTCCCTTACCTTTGGTTAGGTCTGATGCTTTCTTAGGTGAGAGATTCTCAGCTCCGGGGGTCGAGGGCTACCAGTGGGCCAGGGTACTTGGGATGTTTTCGGTAGCAGTGCGTGACTTGGGAGTTCTGTTAGACTCCCATCTCCCAACTGAAGGCTGTATTCAAGTGGAATGTAAATCAAATCCATAGAAAATAATAAGCATTTTTAAGCTACAAATGATGAGGCAATTAAAGTATATTTTATCTATTAAGGATTTCCATTCTTCAGTCAAGGCTTACATTTTGATTTCCGTTGATTACTGTAATTATTTGTATGTAGGGCTTCTGAAATGTCTTCTTAAAGTTTTACAGATGCTACAGAACGCAGCTGGTTCAGTTAATAGTTTAGTGCTCTTCTAGCTAGCTGGTTATATTATTCCTATGTGGTGCCAGTTGCACTGATTGCCTATGGTCTAAAGCAGTGATGGCAAACTCCAATCCTCGAGTGCCACAAATAGGCCAGGTTTTCAGAAAATCTACAATGACTATGCATGAGAAAGATTAGCATGCACCTCTTCCAGTGCCTCGAGGACTGGAGTTCTCCATCACTGCTCTAAGGGAGTGCATTTGAAGATTGTAATATGTTTTTAAGGTGCTAAGAGGTAATGTCCTCACTATTTGGTCAGATGTTTTGGTACCTTATGCACCTAGTTGGTCCGATAAAATGTTGTCGACAACACCTTCATTGAGAGAAGCACATCTTAAAGAAACTCATAGATGGGCTTTTAACAAAGGTTGGAGCCACCTTGTGGAATGCCTTCCCAATATACTGCATGAAATGAATTATTACAAGTGTTTTGAAAGAAGTTGAAGGCCTTTTTGCTTTAGCAAGCTTTTAGTTAGTTTTATGGTTCAATTATATTATTTAAGGCTTTTATATACCGACTTTCTTGATACAAATCAAATCAACTCGGTTTACATCGAAATATTTCTGTTTGTGGTGTTTATTTTTGGTTTTGTGTATTTTATAAAATTATTATTGTTATATATTTTAATCTGCTTAGAATGGCTTTTGTTGAGATGGGCATAATATAAGAAACTGTTAATTAAAATTAGTATTTGCATACACTTGATCCAAAAACTGGGTTAAGTTACATATTTGGGTCATCCTGAAGACCAGATCTGTTGGCGGCTATGAGTGCTGGAGTTGAGATGTTCTAAGTGTTGTGTGTTTCAGATATTCCATCGGTCATGTGATCTCTTTCACCATGTGATTTCCCCCCCCCCCCAAGGAATTCATGAAAAATTAGTTTTGATGGGCCTTCAACTACCTTGGACGTCCAGGAAAGCACAGAGCCAATTTAGACAAAGCCAATTTTACATGATCGCATTGGAGTTGAATCGATTCCATATTGACAAAACTACCCAAGAACACTTTCAAAGAAAGCAGACTAACAGTCTCTAGTCATAACTTGGAAGGGAATTATACAGAACTGTATAATTCTGACAGTGCTTGGTTGTGCTTTGCTTTTCTGATTTAATAGGGTTGTCATGCAGGAAGTGGACGGTTACCCAGAAGCCACCCGAAAAGCCTCTGAGTTCACTGATTTTTATCGAAGGGTGCTCTGTTTATTAAAGTGGCAGAAAGCATAAACAGTCATTGGCTCTCCATAGGCAATGTGAGAAAGCAAAGCCGAAGAGGGCTGGATTGAAATAGACAGCTTTGGTTTCCAAGTCAGGAAACAGTGTCACTGCAAATTAGGTGAAATCAGCCGGATGTTTTCCAGCGAGGGCCGTTCCTCTGATCTGGATGTCCTTACTTTATCTGTTTATCTTGGTGCAGATATTATTTTGAAAAAATAAGTCCATTAGTTTGTCTGAATGAATTGGGCTTAATCTCCTCCCATCTAAAACAGTTCATGTTAATATAAATAAGAGGGAAAAGATGTGAAATTGTAGCTAGCAAAAAAATAAAGCTGTCGTTCTGCTGACTGTGGCGGATCTCGGTATGGACACGTTGGGTTGGCTTCAGACGATACAATCCATGCATCCACACATCCTAAGCTTCTTGGCTTTGAACACATGAGGAGACCGAGTGTAGTGGAGTTTGGCGGCCTGCAGTGAGTATAGTATGAGTGGGTGTATTGTACTGGAAGTGCTTGACAGCTAATACGGCAAATTGTTTTGGGTTATTTCCCCCCCATCCACTAAATTCCTCGTTGATTCTGTATTATTTTTTCTGGTTCAAGTAGTGTCTGACAGTATAAAATTGCTGTTCCTGGTTCTCTGGCCAAGTTTCTATCCTGCAGCACTAGAAATAAAACTTGGTGTCACAAAAGGTCATTTCTTCCTTTGGGCTTGCTTTGGACTTTTACTAAAATAGTATTCCCTGTTTTACCCTTGCAGTTTTACTCCTGTGGAAATTCTGCATTGTGCAGAATTCCCTCCCATGCCGAATTCTGCATTGGTTCCCCACAGAATTAGGCGCAGGGACCAGAAAGCAGTAGCACCTGCAGTGGAGGCCTCCACGGGCCGGAAGAGAGGAAGGGAGAAGTGTCAGCCGGAAGCAAGAAAAGAGCAGCGGCGGGCTGGCCTACACTGACCAGAAAGGCCTTGGCGTTGGCCCATGCAGGCCGGAAGAGAAGAGCCTGCAGTGTCAACCTTGACACGCGCAGCCCAAACCAAAAAAAAAGGAGCAGTGCAGCTCTTAGGGAGCTTAAATGAGAGAGGTAGACAGCGAGCTTGGGGGAAGGTAGAGTCTTGCTAAAGGAGGAGGGCAGCGAGAAAGCTAAGGGGAGAGAGAACTGTGAGGAGCAGAGATTGAGAGCTGGGGGTAAGGTTCAAGCCTTGTTGGGGCAGAGAGAGAAAGCTGGAGGATTTGCTGGGCGTTGGGGAGATAATTTGGGGGGGGAGAGGGTTGGAACCTGGGGGGGGGGGGGTGGCAGAGAGAGTGAGCTGAGGGTCTTTCTGAGGGATAAGTTGAAAGAACGAGAGGGGAGGTTTGAGTCTAGTGGGACAGAGAGAGAAATCTGGTGGGGGAAAGAGATGGGAGAGGAGTTAATCTAGAGGATTGAGAGCAGAGATCGAGCATGGGGAAGGAATTCAAGCCCCAAGGGGGTGAGAGCTGGGGAGGGTTGTTGAGCCTGTGTGGAGGCAAGAGCAATTTGGAGTAGTCTAGCCTTGAAATGTGAGACGTCTGCACCAAAAAATTACAAAATCTGCATCTTTTAGTAATAACTTCTTTTCTGTATTGCATTATAAATTATTACTCAAAAGCAGTGATTATATTAACTAATCTGAACAGATAAAATCTGCAGAACTTAAAATAATTAGTTGCGTAGCATTGCCCCAGAAGTACAGTTTGCACGATGGGGCTGAATTCATAGCAGCAGCGCCTGCGTGGGCACGTGATGATGTGAAAAGTTCGACTGACACTGCTCTCTTCTCCTGTGTGTTGGACACTTGGATTGCTTCCCCAGTACTGAGCATTACATTCTGTGCAGGTGAAGCACATCTGTGCTGTGTGCTTGGCTATTTTGTCTGCTTTTTTTTTTTTTTCTTTCTTGTCACCAATGAGTTTTGTTAATTTCTGGGTCTTTATCGCTCGATTTCTTTGAATTGCCGCAGGAGGAATCTTGTGAAAACCAAACGCCCGCAGGAACAGCTGCACTCCGAAAACGGTGGAAACATCCAGAGGTAGCCAGACTAAAATGGGCAGTGCCATTCATAGGATAAGCAGAGACGTGGCTAGTGCCATGCACGCCCCAGCCACGTTTTGCACAGTCACCACTTTACTATTTCTGGCGGGCTTTGCACGTTCGGGCTGCTTTCAGAGGTCGGATGTCTGCGTGGAATCTCGTGTCCGGGGCCTTCTTGTATCACATTTGAGCCTGGCACCAGCAGCATCTGACATTATAGCTGCTCTCCTCTGGAAATCCGGGAACTCGTCCAAACAATTCCAAACACAACGTTGGAACCTCCCAGAATGGATGCCAATTCTTTTCACCTGCTGGTCAAATTATCTTCCCGGATCATAGCTCTCCATCTGCTCCTGTTGCTAGTTTTTGGGGGAGAGGGCAGGGTGTTAATATATGCAATGAATAAGCTGTTGGATGGCTGATTGACTAGGAATAATTTATTTATTTTGGGGGGTTGTGAAGATGGTATGTCTTGTTGGATCATTCATTTTCCTAGCTGGATGCCTAGTATTCCTTCGTGGTCTCTCATTCCAGTACTAGTCAGGTCCCGCATGTCCTAAGCAGGTATTCGCAGCTGGTGCTGCATGAGTGGTGATCCATTGCTGCTCACTGTTGCCCCTTTCAGATACTGTTTGCCCTGTTTCTTATCACCGCACATCAGCCAGTCGTTGCATTGCTGGTTTCCGCTGTGTCTGAAATATCAGTGCTGGATTAATTTTGAGTATTTCTGAAGGCCAAACGTAGGTTCAGTGCATTTGGCGCTCATGAGGCACAGACTGCTGGAGTGGGGATGCTGAGTTAATGTCTCTTGGTTCTCGCAGAGTCAGGCTGCTTTGAGTGTGGCTGGGCTGGGTTTTTCTGCTCCTGATTATAACAGGACCATGTGCTACAGGGGATCCTACTGCGCAGACATGGTGGGTTAGCTCAGAGGCATCTTGATCTTCTCTCCTAATCTTTGAAGCATGTCTAAATGTAAATAAAACCAGTTTGGAAAAGGCACTGGCACATCCAGCATTCGCCCACTTGAAAATGAAAGTTACATTTTGTGTGTTTGCTTCGTAGCATGGTTTGTGCTGATCATTGGTTTTCATTGATGTCCTTGTATATTGAATAGGTGTCTCATCTCCCTGCCCAGTCAGTGGCTAAATGGGAGTTCGTGAAGCTCTCCCTCCCGTGTAGTCACAGGACCCTCCTCGACAGTCTGGGTCATGGTCTGAAGAGCCACCAGATTCCCACTGATTCTGAATGGCTTCAGAGACCTTGCCCAGTCTGGAAACTATTTAGGAGAACCCAGCGGTTTCCACGGAAGATCAGAACCAGGCGGTGGTTTCGAAATGAGGATTTTGCCTGCCAGCCTTCCTGCCAGGGGTCCTCCTCAGCTGTTCCTTTCTTGACGCGGTGGACACGGCCGTACGGGATGACCTGATGGCATATGTGCCACCGAGGAGTTAACAGGCTGGCGTGAGGGCGGGCGCACTCGCGGAGCTTTCTTATGGCAATCACACTTCCGATGTGCAGGCCAGGGTGGGAGGAGCAATATTGCTCAATTCTTGTTGCCAGGGGAGATTTGTTGATGGGAAAGTATTACTTGTGGACTTAAGTTGCACATCAACAGGTTTGGTGTAGACTGATCTGATATCGTAGTGCACAGCATTCTGGAGTCGAGTAGACAATGACAAGGAATAAGGTTTTAAAATCTGGGTCTCTGCTCCCCACGAAATACCAGCCAGTTTACTAAGAAGCTTATTCTGAATGTAACTGCAATCTTGGTCAAGTATATAACACCAATAAAATATTTCAAAAAGAGCAGACATCAAATAACCTTCAATAATTAAAACTAATAAGGATTTTAAAAAGCCCCTGCTGTCCCCTTCTGTGGGAGCTCTTGATTTCCAGTCACCCTGATATTGTCTCACACACACAGACCCCCAGGCAGGCTCCCATTCATTTTCACACCACTCCCTCCCCATCCCCCAGGCATGCACACATTCATTCTCACACACACAGACCCCCAGGCAGGCTCCCATTCATTTTCACACCACTCCCTCCCCATCCCCCAGGCATGCACACATTCATTCTCACACACACAGACCCCCAGGCAGGCACACATTCATTCTCACACACACAGACCCCCAGGCAGGCACCCATGCATTCACACACATACACCCCCATGCAGAGTCCCATTCATACACATGCACACACTAAAGGCAGACTCCCCTCTCTCTTGCTTTTGCCAACAACCTCAGAACCTGTCTCATTCCTCTGCTGCCACTGTCACTGCTGCCGCGTGGCTATTGGGGAGGAGACGATTGCTGCTACTGGCACTGAAGCCCATTCAGCTTCCTCCTCTGTGCAGGCCCCGTGGGCTTCCACTTTCTCCATGTTGATCTCGTACATTGTGAGATCCACATAGAGAAAGTGCTATTCTTGCACATTCCCAAAGATTACATGTGCCAATCACTAAAAAGTAATTTTATTTTTTTTTACCTTTGCTGGCTGATCTTAGTTTTCTAATTGCTTGGTCACAGGCTTTTTTTTCCACCTTCCCTTTCTTATTTTTTTTGCAAATTCCTTTTATATTGTTTTATTTTCTGAATCGGCCTGATTGAAAGGGTGAAGGTTTAAAACAAGCCAGTCAACCAGGCAACAAGCAAGGTAAAAGCCTCTGCAACAGACAAATAGTGTAAAACAGAGGACAGTGCAGGACCGGTTCCCAGCAGTCAGTGGGATCCGGACCATGCAGCCCTCCCTCTGCGGCTCCGCTGCAGCCCCCAGATGGTTGCCCGGCTCTCGCTCTCTCATGTTTAATGTGGCAGAAGTTTGTTCTTCTGGTACCATAGGATTGAAGTCAGCATCAGTCTAACTGTCCGAGAGAGAGGTCCCGTAAAATATGGGTTTACTGAAACGTTCATCAGAGGATCTGGACTGAGATTTCCTAGGGAAGGGAGGGCCTCGTTGGCCTTGGGTATTGCCCTTATTAAGAGATAGGTCAGACTGTGTTTCCAGGGCCTGAAAGTTCAAGCTCACTTGCCTTGTTAAAATGGCGGTGGGACTTGCTGGGAGAGGCCATTTTTATGCTTAGGACTGTTTGGTGTGCTGGCTGAAACAGGCCCTGACTGTACATTGTCCGAGTGGTGGAGTTTAGTTTACGGTTATTTGGTCAATCCAATCCACCGTTGTCAATACTCAGAGAGTTATGCGGGTAAGTTATCCAGCTAAAGCTGCGCACAAAACTCTGGGATGGTTGTAGTTCTGATCAGGCTTACACGCATACCTTTTAGCCTGGCAGCCGTCAGTATCTGCATGTACCGGGCTGAAGTTTAGACCACCCTCCAGAACGCCTCGTTTTATCCAGATGAACTGCAAAATGGCGGCTGGGGGGAGGGGAGTATTCAAGCCTTAGCTTTTGTCCAGATAACTCCAAAAATAAGTTGGGCAGAGCCTTTGAGTATCGACCTCACTGTGTACAGCCAGATGCTTTGTTTTGAATGTAATCAGATGATATTATTGTTAATTTTTGGTGTTATCTTTACTGCCTGCTGAAAGGAAGGGATTGGATAGAAATGTAGTGCTTTATTGTGGGTTTTACTTCTGTGTCGGGTTACACGCGAGGAGGAAAGCTCTTTGGGGCTTGGCGTAATCTACATTGAATTGGTTTTTTAACCAGGAAATGCTGGAATATAGGATTTAAATTAAATTATGCAGCACCACTGCAGGCCCCCCATGCAGCCCTATTCAAACACAGGACATAGCAGCACGTCCACAAACCAGAGCAGCAAGGAAGTCTCAGGGCAGCTCGCCAAAGGAGCCAAGCCGTGGCAATATTTTGTTAACTTGATGTAAATAGCTTTGATTAAACATTTAATCAACTGTCAGCCTTCTGTTGTAATTTGCAGAATTCGGTGTGGATGTGACTGATAAAAACATCAAGCTTTTAGTCCAATTACTTACTAATTTCTGTATCTGCCAACGAAAGCATATTCCCTGCTGAAGGGAGCACTGATCTCGTGCAGCCTCGGCCCATATGGGTGATAGGGCACAAGCCCTTCCAGGCAAGGAGCAGGATGTCGCCCTGTCCTTTCTGCATGTGGACTTCCTGGCTTTTGCAATCCCAGTGCATGATGGTATTTGTGGTTCCTGCTTCTGCCATTTTAAGATCAGCACTTGCAGGTACCAAAATGCATCTGGAGAGGGCTGCCCAAAAGCCCAGGACTGGCTTGAAATATCCAACCAGAAACGGGGAGCCGCGCTTTCACAGACTGCCATTACGTTAATTAAAAAAAAAAAAAAAAAAGGGACTGGATTAGCACCAGTATGAAACTTGGGAGCAGTAGCGTCGATGGTCAGGGCTTCACCCCTGGGCACTGTCCATTCGTGCATCTCTTATAAATGTTAATTATTTTAAAATAAAATCAGACTGAATCTCAATATCTCATTCTGGACCTGGAGCAGGTGACACTGTCTTTGTAAACTTCTCTGAATGCCCTTTTGATCAGGCAGGCAGGGATATAAAATGAAGAAACAGGCTAACCTGTGGTAACGTTTTAGGTGGAAACATTTCTTCATGGGGGTAAACTGCCCGGAGCAGCAATTGCAGCCCCAAACTGGGCAGACTGGGCAGACTGAATACTGTCTGAGTCTTTATCTGCCTTCATTTCCTGTGTTAAATAAAACGTGGAAAATGGATTTAGGGTATGGTCCCCATGAATTCCCGCCTAGCAGCAACCCCTCTGCTTGCAAAGATATTGGTGTGGCCGCAAAAGGAGCTTGCGCAGCTCGGCACTTCAGGCCTCCAAAAACAAAAACAACCCAGGAAAAGTGGATCTCTTTGAAATGTTCAAAATCTGACCCACGACTTTTGCATCTTTCTGGGACCCATGTCCCCTGGTGGCCCTGCTTCCTGCTGGTTCTTCTCAGTGCGGGCTCAGCAGTAGGACCGGCTGGAGATCAGAGGGAACGCCAGAGTGCTGAGGCGCTTCCTGTGAAGTGTGAATGACGCCATCTTGTAGCACTATACACTGGCAGAGCAGCACTAGGAGCCAGACAGTTTGGTGACCATGTCAGAAATCATCCTTGCTGCTGCACAGTCCTGAAAGCCTGTGAGAACACAGATTGTTGCCCGGGCTGGTTACACAATGATAAATTAATTCCATTAGTGCTTCTGAACGAGCATGCAAAGCCCTGAAAATAAAATGCTGAGAGCACACTGCAGCTCTTTGGGGTTCTGTTTTTCCCATTTTCCTCAGCAAAAAAACCCAAAACAAAACATACTATAGGATTCATTTAATACTAAACGGAGGCTTCCCCTCGCCCCCAGAAGTATGAATTAAAGCCTTTTTATAGCTCCGGTGTTGAAAATCAAGGTCATTTCTCATCCTAGACTTGTTGCCACGCTCGTGTCAGCGTAAGAACCGATTCCTTTGACTCATGTTCAAGGTCTGAACCAATTATAATGAAAAAAAACAACAACATTCAGTTCAGCTTAGCTGCGTTTATAAAGGCTTTAATTTCTGACTGAACGTATTTTTTTCTTAATGATTTTTCCTGTAGGGATGAAATGGCCAAAACCCAGAGTGAGGTTGATTGAGTTTTAAGAAAATATATTCTGGTGTTTTTTGTTTTTTTGTACAGTGTCACAGTCACCCTTGAAAATAGGGCTTTGTCGTATATTTTAGAAGGTGGATTTACGATGCCGACTCTCTGCCAGCCTGGCGGCCCAGCCAAAGTAGTGGGCGGGACACCTATAATTTCATTCTGAAGCTCGGCCCCCTGGCCCTTGGGCTAGCATGGGCTGTTTGGGGCAGAGGAAGGGAAGAAGCCCTAGCCTTTGGCTCCACAGCGGCGCCTACTGGCCGACGGATGAGCCCGCACGTGCTGGCATCCGGAGTGCCCTGCGGCCTGTGCCTCTCAACCAGAGGACTGTTACTGCAGCGGTTGGGCCAAATGGGAGGTGGGAGAGGGAATATAACTGAGGGGGAGGAAACCTTAGGTAGGCAACGGGTCATGCCCAGCTGGGGCAAGTTCCAGTTGAGCTGGAAGCCCAAGAAAACCAGAAGGAAGCTGCCAGGGTAAAGAAAAAGAGAGATATATTTTCACTGGCGAATGCCTGTATTATATTTGCAGTGAAGAGGTACATTGTTTAATTCATCCTTGGACATGGTATTCTTCCTTTTATTTTCAAAAAGGCAGGGGTCACACCCCCGTGACAAAAAAAAAAAAAGATGGGGAGAAAGCTGGGCTACTCTTACGCTCTCGCCCAGTGTCTAAGCCACTGTTTTAATGGTAAGATGACTGTGAGATTGGTGTGTTACCAGTACTCTCCAGGCAGGTACATTACATCCATTCACGTGGGCTTTCCAGCTGATTCTAGCACAGAGACCGTGCTTTTAGCTGTGATTGACCGTGTGCATTTGCAGGTGGATGGGGTAATGACACTCGTTTTTTTTTTTGGTACAACTAGACCTGTTGGCCACCTTCGATAGACTGGACCGTACCTTCTTCCTAGGGTATTTGATGGACCTAGGCATGTTGGTATCAAATAGAACCCAATAGATGTATTGGGGGAACAATGTTCTGAGCCTCGGCTGCTGTCCTGTGGGGTACTGCAGGGTTCCATGCGGTCTCTTGCTTTTGTCCCAGTTCAATGTTTTACGTAGTTTCTCTGTCCACACATCTTATCTTCGTGGCAAGGGACCAGCAGGCTGGTATTGTTAATCTAGAATTGCTTGCTTGAGGATGTTTCAAAATGGCTTTATCGTAAGCTTAGGTTGACTCATGCGAAATCTGTAGTTTTGCAGCTGTCATGGAAAAACAATCCACTGCCTGGGTTGCCACAAATTTCGGGAATGACTCTCGTCTCTAATTCTGAGGTACAATTGGATAACTGTCTACGCATAGCCCTTCAGATATCAGTCATCTATGCCTAGTTTGCCAGCTTCAGTCTTGTTTGGATCAGGCAGATCTAGCTACCACGCTTTGATGACCATTAAACTGGATTACTGTAATTTCTTATACCAGGACTTGTGTAATTCCAGTTTTTAAAAGGTGACAGTTACTTTAAAACACAGCTACCAGACTTTTGACAGGTAGCAAAATCTACGCTCATATTACTCCTATACTGTGTTCCCTTCATTGGCTTCCTGGAGAAGCTAGATCAAAGTCTTAGATCCTTTGATGTTTAAATGTCTACACAGAGGTCAGCCTGCTTATTTGGGAGAACATCTTCCCTGGTATGAGTCAACTAAAGCCCTTAGATCTTCTCAGCAAGGTCTCTTTGCTTTTTTCCAACTCTGAAAGCGGTTCATTTGACGTCTACAAAGCGTTTAGCCTTCAATTAGTTGGTCCATTTATTTGGAACTTAGTCCCTCAGAAAATTTGGGATGAGTTAAACTACTTTCACTTTAGGAAACAAATCAAATCTTGGCTCTTTAGCCAGATATTTGGGGAAAGCTAGCCATACTGCCTCTTTGATCTTTATGAACTCTTACTTGGGGACCATTCCATTGGCCTGTTTTTTAAGGTGGTTTGAAGATGGAAATTCTTGATACTGCAGAATCCTCCTGGTCTTCAGGGAGAATTGGCTAATGTTGGGTTCCTCTTTTGAACCATTGACTCTCTTTATGCACTGTGGTTGTTTGATTTGTATCTGCATTATGAAGTTTAAATAAACAAAATGAAATGAATGAATATTTCCTATCTTTAGGTGTACAGATTCAGGGCTGAATGTGTTGCAAGTTGTTTAGGTTGAATATTATTCTTTATCTTGGTATCCAAACAAGAAAGATGAGTCAGAGAAAGTGCATGGTTGGGCAGAGAAATAGATAAACACAGATTCAAGAAGACAAAAAAACAAGTGAGTAATATGTAATTACTGATCTTTAACTGCATGTCTTTTAAAAAGCAATACAAGTACATGTCTAAATTTCAACATAGCCAATAGGCCATTGAGCCTAGCACTTTGTCTTTAGTGCCCAGAATGGGTTGCCTGGAAACAGAGCTTCCAAGTGACTCTGTTCCAAAATGGAGATTTTAGGCCAATCCTGGATGTCTGACAACCCCGTATTGATGCATTATGGGACCTGCAGTGCTGATTTCAATGGGTGGAATCAGGGACTACGTACTGTATACCTCACTGCATTGGGATGTAAGTTTAAAACCAAGACTGGCTTAAAAGTCTCCCTTCTGGAACTGGGTGACTTGGCAGCTCTGTGTAAGGACCCGGAAGATCCCTTCCCTGTTGTTCTTTCCCAGTCATAGGAAGTGGTGAACCCATGCCTTCCTGGCTAGTAATTCTTAATGGGCCTGTCCTCCAGAAACCTGTGCAAACCTATTTTAAACCCACCTATATTAGCCTTGACCGCATCCTCTGGCTACAAATTCCACAGCCTAACACCGGGAATATCATAATGCCATCAGTATTATGTATCACAGTGCGATCACATCTTGAGTGTTGTGTGCAGCTCTGGTCGCCAGATCTCAAAAGAGAAAAAGCAGAAGCAGAAAAGGTACGGAGAAGGGCAATCAAGTAATAAAGGGGATGAAAAAGGAGATATGGTAAGAGGTTTATAAAATCAGGCATGGGTTGGAAGAGATAAACAGGGAATAGTTATTTACCCTTTCAAATAGTACCGAGGGACACTTCAGGAAATTAACTGCTGGCAGATTTAAAACTAATTTAAGAACGAACTTTTCCAGGAAGCCTACATCGTACTCTATTCTTTTCTGAATAATTCCTAACATTGGGCCTCACAGAATGGGAGAGAAGCCTTAGTAAATCAGGCCCACTGGACTGGTAATTCCTATCGTGGGACCCAGCACTGGGTACCCCTAATTAGGATCACGTTGCATGTGTCCAGATTACATTTCATCTGCCGTTGAGATGCCCGGTCCCCCCGGTCTCGCAAGGTCCTCCTGCAGTTCCTCAGTCTGCTTGTGTTAACTAGGTTGGATAACTTTGTGTTATTTGCAGATGTGATTACCTTACTCACTGCTCCCTTCTCCAGATCATTAATGAATACAAATCCCTGGGGCACTCCACTGCCGACCTTTCTCCACTGAGAGAAATGGCCATTCAAGTCCTACTCTCCATTTCCTGACTTCTCACCAGTTGCCAATCCCCAACAGGACATTGCCTCCTGTCCCATGACTTTTTAATTTCCTGAGGAGGGACTATATCAAATGTCTTCTGAAAATCCAGATACTCTATATCGACTGACTCTCCCATATCCACGTTTACGAACCCCTTCAAACAGTTCTACATGCGCATATACAGAGAGTGAGAGCGCACACTTACCCACAAGTACAACATGCCATGGAAAATTCACCACTGCCTGGTGCTCAGATCCAGGCCAGCACCTGGGCTGTGCTCTCAGCAACACCAGACACCAGCAGTGACTCTTAGATGTGTAGGAACACAAGGTGTAATTGTGCATGCCTCGTCGTCTTCATCTGCTCTGGGCAGCATGCATTTTGCACACAGCACCTTCTCCGTCGCCGACTCCTTCCAGCCTCTGCCTTATCCCCAGGCTGAGTGAGACTGGGAGAGCGTGCACTGGGCACTGGATGTGATTCACTCTTGACCTTTGCGAGCAGCAGTAGTGGAGGAGCTCTGGCAGTCACATGTGGCAGACAAAGTAATTAACCGAGCCGGCTGCCTGCACCACATCAAATTCTCCCTTCTCCTGCCCTTGTATATAGAGGGAGCTGGTGCATCGAGATGGGGTCATGGGTATCTCTTCCCCTCGCTCTCTTTGGTTTAAAATTTGGAAGAGAGTCTGGTGGGGCTTTCAGTACTACCCTAGCTCTTCGTTTTTGGCTGTGTGAGTCCTCTCCTTGTTCACATTGCCTGCTCTGTTTTTTGTTAATGTAGATGTGCCTTGGCCTTGAAAAGGATGGGAAAAGCTGATATTTGTTGTCATATCTGTATGTATGCATTACTGATGTGCTCGGTGCTCTTTTAACTTTATGTAAGCCGCCCTGGGCCTAACTCTAGGAGAAGGCAGAATATCAAAGGCTTATAAATATATAAAGACGTTAACAAATGCGGTATCCAGGTTGCCTTTTTTGTATGGTGCCTGAGAGAACTTGCTTCACAAACACATTTCGGCTTCTGTTGAATTGCTCTGCCTCTGCCTCTGCTCTCTCTCTCTCTCTTTTTTAAATAACTTTTTCAGATTGTTGTTTAATACAATTGCCAAACAAGTGCAGGCCTAATCATTTTTTAACCTCGGCCATGACCAGTTTTGTTATAGGTTTCGGGGTCATCTTTTGAAGTCTGTGTTAAATATTGCAAGGAAGGCCTCTTTGAAACATTGCTCCACCAGAGCTCCAGCTGAGGGCGAGTCTTCCAATAAAAGGCTAGAGTCAGGCGCGCGACGAGAATAACTTCGGAGCTGCTCGCGCCTGCCCAGGTACGCATGCACGTGGGCGCGCACCAAGGTGCTGCAGTATTTTATAACCTGCACAGAAAGGATATGCGCAGGTTATAAAATACGAGGACATCTGCATGCACAAATGCTTGCGTATGTAAAACCCAGGAGCCGTGAAAGTTCAGACTTACCTGCACAAATACCGATTTATCCGGCTAGGTAGAGGCACGTAGCCGGATAAGTCATAAAACTGCTATTTACACGGACAGATTGTGCTTTTCGGGCTCGTCCGGCTACATGGGACTGCTGCTGCTTAGCCGGATAAATCGGAATATAGCGGGATAAGCGGGTTAGCCTCACTTCAGTGGTGAGAAAATGCATGGAGACTCTGCTGAAAGAAAGGATTCCGAACTATCTACAATCCGGTGGGTTGCTGGACCCGAGGCACCATGGATTCACCAGAGGAAGGTCCTGTCAGACAAATCTGATTGATTTTTTTTGATTGGGTGACTAGAGAATTGGATCGAGGAAGTGCGCTCGATGCCATCTATTTGGATTTCAGCAAAGCTTTTGATACTGTTCCACCCAGGAGGCTTGTGAACTAATTGAGAAGCTTCGGAATGAGGGCCAAGGTGGTGGAGTGGATTACAAACTGGTTGAATGATAGGAGACAGTGTGTAATGGTAAATGGAACCTACTCTGAAGAGAGAGCCGTGTTAAGCAGAGTGCCACAGGGATCGGTCTTGGGACCGGTTCTGTTCAATATCTTTGTGAGCGACATTGCGGAAGGGATAGAAGGTAAAGTTTGTCTATTTGCGGATGATACCAAGATCTGCAACAGAGTAGCATTTCTGAAGGAGTAGAGTGAATGAAAAGTGATTTATGAAAGCTTGAAGAGTGGTTGAAGATTTGGCAGCTGGGATTCAATGCCAGGAAGTGCAGAGTCCTGCATCTGGGGTGTGGAAATCCAAAAGAGTGGTAAGAGATTGGAGGGGGGGGGGGGGGGGTGAAGCGGATGTGCACGGGTCAAGAGCAGGATCTTGGGGTGATGGTGTCTGGCAGTCTGAAGATGGCGAAGCAATGTGACAAGGTGTTAGTTAAAGCCAGAAAAATAATGGGCTGCATAGAGAGAGGAATAACCAGTAAGAAAAAGGAGGTGGTGATGTCCTTGTACAGGGCCTTGGTGAGGCCTCACCTGGAGTACTGTGTTCAGTTCTGGAGACCTCATCTCAAAAGAGACAGAGACAGGATGGAGGCGGTCCAGAGAAGGTCGACAAAAATGGTGTGGGATAAGCATTGGAAGACCTATGAGGAGAGGCTGAAGGATCTGAATATGTGCACCCTGGAGGAGAGGAGGTGCAGGGGAGATATGATACAGTCCTTCAGATACCTGAAAGGTTTAATGATGCACAATCGTCAAACCTTTTCTGTTGGAAAGAAATCAGTAGAACTAGGGGTCACGAAATGAAACTCCAGGGAGGACGCCTCAGAGCCAGCATCAGAAAATATTTCTTCACAAAGAGGGTAGTGGATACCTGGAATGCCCTTCTGGAGGAGGTGGTGAAGACAAAAACAGTGAAAGATTTCAAAGGGGCGTGGGATAAACGCTGTGGATCCCTAAAGGCTAAAGGATGGAAATGAAGAAAAGAGTGCATGGGGTAACTTGATACTGTGGTGGTTATTATCCTTAATCATTAAGTTTTCATACTGTTGATGCAACTCCATCATTGCTCTCTGCTTCCATGGCAAGGCACAACAGGGAATTGGATTCAACAGCAATCAACGAGGGCCCTGACCTTTATGGTCTGGGAAACATAGAAACATGGGGTAACCTACACAGCTCAGCACTGCCATAAGCTTGCTGGGCAGACTGGATGGACCATTTGATCTTTTTCTGCCGTCATTTCTATGTTTCTATATATGTTAAGTGCCGTAACATATCCGAATAAGTTCACATTTGTCCAAGTAGCAGGAAAGGCGCTACTTAGCTGAATAAGTTGTAAATTAGCCGGATAAGCATCTGGAAATCATATAGCTGGGTACTAGTACTTCCAGTTTTAAAAGAATATGCTTATAGATTTTAATCAAATTAAGTTTCATACTTTTACACGCCCGAGTCAGGGGGTTTTATAACACGCGTGTGGCAATGAAATAACCAGGTTTACCAATTAGTCTACCAGTTCGCCCAGTCCTTCCATGGCCTTCCTGGCTCTTCAGCCTGAAGACCCCCCCATTGCACCCAGATCCCCCCCCACCTGGTCATTTTTTTTTTTTTTACTTTTGAGATGATTTACTCCATGAAGTTAGCATGGGGCACATTTAAAACTAATCGGAGAAAGTTCTTTTTTACTCAACGCACAATTAAACTCTGGAATTTGTTGCCAGAGGATGTGGTTAGTTCAGTTAGTATAGCTGTGTTTAAAAAAGGATTGGATAAGTTCTTGGAGGAGAAGTCCATTACCTGCTATTAATTATGTTCACTTAGAGAATAGACACTGCCATTAGCAATGGTAACATGGAATAGACTTAGTTTTTGGGTACTTGCCAGGTTCTTATGGCCTGGATTGGCCACTGTTGGAGACAGGATGCTGGGCTTGATGGACCCTTGGTCTGACCCAGTATGGCATTTTCTTTACGATCACTTACAAATTTTCAAAGGCCCACACGTGTAAAACCCTGGGGGAGGCCCGATTGCGTCGCTGTGCGTACTCTTGCAAAATTTGCCCCGTACCCCCCCGCTCGTGCACCGCCTGCACATGCGTGCTCAGATTATAAAAGCCAGCTCGCATATGCGCGAGCAGCCCACGGATTTTATAACATGAGCGCGCATGTTATAAAATCCACGCGTCCTTGTGCGTACGCCAGGAACCGCGCACACATGAACGCATGCATGCACCTGTAAAAATGTACCCCGTGCTGAGCAGAAGTAAATAATCGCAAGCAAAAGATATACGCGCGTCACCTTGGCAGGTTGTAAGATGGCAGTTTTATTTGTGTAAATGTTGGCCCCGCCCTGGAATGGTCTTGGCATGCCCCTTTCTTACTGGCGGACCCTGCCTTGCGCGCTTTTAAGTTGCAGCTTTGAAACTATCAATGTATTCGCTAGCATGCAATGTTTGAAAATTCGCCTGTGTGTGTATTAGAGTCACAAGCTTCCAGGTATTCCTTGGCATCTGATCTGATCCTCCGTGGCATCCAGTCAGACACAGCAAAGGGGGAAAGGGTCGCTGTAGCTCTAGCAGGAAGATATGTTTCACGTGCTGGTGTTCCCCAGAATTGCCGTGCAGCCGCACATTCCCAGCACATGTGCAGATGTGAACCATGGGACCCACATCCCGCTCTGGCGCAGTGGACTAGAATTACTAAGTGTAGTAAAATAGTGGTGGAATGTGTAAGTGAGGTTAAACATCCCTAAATATCAGCTTGCATGATTTTCCTGTCTCATGGACGGTTTTCAGCTGTTCTTTATTGAAAGCTGACGGGAGATCTTAGATGAAAAGTCCAGGAAGAGGGATTTAGGCCACTGGATTTCCTGGATTTCTGACAACCCCAGCGTGATACAGTCCGGTACCTGCAGGCATCGATTTCACGTGCTAGGAATGCGGGACTACAAATCCCACAGTGCACTGGGACATACGTTCAAAACAAACAAACAAACAACAGAACTGGCCTAAAGTTGCACTTCTTGAACTGGGTCACTTGGCAGCTCTGGAATATTACCATTGGGGGGGGGGGGGGAAAAGATTTGATGACCTTTGAGCTTGCAAGTCGTTCATCCAAAAACAACCAAAAAAAAAGTTTATTTCAGATTTGCCTGTTCCTCCCCTTCATCAGCGCGTCTGGTTGGTTTCTCATGCAGTTCCAGCATGGCAGATTGGCGCCGTGCCCAGCAGTCGCCCTGCTGCAAACACTGTTTGCAGGTTAAACAACCGCACAGGGGGGGTGGCGAGCAGAGGGTTTTGAATTGCTGGGTTTTGATTTCTAGCAAACAGTGTGTCCTTGTTTGTGCCTGATTCAGCTGCTGTACAATGGTCACAAAGCTGAAAGGATCCTGTTTCCATGCATGCACCCGAAGGATCACATGATCTCTCTCCCAAAATACCCCCCAGCCTTGCTCATTAACGAGGCAGAAAAGGATCTAAGAGTGGGTGATGATCTGACTTGAGCAGGAGCTCTGCTTGCTGCTCTCGCTGTCTGTGCAGATGGCATGGATTGGGTTGACTTTATCTGCCTAACCCCAGAAGGGTTTCCCAGGACGACTCTTCTGATCCTTCTGGGTTTTTCCACTCTTCTGCAGGCCCCTGGGAAAGCCAGGCTGTTCCACGGTGGGGCGGGATGCGGTGCAGGAAGCGGGGAGCCACGTTTAAATCCAGATACACGGGTGCTCTCCCGTAATCTCAAAACACCGGCAGGGGTTCCTCTGGTGCTCACGGAATGGAGAAGATGTGCGGACTCCACCCCGCCCCACCCCAGCTTTTCACTCGTGACCCTTCTGAAATAAAAAAGGGGGCTGACCCGATTGCCGTGTGCTGCAATCCCCCATCGGTGCCAGACCCAGCGCCATGCACGGTGGCTGGGGTCCCAAGCCCAGCAAGAGGCAGCAATCCCAGCCTCTGGAGGAGAAGGGAGCCTGGGCTGTCACTCGGTCGTGACACCTGCCAGCCAGCCCACCTGAGACCAAGTCGCTGCAGTGGCCAGGCTGGGGTGGGGGAAGTCATCCTGGACGCCCGTGAAGGAAGCCGTGTTGCCGTCGAAAGGGCTGCTGATCCGGAAGCCCGAGACCGAGCTGCGGGATAACGCTAATTAATATATTACCTAGTGTTTTTTTATTATTGAGATCGGTGTCCATAGCACTGCAGAAGATAATTTGCACGGTCACAGTGACCCAGAGATCTTGCAGTTGTTTTTTTTAGTTCAGGGCAGTGGGCAGGAGAGACCCACCCGGACCTTGCAGGGTTGGAGATCAGTACTCGCCCAGGTGTGCAAAACTAACCGGCTGGCAGCACCCACGGGGGCAGGCCTGCGCCACACCACAGTGGAATAGGCTACTCGCCCCTGTCTGCCGTCCCGGGGAAGCAGAGGCTTTTCCTTCTTTCCACGGCCTCTGCGTTTCATACCCTCTAAATATAGAAACTTCAATTTAGGAATCTGTTTCCATAGAAACCGGTGTTCCTTTTTTTCTAAGCTACTTCCTGGGAACGTTGGCTTGAGAGAGAAGATGTTTCGTGACCCCTGGGACCAATTTAATTTTGAAGATTTCCTTTCCTTTCCATTGAAATCGTGTGCTGCTGCAGCATTGCCTTCTCCTTGCTCAGGAAGAATTAAGAAATTCAAGCTTGCCGTTCAGTAAAGGGCTTGGCAGATTGTAGAGGAGCGTCACCGTGCGCATATCTCTCGCTGTACCTGTTGCCATTTTAACTAAAACAGAAGGGCAACATGGCAAGGCCTGATTTCTTCACAGTATATTGAATCAATTTCCAAGTCCATGCACACAAAAAAATCTCGCCATCAAAAAGTGAAACCAGGTGATCTCATAGCCGGCGCTGTGGTGATGTTAAGTGTGATCCCAGGTCACGAACACTGGTTTCAGGATCACAGCGTACAAAACTTCATTCAGTTTCCAAACTGTTCTCATCCTCGTGCAGATTTTAAACTTATGTACTAAACACCTTGATGTCCTGCTTGTAAGGTTCCCAACACAGAACCATGTTTCGAAGTTATACATCTGCTTCAGGGGGGATACCATCAGTAACAATCTCTAAAAAAAGCACAAAAACACGCAAGGAAAACATAAAATAAGCTTCTCCACACACAAAAAATGAAGACCTGAGACTTACTACCTCCTACTTATTCCATTATCCCCCTCCCCATTGAAATTGTTTGATCGCCCACCGTAGGCCATGAAAAACATGTTCGGTTTCCAAACAGTGTTGTACTACCGGGGCTTGAGTTTTCCAAGGAGCTAAACAGCTGCGGTGTTTGATTAAACAAACATAAACGGCCCACGTAGATCTTCTGACAGGGGCAAATTATTATAATCATGGCAAAAGAGGATGCATGAAATAATATTGCAGCCAGTTGCAGGGATGAGCCCAAGTGTCCCTTTGAAAGAACTGGGCATAAAGGGAACATTTCCCACATAGAAAATGTCCTCGCTCATCCGGATCGGGTCGGTGGGGATGCAAATTTGACAACCATTTCCTTGATGTTGTACCCTCCAGAATAGGCAAAAATCAGGGCATCCTTAAAAACAGGGGATCCTGAAGTATATTCGTATAGAAGGCTTCAGTATCTCGATGACAGGTAAATTGTCAAATTCTCAACACATGGGAAGAGTCTTGGACAAAAGATCTTGCTTCAGAATCAAAAGACTTGAAAAAATGGTTCACGAACATGGAAAGAGGTTCTAACGCTGATCCCTTCTCAGCCTTTTTTTTAATGAGGGCCCATCCTTTATGGTCTGGGGAACTGGTAAGCATGGGGGGGCAACCTCCACGGAGTAGCAGTTACTACCCTTAACAGAGGCAAGGGATTACTACCCTCAGGGGCGGAGTGTGGGAAAATAGTGGCCCGGGGGATTTTTCTCCATACTGGCCCATGGGTACCCAATTACACATACAATTTGGTGAGTCACCAAATACAGAATAAAGGGACCATAAAATATACACAGAAATGCACAGACAAACTGAACTGGAAATCACAAGTTAGACTGTATGTAATGCAACAATGGAAAAACAGAAAATACCATCATTCCTCAAAACATCAAACAATAAAATCAAGAACTATAAAACATCAATCACAATAGGAAAATCATACTAAAAATATATATTTCAAAACTTCTGATGAATAGAACCTCCAGTAATTTAACTCATTACACATTTTTGAAAACTTCCCAAACACCAATAAAATATTTCAAAAACAGCAGACATCAAATAATATTCAATAATTAAAACTAATAAGGATAGAAAATAATCCCCGGTTCTCCATACCTGAGAACTTTTAATTCCAGTCACCTTGAGATGGTCATGAATTAGTTGTTCTCTAGCACACATCACCTTCATATGCTCACTCATGCATACACACAGTCTCACTGATGTGCTTGCTTGCTCTGACACAGATGCTTACTGACACACATGCTCTCACTCAGGCCTTATGCATGCTTTCACACACATGCTGACTCATTCACTCTCCCTCACACACATGCTCACTGACACACTCGCCCTGTCACACTCACACATGTTCAGTGGCACACAAACTCTGACTCATCCGTCCAGTCACGCTCATACACATGCTCAGACTTATGCACACTCACACATGCTGTCATTCTCTCCCTTGCACACATGCTCACTGACACACTTGCACTCTAACGCTCACACATGCTGACGTACACATTCTCACTGCCTCATATATTCAGACACGCTCACTTATGTTAGATTTTCTCCCCCTCTGTCTGGGAATAAGTAAAAAAACATTGGTGGTCAGGGAAAATCCAGGCAGGGCCCAAAAGAGGAGAGTCTGAGTGGGCTTTAGAGCAATACTTCTCAACCTTTTTTCTGTCGGGACACACCTGACAGATGGTTCTCACATGCGTGACACACTGAACACATGAACATCATAGGGCTAAATGTAAAAGTACAGTTTGCATCCACAGGAACCCCCCCTGACCCACAATTATGAATGTAAAGCAGAATTACGACATTCCCCATACAACTCACCTTACAAAAAATATATTCTGGTTCTGGTGTCATCTCAGTAACAGCAACACAAACTCCAACTACCAGACTCAATAGCCCTATTTATGAAAAGACAGCAGTGTATCACTAATGCATGTCCTCTTGAGAAAATACAACAAATAAGACCGATACAGTAAAACACCTCACCTTGGTCACATACACAGAACCGACCTAACATACTCCCAGGATCTGTAGTAATGCACATAAACTAATCCGCACACAGTTACACCTGTATTATGGAATACACTCAAACAGGAGCAACCCTATCTATGGAAAGGCAACACTACAAATATTAAATCAGGCCCTAAACACCAATACACCTCCTATTAGGAAAACAGAACTAGCCAAGCAGCTATAGATCCCAACGCAGAAATAATTGTATAACTTTACTAATAAACAGAATAAATGTTTCACAACAACTATGAACAGAATAATATCCAACAATTAAAAACTCATAAAAATTATTTAAAATTTCTCCAAACGCCAATAAAATATTTCAAAATAGCAGACACATCACATAATGTTCAGTAATTAAAATGGCTGTCAATCAAGAAAAATAAACTTAAAAAGCCACCTTTACTTACCCCCTCCAGCAGCTCTTCTACTCCTCTTCCATGCAGGCCTTAGCACACACCAGAAGCAGCAGTAGTGGATGTAGCTCTGTACTCATGGTTCTCTTCCTTAGGGCCCATGACCAGTCTCTCTGTCTCTCACACACATACACATACCAGACACACCCCCATGACAAGTTTCTGTCTCTCACTCACCAATCATCTCCCGACCAGTCTCTCTCTTACACACACACCAGTCACCTTCCCGATCAGTCTCTCTCTCTCACACACACACAGGCTTCCCACTTCAATGTTCTGTCTTACATATACAGGCTTCTCACTCCCATGCTGTGTCTCACACACACCCAGGTTACTTACTCCTATGCTAGCTCTCTCCACATGCACAGGCTTCTCATTCCCATAATCACTTTCTTTCTCTCACACACACATACCAGTCACACACACATACCAGTCACACACACATACCAGTTTCTGTCTCTCACACACCAATCATCTCCTGACCAGTTTTTCTCTTACACACACCCACTCCAGTCATCTCCCTGACCAGTCACTTCCATTGTCTCTCCTATACACAGACACACACATCACCTCTCTGACCAGTTTCTCTCAATCACACGCATGCTCTCTCTCACACACTTTACATAGATGATCTCAATCAAATGCTCTCACTCACAGTTACACATGCACACTCTCAATGACATATACATTCTCTCACAGACAAGTTGGCTGTCTCTCTCTCTCTCTCATTTCCTGCCCCCCCCCCCCCACCCCCAAGCACAAACGGTAGCTGCAGCAGCCTCCTCCTCTAGTCCCCTGCATGCCAAGAAAGAAGATTCCTATTGGCCACAGGAGGCTAATTCTGCTGTCTCCTGTGCCGATTTCTGGCTGCTTCTGATTTTGCTCGTGGCTGCTGCTGCCGCCGCTATTTTTTCATGTGGCATGGCTTTCTTCTTCCCGCGCCCCCCACTGCACGTCACTTCCTGTTCCGGGCCAGGGGGGCAGGTGTGGGAAGAAGAAAAGGCCCAGCCGCAGTTGCCAGCCTCCACCTACACTGCTGCTGTTCCCATGAAACCGGGGCTGGTGCCGTGGTGAAAATACAAAAGCAGCACTTACGCAGCAACACCTGTCACGTGATTGGGGTCACTGGCCCACCGGGGCATGCCCGAAGCCCCGATAGGCCAATCCGCCCCTGACTACCCTTCACCAATAAGCCTTGATGCTTTTGACGCAACTATAACTTCGCTTTCCACTTTGATGGCAGTGGGAGGCGGGGGGCAGGAATTGGATTCAGACGACAACCAACACGGGCCTTGGACTTGACTGTACAGTTGCACCTTCTCATAATCCTGATCCCCATTTGTAAGCACGAATACTCTCCTGGGCCTAACAGTGCTGCCTCTATAGTATCTCCTTCAGAATAAAAGCTGCTCCCTGTTTACATATTCACTTGTGTTCTCTGGGTCTTGGCTAGTAAAATACTCCCCAGTTTTGTGTCGTATCCAGAGCAGAGCCCGTACTGCATGAAGGGAGCAATACAACCCCGGAAGTCTGCCCTAAATTAAATTCCCTCCTTGTGGTAAACACTATGGTTGAGACAATAACTGGCACTCGATCCATGATCATAGCTTTTAAGAAGAGAGAGACATGGAGTTACTTTCCAGTTGCGTGCACGTGATGTACCCTTTTAAGCACAGTTATGCCTTTCCTCATCCCACAATCCCACAAGGCACATAGTGCTGAGCTGGCAGGCGTTGTCATGCGGAGGACCTGGGTTTGATTCCTGGGTCAGGTCGTCAGTTCCCAGTCTGGCCAAGGCCGAGATGCTGCGGAGGTAGCAGTCGCAGCCCCTGGAATGGGAGTCCGGTCATCATGCAGCCGTGACCCTGAGCGGCCGACGATTACCGGGTTCGGCAGTGGCCCTGTGCATGGCCTCTGGCTGAGGTTTGCCACTGTAGTGACTTGAGTTGAATAAGTTGGGAGAGGGATCTATGTAGAGGAGGAAGACCTACAGAGGTGGTTGCCAATGAAGGATCCTGGTGCTAAAGACCTGTTGAGGCTGGTTCCAGTGGAACTATACCCAAAGGAATGGGCAGAAACTGCTGGGGGATGATATCTATGTAGTGCTATATAGTCTTCCAAAGAGAAAAGCAACTCTTAATGGAAACCCTTACCCCTCCCTAGGGAGAGAGAATACAGAGTGACAGGTGCATGCTCCCCACCCTTTGATAGTTTCAGCAACCCAGGGAATTACAGTGCAACAGTAAAGTGTGCTCAGCTGAGCGCACTGTTTTATCCTGGGCTGGACGTACGTTTTGGATGCACGTCCACAACCTCTTATACAATAAGAGGTTTAGCGCCCAAAAAAGTGTACAGAAAAGCAGCGATATTAAGTCAGAGGAACCAAAAGGTTATAAATAAATAAATAAATAAATAAATAAATATATATGTGCTGGGGGTCTGGATAGGAAAAGGGACGCTCCTACCCATGGCTGTGCACAGGTTAGGAAAACGGACGCTCGTAAAAACTGAGCGTCCATTTTCCAAACCCGCAGACAGCCACCTCTCCTGGGCTTCCGCTGCTAAGGAGGCGCTAGGGGCGCGCTATTGTCCCTAGCGCCTCCTTTAAATACAGGATCGCGCGCCCAGGAGAGATGGCTGGTTGCACGTTAGGAAAGTGGGCACTCAACATAACCTTCCCGCGACCTTCCTGTATCGGCTGGTCTGTTTTTCTTAAATGTTTGCACATTTGGGGACCTTTGTCTTCCAGCTGAGGATATTTATTTTCTTTATTATTTTATGAAAAGGTTTTTTCTATACCACCTTATTGATAGTATAGGTCATCCATGGCAGTGTCCAATCAACAAAATACAAACAGTCGTAATCATCAATTCAAAAACAACTTCGCAATAATCAAAAACTCTTGAAATGAACTGAAAATTAAATGTTAATTGAATGCAACAATATAAATCAACATCAGCATACAAAAAAGTAGTAAACATAAAATATAAAACATCAGCAATAATAAAGGGCCTTTGTGGAGGAGAGCAGGGAGATGACATGGCCTGGAGGCCAAGGAGCCTTAGGAGGAAGAAATAAAGCTGGAACGCCATGAGAAAGGAAAATGGCAACTCTGCACAGCCAGAGCTTCCAAGGAGCGCGTGCACGGGGAAAGGAAGAATATTGAACCCTTCAGCGATCCGCAGAAGCGTAACGGGAGGCGGGGGGGGGGGACCAGCTTTCTAAAATCCCCAGGAGTTGTACGTTTTCTGGACGCAGCCCCATTACTCACACTTGACAACTCCACATGTGCTCCTCTCCTCGCTCTGGGAGAAGATAATCTCAGGCTTGTGGATCTTGGCAACTTAATGACTTTGTGTTAAAACCATTGGACAGTGTCAACAGCTGAAAACACTCAAGCTCTGTGTCAACAGTTCTGAGCGTTCATCATTCAGCCGGCAAATTACTGCCCTCAAGAATGCTGCAAATGGGACCTGGAAGGATCCCCCCCCAGCATCAATCACGGAAATGGCGTTTTCCTGGGCTTCTACTTCACAGTAGGAGGGGAAATCCAGTCCGTCGCACCTTTCACTGGGAAATGCCAGAAACACTATGTCCGAGACATCCAGAAAACAGAAAAAATCCCCTTTGCTTTTTGCTCTGTGGCTTGTCCTTTCCAAAGCACTGCACTCGTTCTCCCCCATCCCTTCCTTCCTTGCCTTATCTCCAGACCTTACCCGTCCTGCAAGAATGTTTTCTGAATGTAGAAGTTTAGGGAGGGGCTCCAGGAATGTTAATCTCGCACCTTCAGTTCTTGCACTCACTCTCTCTCTCTCTCTGTCACAGTACAAGACCGATGCAGAGGGGTGCGCTGAGCCGAACGCACCTCCCTGCCTGCACCTCTGCGCGCCGAACTTACCGCTGATGCAGCCAGATGTTTTGCGCATAAAAAAAAAGTGCATTTCCAAACGGGGAGTACTGCTTAGCGCCCTCGCCTGGAAATCACATGCAGATGAGGGGCATTAAGCCTTATCCCCCCGGGACGCTGAGAGACTGCATCTGGCCGTAGTGCTGGAAAACGAACTCCGGGTCAGAGCTGGAGTTAAGTTCCCAGCGCTTAATGCGCTGGGAACTTAAAACCATTTTTAAAAAGTCTAAAATACGGCAATTCCTGAGGAGCCCTCCCAATTCCCGTTGGGTCACTTCAAAACAAGCTGAGGGCATCAAGCATTCCCTCTTCTCCGGGCACCTGTCCCTTTTCTGGGTAAATGGCGGTGGCAGCTGCCGCCTCCAGATAAGCACAGATCTATCCAGCTGTGGTTTGCTGCTGTTGCTTGACCGGATAAGTTGGTGCTTATCCAGCTATCCGGGGCGGCTCACCGCTGCCAGATAGCCGGATTATTCGGTGCTTATCTGGGTTAGCTTTTTTCCCGGTGAAGGACAGGCGCTCGGAAAACAACGCACGGAGTTTTGTTTTGTTTTTGTACTCAGCTTATTGCATTGACCTTCGTATTAGCAATGCAAAATGTGGCCTCCTTGCATTCTGATAGCTCGTCGGCTGGCGTCCTCTCTGATTGCATTAATTGGGCAGCACCTCATGCAGACTGGCCGAGGTGAGGCGGAGAGTTAAAGGGTCATTTTCTAAAGCTGGAACTGAAGTCTGTGCTTTTTATACCCATTGCCACCAGGCAGTCAGCCGAGAGTCAGCAGGTAGACTCGCATACATATATCCCAAACCATACACCGCTACAGACAGTGCTCCGGTTGGAGGGGAGCCAGCTCCTCATAATATGAGAATATTTACTGCTCTCCAGCTATTTACACTCAGTAATTATGCCAGATAGAGTCCAGATACGCAGCCTGCATCCTGCAGTGGGAGGCACCCGTTAGCACCGAAGCAGACGGCTCAGAATCCAGCTGCACGACCCGACTGGCTGGAACCCAGGGTGGTGTTCCTCCCCTGGAAATGCTGTTTTCAGTCTGTTCATGCTGCCAGGTCTAAGACAAAGACATTTTAGCACAATGGCTATAATCCCTTCTGCACCGGGCATTTGCTGGCAGTTAATGTCTTGGCTGGGGGTAAAGAGGCCCTAACTGCCAGGAAATGTCCTGTCTGTCGGGAATCCTTTCTCCACGACCACGCAAGGTCTGGTTTCACTAGCGTGCACCGGTTCCAGCCCCGAGTTATTCCTGCAATTTGGCCGATGAACTGGTTCTGCTGCATGACTGAGCCGAGGGCGGTGAGATCCGCAAAACGCAGCTAACAAAATACTTTGACTGGCATAAGCATCCAGGAAGACGCTCTGTTTTCTCTGAAAGCCGCATTCTCTTCTCCTGTGAAAGGGTCACGGGAGTAAAAAAAAAGTAGCGTATAGATCTCTTAACTCTACAACGTTTCTCTATTCTTTGCTTTTGATGCCCCCTCCCAGTTTTTTTTCTCCCTGTTAATTGTAATTCTGTTTCTCAAGTTTTATTGTAAACCGATATGATGTTCTTACGAATGTCGGTCTATAAAAGCCTACAAATAAATACATAAAATAAAATCAATAAATCAAGGCATTAGGGATCCCTGTATTTTGTTACTGCTTGTGCTGAAAGTTGGAGGGGAGGCACACATTCAGTTCCTTGCAGGACAGGAACCGGCAGCGCCGTGATTTCTCTCCCGTCACCAGCAGCCCTGAAAGGTGGGCCACATGGAAGCACTTTCGGGGCAGGGGTGTAGGTGCCGTTACATTAAGAAATGCTTTGCTGTTTCCAGGGCTTACTCTGGGTCCTCCCGGACTCCTGAGAGAGAGAAGCTCTCACCAAGGAGCTGGGCAAGGGATTAGATGGCTGCCAAGGAGGGGGCATGGAGCTGCTGGCAGTGCGCCAGCTCCCCCGGTTATGGAGGAGTGCAGTTTTCTGTGATAGGGGTGCACGCCCAGGCCTGTGCCCCGAGTGAGCATAGCTGTTGAAATTCCGCATTAGGGAGTTAGGAGGCTGCCAGAGAGGGATATGGGACAGCACACAAGGAATTATAGGGACCTTAGTTAGATGTCAGTGAACCAATGGATGATCTTTCTTAGAAAAGAGCCCTATATTGCCAGGTGTATTTGATCGGGAATAATATTGCTGCTCACCATGTTTGTCTGTCAGGAAAGGGGATTTATCAAATAGTTTAAGCATTAAACACTGAGCACTTTGTTAAATGTTCAGGCTTTCACTCTTGACCCCTGTGATGCTGGGGAATCCACATCGGCAGCTAATGCTGGGAAGTGAAGACTCCCACGGGGTGAAGTAAGAGATGAAATATTTTTCCAGACAGTGAGCATGCTGGATCTGGCTTCTAGGGCTACCCTGCCCAGCTGATGCACTGCTTCAGCCCCTTTGCAGTTGCAGCAAATCAATGATGCAGGTCCCACAAGTTGCCCAGGCTCCACTGTCCCTTTCCAGCCTCAGATCTGTCAGGGCTTAGTCCATGAGGGAAGTAACCCTAGATCCTGGTTTGACTTAGGGGAAACTTGGGGGACTTTCATCTCTCCTGGTGATCCAGTCTATCACCGGTTCTGCAAGGTCTGGGCTGGTTTGAATCTGAAGGCCCAAACCCCATAGGGTTCCTTGGAAAACCTCCAGTGCTGATTTACTAGAGAAAGATATTGTGCAGGAACATCAGAGGGAAACCAGTAGTTGGAAAATCAGGATTTTACCAGATAGCAGAGCTTCTTTCGGCTAAAACTAATGAGCTGCTTTTTTTTTTATTCCAGTTGAAAGAGAGAATGTACAGAAGAGAACCTTCACCCGATGGATAAATTTACATTTGGAGAAAGTAAGTGCAAAATGCAAGCAATGGATTTGTAAAACTTGGTATTCTTTCTGCCTTCCAGGATATCTTACGTGGTTGCGAAGGCCCCACCCCACAAAGCTCACACACCTGCTCTGGGTGCTGGACGATGTCAGAGATTCGCCGGGGGTCACACAGTTAATTGCTGGACAGTGGAACTGAAGCAGAGTTTCTGCCTGCCCCAGGCCTGTTTATGTGGAAAGGATCTGGGGTTAAATAATATGGGTGCAGTGTTGTTAAGATTTTGTCCTCCAGCCAAGGAAAACAGTCAGCTGTACTATAGGGATATCTGCTCTGGGCCACTCCCAGTGCTGGTACCACGCCAATCCTTCCTTGCCAGGGAAAGCCGTATCTGGGTCATGCAGTGGGGCTCCAAAGATGGGAAGAGCCTCGTTCCTTGTACGGGCTGATAAGGTCTCCAGGGTCTGCTAACCACGGACAGGGTCCCAGCGCACCTCCTTCCTGCTGGAAAGGTTCCTGAAGCAAAGCCATGTTGTTTGGACCCAGTCTTGCCTGGCCTTTTATGTTCCCAGCCGTGCATGTCTCGCTCACTCGGCACAGCAAATACTGCGCTTGCCCCCCAAAATGGAACCATCCGTGGGCACGTTCCTTCAAGAACGCAGCAATCGGGGGAGGAGGGGAGTATCTGCCTCCAGGGCGGGTGTTGCAAAAGCAGTTCTGCTTCCATTCAGAAGCAGTAAAAGGTGTTTAAGCAGGAAACCGGCTGAAACCTCGGGCAGAATGGACTGTGTTTGTTTTGGAAAGGTCACAATGCTCCTACAGAGCGCACAGGGAACAACAGAAAAGTCCTTTTCTAATGCTGTAATTGTCAAGCGATCTGTTGGGGAGGGTTTCTGTGGCCCAGCGGTGCCGTGTGCTGCCGAGGAAGGGTGCTGGGGCTCATGCTAGCCCAGGCCAGACGTCCTCCTGGCTGTATCAGTGGCTGTTGTGACTCCACGCGTTCGCAAGAACATTTTGTTCCTTTGGTGCTTCCCATCCCTCACCCCTTCTTTTGGATACTGTGCAGAGATTCTACGGAAGAAGGCTTTTCATTTTCATTTTTTTTATGTTTTGGGTTTTTAGTGATAAAGGTGGGACTTTGGCATCTTTTTGTATGCAGAGCCCTTTAAGGCACCGGAACCCCCAGGCACCCCCTGTGTCTGCAGGCTGCCAGGGTTGCTCACCGCTTCCGACCTGCGGAAGCCATTGAGTATGTTTAAAAAAAAAAAAGGTGACCAAGCATAGAAAGGGCTGGCACGAGGAGTGTCTTCTCTGGGTCACTTCCCATCTGTTACTGCCTCAGAGCGTGTGCTTCTTGGGATTTAAGGGGCCGAGGCGGGTGTGGGGAGGGGGTGTCCACCGATGAGGGCCTGTCTAGTGACAGTGAGATACAAGAAGGAGCGTTTTACGTTCGTGACGTTGCGGTGTGGCGCTTGGACTCCTATTAGAACATTTACCCATGAAGGTTAGCAGATGACTACGTTGGTTACATTGTGCACAAGCCGCTCTGCAGTACTGAAGAGATGCAAGTTTGAAAGAGGACCAGAAGTCCATCAAGTCCTAGGTTTTTTTTCTCTCTGTCTTACTCCTCATGTGCCCACATTAGTGACCGCACATCTTTTCTGCAGTTTTTCGCTGTCGGATATTGCCATTCGTATCGAGCAGCTGTTTCCTTCGAACAGCATTGGCGTGTGCCACTGATACTGGCTCCACGAATCTTGTGAGCTGGCCCCTGCATAGATATCGTTGGATGGGAAAAACACTAGCACAGCAATAAACATATCTAATGTATCGTTGAATGTGATATTTTTCTGCACTTTGCCGTGCGTTTAACCTGCTTCTCGTTGCCTCCACAGTGCAATCCTCCCCTCCAAGTGCAGAACTTGTTTGTTGATATCCAAGATGGAAAGATCTTAATGGCTTTGTTAGAGGTTCTCTCTGGAAAGAGCCTGGTAAGTGCCACTTTGTTCAAATTTTATGTTCATGGGCTCGGTGCAAAGAATCTGCCAAGTATTGGACTGGTACTGTGTATCTACCAGTTATATGAGCTCCATGGTTCTGCTGTGGTGCCAGTAAGTTCTGTATTTTGAGGTACCCATACGAATGGGCACAGCACCAGGAATGAAATTGGGCAGACCAGATGGACAGATAGGTCCTTGTGGTGAAACAGGGATTATTATGCACACTGTCAGTTCCTTGTTTTGCCCAGAAAGCACTCATTTCCTTTACGGTAACCTACAGGTAGTGCTCTGTCCTTTACAATACTGTACCTCAAACTGAGGCTTGGAATGCCTGCGTCACAAAGAGTGAAGCTTGGACAGCATATTTCCTGGTATCCTCAGGGAGCTGTAAATTTGTAACATCCTTGTGAAGACAGCATGACCTGAACCATCCCAAGCACTGGCTAAGTACAGTGAAACTTGTCTAGTTAGCATTAACTGTAAGAATCCTTGTTATTTTACCTGTTGGCTGTCTGAAGATTACATATTTTTCTGTTCATTGTTCTTGCCATTTGTTAATAAACTCTTTAATTTCTTAGTTCTGTCTTGTGACTAATGATCCCAGCATTTTTTATATTTGGTTTGTAGGTAAATTTCTAGGAACTGTGTGACCCTTGGGTGGTGTGGGGTCTCAGGGGGATAGCTGGTGGGTAAGGTACTTCTCCAAACGCAAGTGGAACCCAGTTGGTGGGTGGGAGGTTGCCAGGGTAAGGGTACATGCACAGGTGCAGGAGAGCCTGAGCAGGACTGAGAGTGCTTGGCCGGACCCTTTAAATGTCCACAGGGTTAACCCTGAGTGAGTGATAGGGGTAGCACTAATGCATTACATGACAGTCCTTAACTGCTGTCGTCAAATTCTATGTTTCCATTAATGCTCAAGGCACCAAGCAATTCTAAAGTAGCCAGGATTGGAGACTTAACACCCATCCTTGCCTCTCACGTTCAGGCACTTGTGAGGGAGATATTCTGACACCACCACCATTGCAACTGTGGGATGGTCATGCTGCTCCATTCTAAACCCTTAGTCATTTTTTTTTTTTTTACAGCTGCATGAATATAAATCCTCATCACATCGTATATTCCGGTTGAACAACATCGCAAAAGCGCTTACGTTTTTGGAGGACAGCAATGTAAGTGTTCCTTAGGTTTACCTGCATAGTGTGCGTGTTTTGCTCTGTGCAGTCTTGTGCGAAAGAAGCCGGCGCGGATTATCTGCCAGCAAAAGCTCTCGCTGTCGGCAAGGAGGGCATGACTTAGTTAGTTATTTATTTATATTCTGCTTTTTGGCACGTCAAAGCGGATTATGTTCAGGTACCGTAGGGTATTTGACTGCTGAAACCCAATGTCAGTCTACAGCAGCAGCAGCCACAGACGCACGCACGCATGCACGCCATGAATGCCCGTGCAGGTGCAGGGTGATGCTCACTTAAAGAGGAGTCCAGGAAAGAAAGGGAGGATTAAAATTCATTTTCTAATGAAAGAACTCCCTCGGGATTAAAGGATCAGGAGCCCATGGAGGGAAATAACTGGAGACTGAAGTAATCGCCCTGTTTTGGCACTGATCTCAAATACTTTAAAAGCAGCTGTTTTTAAACATCTGTATATATTACCCTTAAAATAATTGTCTATGTCATCATCTTATTTAGATGTCACAGGGTCATTTATAATCGATTTTCCATGAAAAAGACATTCAAAGTACCTTCTTCTGAGGTAGAAATATCACTTAATAACAACATGTATATTATATTTACATTTACGTGCACTGCTGTGGTGCCAAGCAGAAAAACCTGTGAAAAAGCAAAAGAGATACTTGGAGCCCATATAGCAGGGGTGACCAACTCAGGTCCCCGAGAGCCACAAACAGGCCAGGTTTTCGGGATATCCACAATGATATCCCTGCCATATGGTATTAGGCCTATTGCAATGCATGTTGGGTTGGGACGTGGCCCTCAGAAAGCCATGAGAAAACTGAAGTAAAATAACAATATAGTAAACCATCTATATCAAAACAGTACTAACTGTCAACACTTAACAACATATGAAAAGGCAACACTGAAAATATTAAACCAAGCCCTAAAACACCATGTACCTCCTAAAAGGATAACAGAAAAAGCCAAGCTGCTATAGATCCCTACACAGAAACTGCACATTAGCAGAATACCTCACTTTAGTCACATATGCAGAGCACAGAAAGATTGTCACCATAGAAAGAGAGAAACATGATGGCCCATTCAGATACAAATAAGAGTATATAGGCCATAAAGTATAAATAGAAACATGAAGACTAAAACTGAACCAGAAATTGAAATAAGGCAGACTCTGTATGCAATGCAACAGTGGAAAAACAGAAGCATCAGCATTCCTCATAAAACATCAAACAATGAAATCAAGAATCAGAGCCATAGTGTGCATATGGCCAATAGGGCCTCGGCCATAAGCACCACTGTCTGAAGGGCACCATAGCGCCGCTGGTGCAGAAGGGAAAATGTTGCCTGCTGCAGCCGATAAAAGCTGTGTGGTCCCACCAGAATTGGCAGCATAGCCGGTAGGGCCTTCGAGAGAAGAGGAGCGGTGGGGCATTGGAAGAAGAGGAGCTGCACTGTACTGTGCTGTGCTGCCCCATGGAAGCGGCAGCATCACTGGCAGGACCTAGGAAGAGGAGAAGATGCGCGGACTGCCCTGCACAAAAGAACACAAAAGACAGAGCAGAGTTGGTCCTTGCAGCCCGAAGAAGTAGTCCTGTCAGCCCGGTGGGGGGTTTTGAAGAAGGGAGACTATTGCTGCTGCTTCGAGTGAATGACAGAAGGGGGGGGGGGGCACGTGTGAGCATGGGGGTGTGAGAGAGCGCATCTGCATAGGTATGTGTGTGTGTAGAGGTGAGAGAGAGCACGTGCCTGAGTGAGAGTGCACATGTATGAGAGTATGTGTGTGTGTATATGGGCAAGAGTAAAAGAGTCCATGTGTGTGTGAGGGCATACATGTTTTGTATATGTGCAAAAGTGAGTGAGCATGTGTGTGTGAGAGTGGTAGACACGAGTGCATATGTATGCGTGTGAGTGCATGCATGTGTGAGAGAGAGCAAGTGAGTGTGAGAGAGAGAGTATGTGTTTGTGTGAGAGAGAGCACGTGTTTGTGAGAGCACATTTATGAGAGCGCACGTGTGTTTGTGAGAGGGGGAGAAAGCACGTGTTTTTGTGAGAGAAAGAGGGAGAGAGAGCGTGTATGTGTCTGTGAGAGAAAGAGAGAACTCCTGTGTGTGGGTGTGTGAGAGAGAGAGAAGAAAGTCTATGCCAAACAACCCTCCTTCCCCTCTGCCTGCTAATCCATGACAATCTCAGGGCATCTGGAAATCAAAAGTTCTCAAGTATGGAGAGTGGAGTATTTTTTAAAATCCTTATTAGTTTTAATTATTAGATGTTATTTGATGTGTCTGTTTTGAAATATTTTATTGGTGTTTGGAAAATGTTTGTATGGGTTTTTAATTTTTGGATATATTCTGTGCCTTAACTATTCTTTTTATTGCTATGGCTTTAGTGTTGTTGATGATATTTATATTTCTTGATTTTATTGTTTTATGAAGAATGGTGATGTTTCTGTTTTTCCATTGTTGCACTGCTTACTAGATTTAGTTTGTTGTAGTTTCCAGTTCAGGTTTTGTCTCTTTTTTTTTTTAACTTTTTTTTTTTTTTTAGACAGTTTCCAGTACAAAGGTAGTAAAAAAAGAAAAAGGCAACCCCCCCCCCCCAAAAGAAATAATCCAAAAAGCCCCACAAACCCACCCCCAAGAGACATCAAAGTCTTCCCCCTGGAAGGTTATACAATCAGGCAAGCAGATCACGCTACATAAATCAACAGCAGTACAGGAGCTGACAGTGGACATCATCACGCTTCACACCTTAATGAGCTTACGATAACTCTCTTGAATGGGCATTCCGGTATTTTCAGTAGGGGACCATATTTTGTCAGAGGATCATTTTATGGTCTCTTTATTCTGTATTTGAAGGTCTGTCTGTGTTTTTCATGTGTGACTGAAGTGAGGTTTTCCAATAGTGTATAGTTTCTAAGTAGGAATTTGCATCTAGGAGTGCTCTATTTTCCTAATTGGTGTTTTAGGGCCTGGTGTAATATTTACAGTGTTGCCTTTTCATAGGTAGGGTTGTTGCACTTTGAGTGCTAGTAGTTAGTGTTGTTTTGATATCGAAAGTTTATTTCTCTTCTGGGACCACTGCTTTTTAATATATTTACAGTATAAACAACCTGGAAATGGGGACAATGAATGAGATGATCAAATTTTCCGATGACACAAAATTATTCAAAGTTGTTAAATCAAAAGCAGATTGTGAGAAATTGCAAGAGGACCTTGCAAAACTGGGAGACTGGGCATGCAAATGGCAAATGAAATTTAATATAGACAAGTGCAAAGTGATGCACTTAGAGAGAAGTAACCCAAAGCAGATTGTGATAATTGCAGGAAGACCTTGTGAGGCTGGAAAATTGGGCATCCAAATGGCAGATGAAATTTAATGTGGATAAGTGCAAGGTGATGCATATAGGGAAAAATAACCCATGCTATAGTTACACAATGTTAGGTTCCATATTAGGTGCTACTACCCAGGAAAGAGATCTAGGCGTCATAGTGGATAACACATTGAAATCGTCGGTTCAGTGTGCTGAGGCAGTCAAAAAAGCAAACTGAATATTGGGAATTATTAGAAAGCGAATGGTGAATAAAACGGAAAATGTCATAATGCCTCTGTATCGCTCCATGGTGAGACCACACCTTGAATATTGTGTATAATTCTGGTCGCCGCATCTCAAAAAAGATATAATTGCGATGGAGAAGGTACAGAGAAGGGCGACCAAAATGATAAAGGGAATGGAACAGCTCCCCTACGAAGAAAGACTAAAGAGGTTAGGACTTTTCAGCTTGGAGAAGAGACGACTGAGGGGGGGTATGATAGAGGTGTTTAAAATCATGAGGTATCCGGTTCTTATGGCCTGGATTGGCCATGAGGTATCAGGTTCTTATGGCCTGGATTGGCCACTGTTGGAAACAGGATGCTGGGCTTGATTTATTTATTTTATTTAAGAGTTTTTATATACCGTCATTAAGTTATTCACCATCACAACGGTTTACAATAGGGCACCAGTAAAAAATATATGGGTCGTACATTACATAGGTGGTGCCAATAGTATTCGGTAACAATAAGGTGTTTATTAGGGGGATTAAGTGTATCATAGCAATATGTCCTGAAGGTTGCCTACAGTTAAAAAAAATGTTGAAATCAGTAAGGATTTATAAAATTAGGCATTTAGTGCTTTATGCCGCATAACCTTTCCTTCGTTGCCCGCATCAGTTTTCTTTCTTGAAGGCTTGTATGTAAAGCCAGGTTTTGAGCTGTGTTTTGAAAAGTTTGTGATTGCTCTGGAATCTAAGGTCAAGGGGCATGGAGTTCCATAATATGGGACCGGCTAGAGACAGAGCTCGCTCCCTTACTTGGGTCAGTCTCACAGAAGGGATGGGAAGGAGTGCTCTGTTTGCTGACCTTAGATTTCTGTGTGGGACATGTACTCTAAGTGCTGTGTTCAGCCATTCTGCTTCATCGTCGTGGATGAGTTTGTGTATTAGGCACAGTGCTTTGAACTGTATTCTTTGTTCTATGGGAAGCCAATGTAGAGTGGCGAGCGTATCTGTTATGTGATCTCTTTTGTTTTTTCCTGTGAGGATTCTTGCAGCAGCGTTTTGTAAAATCTGTAGAGGTCTTACTGTAGTGTTAGGTAGGCCTAGTAGTAAGGCATTACAATAGTCTGTGCTGGCGAAAATCAGCGATTGAAGCACAGTACGGAAATGTGGTAATGATAGTAATGGTTTGAGTTTTCTTAGTATCATTAGTTTAGCATATCCTTCCTTAACCTTTATTGATACGTGTTGTTTGAGGCTTGGTTCATTGTCAATTATTACTCTGAGATTGCGAACTTTATTTGCTAAGTCAATTTGTTGGTTGTTATTGAGAAATATTGGGGTTTGTGTGATGTTCATGCTTTTCCTTTCTAAGGATGGACCCTTGGTCTGACCCAGTATGGCATTTTCTTATGTTCTTATGTTCTTAGGTCTAGAATGGGTAGATGTGAATCAGTTATTTACTCTTTCGGATAGTAGAAAGACTAGGGGGCACTCCATGAAGTTAGCATGGGGCACATTTAAAACTAATTGGAGAAAGTTCTTTTTCACTCAACGCACAATTAAACTCTGGAATTTGTTGCCAGAGGATGTGGTTAGTGCAGTTAGTGTAGCTGTGTTTAGAAAAGGATTGGATAAGTTCTTGGACGAGAAGTCCATTACCTGCTATTAATTAAGTTGACTTATATAATAACCACCGCTATTATTAGCAACGGTAACATGGAATAGACTCAGTGTTTGGGTACTTGCCAGGTTTTATGGCCTGGATTGGCCACTGTTGGAAACAGGATGCTGGGCTTGATGGACCCTTGGTCTGACCCAGTATGGCATGTTCTTATGTTCTTATATGTTCTTAAATCATAGCTATACTTATTTTAGATTATTATATTCTGCTTTTTGGTACTTCAAAGTGGATTACATTCAGGTACTGTAGGTATTTCCCTATCCCCAGAGACCTTACAATCTAATTTTGTACCTGAGGCAATGGAGGGTAAAGTGACTTTCCCCAAGGTCACAAGGAGTGACAGTGGAATTTGAACGGTGCATTTCCTGGTTCGTAGCCTGCTGCTCTAACCGCTAGGCTACTCTGCCCCTCTTATTACACAATGCAAGGTTCCACATTATGAATCACCATTCAGGAAAAGGATCTAGGCATCATCATAGATAAATCGTTGAAATCTGCTCAATGTGCAGCAGCAGCAGCCAAGAAAGCAAATAAAATGCTAGGGATTATTAGGAAAGGATTGGAGAATAAAACAGAGAATACCATAACGCCTCTGTATCGCTCCATGCTGCAACCTCATCTTGAGTATTGTGAGCAGTTCTGGTCACCACATCTCAAAAAAGATGTAGCAGAATTAGAAAAGGTACAGAGAAGGATGACCAAAATGATAAAGGGGATGGAACAATTGCCCTATGAAGAAAGGCTAAAGAGGTTAGGATTCTTCAGCTTGAAGAAGAGACTGCTAAGGAGAGATATGATAGAGGTCTATAAAATATTGAGTGGAGTGGGATGAGTAAACCTTAATAGGTTGTGTACTCAGTCTAAAAGAACAAAGATTAGGGGACACACAATGAAGTTACTAGTTGATTCATTTAAAACTGATAAGAGAAAATGTTTTTTACTCTGCATAATTAAGCTCAGGAATTCGTTGCCAGAGGATGTGGTGAAAGCTGTTAGTGAGGCTGCATTTAAAAAAAGGTTTGGGCACGTTTCTGAAGGAAAAGTCCACAAACAATTATTAAGGTGGACTTGGGGAAATCCACTGCTTATTCCTGGGATAAGCAGCATGGAATTTATCTACCCCTTAGGATCCTGCCACGTCCTTGAGACCTGGACTGGCCACTGTTAGAAACAGGATACTGGGCTTGATGGACCTTTGGTCTGATCCAGTATTGCAAATATGTTCTTATTGTATTGTAACTCTGTTTTCTCGTGGCTTTCTCATGCCCAAGATGCGTACAAGTAGCCCTAAGACCACATGGGTTCCAAGTGTCATTTGCTTTTTCGCAGGTTTTTCTGCTTGGCACCACAGCAGTGCATATAAATATAATATTCTTATTGTAAGTGATATTTTTACCTCAGAAAACTGTACTTTGAATATCCTTTGCATGTAAAATCTGTTATTATAAATGCATAATTTTTAATTGTGTGGGGAGAGTGTATCGGGTGGGGGGGGAGGGGCACAAGGTTGTAAGGTTACCCTAGAGCACCTAATACCCTTGCACCAGCCTTGGACATTGCTGTACAAACATTTACTAGAGTCTCCCAACTCCTGGTGCATTGTTGTGTGTATTGGGGGAGGGCAAAGTTTTTCACTTAGCTATAGGTGCCAAAACTTCCTGGCTTTGTCAAGAATTATAAAACATCAGTAATGCTACCAATAAAACCATAGGAACAAAAAAGACTAAATCTTTGAAAACATCTGATGAATAGAATAAAAACTTGTAAAAAAATGTTTAAACATTTCCCAAGCACCAATAAAATATTTGAAAACAGCAGGCAATTCAAATAACACCCAATAATTTAAAACTAAATAAGAATAAAAAAATTCCCCACTCTGCATACCTGAGATCTTTTGATTTTCATTCACACTGAGATTGTAATGGATTAGTTGGCGTGATTTCTCTCACTCACACACTCCCCTCTCCCCTCTTTCACACTTACACACTTACACATGCTCAGTCTTGCATACATTCTCTCTCAGGGCAGGCCTCTTTCTCTCCTTTCTTTGGCCACTGGCAAGATTGGCTCCATCAGTGACCCCAGTGGGCCCTTTCTTTCTCTCCTTTCTTCAGCTTCAAGCGAGGTGGGCTCTTCCAGTGGCCTTGCTGGGCCTCTTTCCCTCTTCAGCTGCCTCCTCCTGTCCTCTGGGTTGCACAGTTTGAACATCCAGGAGCATTGGGCCTGCGCACAGCTCAGGCTCACTGAGAGCCACAGGGTGCCAGAAGAAAGCAGAACAGCTGTTGCCATCAACAAAGCTGTAGGGGAACATGGAGGGGGAAGATTAGAGCTGTCTTGGAGAGGAGGAGGGGTAGGGATAGGATGGGTGAGGCTGACTGGTGGGAGAAGCATGTAAGCTGTAAGACTGGCTTGGGTGGAGTTGGGGTGAGGGTGTAATGGGGAAGAGTGTGTTGAGAGAGACAAGCTGGGGCTTGAGGGGAGAGACGTGGGGTGGATATGGGCTGAGGGGGAGAGAGAGAGAGAGAGTGTGTGTGTGTGTGTGTGTGTGTGAGGAGTGAGAGACAGGTTGGGAGGAAGAGAGCAGACTTTGTTTTAGTTACATGAGTTGCTCTGAATGCACCAGAGTAGCTGGGACAGCTCCATCATTGCAGGGAGAAACCCACCCACCTCTTGTCCAGGGAACTAGCCGCTTTGTCCGGGATTGATCCTGGTTTTCACATCGAAGTTTATTTGCCAGCGTGGCCCCCCCCCCCCCACTTTACAAATAGTGAAAATCACTATCAGGCCGATACAGTACAGTGCACTCCGACGGAGCGCACTGTTAACCCGCGTTTGGACGCGTGCTTTCAATGCGCTAGTTTTACCCCTTATTCAGTAAGGGGTAATAGCGCATCGAAACCCCCCCGAAACTAATAATGCCCACAACATGCAAATGCATGTTGATGGCCCTATTAGTTATTCCTGCATGATACAGAAAGCGATACAGAAAGCCGCACATTTTACTTTCAGAAATTAGCGCCTACCCAAAGGTAGGCGTTAATTTCTCTCGGCACCGGGAAAGTGTATAGAAAAGCAGTAAAAACTGCTTTTCTGTAACCCTCTAACTTAATATCATGGCGATATTAAGTCGGAGGTCCCAAAAGTTAAAAATAATTAAAAAAAAAATTTTAAATCGGCCCGCGGCTCACAGGTTGAAAACCGGACGCTCAATTTTGCTGGCATCCGGTTTCCGAACCCGTTGCTGTCAGCGGGTTTGAGAACCGACGCCGGCAAAATTGAGCGTCGGCTGTCAAACCCGCTGACAGCCGCTGCTCCTGTCCAAAAAGGCGCTAGGGACGCTAATTTGAATAATTTTTTTTTCTGAATCGCGCGCACAGGAGAGTGGCCTATCCGCGAGCCGGGAGAGCGGACGCTCGCCCGCTCTCCTGCGATTTTTACTGTATCAGCCCGTATGTTAGTGACCGGACGGATCTTCTGGAAGGCTGTGGCCCACTCAGTAGAGAGCAGACTATTATTTCTGAGGCAGCTGGGTGTGGAGTTTCAAGGTGGAGCTGCAAGAAAGTTAAAGTTAGCAAATGCTTTACAAGGTGTAGCTCAGATTATTGTGCCTGAGGTTTTCTCAGCAGTTGCCATAAATAAGAGGAAGAGGTTCGCGCTCCAAAGAGCTTACAGTCTAGGTCTGGGCGCAGGCAGCTTCGTCTCACTCGGTGAGTGGTGGAGAGGGGACGAAGGTGCAGGATTTTATTGCAGAATATATTTGTGGCCTGCTCGGGTCCTTGCTTTGGAATAACTGCCGCTGCTTCTGGGCTTGGTTTTCCGGTGCCTGGTGATCTCCGGGGAAGAAGCTGCAGGTGGGTGCTGCTCACCGTGTGCCGTCTCACTGTAGACCTGTACCCAGACCGTAGGCAGTGGCAGGGCAACCTGGAGAATGCCTGCAGGCAGGCGGCGGGGTCTGTAAATTGGCGGGAGGTTGTGGTCCTGCCATGCAAAGCTTTCCTTCCGTCTACTCCATGGACCAGGCGTGCTGTCCAGCAGGCTGCCGGGGTGAGGCACTCTTACCTGCTCTTTAATGCGACTGAGCCTTTATAGCCAAGGAAAACAAATCCACCCACATGCTGTGGTTTTCTTTTTTTTTTCTTTCTTTCTTTCATGTTCTGTTTCCTTTCTGTTCTGCCGTTTGCCAGCACCGAGTGAGGAAACGGGCAACCTTCCACATGATACAGGGGTGTTGGATCTATTCAGTTCCCAAAACAATAGCAAGGAAGTAATATTCCTGCTGAGCCAGTGGCAGCGCTGCATGTGGCTGTTCAGGGGAGCTTGGTTTATTCCTGGCTACTTTTCTTGGTTTTTGCAAGGGGGGAGAGCACCGCAGAGGGCAGCATTCGTATCTCCCACCCCCCCTCCCCAGGAGGGAGGAACAGCGACACCTACTGGCAGGTTAAGAGAGCCCTCGTGCCAGTCCCCCGTGGCAGCCCAAGGTCTGTGCTTCTCAGCCAGGGGGTGTCGTGGCAGTGACTGCGCTGTACACGAAGAGGGAGATGAGCTGAAAATGGGGTAGGCTTTCGGGTAGCTGTGAATGAACAGCAAGGAAAGGTGTACAACAGCAGCTTGTTAGAGCCACGAAACAGGCACATTTTCCACAATGACTCTCTCGTGTGTACATGCATACAGGAGGATAACATTTTACCCAGTTCTGTATCCTAAATTACATCTGGTACATTTTTGTGAACTGTCGTGTCGGAACTTAAAAAAATAAAAATTTGCTATGGAACAGAAATGCACAGGGAACTGAAGCAATCAGTTGACAACTGTAAATTAGACAGAGGGCCAGCTGGGTGCATGGAGGAGGTTTCTTTCTTTTTACATTGCTTTCTTTTCAGACTAAATTCCCCGGGCGGTTGTGTCCTGATGTATTTATCTGCAGTTCTCCCTTCCCGTCACTAGAGGATGCCAGAGAGCTGATGCCTTATCCAGAACGTATTCAAAGCTGGAGAGGAGCCGTGGTATGCGGCTTCTTGCAACAGCTGCTGGTGGGGGTGAAAACTAATTGCGTGGTCGGGAGGTGACACGCCTTCAGGAAGCACCCTTGCACCTGGCCTGGAGTAGGTTTTGCAGTCAAGGGAAGCTTTGTCCTCTGGGCCACTTGAAAGCCCACGAGCGTGCCCAGCCTGGAGCCGCCCAAGAATGAAGCGGCCTGTTCCACGGACCTTGCATCCTGTGCAGAGAAGCAAAGCTCGTCCTTTTCCCCCTTTTGCGGAAGGGGCTGGGACTCAGGGAGGCTGGGGTGCTAGTGGAGTATCAGTTAACCCTATCATGAAATGCCATTAAAATCAAGTTTAAAAACATTTTTCTCCCTCTAAACGCTGCAAGCCGTTTAATTTCTATTTCATTTGTTCTGAAAGGAGAATGTACTTTGCTTCCATTCTGTCCGTTTTATTTTATTTTGCAGGTGAAATTAGTTAGCATTGATGCTGCAGAAATTGCTGATGGAAATTCCTCTCTGATCCTTGGGCTGATATGGAACATTATCCTGTTTTTTCAGGTAAAACCATTTTTAGAATGAATGACTCACATGGCAGCCACGGTACTCTGTGTCAGGGGTGGCCAAGTCCGGACCTCAGCGGCCACACCCAGGCCTGGTTTTCAAGATATTGACAGGGAATATGCATGAGATAGATCTGCATACATGGCGGTGCATGCAAATCCGTCTCATGCAAATTCATTGTGAATATCCTGAAAAGCAGGCCTGTTTGTGGCTCTTCAGGACTGGAGTTGGCCGCTCATGGTTTGTTTATATAATGACTGACCAAGCTGACTCCTCAAATCAGCCACCCATCGTTCATTCTGCTTTGCATCCACACAGGAATAAAACATACTTTTCTACCCATTTTGCATTTTCTTACAAAATTTAATGCGATCTCCAATAATAAGCATGCTCTGAAAGGCTACCATAATGAGCAGGGTCAGTCCATCATTTCAACTGTAACAGACCTGTGAGAAGAATAATGTAGGTGTATAAAGTACCTGGCATGCAAACTGATCCTAGCGAGGTAGGAGGTACTTCTGAAACACAGATGCCGCCACCTCTGGGGTGAATGGATTGCTCGCCCATTTCTGGGGCTCAAAATGCATGAAAACTTCCAAACAGGGTGAGAGGGAGAAGAAACAATGTCATTGGTTAAGAGAATTTGAACTCGCCTCCCAGTGCTTCTGACTCTGTCGTCAGGGCACTGGACCCTCTGCCCTGTTGGCACCTCTCTGCGTGCTGTCTTCCTTTGACATTTTTTGCTGGCTTCACCCCACTGGTGAAACCTGTTCATCAGGTTGGTGTTTCTCGGCAGGTGGTGGAGCTTTCCTCCACCCCGGAGAGCGATGCATGCCTCGAATGGCCCTGCACCGGTGCCAAGAGGGAGAAAGGCTGCAGTTTGCTGCACACCAAATTGTTTATTCTGTAAACCTGGCTACTTTCATATTAGATCTTTTTATGATATTTATTAAATGTCTAATTCCAGGTAATGTAAATTAGCAGTAACATAAAATAGAAATATTAACATATCAAAAACAAACCAGACAAAAAGACCAACCATACCGCTAACAAAGAAATAAGAATAACAAAATCTCACCAATGAAAACTCAGACTTGACATTGTATCTTCCTATCATATAAGAGGATCAGATCATCCAATCAGAGGCCCAGAAATGTTCAAAAAAGTCTACATGTCATATAACATAAGGCGTATTCTTTCCTAGACAAAATTATCCAGAGCTTAGGAGTGAGAAAGCTGAAGTAAATGAGCAGGTTTTGGAGAGTTTCCTAAACAGTAAATAATCCCTACGTAACCTCAGAGCAGATGGAGAAGACTTGCAGCGCTTTGGGGCAAACCAGGAAAAGGCCTGCCTCAAGGTTTCTGCATAATGGATAGCTGTAAGGTGATGGAACGCATAGGGGAGCGTCAGCAAAGAACACAGGGCTCTCCAAGGCTGGTACCAAGATCTGCCAGGCCAGATTTAAAAAGGGTGCCAAATGTTAGAGAGAACCTTAAACTGAATCCTTGCATCCATTGGAAACCAGTTGTAATTTATACAGAGGTGGCGTAATGTGGTCGTTCAACCTAAGACCTGTCGAGACATTAGCAGAAGTGTTCTGAACATAATGGAATTTGTGCAGTTTTCTATGGGCCCCTGTATACAAGGAGTCCAGAGGCCCAGTATTCAAACATGAATAACAGTATAGCAAGTTCCCTGTACATACTCGGATCAGTCCAGACTATGGGTTATGCCTCCCTTCCAGCAGATGAAGACAGAGAAAAACTTGTAGGGCACCCTCTCATAACCTGGTGTGCCACCTGCATCCCTTCAGTATTTCTCTGTCTCCAGCAGATGGAGGTGGTGCAAACCCTGCAGTCTTGCCCTAATCTTAGGGTTAAGGCGCTTTCCCTTTAAAAAAAAAAAAAAAAAAAGAAAGAAAGAAACTTTATCTAACAGAGAATCAAGCAAAAAAACCCAAAAAACCAAGAAAAGAGAAACTTATCAAATCCTCCCAGGGGGTAGGCAGATCCTGTGGGATCATCCCCCCTGGTAGCAGGATTAGGAGATGGGGTTGGTTACCCCGCGGGGCTCCTGGCAGGTAAGGCGCTGGGGTAAAGATTACTGGTGGTCTAGTCCCTCTTCTCCCCCCGTAGCACAGAGCCGATTTAAAAAAAAAAAAAAAAAAAAGGCAGCCTGTTCGTTTTCTTTTCTTACCGGCTGCATTGCTTTAGGGGTTGGGTGAAGTACCGGCTCATTCTTTTGGAGTTTGCAGGCTCCCTGCCGCTTCCCCTGTGCCGCGACTGTCAGTTTCTCCTGTTTTCTCGATGCCGCAGCCATCTTGTTGTATTGCCTGCGGGGAGTCTTCGTCGAGACTCTCCCGTTCAGGCCTTTGTTCGAGCTGCCTTTCTGGAGGGGAAGGCAGCTCGATTTTGCAAACGGGTGCAGCAAAGAGATCAGCACCTCGAGAGACTCAGGCCGATCTGTTCCCTCTTAGCGCGGGAACGGCGGCCATTTTAAATACATTTGCTGAAGCACAAGCCAGGGCAATGGGGGCAGGGGAGCTTCCTCCAGACTTATCCCCGGTTTCTGCCAATCCTGGGGATCCCTCTGATCCAGACCAGGACAATTTTGAAGGTGAGCCCAATCCCCTGGGGGAAGGGGCTGGCTCTAATGCCTTTTCATTAGATTTTGTGCTTCTTATGCACAAAGCTTTTTTGGCTTCACAGAGTGGTGCTTCACCTTTGAAACATCCACCTGGGCCGCCCCCCAAAGTGGCCAAGCAACTAGATGCACCAGCGTTCCTGCGGGTCATTAATTTACGTGGCTCTTTAGTTTCGGGCGGTTCTGCCTTCCGGATGGAGCGGACAGTGGGGCTGCGGACTCATTGGCTTCTGCCTTGCCCCCTCCTAGCACGGAGTCTGAGGAGGACCTGGGAAAGCAGGCTCCTCTGGACGGAGACGATCCGAAGGTCATCCGGCTGTTTCACAGGGAAGCGTTGGAGCCTCTTATTCCCTCGCTCTTGTCAGAGCTCAGAGTTGAACTCCCCCAGCATACTGATGGCCGGGAGTGGGACGTTCCGGATGCCGGCTTGAGAGTCTGTCAGGTTATGGATAAACTTTATCCCTTGCCCGAAGAGTCTCTGGAGCTCTTGAAGTCTCCCAAGGTAGACACTTCAGTATCGGCGGTTACGAAGAGGACCACAATCCCGGTTGCAGCAGCGGCAGCTCTCAAGGATCTTCAGGATAGGAAACTTGAAGTCCTCCTTAAACGCATTTTTGAGGCTTCAGCCCTGGGCATCCGAGCGGCGGTGTGTAGCAGTTATATGCTCTGGGCGAGCTTCCGCTGGGTGCAGCAATTGCTAACGCCCAGGGATCTCCCTCCAGGTGAGTCAAAGCAAGTGGAAGCTTGGAAGCTGTGGTGGCATATGGCGCTGATGCTCTGTATGACCTTCTCCGTACTTCCTTGCACCATGCCATCCACAGTGTCGGCAAGATGGCTCCTCTGGCTGCGTAACTGGTCAGCGGACGTTTCGTCCAAAGCTCAGTTAGGTGCTTTACTGTTCAAGGGGAGGTTTCTCTTCGGTGAAGACTTGGAGCAGTTGATAAAGTCCCTGAGTGAAAAACAAGTCCACAAGCTACCAGAGGACAGACCAAAGTCTTCCAGAGGCTTTTCGTCGAGCCACTCACATTTTCGTGGCCAGCGGCGATTTTGTCAGAGCAGACCGCAGCCAGCAGGACAAAGGCAGCCTATGGCCAGTCCTCAATCCTGGAACACTTCCTTTCGAGGGCGCAGAACCTCTCGTGGAGGAGGGCCTGTCACGTCCCTCGGATCCAAGACTTCTCAATGAGATAAGGCAGGCCCATCCCTCAATTCCTTGGGTTGGGGTTGATTATCCCAATTCCGCGAGGAATGGGCCAGAATAACCTCCGATCAGTGGGTCCTAAGCATCATAGAACATGGCTACGCTTTGGAATTTGCTCGGCCTCTCCAAGATTTTTTTATGATCTCCCCCTGCGGAACACGGATCAAGGTGCAGATCGTCCGACAGACCCTCGACAGCCTGCTATCTCTCAGGGCAGTAAAGGACTGGAAGATGGGGGCGATATTCCATCTACTTCGTTGTCCCAAAAAAGGAGGGATCCTTCTGGCCTATTTTAGACCTCAAAAAGGTAAACAAGGCTCTCAAGATACTGCATTTCCACATGGAAACTCTTTGCTCTGTTATCTAGGCAATCCGCAAAGGCGAGTTCTTGGCATCCCTGGATCTGATGGAAGCATACTTGCACATACCCATTTGCAAGGATCATGAGAAATTTCTTTGCTTCATGATCCTGGGGCTTTATTTCCAGTTCTGCGCTCTGCCGTTCGGTCTGGCTATGGCCTCTCGCACATTCACCAAAGTTGTGGTGGTGGCAGCGGCCCTGAGGAGGCAGGGGCTTCTAATTCATCCCTACCTGGATGACTGGCTCATCGAGGGACCGCTGCTTAGAAGCTATCAGCAAGGTGGTCAGTCTTCTGGAGTCGCTCGGTTGGGTTGTCAATCAAGCCAAAAGCAACTTTATCCCATCCCAGATGATGGCTTCCTGGGGGCCCGATTCGATACCAGTGTTGGGAAGGTATTTCTCCCACAGGACCGAATGAACAAATTAAAGGAGCAAAGTAATCGCTCCTGCTCCCCAAAGCCTGGGACTATCTTCAGGTCCTCGGATCCATGGCATCCACTTTGGAGTTAGTTCCCTGGGCTTTTGCTCATATGAGACCATTACAACAAGCGTTGCTTTCCTGTTGGGATCCCAAGTTGGAGAAGTTCCAGTTCCCTCTACCGCTCACCTGTTACGACTGTCGCTGCCCGACGTCTCCACTCCGCCCTCCTTACCTCTTTGGCGACTCCTCCTGCGGTTGACGGACGTTTGGCTGCCGCGGCATCTGCCTGCCATCCTCTCCAGCGTCCCCGGTCCGGCTTGGGCGCTGCCTCCCACCATGCTGTCCAGTTGCCTTAGGGTGCGCGCACCGCGCGGCCCTGCTTCAAGTACCTTCTTTGGCGTGAACCTCAGGGGCGTCCCCCTGTGATGACATCACGCATCCCGGATACAAATAGCCTATGCGATTGCCAGCCGTCGAGTTAGCAAAGGTTTCCTAAAGGATGAGATTCGCCTCCACTTTTGGACTACTCTATTTTGGGGTACCCGCTCCTCGGGGGCCTCTCTCTCTCTCTTCTCTTTCAGGTCGCTGTCTGGAACCGGTACTCTCTCCTCGAGGGCCCATGTTCCTGGACTCGCTACCTGGATTTCTCTTCTGCCTGGAAGACACCGCTGCCTATACCATCAGTGAGTTACCATCTACTTCTCTCAGAGCTGTTCCCTGGAACCAGGTACTTGCTCCTCGAGGGCCTGCCTTTACTTCAGCTCCTGTGCTCCATACCGAGAGACCGCTGTGTGAGTACTATACCAACAAGGCTCTATTCCTGAACCCTGCATATATTGCTTGTACTCACGATCTCAGTTTCTCTCCACTACAGCACAGCCATTGTGGGATCGCTGTTCCAGAGCATGAGGGACTACAAGCCATTGTGGGATCGCTGTTCCAGAGCCTGAGGGACTACAAGACTTTCAGATACTTGAAAGGTTTTAATGATCCAAAGACAACAACAAAACTTTTCTGTAGGAAAAAAATCAGCAGAACCAGGGGTCACGATTTGAAGCTCCAGGGAGGAAGATTCAGAACCAACGTCAGGAAGTATTTCTTCACGGAGAGGGTGGTGGATGCCTGGAATGCCCTTCCGGAGGAAGTGGTGAAGACCAGAACTGTGAAGGACTTCAAAGGGGCGTGGGATAAACACTGTGGATCCATAAATTCAAGAGGCCGCCAATGAAGAGTGGGGGACTCGCCAGAATGATGGCTACTGCCTGGAGACAATACCCTTATTCAATAAACATACACATGGTTACTGTGACTCCAACATCACTCTAAGCTTCAACAGCAAGAGGAAATATGGAAAAAAGGATTTGCACTCACAAAGAGGGGAGTAGCTGGCTTGTTACGGCGGTTTCTACCCCAAACCAAATAAGCCTGATACTTCACTTTCAATGCATATCCAGCATAGCTCTCTGCTTCAACGGCAGGGGAGAAGAATAACTGATACTTCACACATCCAGCAGAGCTCTCTGCTTCAACGGCAGGGGAGAAGAAAAACTGATACTTCACGCATATCCAGCAGAGCTCCCTGCTTCAACGGCAAGGGAGAAGAAAAAAGGGTTCACACTCACAAAGCGGGGAGTAGCTGGCTTGTTACGGCAGTTACTACCCCAAACCAAATGTGCCTGATACTTCACTTTCGATGCATATCCAGCATAGCTCTCTGCTTCAACGGCAGGGGAGAAGAAAAACTGATACTACACGCATATCCAGCATAGCTCTCTGCTTCAACGGCAGGGGAGAAGAAAAACAACCAATAAGGGCTGAATAACACAGTCTGGGTAAAACAAATAAGCATGGGTGTAGCTTGCTTATTGCAGCGGTTACTACCCCTACTACCCCTAACTAATCAAGCTAGATATTTCACTTGGATGCAGCTCCATCGCTGCTCTCTGCATTAATGGTGGGGGTGGAAGGGAAATAGAACCAAGAGCTAAGAGAAACAGATAAGTATGAGAGAAAAAATGTGTGAGGCTTGCAGGGCAGACTGGATGGGCCGTTTGGTCTTCTTCTGCCGTCATTTCTATGTTTCTATAAGCCCAGACGGGCTACATTCCTGCTCACTACTGATGGCTCCTCAATACTGTTTAATAAAAGATCTAACTGTGTGTGTCCTAAAGCTGAGCCTGACCTGTGGCCCCTCATGGGACTTCCCCCTGTGGGCATGGTCAGCAACCACAGAGTCCAGGGGTCCACCCAAATCCTTACAAACAATAACATCACCGATCCCACCAGGTCCAGTCTTAGGTGGTGGCTTTACCCAAACAACTTGACTCGAAGTCCCAAAGTGGATAGTAGTGACTACGGATGCCAGTCTCTCCGGCTGGGGAGCAGTCTGTCAGTCCCGCTCAGTTCACGGCCCCTGGTCCGAGGAGGAATCGCCTGGAAATCAAAGCGGTTCGGTTAGCTTTGCAGCAATTCCTCCCGCTGTTGCGCAATTGTTGCACCCGTAGGTCGCAGACAGCTTCGACCTCTGTTGCTCACCTCTCCTTTGCCTGCTCCAGTGATTTCAAGGAGTCTTTCGACCTTAGCCTGCAAATGCCGCTCTCCCCGGCGTCCCCGGGATTGCGTGGGTGATCCCGGACGCCGTCTTGATGACGGAGTTACCTAGGGTGCGTGTGCGTGCATCAGCTTTCCTCTTATTCCCATCAAGGCAGGAAACTCTGGGGCGTTCCCACCTGTGACGTCACCCGCCAAGAGGTATTTAAACCCTATGCTTCCTGACATCCAGCGAGTTAGCAAGGACTTCTGTCTTATCTGATTCCACTCCTATGGAGATCTTCTCTTTGCTTCGCAGTACTCGTTCCTGACTACTGATATTGGACTTAAGGTACCCGCTTCTCGAGGGACTATTTTGCTCTGGCTATCTGCTCCTCGGAGGGCCATCTCGTCTGCAGGAATCTACTACTTCTGTCTGTGAGTACATCATCTACCACCTTGGTGACAAGACCTCTGGCATACCCTGTGTTGCGGTCCCGGGTCGTTCCCCGGTCCCCCCACCTACCTCGGGGACGGTCCGGGCTGTTCTGAGGCCTCCACGGGCCTGCAGGCCTTCCAGCGCGTCTCTCCCTGCTCGGTTGGCCCCGCCCCCTAGACGCGCGCGAGGAGGAGTCCCATTTAAAGGGGCCAGTGTGGGAAACCTTCAAGCCAGCCCTGGATGACGTCAGACGCCCTCAGGGTATTTTAACCCTGCATCTGGACTCCCTCAGTGCCTTGCAACGAGGTTCCTCAGGTTTCCTGACTTGCTAGTTGCTGCGAACTCTTTGGATTGCTTCTGTCTCCGACCCGGCTTGCTTCCTGACTTGTCTCCTGCTTCCGTCCCTTGGTTTTGGTATTGACTTCTGACCTCTGGCTTCCGACCCGGCTCCGTCCACGACTCCGTCTTCTGCTTCATCCCTGGCTTTGGTTCGGATCTCTGACTCCTGGCTTCTGACCCGGCTTCACTCCTGAACTCCGACTTCGGCTTCTTCCTCACCTCAGGTATCCGGTTCTTGCTAACCCAGAGAATTCTCCTAAGTCCCAGCGGCCAGGGCTCTCACAGGTCTCCTCCCGGGGGAGCCGCGGGCTTCCGAGGGTGAAGTCTCTTCAGCCGCTGCGTGGGTCCTTGGTCGCATAGGACTCCACATAAGTCCAAATGGTCCGGGTCCCTACAGGATCCTACTGGGGGGACCTCGGACTTCTAATGGTGAAGCCTCTTCTGAGTCTCTGCCGAGCCGCCTCCCGGCTGGGACACCTGCTGTGGTCTTCCATAGCATACCATCCACTGTCCCAACCGGCCCAAGGGTCCACGATCGTAACACCCTGTACCTCAGCCCACTACCGAGTGCTCTGTGTTACCTGCCTCATCTCTACTGAGTGCATGCTTTCGTCTTGTCTGCTCCTCTGCTACGAGTGCTTCTCTCTCATCTCCACCTGATTCACAGCGTAACCTGCGCTGCGGGCCACTACTGGATCATATCTAAGAAGCATCTCCACTCCAGAGGAGCTGCCCTGGCGTACCCCGCTCAGCGGACCACTACCAGGAGGACCAGTTTTGCACCACTTCACTCCGGACTAAGTCTATGCCCACCTAGTGGGATACCTACGTTCTTGCTTAATAAAATCTATTACTGTTGTCTGTCTATTGAGACTAGAGCTTGTCATAGTGAGTCCCCACAGGGCTCCTCCCTGTGGGTGGAGCCAACTGTCACTATGACTCAGGGGTCCACAACCACACCGAACAATAACATATTGCTTGATTCATTGTTATTCTTGTTATTCTGCTTGGATAATCTTTATACTGAAGGGATGCAGGTGGCACACCAGGTTATGAGAGGGTGCCCTACAAGTTTTCCTCTGTCTCCATCTGCTGGAAGGGAGGCATAACCCACAGTCTGCACTGATCCGTGGTACTACAGGAACGAAAATTAGCAGGTAAGAGCCAGTTTTCTTATGTTCTTGTGAAAGATTAAGGGCGAAGGTTTTGAATAGCACGGAACTGAGCAAAACTGTTTCTGACCGTATTGGATCACCAACCCAATTCAGTGAAAATTAACCTCTAGAATGTTAGCCTCTGATTTAATTGGCAATTGCAATCCTGAGAGTAAGACCCTTGAGGTTCCAGCTTAATAGTGGGCTTTCTTAACCAGAATACTTCTGTCTTTGATGGATTAAGCAGAAGCTTGCTTTGGGCTATCCAAGAAGAAACCACTTGTAAACCAATTTGATAAATCCATCAAATGTTTAGAACAATTCGCTCCCGGGTCTACATAAAACTAGAAATCATCTGCACTTAAAGCCCTCGCCTCGTAGAGGTTGAACACACACATTAAATACAATAGGAGACGAGATGGATCACTGCGGTACCCCCGCAGTTTAGAACCCGGGGGGGGGGGGGGGCAGAAACACGATGAGCAGTTTCCACTTGTTACGCACATTCTCTGAGAAACGCGGTAAACCGATCTAGCAGGGTGCCTTTGATTTCCAGAGCCTCTCAGCCAATGGATGAGGATTTCATAGTTTATGGAGTTTAAGGCAAATGACCTTTCAAGAGACACGATCACCCGGTCTGACCCTTTATTCAGTCCTTGTCTTAAGTCTTTTGTCATCTACAATTTTCAGCACTACATGGTAGCACTATAAGCTGCGGCAGTAAAGCTTTACCGATGAAAGTTGCTTTGGAATTATACATCTACCTTTGTTGAGTCATGAAAGGTTTGGCCTTAGTGGGGTTTGTTTGTTTTTTAACTGTTGCTTGAAAACATTTACTTTCTATGAAAGGAAAACTTGTGCTTTTATTTTCCCCTTACAGTTATATTTCTGACTGCGTGCCAGCTTCTCATGGTTGTCAGTTATTTTTACAATTTCCCATTCCTAACTTGAACTGAAGGCTCACTCTCACTCTTTCGTGCCCTTCCTCGGCGGCAGCTTGCCAATGGCATCTTGACCAGTGCGACGACGTCAGCTCCTCAGCATTCCAGATGTTGGAAGCATCTCTTACAAAATGCACCTTGTGTTCCTTCCTTTCAGATTAAAGAATTTACCGGCAACCTCAACAGGATGGCATCTTCTTCCAGCCTCTCCTCCGTGCCCAGCTGCCCCGACTCGGACACGTCTCAGCCGAGCACGCCAAGCTCGGAGAAGAGTGGCCCGATATCAGTGAGGGATCAGCGCAAGGCAATCAAAGCTCTTTTAAGCTGGGTGCAAGAGAGGACAAGAAAGTGAGAGAAGCTTCTTTTCGGGGGGCAAGGGGGACTTTGTGCTTTGTTTTATCAGGAAATGTCCTTTTGTAATAGGCCACCTGTTCCTTCTGCTTATAAATTTTCTTTCTGGTAGAACTCAGACATAGCGAGAAGAGTTAAAAGAAAGGTGTGTGCCATCCTAGCTGGTACCTTGCCGGAGACACTAGGGTAAATATTCCGTGGGACGCCCAACCTAAAAAGCTTGCAACCCGCAAAAACCATCCTGGTATGCAAACACAAAGCACCCGCACAATTTGTGCTTGACTATCAGATTGTTATGCGGATATAAAGAACGGCTGTTTACAGTGAAGGCGTAAAGTGCCCTTATTAGCAGAATGCTGATTACTTAATTCTTTTTTAAGTTAAAAGGCCATTTTTCAAACTGCCCGCGTTGGTGCAAAATCTGCGCGCGCCTTCTGCCCAGGGGCTTTGCCCCAGGTTTCAAGATGGGTGTTTTCCCTTTTGAAATCTGCCACGGACGCCAAGCACCTGCGGACTTCTGCGCCCGCTTTTTGTGGTGCGGCTGGATGGATGCCGGGAAAAATCCCGCGCGCGTAGACCTGAAGATATAATCTCCATGCATTTATTTTCTGTTCCTGCCCAAAACGCGTCCCTCCCCCCACCCCCAAAATGCCGCTGGAAGCGTGCACGTTGCGGGACACCGCACGTGCTTTTGGCCGTAGCAAGGGTGGGGTGGTTTTCAGACACGCAATTAACGAAGGTGAACTGCTGTTCAGCAGCACAAATGGCTTTGAATATTGCCCTCAAAGGGGGTAGATTTATCACAGTGGACATAAATTTGTGGGCCACTCTGGGCCTACATTACACCAATTCCCAAAGCCACGCCAGTAGATTCACTTAGAAAGTTATTGCATGAAAGCTACTGCACCTGCACGGCACTGCGGCTTCTGCTTTGTGCCAAGAAAGATTTTTTTTTTCAGGGAAACTTACGTTCATGCGTTTCAAGACGGAAGAGAGTGCGCGTAAGAATGCTTCTTATTGCTGAGAATGAATTTTTTTTTTTGTTGTAAACCGCTTTGATATGTTCTGAAAGGCAGTAAGATAAGAGCAATAAACTCGAGTGAACTCTGCCTCCTCCCTGCCTATCCCCAGAGCGCCTCTCCCCCATGCCTTGAAAACTGCGTGCGCGGTTCTCAAACAAACATGGCCATTTCCACAGGTAAAGCACTCCTTTACCGAGAGAAGTCCCTTTTGACTCTTACCCTCCCTGGATGCACTTGCAGCTTACAAACGCCTCCCCCCAGGACGCCTTTGTTTCAGTGTGGCCAAAATTAACAGCCATTACAGCGGAAGAGGTGAGAAAGCAAAGCTGCAGGGAGAAGCCCAGGTTTCTAGGAGTGCCCCAATGATGACTGGAAAATTGAAAGTGGTACGCAAATTAAAGCCTTTTTTTTTTTGCCGGGGGGGGGGGGGGGGGGGGGGGGGGGGGGGGGGGGGGGGGGAAAGAATTTAAGCTTATCATTCATGCTCTGGTAGTATCCCGTCTAGATGACCGTAATGGGCTTCGGGCGGGTTTACCGCAGCAGTTAATGCGGAAAGGCCTGATTGCCCATAATGTTGTGGTAACAATGGTGTTGGAGTGCTTGAGAAGAACGTCAGAGGAAAGGAAACATCATGGTTGTGTTGGCTTCCGGTTGAAGCGTTTGCACAGTTCAAGATGATTACTTTGGTTTTTAAGGTGGTGAAAGGGGTAGACCCGGGTTATTTGCGTGATCAGGTGAACTGGTACCAACCTTGTAGGAATTTGCGCGCCTTATAACTCCCTTATTTGAAGTTGTCCGGGGGAAGCAGATAAGAACAAGGCTTTTTTCCTTAGTAGCCCCTTCCCTCTGGAATAAATTACCCGTAGAGATTCAGCAAGAAACAGATCATTTAAGGGTTCAAAAAAGGCTCAAGACGTGGCTTTTTCCCCAGGTGAACGCAGAGTAGAGGGGTTTTAACATCATCAGGTTAGGCAAGGTTTATCCCAGAGGTGTTGCCTGAGGACTATTGTATTGTTGTTGTTTGCATGTTTCATATTTTAGTTTTGTATTAGTTTTTTTTTTTTTTGTGATTTTGTTTTCATATAATTTAATGCATTTTATACACTGATTTGATTAGGTTGTACACTGCTTTGATTGCTCTTAGGTCCTAAAGGCAGTCTATAACAATCTTTAAAATAAATCCAGAAATTGGAAAAGTGTGCCATGGGCTGTCAGGCAGCTGAAAATCTATTTGTGCAAATTAAGCCAGTGTCCCTGCATGACCCTTTCTGTTATGTGCAGAGGTCCTAAGGGCCTCATTTACTAGGGATTTTGCGTCTATGGGAAAAATGTTTAGTAAAGGAGGTCCTAAGCCTTCAAAAATGTATCCCATGTGTACAGCATGTGTAAGTGTGTATGTGTGTGTGTAGGTGTGTGTGTGTATGTGTATATATATATATATATATATATCTTTATTACGTTTTATAGATCTGTAAAGTTGCACACAGTACCTGACATACATCATAGTGTTAAAAAGAAAAAAAAACCCCTATTATATAAATCACATGATTCCAAAGAAAACCACTGCTGATTCTAGAATGAGTTCCCCAACAACAGAGGAGAGAAGAGGAAAGAATAACCTTTAATAATACAATTGAAAAACAATAAGACTGAATAGTAGATGGATATAATCTCGAGGTCCCCGTTGCAGAAGGAGTTTTCAGCGTTTTCTGACAGGGGAAAGTGCTTGGTACTGATGTAATATCCGGCTCTTCTTGACTCCGTATTCTCTTGGCGGTTTTCTGACTGTATTAGAACCTGCCAGGGATTTGGGGGCTCGCGGACAGGGAAGGATGTAAATCAGAGAACTGGGAATGCACCATGGTAGGTTTCTGCTCCCTGCATCTCCAGGACACGCTTTCAACATTGTTAACATGGACCCAGGGCGTGTTTGTGGTGATCAAGTACTGATAAAGAAAGAGAGAATTTGCCGCTGTTGACTTACAGGCAATAATTATTAGGAATGATAACGAGGAATAATTAGGACAGGATAAGACATTTATATTGCTTGGGTTAGATGGATGGTCGTACTGGAGACTTTACCAGTTTTAGAAACTGGATAGTAGTAGTCTGGGATTATAAATGAATTAACTCCAGCAGGAAAATCTGCAGGTTTTGGGGGGGTGGTTTAGATTGAAGTTTTTTTCATTTTCTCTCTCCTTCAAGGCATTAAATGCCATCCCGCCCCCATCCCCATGCTCCCTACCCACTGTTTTCTCCTGCATTAAAACTAAAGTGTGGCACAACACATCATGCTTTCCCACAGCTGGAAAGTGACCTGTAAAGCCGTGTGTAGGCCCTACAGAAATAAAGGAGTTAGGAGTTCTCTTTTCTGTCCATAGCCCCCACAGTGTCGCTTTAACAAAAAGCAGTCAAGGATCCAAAATGTGGCATTTATTTAATTTAAAATAATAATATTTTTTTAAACTCGATGTGCCAAACTCCTGGTTCCTCCATCTCCTGCCTTTCCTAAGCCTGCCTCCCTTCTTCTGTTCAATCTCTGTCACTCTTCATCCAGTTGTGCAGCCCGTCTCTCACCCCAACGAGGCTGGTCTTTCATCTTCTTCCTCAATGTCCTTTCTCTCTCCTTTCCTCCCAGCTACAGTAACCTACCTTTTTCTCCTCTCCCCCCTTCAGATCTGGTGGCCTGCCTCAGTGAGCTCTTTCTTCTCTGCCCCAGCTCTGGTGACCTACCTCTCGCTCCCTTCCCTGCTCCTGTAACCCTCTTCTTCTTCTGCCTCATCTCCATCCAAGTCATTTTCTTTCTCTCTCACATTCTCGCGCTCTCTCTCTCTCTGCTTCCCCTTCTGCCCACTCCTGTCCGTCCCACTCATGGCTTACTTTTCTCTGCCATGCTGACAGTTCTTGGCTAAATTCCGAGAACAACCTGGCTGTGCCTCATCCGTAATTGTGGTTGCTAAATACATGTTGAGATTTTTTACTCACCTAGAGACCTAGGGCCTGATTTTCAAAAGCATTTACACCCTTAAAAAACGCACTTTACCTGTGTAAGTGGGCTTTTGAAAATTGCTACAGTATATGCCATTGAATTGTCCATAGGATTTACCCGCGTGAGTGCACGTTTCATGCGTAAACGGTTTTTGAAAATTGCTACGATAGGATGCGCAGAACTCTTTTGAAAATTCACTTGCTAGTGATGGTTTTCCTCTTACTTTCTGCCTATGGGGTAAAAACATTTTTCACAGATAGCCTCATATTGTCAGCTGGGGGCTGCACTGTATTGTAGAACTTAAATGTTTTGCATGGAATGTTTTATAAAATATCAATGTGTCTTTTTGTGGTCCAGGTATGGCGTTGCAGTTCAGGACTTTGCTAGCAGTTGGCGGAGTGGGCTTGCTTTCTTAGCAGTTATAAAAGCAATAGATCCCGGCCTGGTAAATATGAAGCAGGCCTTCGACAGAACACCGCTGGAGAACTTGGAGGACGCCTTCAGCATTGCACACGAGAAGCTGGGCATTCCCAAACTTCTGGAGCCAGAAGGTAACGTAGCGACTGTTTCCTTTCATGCAGAATGGCAAACTGGATTTTGATCAATTTTACGTGACTTTGCCAGGGGAGGCGTGAAGTGGCAAATCAGGCTTGCACCGAGAGGTTGATACTCAAAGGCTTTGCCTGGGCAATGTTGGGAGTTACCTGGGGATTTGAAAATTCCCCCCCTCCGTTCCCTGGCAAAGTTTTGTTACCTGGGTAAGGAGACAGTGGTGAGGGAGTTCCTGGGGTGCGGTTTTACTTTGTCCGAGCAGTGCTGATAGGCTGTCCGGATAAAGTCAGCTAGGTAAATCTGGTTGGAAAAATATCTGTCCCAGAGTTACCCGGATAATTTAAGACTTATCCAGATAAATGCCACTGAATATCTGGGTAACTTTCCTGCTCACCGATCTGCTGACTGTCTACCTCTGAGGGTTTTTCATGCTATAAGGCCCGGACCCACCTGAAGCCAAGAGTGGCCAGTACATTGTAAAGGTTAGCCTGACGGGTTCCCACTGGAACAATGGCAGGTTCTCTTCTGCTTGCAATGTCCACCTTCCCCTTGGGTTGAGCCCTCAGGTGCTGGTGGCTGGCAAGGCTTAGGTAGAGGCCTGGAACTAGGTATAATCAGGAATTTAGTTGGAAGTACAAGCAAGCACTGTAAACAGGAAGATTAGATGAGATGAATCAGATGATCTGAAGAAGCAAGGAATATGCTGGAGTCAATGGAGCAAGAAGAGTTCTGGAAGCAGGACTCTGAGGGGGCCGGGCAATGAGAACCAAGCACTGGCAACCTGCTGACTGGAAGCCTGGAAATGTGTCCAGATAGGAAGCAAGATGGCTGCCAGCAGGAAGTGTGGACCATAGGGCTGGGAGGACTGATCAGATAGTCCCAGAAGCCCACAGAGACCCCTGCTGGTGGGTGGTGAGAACTTCCGATCAGGACCTCACACTGGTTTACCAAGGCTTTTTTCCCCTCTGTCTATGGGAAGAAAGTTTAGTAATTTGAGCCCATAGTTTTGGAATGGGAATTTACTTAATTACCAAATGGACCCTGGCTATCTCTGAGCAGTCAAAGAAACTGCAGACAAGGTGACAGCAAGTTTGTTGACATTTTGTGGACTTTTAGCATTGTTCCAATGCAACTGGCTATCATATCGAACAGGCAGTGGGCATTGTATACTACAGTATGTAGTAGTGCACTCTGTTTGTAAATAGGACCTATTGGAAATAAAGCAGCTGGTGACCGATAGTGCACACTAATGAACATTTAGCATATACTTCATATACCTCACTTTAGTAAATAGCCCTGAATGTCCTTAACTTGGGAACGTAATGAAGATGTGATTTTCTATCGCTAGTGCTTTGGAATGAACATTATTGGTCTTCTCTAGCACCAACAATGATGGCTTTAGTTCCATGGAAATTCAGAGCCTTGCAAATGGGCAAAATTCCTTGGGGCTACTCAGCCAAGAGGCGGGGTGTTCAGCTCTGTCCTGAGGCTGATGGGGGGTGGTGTAGGAAGGGAGTGTTCAGCTCTGTCCCGAGGCTGCTAAAAGGATGGAAGATGGGTTCGGCTGGGTCCCAAGGAGATGTTCTCCTCTACATAATCTAGTGAATGCCTCCATTCTTCCTTAAAACAGAGGACAATATGGAGAAATGTAGATTTTACTATGGGAAAATTTTGTTGGCAAACTCCAGATGAAAGAATGAATTTCACAGTCGGGCAAGTCTCAGGCCCTCCTTTCTTCATACAGTTAGACATCACTGTTTTGTTTTAGGAATTCCTGAAGGGTCGGAAAACTTCAGAGCTTGCTTCATCCATCAGTGTATTGGGGTTTCTTTCAGAGGATTCTGAACAGACTTTAAATTTGCTGTGAAATCCGTCACAGGCTTTTCTAAAAGTTGTAGGCACAACACCTGCTGTGACACCAGTGACAAGACCAAACCCATCAAGATCATACTGTTCGTTATTGTTGTTATTTCGTTAAGGATCTGTCTCTTGTTATCGATCACCAAGGACACCAGGGGTTGCTCAGACACCGCAAATCAATGCGTTCTTATTTTCCTTTCCTTTAGAACTTTATTTTTTTCCCAAAGATACAACACAGGTAACACCTTGTGGTAATTAAGAAAGTCGGCAAATGCAGGCAGAAGTTATACCAGTTTTCAAAGTAAACTACCCTGCAACACAATTACACCTGCTGATTTGTATGCAGATATTTTTGGGGGAAAATTTACACACGTACAGGCCGATCCAATACCGTGCGCTGGCCGCTGCACCCTGCTTGACATGCGTCCAAAACACACGTGCAAATCACCGCATAGCTAATAGCGCTCATCACGTGGAAATTCTGCGTGAGCCAATAAACATTCCTCGCAGCCAATGCGCCCTTGCAACGTGGCAAATTTTACGCCACTCCAGGACTGGCGTAAAGGGACGCTGTGCTCGTAGACTGAGCATCTGTTTCCCCAACCCGCTTAACAGCCACCTCCTGATGCCGAGGAGGCGCTAGGGATGCACATTTGTCTCTAGCGCCTCCTTTTTAGCGTGGCCCCTCTTTTAAATATTCAGTCGCTCACCCAGGAGAGGCGGCTGGGCGCGCATTAGGAAAGCAGGCACTAAACACCGAGTGCCCCTTTTCTGTGCACATTTATTGGATCGGCCTGGTGCTTTTGAAAATGCAGAGTATGTGAATAAAAGCAAATCTCTCAAACGCCACCTCCCTCCCCAATGAAACGCATCCACGCGGTCCAGGCAAACTTCCATGCATTTAAGTTTATTTGCATAGCAGGCATTTCATTTAATAATGGGCTAATTCTGCAGGTACAGTTCTGTTTGACCTACGGAAATGCCTTTGAAAATGTACTTTCCATGTTCCATGTATTGCCGAGGATAAGATATAACACCCTGCCAGATCTGATGTTTAATACAGTTGTCAAATAAGGGCAAATGCAGTCATTTTTTTAAAACCCTCCCCATGACCATATCCAGAAAGTATTCTAGACTTTGTTGTAGGTGTCAAAATCACCTTTTAAAGCATGTGTTAACTGCGCCAGGGAAGCCAAGTATGAAGCAATGAGGTCAGTATTCAGAACTTAAGCCAGACAAACCGTGGGTTTTAAATTTCCTGCTGCTCTGAACGGCTTTGGTTTAGCTGGATAAAAGCTGGATACGTTGGAGGCGTTTTGGGGTGCAGTTAAGTTATCCTAATAAACGTATCTGACTAGGAATGCCAGAGAGCAGTCATAAAGTTAACTGGATGAGTTTATCTGGCTAACTAGGACTTTATCCATCAATAATCAGTGGAGCGCCTGAGCAGCAGGTTCCATTAAAATTGTCCGCTCACCGCACTGCTGAATATTGATCTCTTTGCTCTTCCAGAGTGCCATCTGAGGTAGCGTTTTCCAGTAGAAGACCACATGTATTTACCCTGTGTTTGTTTTCCTTGTAGATATAATAGTTGATTCGCCTGATGAACAATCTGTCATGACCTATGTGGCACAATTTCTTGAACATTTTCCAGAGTCGGAAGGGGTGAGTTTTTCTTTACAGAGTTCATTATTTTGTGGATATTTTATATTCATCCTCAAGATTCTTCTCTTGGTGTTTGTGTGTGGAGTTTTAAACGAGGAGTTAGCAAACCAGTTTAGATAAAAATCATTTTTGTAAACCTTGCTGGAAATCAAATGTTGACCTTCCACCCAAGAAACATCATTGCAGCTTGTGCAAGCTCAGGAAATCTTGCAAACCGTGTTTCGGGATGCAAGCTCAGAATTTGAGCTTCTTGCTGAAAAGCAGAGTTGGGTCATATCAGTGATGGTTTAAACTGAATGACACATGAAGGGGTTTGCAAAGAGATCTTCCAAGCAAATAAGGCTCAAAGGCAAAAAGCCTCCATGATTTGCCACAAGCAGGGATCTAATGCCAGTAATACTTCTGTGGCCATTTTGTTTCAGATTTTGATTACATTGAGGTCAGTGTTCAAAGTGCGTTCAATGCAGTTTATTCTAAGTCTAACTTATCCAGCTAAGCAGCAGCTGCTGAATATGCGCCCACGTTCAGCTGCTGCCACTTAGCCACATAAGTCACTTATATGGCTAAAAAGTTAGCCGCATAAGTTGTAGGCATGTAGTGGGCGGATTGAGGTGAAGCAAGTTAGCCGTTAGTGTTAGCCACGTAAGTTAAATGGCTAAGTTTGACATGCCATTGAGGTCTAATGTAGCCAGTTATAATTTATAGGGCTAAGCATAGATATATAAGCAGATATTCAGTGGCTTAGCCGGGTCACTGAATATACCTTGTAATGTAGCTGGATAAGTTACATCTGAATAAATTACTTAAATGGCCAGCTTTAGTACCCCTGAGATCGAATCCAGGACAGATCCTTTCTCATTTGGAGGAGTGTGTGAAAGCTTGTGGGTCTTTGGTTAATAAAGAATGCTTTAGTTTTGAATTCCATGAAGACAGAGGTTTTGCAAGTGGGATCTAATGAGTTTCCATTTTGCCACTCTACAGGCCAAATTTGTGGAGTGCTTGGGAAATTGCACACTAAACCTTGTACTTCTCAGACATTTCTTGACTATACTCTGAGGCTTATTCCAGAAATGTGTAATTCTTTTGTACCCATGCCTTTCTACAGCTTTGTCCCAGAGTTCTTTTGACAGCTCCTTGGTGCTCATGGTTGGGTCTTCACCTTGAAATGCCCCACCCAGCACAGAAAACCCAGAAGAACTGTTGAATTTATCATGTCATTATGTGAATCATTACAGTTTTAACACAAGTGGGACCATTTGTTGCATGCTTTTGAAGGCAGTTGGTTACATTAGAGCTTGAAGTATTTGGATTTGCTACAGAAGTACAAGCTATTCTTTGCTTTCATTTTTACTTCATTTATTCAGAAATTCCGGAATATATTTTTTACTTGGAAGTTGTGGGGTTTTAGGATGTGTGGGTACATGGAACAAACACAGTTTGAATGCATTTTACTTTCAAGTTATAAGCCAACAAAAGGTGAACATTTGGAAAGGGAATGAAGACCTTGTATAGCCATTGTTCTTTGCAGACTGGACAGACTGGATGGGCCAACTGGTCTTTTTCTACCATTATCTAATATATAACTATGTAAGAATCTGGTAAATTATAATTCCTTGATAATTCTGGAGCCTAGTTTTCTAATTGACAGGTGTGAATTTTTGTTATTGTGCATAACTTTGATATTCTTCATTTTACAAGCTCTATTCTTATCCTTGACAGGAAGATATTTCTGAGACTAATGAGGACATCCCACTTGAAACCACTTATGTCCATATTAAAGATGGACCGAAAGAACAGGAGGGTACAGTATTTATTTTTAATCAAAATGGGGACTATGCCTACGCCATAAGCCATGAAAGTACACAACCTCCTCCTCAAAAAATCAATCTTTGGCCTGAGCCAGATACCACAGAAGATCCCCAATCGAAAAATGCACAAGTAAAATCTAATGGCGATTTGAATCCATCACTGAAAGATCAGGCACAGCCACTGGTGGAAGAGGAGGAACCTCCAGCTTTGCTGCCAGCAGAACCTCATCGATCTAACTCTTGGCATGCCTTAGGAACTGTCCACTTTCAACCAGATGACTCCTGGCATGATCTTGGTAATAAATGGACTCCCTATGTAGAGATCTTAGGAAACAATGAGCAGGAAATTAGCAGGAATGACTCATTAACTGTTTTACCCAATGAGAAAAATGCTGTTGAAAAAGACAGCTCTGAATTGCCTCCTTTGGAGGTGCCCACAAGTTACAGCAGTGAAGCACAGAACTTAACAGATGTGTTGAACCAAAGCATCAAGACACGAGATTCTCTGAACACATCTGGTGCTTCTGACAGTGAATCATTTGGCAGTACATTTGAAGAACCAGATGGTCTAGTGTTTCACACAGATGAACATCCATCAGAAAAAATTTCATCCATAACATCACTTGCTATAGAAGGCAAGGATCTTAACGTCTTGATGAAAGCCAAAAAAGAGGAAGAGGCAATGAAATACATTTCGCACCTGCAGGAAGAAGAGGCATTAAAGAAAGCACCGGCAGGTTGTGAGCATCCACAACAGGTGTTGGGTTTTCAGTCAGCAAGAATAAACAGATGTTTAGCAAATGATTCCAGACAAAAAGGTCAAACTGATCTGTTCAGATCAACTAAATCTGAAATTGCAGTCCCGTCAAAAAAAATTCTTGAGCCATCCCTAATCCATAATGGAGGTGGATCTGTGTCTGAAGCTTCACACGGCTCTGCTAAAGTTTCTGTAATTCCACATGATCTTTTCTATTATCCACATTACAGTGTTCCCATATCAGATGTTTTAGATGCATTTGTGAAGCCAGGTCCTTATGATTCCCAGAATAACGACGTAAGCAACAAGCTTCTAGCCAACGGCTTACAAGAGCAAAAGAAAATGCCTGGGGAATCCCAACAAACATTTATAAAGACTAACACCAGCATGTTCCCAGCACAAATGGACAAATGCTCCTCCAGGAGCGCGACGCCTAACACCTGCTTGAATGTGGAATTTCCGGAAATGGGTTCTGAATCTGCTAATGGTTTTTTCAGTGGTGCAAATACAAACCAGGAAGAGGAGATCGATTCAGTCACTTACACAGCCCAACATGTATTCCCTTCGGAAGACACAAATTCTGTACCTTCAAAGAGGCATTCAGAAAGGGAGCTGAATTATAGTGGGCTAACTAAAACAGATTCTACAAGCAATGGAACAACCGAAATTGCTGAAAGTTTGGAGGTAAATATGTTTTGAGAATTTAAATAGCCCCTTGATGTATTTTATGTTGGGTTAAGCTGAGTTCCATATGTGTGTTTTGGCAGGAGACAGGTCAGACAAGCTAACCTTTTTATCTTCCTCTCTCAGAATATGACCATATTCAATAAATATGGCAACTCAGCTTTTCCCCCACTGCATGCTTCCCCCGCTGAATGACATCCTCAGCTCCGAAAGCGTTTTATATTGACAGTTTCTGTGGGTCAGGGTGTGGGGGAAGATTTGTGTTAGTAGCTAGAGCAGGCTATTTTAACCAAAAGAACTGATGTAAAAAATTGGAAGGATCCATATGAAAAAAAAATAGGACAAAGTATAAGCATTGGCAAGTTAAATGTAAAACATTGATAAGGCAGGCTAAGAGACAATTTGAAAAGAGATTAGCCATAGAGGCAAAACCTCATAATAAATACTTTTTAAAATATATCTGAAACAGGAAGCCTGTGAGACAGTTGATTGGACTGTTAGATGATCAAGAGGCTAAAGTGGTACTCAGGGAAGATAAGGCTATTGCTGAAAGACTAAATCAATTCTGTGCTTTGGTGTTTACTAGGGATGTGAATCGTTTTTTGACGATTTAAAAAAATCGTCCGATATTTTTTAAATCGTCAAAAATCGTTAGAGTGCGCAATACAATAGAAATTCCCCCGATTTATCGTGAAAAATCGTTAATGGGTTAGTGTCCACTAACGGAAGTTATTTGGGGGGAGGGCGGGAAAACTGGCACACCAAAACAACCCCTAAACCCACCCCGACCCTTTAAAACTAAACCCTTACCTTCCCCCACCCTCCCGAACCCCCCCAAAACTTTTTACGAGTACCTGGTGGTCCAGTGGAAGCCCCAGGACCGATCTCCTGCTCTCGGGCCATCGGCGCCATTTTGGCTGCCACTAATAAAAATGGCGCCGATGGCCCGATAAAAAAAAAACCCACCGACCCTTTAAAAATGACCCCTTTGCTTCCCTCACCCTCCCTCACCCCCCCAAAACCGTTTTAAAATTACCTGGTGGTCCAGTGAGAGCGGGAGATCGCTCCCCGCGCCCCCACTGGACCACCATAAACAAAAACAAAAAAACAATCGTGCCGGACTATAAAAATTGTAAGATTTGAATCGGAACCGGAACCGAACCGATTCCGGTTCCGATTCACATCTCTAGTGTTTACTAATGAGGATGTGGGAGAGATACCCGTCCAGTAAATTTATTTCAAGGGTGATGATTCAGATGAACTGAACCAAATCACAGTGAACCTGGAAGATGAAGTAGGCCAGATTGATAAACTGAAGAATAGCAAATTGTCCAGACTGGATAGTATACACCCCAGAGTTCTGAAAGAACTCAAAATTGAAATTTCCGATCTATTACTCGTACTTTGTAAACTGTCATTAAAATTGTCCATTGTACCTGAAGATTGGAGGATGGCCAGTGTAACTTGGATATTTAAAAAGGGCTCCAGGGGTGATCTGGGAAACTATAGACCGATAAATCTGATTTCAGTGCCAGGAAAAATTGTGGAAACTATTCTAAAGAACAAAATCACAGAACATATCCTCCCTAATCTTATTCCCTGCTGTAAACCACAAGTTCACCCTCCCCTATCCCTACATTTTCTATCTGACCTACTATTCTGTCATCTGCACCGTCGGCTGCTCTTGAACTTCAGAGTTTTCTCTTGAACTTCAGAGTTTTCTAACCCTTGGCCTGCCATTTCCACTATCCCTGACACCATCTCATCGTTGTCACTATCGGCACACCTCCACCTATCTTCTCCGTATTCACCTGCTCTTCCTCCTACTTTCAGCTGGAGATATCAATCCCAATCCTGACCCTTCAAGCTAATTGGCACTCCATCATCCCATATCAAGCCATAACCCTTCCAATCACTATTCCCCTTCTTCCTCCCTCTTCTCTTCCTTTCTCGTGCTCCCTGTGGAATGCAGAGCCCTATCTCCAAGAAGCTTGCCTTTATTTGTGACCTTTTTACCTCATTCGCTTCATCTTCTTGCCTTACCAGAGGCTTTGCTTTCCCCTGAGGACTCTCCTTCAGTTGCTGCTCTCTGTCATGGAGGTTATCTTTACTCCCACACACCCCAACCCAGTGTAGTTTTACGCTACTGCTCTCCTCTCCCCCTCCTGCAGCTTTCAATTCCTTCTCCCACCTCAGTCGCACTCTTTTACTTCCTTTGAACCCATTCCATCTGCCTATTCATTCCACTACCTCTCCAGGTAGCTGTCATCTATCGACCGCCTGATAAATCCCCCTCCTCTTTTCTCACCAACTTTGATTCCTGGCTTTCCTTCTTTATTGACCCATGTTCCCTTATCCTTGGTGACTTTAACCTCCATGTTTATGACCTCTCTAACCCTTATGCCTCAAAACTCTTTTCTTTAACCTTTTCATTTGATCTCTGATTCTGGTCTACCGCTCCTAATCATCAGCATGGTGACTGCCTTGACCTAGTCTTTGCTTCCAATTGCTGTCTCTCAGATTTCTCCACCTCATTTCTTCTGATTTCAGACCATCACCTGATAACTTTCACATTAAACCACCCTCCCCCCCCAGTCTTGTCCAGTCACCACCTACACCTTTAGAAATCTCCAAGTTGTTGACTCTTTTATTTTTTCCTCTGCTGTTTTGTCTCTCCTTTCCTCCACAACTTTATCTGAATCTGTTCATGAAGCAGTTTCAACACTATACTGTCTTCAGCCTTAGACACTCTTGCTCCTTGGGAAGCTTGCTGGGCAGGCTGGATGGACCATTTTGGTCTTTTTCTGCGGTCATTACTATGTTACTATGTTACCCGTTCTGTGAGGCGCACTAAACCCCAGCCTTGGCTCACCCCTAGAATTCACTACCTAAGTTCCTGTGCACGCCCTGCAGAACGTCTCTGGCTAAAATCACATGCTGACTTCATATACTTCAAATTCATGCTGGCCACTTTCCAGTCTGCTATTACACTTGCCAAGCAAGACTACTGTTTCTATCTGAAAAGCTCTGTTACATCCAGCCCTCGCCATCTCTTTGCCACACTCAGTTCCTGACTTCCCTCACCTCCCTCCTCCCTTCACTCTCTGCCCAGACGATGGCTGACTGCTTCCATGGCAAGATTCACAAAATAGTCGAGTTCTCAACCAGGTCATCTTTACCTGCCCTCCCCTTCTTTCCTCTACTCTTCCCCTAGCCTCCGTCACTCCTCCTTTTTTCTGAAGTCACAGTGGAGCAAACATCTCATCTCTCTGCCTCCAAACTCACTACTTATTCCTCTGACCCTGTCTCCACCCAGTTCTTCAGCTCCATCTTCACTGCAGTCATCCCTTCCATCTGTCACATCCTCAATCTATCATTCTCCACTGCTACTGTTCCTGCTGCCTTCAAATGTGCTGTAATCATACTACTCCTTAAAACATTCTCACTAGATCCTACCTGTCCTGCCAATTATCGACCCATCTATCTTCTTCCTTTTGCCTCCAAACTACTTGAATGTGCTTTTCACTGCCGCTGTCTTGACTTTCTTTCATCTCAAACCATTCTTGGTCCACTCCATTCTGGTTGTCGCCCTCTACATTCAATGAAACAGCCCTTGCCAAGGTTTCCAATAACTTGTTTATGGCTAAATCCAAAGGTCTTTTCTCTGTCCTTTTCCTCCTTAACCTGTCTGCTGTTTTTGACACTGCTGATCACCACCTGCTCCTTGATACTCTGTCCTCACTTGGATTTTGGGACTCTGTCCTGACTTTGTTCTCTTCTTACCTCTCCTATCACACATTTAGCATTTCCTGTGGTGGTTCCTCCTCTACTGCCATCCCATTACCAATTGGTGTGCCTCAAGGCTCTGTCCTGGGCCCTCTTCTCTTCTCACTATATAATAATTTCCTTGGTGCTCTGATTTCCTCTCATGGCTTTCAATACCATTTTTATGCTGATGACTCCCAGATCTACCTTTCTACACCAGAAATTTCACCAGAAATCCAGTCCCAGATCTCGGCCTGCCTTTCTGACATTGCTTCCTGGATGGACCGCCGCCACCTTAAACTCAACATGGCCATGACGGAGCTCCTCATCTTTCTCCCTGGGCCCACCTCCCATCTTCCTCCTTTCTCTGTTTCTGTGGATAACAGTCATCATTCTGGTCCCATCAGCCCTTGGAATCCTCTTCGACTCCTCTCTCTCCTTCTTTCCGCATATAAAAAACTCTGTTAAAACATTGCTAAAATCCATCCTTTCCTTTCCGAACAGACCACCAGAATCCTTATCCACTCTCTCAACTCCTCCCACTTAGACTATTGCAACCTGCTCCTCACAGGTCTCCCGGCAAGTCATCTCTCCACCGCAATCTGTCCTAAATTCAGCTGCATGACTTACCTTTCACCAAAGTCACGTCACTCACATAACCCCTCTTCTGAAGTCACTGCATTGGTTCCCTATCCGTCCAGCATCAGTTCAAACTCCTCTTTCTCACCTGCAAATGCCTTCGCTCTGCAGTACCTCACTACCTCTCCACTCTTATCTCTCTCTACACCCCTCCTTGTGCACTCCATTCGACAGACAAGTACTGCTAATTCCCAACTCCGTGTTTTCCACTTGGCTGTGCCATGTGCTTGGAATAGTTTTCCTGAACTGGTGCCTTATGCTCCCTCTCTTACCATGTTTAAATCCCATCTAAAGATGCACGTTTTTGAAACCTGATTGCTTTTAGTCTTAACTAACTTTCTTTTCTTTTTAACCATGGTCTTGCTTTATAAAATACCCCCAAGTCTCTTGTCCTTTATGTTTGTAAGTTCTGTTGAACAGGGACTGTCTTTTTGTATGTTTGTACAGCGCTACATATGTTGTGTAGTGCTATAGAAATTTTAAGTAGTCTTAGTAGGAGTAGAACATAGACATGGTTTAATGGGACACAGCCAGCATGGATTTACACAAGGGAAATCTTTCCTCACAATTCTGCTACATTTTTGTGAAGGAGTTAATAAACATGTGGATAAAGGTGAACCGGTAGATGTAGTGTATTTGGATTTTCAGAAGGCGTTTGACAAAGTCCCCCATGAGAGACTCCTGAGAAAATTAAAAAGTCATGGGACTGCAAACTAGTTAAAAGATAGGAAACAGAGAATAGGATTAAATGGTCTGTTTTCTCAGTGGAGAAAGGTAAACAGTGGAGTGCCTCAGGGATCTGTACTTGGACCGGCTCTTTTTAATATATTTATAAATGATCTGGAAAGCGGAATGACAAGTGAGATTATCACATTTGCAGATGACACAAAATTATTCAGAGTTGTTTAAATCACAAGTGGATTGTTATAAATTAGAGGAGGACCTTGCGAGACTGGAAGATTGGGCATCCAGCTTGCAGATGAAATTTAATGTGCATAAGTGCAAAGTGATACACATAGGGAAAAATAACCCACACTATAGTTACACGATATTAGGTTCCATATTAGGAGTTACCACCCAGGAAAAATATCTGGGGTCATAGTGGACAATACATAGAAATCATTTGCTCAGTGTGCTACAGCAGTCAAAAATGCAAACAGAATGTTAGGAATTATTAGGAAGGGAATGGTGTATAAAACAGAATGTCATAATGCCTCTATATCGCTCCATGGTGGGACCGCACCTTGAATACTGTGTGCGGATCTGGTCACTGCATCTCAAAAAAGATATAGTTGCACTAGAAAAGGTGCAGAGAAGGGCTACCAAAATGATAAAGGGGATGGAACAGTTCCCCTATGAGGAAAGGCTAAAGAGGTTAGGGCTGTTCACCTTGGAGAAGAGACGGTTGAGGGGAGATATGATAAAGGTCTATAAAATCATGAGAAGACTAGAACGGGTAAATATTTACTCTTTCAGATAATACAAGAACTAGGGGACACTCCATGAAGTTAGCAAGTAGCACATTTAAAACAAGTTGGAGAAAATTATTTTTCGCTCAATGCACAATTAAGCTCTGGAATTCACTGCCAGAGAATGTGGTTAAGGCAGTTAGTGTTGCTGGGTTTAAAAAAGGTTTGGACAAGTTCCTGGAGAAGAAGTCCATAATCTACTATTAATTAAGCTGACTTAGGGAATAGCCATTGTTTATTACTGGCATTAGTAACATGGGATTTATTTAATGTTTGGAATCCTGCCAGGTACTTGTATTCTGGATTGGCCATTGTTGGAACCCTCAGTCAGACCTAGTATGGCAGCTTCTTATGTTCTTATGAGCATTAAAACTCAGAATGGCCCCCATTCTCCCAGTGGCTCTGTGTGTGAATTTGGGTGAATTACTTTATGTCCTCTTGCCCGAGTTAACCCCAAAGTAATTGGGCAATAATTGTTCCTTGTCCTTTCTCCTTTGAGAACTCTGGTCCAGATGAAGTAGAAAAGCATTCTGCCCCAGCGATGGCTGGCTTTTAATGGTTGGCAGCTAGAATTTGTAAAGTACACAGGAAAAGTGCCGACATAAGTGCACATTTTTTTTCTATGTCATCCATTAACTTCATTGACAGATTTACTTCTACGGAGGAAGGTGTCTGTAATGTTTTCGAGGAGTTAAACATATCGATGGTGAGGGGACAGATGTATGGCTGCATGGATGGAAAGAAATTCTAGGCCTGGAGAATGCTGTTATTCTTGGACTTCTCTATAGCTCCAGATGTTGCAGAGTTGAGGCACTGTGAACCTTTTCAGTAATGATTCCACCCCCCTCCCATGGGCAAAGGTCCTTTTTGAATAAGACTGTATGAGTGCTCTGCTGGTGAGCTTTGTGCAGATATCATTCCCAAAAGAAAGTGCTGCAGTTTATTTAGTGGATTTTTCTGTAGTTCTGCAGCACTTCCGGCACATCGTTTCATAGCAAAGAGCAGAGCAGTGGCTGACCTAGGTAACTTCGCTGCTTTATTGGGGTTGCAGTCCTGCTCAGTTTTCAGACTGAACATTAAAGATAATTCTGTGCCAGAATATTATAGATTTCTTAGCATTCAGACAGGTTAATCCACACCAGTGGGTTATGTACCTCTACCAGCAGATGGAGACAGAGCAAAGCTGACGTCACGGTATGTATATACTCCTGCACTGACATCTGCCCACCAGTATTCTCCATCTCCAACAGATGGTGTATCTCCCTACTGGGGATTGCTTAAAAAAAAAAAAAAAAAAAAATTATAGAAGGAGAAAAGAAGAAGGAAGTTAATTTGCCCCGCTCTGCTGTGGTGATACCTTTTGGTCCCTCCCTCAGTCGAGTTTTCCTGAAGTGATATCGGAAGATCCCTCCCTCAGATGAGTGCCTCAGTCCGGTAGCTGATTTTTCCGGTGTGGACTTAGCAGTGAAGAGACAAAAACAGCTGAGAAGCTAGTGGATGCAGGAAGCAGAATGTGGCAGTGAAGGCCTTTGCCCTCTCCCCCCACAACCAGAGACAAACTCTGTACTCAGCCAGGACAGGCTGAACTCAGGTAAAAAGTAATTAAACAAAGGAAAAAGAGGAGTTAATTTTAGGGATTCCATTCCCCTCTGGTTTCTGAGCTTGGCGTGTTGATCCGACATCCATTCCTGTCTCCCGCTTGGCGGCTTGAGCGGCCTTTTTGGCTAGGCCCCGGTCTCAGGCTTTGCTTAGTTGCTGCATGGTAGGCCACAACAGCATTTGTGCCCTTTTCTGCGCACAAGGCTACCGGAAAACAGTGTCTGACGTCAGTTCGCATTTGTGCGCTCGGGTGTGCACTTAGGTGGGTGCTTAGGTGGGCACTCAGGTGTGCATTTAGGAGCACTCACTTGGGCAGGACAGTTTATAAAATGTTATAAAAAATGTTATAAAATCCGGGGTCGGCACACGCAAGGGGGTGCACACTTGTGCATCTTGCACGCGCCAAGCCCTAGGGGAGCCCCGATGGCTTTCCCTGTTCCCTCTGAGGCCGTTCTGAAATCGGAGCGGCCTCGGAGGGAACTTTCCTTCGCTCCCCCCAACCTTCCCCTCTCTATCTGAAATGCATATTGGGCCAGATTTTAGTACGTACGCGTTGGCGTAGATTTGTGCGCGCAACCCGTCGAGCACAAATCTACGCCCGATTTTATAACATGCGCGCGCAGCCGCGCGCATGTTATAAAATCCAGGGTCGGCACACGCAAGGGGGTGCACACTTATGCACCTTGCACGCGCCAAGCCCTAGGGGAGCCCCGATGGCTTTCCCCGTTCCCTCCGAGGCCGTTCTGAAATCGGAGCGGCCTCGGAGGGAACTTTCCTTCGCTCCCCCCCCACCTTCCCCTCCCTTCCCCTATCTAACCTACCCCCAGCCCTACCTAAATCCCCCCCCCCCACCTTTATTTTCGAATTAGGTTGTGTGCACCGGCCGAGTGCCAGTGCTCGATCCCCCGGCAAGGGCGCTGTGACAGAGGCATCGGTCCCGCCCCCTCCCCGCCCCTTTTTTCAAGCCCTGGGACATACCCTTGTCCCAGGGCTTGCGCGCGTTGCCGGGCCTGTGCAAAATAGGCTTGGCGCGCGTAGGAGCAGGTTTAAAAAGGTTACGCGCGTAACCCTTTTAGAATCCGCTCCATTGGGCGCCTACATTTTGGGCATCCATGGAAAGTGCTTATTACTAGCACAGCTGTACACAAATTTATTGGACGCTTTTTGGAGCGTACTGATAGCGAGTGTTTATCCATGGCACCGGTAGCAAAGAAGCCTAAGTGCATTACCCTTTGTGTTGCTTGCCATATTTGGGCATCACAGCCTGGCATTCCCTCTAAATTGTGTCAGCGCTGCTTGGAGACTGAGGGAGAATTGTCTCCAACTGATTTTGCTAAGCCCGGTCCTTCCCAGCATGATTCAGGAATGGAAAAGGAGGGAGAAAGCCTAGAAGTACTTCAAGGTTCTCCTGCAGCGGTGCCAAAATGGAAGGTGTGGACTCCGGCACCAGTGGAGCTACCGGTGGGACCGGCGGATCGATGTCCTGTAGGGCTCGAACAACCGCCAGTTCCATCCTGCGCTTCAACTCCTCTTTGAAGACCAACAACGACAGGATGGACTGAGGAGGAGGAGGTGTAACCAGATCCCCCTTGGAGCTCTGAGGAAGATCAGCACCGGAATCTATGCAGAATGCCTTGGACTCGGGTTTGATGGAGGGCAGTACCTCCTCTCTGCAGGGTTGCTTCGGGGACACCACAGCTGAAGCCAGCACTGACCCAAGCCTGGTACCTTGCGAAGACGGTGACCGGTGGTAATGTTTCTTGGACTCCCATGGTGTTCAGCCCAGTCTTTCCCCAGCACCAAGGGCGGTGGAGATGATCCAGACATCAAAGGAGGATGATCACCGGCCCCACGCTCGACCGAAGGTCCCAGTAGAGGGGTGGACACAGACACCCCGGTGTCCATTGGTTCTTCTCGGCCCTTCGGTGTCAGTTGCCCCGATGCCAACGTTGAGGACTTAGATTTCTTTGACCCGAAGTGCTTCTCCATCTTATCCAGGAGAGTGCGCCAGCCTTGGGGGTCATCTGGTTGCAGAACAGACACCCCCTGTTGTCGTGCAATGCCCCCAGGCAGAGGATACACACCTCATGTGGGTCCATGATGTACATAGTCCGAGGGCATTGGGGGCATCAGCAAAAACCCGACAATGCCATGAACGCACAAAAAAAAGCTGAGTGTTCGATGGCTGGTGGACCTTGAGGGCTCTGCTATTAGGGATCGACTGCACAGTATGAGAAAAACTTTCTGCGCCACCCAGATAGCTAAGGCCGGGAGAAATCGAGAGGGACCCGGCGTAGGTGAGTTGAAAAACTGACGGAGATGATTTCCACAGACAAAAAGCACGGGCTCCACAACCGTGAGACGATAGCTCTATGGAAGAGATTGAAGAGGGACCCCGCATGGATGCATGGATAGTGGCATGCTGGGCATGCTCAGTGTGCCAGTCAGAGTTTCTAGAAAATTTGACCCAAGCTTTCCATGCTGTGCTTCATCTGATGATGTCACCTATGTGTGAGGACTACCATCCTGCTTGTCCTAGGAGAAATATCTGCTCTTTTGTAGCTTAAGTGTGAAAACATACAATCATATCACGCGGGCGATCACTGAATCGCTGTCCCAAGTCCCGATGAGCCTGCTCAATAGCATTGTCGTCTAGGCGGGAGAAGGTCAAGGCCTCCTCAGAGTCCATTAAAAAGACGCAAAACTGCAGGATCAAGGCCTTATAGTCCACCGGGTTAGAGCTCTCCGTAATTCCTGAGAAACGTAATTCTTCTAGCTTATTGGAGAGTGAGATACTATCATCATGGCGAGCTGAGCACTGCTTCTGAAGATCTTTGAGGTGGAGTTCATGTGCGTCAGTAGTCGCGCCGTGCTCGTGCACGCGCCGTCCAATCTCTTGTAATTCTTCTGGGAGCTCTGACATTAAGGCAACCATCTCAGCCTTATTATTGTGGATATCTTTACAAAGGTCGCAGAACCACTCATGGAACTCTGCACGCAAGGGTAAGTCAGATTCCGCGAACTGAGGCTGCCAGGGTCCGACATTCCCTTGTTCCATGCTGGACGCATCAGTAGACCCAGAATCTCCGTCCATACTGCTTAGCTCTTCACCGAGTTTAGAGAAGGAAAACGGCTTCAAATCGACAGTTTTCTTCCGGGTAGACATCACCGCTCTGTCAGCTGGACAATAGGGCAAAGCAAATTTCCAAAATTACAATGCAGACTGATAAAAAAACACCATTAGGGCTTTCTGAAGACGGGAGAGAAATCTCAGGCGGCCATCTAGACTGGTGACATCATCAACTCCCCCCCCCCCCCAAATACTACATTTTATCTGCATATTTAAAAGAAAAAAATGTTAAAATGTCTTGGATGCTAATGGTGGGGAGGCAGAGACCTATGATTATATATCCTAGACAAACAGCAATGGTTGCCATTAAGCTTGCAGCAATGCACATTGCCTGTTAATATGATGGTCTTGCCTATATAAATTAGTTGTTGCATCAAAAAGAAATATATTATAATTAGGAAGATTATTCATAGTTTTGCTTTTGTTTTTTCCTTCATGGCCTTAATTTTGTAGACACAAAAAGATCAACAAATCATCCAAAAATAATCCCAAAATGCTGAGTGCAAAAACTCCAAAACATTCAAAAGAATAATACTCAGCTGCTGAATTTTTAATGTTCAGTAGGCACCAAGGCTTAATTTGTAAGGACCATCATAACACCGAAAATGTTACTTGATTAAACACAACTTTTCTCTGCTAGAACGGTCATGTTTATAATCATTGGTCCTCTAGTAGTGTTGAAAAAAGAATTATTTATATATTTTTGTCCATTGCTCATAAAACCACTGTGAAGTATCAAAAATATAATAGTAAAATAACAGTGCTCTCTTATGCTCTGAGTCCCAATGCGCCCAACATGGCACCATGTTTCGAGAGACCTGCTTCAGGGGCTTTTAATTGCAAATTCAAAAACGCCAGCCTGTATTCTTGTATCAGCGTGGCATCCTGCTTCAAGGGCTGTAAATTCAAATTCAGAAATGCCAACCTGTGCTCTCTGCAAATGAATGTGAAGAACACATGAAAAACAGGTAGATAATGTGGAGCATTCATCAGAATCGTACTTGGAAATAGATCAGCGCGGCGTCCCAGGCAAGGATCAAAAAAGCTTAGCTGTGCATGACTTCGTCTCCTGCTCTTATGTAATTTCCTCCTATATTTGAGTTACCTGTAAACCGGCGTGATGTGCCATACGAACGTCGGTATATTTAAAATTGTTAAATAAATAAATAAATGAGCTGACGACATACAGCGTCCTTTTAAAGAGTAATTGTCGAGCGAATACCCTGATGACATCACCAGGATCTCCATTTAAAGAAAAGCAGCCCATTCGATTTCCTTATTCAGCCCATGTGGGGCCACTGTAGTCATATGAAAGATGCAAGCTTGCTCCTTTTGTGCCAGATTGAGAACCCTATTCCCCCATGCCAGTGTTCTCGCACATCGTATGTCTGCAAAGTATGTTGGAATTCGAGGAAATAGGCAACCAAAGGTGCTTCCTTTTTTCTCGGGTGTAGGCAACTCTTACGTTCAGTCAAGCGAGTCCCCAACATATGTTTCATCATCCCAATATGGGATGGTCCTTACAAATTAAGCCTTTGTGCCTATTGAATATTAAAAAGTCAGCGGCTGAGTGTTATTCTTTTGAATGTTTTGGACTTAATAATTTTGTGTCATCTGCAAATTTTGATCACCTTATTTTTCATTACTTTTTCCAGATGAATATGTTAAATGGCTTAGGTTCCAGTACCGATTTCCTGTGGGACTCCACTAATGACTTTTGCTCCTTTAGAAATACTGATCATTTGGTCCTACCTTCTATTTGCTGTCTTTTATCTGGTTTGCAATCCACAGTAGGACACTCTCTCCTGTCCCATGAGTTTTTAATTTCCTGAGGAGTCTCTCATGGGGGACTTTGTTGAACGCCTTCTAAAAGTCCAAATACACTACATCAACCAGCTCACCTTTATCTACATGTTTAGAGTTCAAGGAAGACTTGGCTAGTCTGTACAGAAGGGCCCTGGTTACAATTCTAGCATTGGTGGTTTGGCTGCATTGGGCTTATCTGCACAGAATGCTCATAGTTACAGCAGGTATACTGAGCATGGGTGTTTTTACAATAGTCCCGCTAGTTTAGATGGCTGTTTGGATTATGGCCAAGCTTGGTGGTAAAACATGGGAAGGGACATGGGGATTGTATTAAGTGTGGGTCTTTTAAGAACCAAAGAGGAAGATGGACCAAGCCTGGATTGGCCCTGCCAGCAGCGGAGATGGAAACCAGAACCACAACAGTAAACACACTTGGGACAGATACAGAAAACACTAGTTGGGATAGGGCTGAAAGGATGGGTAAGAAACATGGAAGAGAGCCAGTACTGGTTTAAGTATGATAAAAATATATATGTCCACATTAGCAAAGTAGTAGGGAAGCAGAGAGGAAGACAACTGGCTAGACTGGGTGAGCCAATTGATCCTTTCCGTGTTGTGATGTACTGCGTTACTGTGACAAATCCTTGTGTGATGCAGGGAACAGTGACGTGAAATAGCACATCCAGAAATGAATTAGCATAGTCAGTAAGGGGTGTCCCTCCCTGCTGTGTGTGGATAGCATTGGCTGGTCTTCCGCTTCTAGCCTGCCTGCTTACCTGTGCTCAGCGAGCAGCCCCTGTTTAGCATTCACCTTTTATGTACCACCTTCCTCACCCAAAGCAATCCCAAGGCAGTTTACAACAAGAATAAAAGTACAATGACAAGCATTAAATATCTAAAAATACATCAGAATAAAAAAATGTAATACCATCCACCCTTAATGCGAAAAACCCATTCACCCTCGACTCTCATGAAGGACTACAACTCACCAAAATGACATACATAGCAAAACAGATCTGAAGAAGGGACTTGGACGGTCTGAAAAACTGCTGGGGTCAGCCAGGGCTGGAGATTCTGTGGAGGGATCCAGAGGCAGGGCCACAGCCCCTGGCCAAAGGTTGTTGCTACGACAGCTGGGTTAGAAGTAGGGGCAGGAATGGGTTAGATAAATGGATGCAGGCGACAGATGTTACCAAATATTCCGTACCAATTTGTTAGTTCAGGTGTCAGCAAGCCTGGGGTAAAGGTCTAGCACTTAACCCCCGGCTCTCTGACGCTCAGACTAACAAATGAGACTTGAATGTTGGGTAACATCTGTCACCTGCTTTCACACTTTTTTTCCATTGTTCCTTTCATGGGTTTTTGAACTAAGGACAGTTTGATATTTATTCTTCCTTGGTCCTTATCCAAATCAAAAGTGCTCATTGGAAAGAAAGATTACTTAGCATGTACCAAAATCCCGGCAAGGTGCCGTGTTTAGAATCCTTTCTGCATCAGGGGGCAAAACACAAAGCTTTTCACTGCTAAAGAGCCTCCATCGTGACTGTTGGATGGTCCCGCTGCCGAGGGATTGGAAACGCGGCACCGTGTCAGGGGTCACGACAGGCGAGGTGACCCTTATTTTCAGTGAACCCTTCTGATGTTGGACACAAGCTTCATAAGTAAGGACCAAGGAAGAATATTCTCCCCAAGCGTTGCATTCTGTGGTCCGACAAACGTTATCTAAGCTTAACACTGTGGTACTTGGAGGGTGATTGTACTGTAAGTGTCAGCCTAGGGCAGCACTGGGTGGGATAGGCTGGGTGGAGCCGTGCACCTCTGCCCATAGCTGCTTTCCACTCCTCCTCCTCCATTCCTCTTCCATGGGCTGCCCCCAGGTCTGAGAATAAGGCGTTCCCGCAGGTTTTAATTTTAACACATCTTTTATTTGCCAAGAGAAGGGGAAGGGGGGCAGAAAGAGAGAAGACACTGGTGAGGATTTATTAAAATTTTGCTTCACAATTTTCCTTCACTGTTTTCAGTGGGAAGACCGCTGGTGCCCGACAAGCGTGCTTCTTTTGCATTAGAACTGGAACAAGTGTGGTAGACGCCCCTCCTGCCGCGGTGTGCCTAAATGTAACTCACCTGAAAGGACGAGAATTGTAAAGCTTACCTCGCGATAACTTCTTTTTTTTGTGGGTGTGTTTTGTTGTTTCTGGGAAATGTAGCCCATCGAAAACCATTTTGAGGATGCGTCAGCAGCAGTGCTGGGCCAAGGAATGCATGGGAAACCGAAGGCGAGAAAGATAAAGGTCGACGAAGCTCAGGAGGAAAGTTTTCGGGCTGAGGAGAATAGGTCTGCTCATCTATCCGATGAAACGGAAGGAGACGGTTATGGAAACGTCGTCTTTTTGAGGTACTAACTATACCACCGCCATGCACGTAACCTGCCGCACCGTTGGGTCTTCGGTGAACGGGCTGTTAGTAAAACGACTCCACAGGGACAATTCATAGTCAGGTTCAGTGTGGTTCACAGAACTAAGGCATATCCATGAAGAAATGGATTATAATTTGCTCTGGTTCAAATCTTAAGAGGAAACGTATTAATTTTGTGTGTGTGTTGTTGTTTTTTTCCAGACCCACTTCGAGTGATACCAACATTAATTACCAACAGTACAACTCTACAGCATCTGACGTGGTTAGCCTGCAGGTATTTCGTTGTAACTGAAGTCATTAATATTACGAATTCTCTTAAAATGAATTGAAAGAATTTGCTGCTGTAACTTGTGGCTGCCCTCCATGTTGCATTTGGAGAATGAGAGCAGCCGGGTTTCGTGGTCATGTTCTTTCAGTTGAAGGCTGGTTTTAAACAGCCGCCCCATTCTTCTGGACTTCCAGGACCTGTAGTCAATGGACTAGCCTGGCTAAATGCACGCGGCCACAATAGTTAGTCTTATTTAATTGTTGAATGCCATTCCATTTTAGGATCTGGGCGGCAAAACTGAAGAGAAGAATGTGAACATACTTGGAGAAGCAAATGTTATAAACAGGTAGGTGGCTTTGCTTGCAAGACAAATGCTGCACAGCACACAGTGCTTCCAGATCTTGTACCGGTCATGAGGGAGGATTCATAATGTTCCAGGAAGTGAGAACAGTGAACTTAGTCACTTGATGTGAAGAAAACTCAATTAGAAATTCGGCCATCTTGGCCAAACCTGGGTGATTGAGGCACAATATCCTACAGGCGATCAGGCTTGTGTGCCTCACAATTGTGAAATAGCCTTGACTAGCACAGCGTAAGCAGGGGCAATAAGGCGGATTGAGTGGGCCAGTTGGTCCTTACTTGCTGTCGTCTACTTTGTTTACTCTATTGAAATGTGTATTGCTGAAAAACAGCACCTACCTAATAGATAGCAGGGGCAGCAGTTCATCACTGTCAAGAAAGACAAGCCACACACCTGCCCAAACACCTTAAAACTTGCAAGGTGTAACAGTAAAATATGCTTATCTTCCCTCTGTTTCAAACGTAAAGAACGATGAAATGAGGATGTGAGGGCAGCCATCTTAGTTTTCCATGATGCACTGCAAATAAATGTTTCTCCGCACAGAACTTGTGGCAGTGTATGAATATCAGATTTTTAACAATTAGTGTATTGTAAGTGTTGAATGGATCTAGTTAATGCATAATTATGAATGCTTTATTGTACTCCGCACAGATCTTATTTTATGGATGCAGTGGAATATAAATGAATTAAATAAATATCAGGCAAGGAAGTGAGAGGGCATTGGAGGGACTAATTGTTGTGGTGGAGTATAGTCTTGGCAAAGGGTGACTGGAACTGTCTGCCAAGATAAAAAAAAAAATAATAATAATCTGCAAGGCTGAGCGGAACAGGGATAGTGTGCGATATTCCTCTGTGCTGTTGCTGGGAACAGGAAAATCCCGGCTTGCTACGGCGCTGTTGTAGCCCAATCTATGAAAGCTTAGAATCACAATGCAAAACAATGTCACCGCCGGCTGGATGGGAAGGGGGTCTATGCCCATATATTGCACAGTAAGGACTGGCCCAGAATCGCTGGAGGGGAGGTGAAGGGAGAGGTTGGTAAATGCATATTGGGGCAATTTTCAAAACAGCCCAGCAAAGGCGCAGAGCCCACGGGTCCTTCCCAATCCCCCCCTCACCCCTTGGACTCTGTGCATATGCTGAAGTCCTTTTTCACTGTCCCTTTAAAAAAGTGCCCGGGGTACAAAGCTGCATCTGCCTGCAGGCTTAAAAACAGGCACTTTTCTCATTAAAATAATAGACGTAGAGTTGAACCTGCCATCTGCCATCTTATTTTCCTTCCTGGCCACCCGCCCCACTTTCCAAAACACCTCTGCCTAATGTGGCTAAGAATCCCGCAGGTACTTCAGGCCCGGTTAAGGGGGTGGGCAAGTTTCTTTCAGTCCTTTTCACCTGCATAATCGGCTTTCCCTGTACGTACCAGGATCAGTCCAGACTGCTGGGTTGTGTCTCCCTTCCAGCAGGTGGAGTCAGAGAAAAAAGTTCAAGGCACCCTCTGATAACCCAGTGTGCCATCTGCGATCCCCCAGTATTTCTCTGACTCCAGCAGGTGAAGGAAGACATCCCTGCGGTCCTGATCCTCTCTAAAGTTGAGTGTTTCTTTCTATTAAGAGCAAAGGGGTTCTTTAATCCCTGATGATCATTGACTAGATCAAACCTTTAGTAAGTACATATAAAAAAAAAAAAAAAGAAAGAAAGAAATTACACGAGAGCAGTACGGACTCTGTGCCCACAAGCCTTGATACCTGGAGGAAGTTTGTTAATACCCGGGTAGGGGGGATTTACCGGTGGGCCGGTCCCTCCCCCCTCTGATTCCAGAGACACTTAATTCCTCTGAAGGGAGCTACTTTAGAGTGACATTCCAGGGAGGTACATTCCCCTGTGGCAGTCACTCCATTTTTTGTAAATAAAAAAAAAAAAAAGCAAGGTCTGTTTTTCATTACTGGGCACAGGAGAACTTACTGATTTTTTTCTTTCTCTCACTTTGTCTGCCATGCCACGGGGGTCACGGTGTTCGGCGACAGCCTCTGTTATCGTTGCCTCCCCGGGGCAAAGGGCCTTCTGATCTGCCTGTTTCCGGCAGAAGAGTGTCTCTGCCGCGTGCGTGCGGCTCTGGCAGGGCTCACTCGGCTCCTCTTCATCGGCCTGCCCCGTCCCCGCTAAACGCGGGAATGGCTGCTGAAGGTCTGAGGGGAGGGGATCTTCCTCCACCACTTTCCCCTCCCAATTTAAGCCCCAAATGACCGGTATTAGCAGAATCGGAAGCCCTGCCTCTTGCCTTGCCCTTGGGGGGGGGGGGGGTGTCTTAAAGCGGCAGCATCCTTTTCTTCACAGTTTATTTTACTGCTGCAAAAAGCCTATTTAGAGGCAGAGGCAGATTTCGATGGCCAGCAGTCCCCACCGGCTAAGGTACCTAGACCTGCAGATGGGCCTGTATCCCGTCTAGCTCCTGTTCCGGTGGTTCCCCCACCAGCTATTCCCCAGGATCCTGCGTCCCAAAACCCTTCCATGGTGGACACGGCAGGCGATGATATCAAAGATTCTGCTCTGGTGGAAGGGGATGACCCACAGGTGCTCTGATTATTTCGCAGGGAGGAGTTGGACCCTCTCATACCTCATGTTCTGGAAGAGCTTGATATTCCGGCACTGCAGCCAGTGGTGGATCCTTCCCCAGGGGATCCGGTTCTTGCGGGGCTCAGGGCTCCACCTAAAGCTTTTCCCTTTCATCCGAAGCTTCGGCAGCTGCTTATTCGGGAATGGGACATGCCAGAGGCTAGCCTGAGGGTTAGTAGGGCCATGGAAAAACTCTATCCGCTTCTGCAAGACTCCTTGGAGTTGTTGAATGTCCCTCAGGTGGACGCTGCCATCTCCGCAATCGCTAAGCACACGACCATTCCGGTGACGGGAGGCACTGCTCTAAAGGACCTCCAGGATAGGAAGCTCGAGGTTCTTCTCAAACGAATTTTTGAGGTTTTGGCGCTAGGTGTTAGGACGCCAATGTGCAGTAGCCTCATGCAGAGAGCTACCCTTCGGTGGGTACAGCAGTTGCTCACCTCTCAGGATCTTCCCTCGGCAGAGCTGGAACAGGGGAATCGTTTGGAGTCAGTGGTGGCCCATACGGCTGATGCCTTATATGATCTTCTACGTACCTCCTCTCTCACGATGGCCTCCGCAGTTTCGGCTAGAAGACTTCTTTGGCTCCGCCATTGGGTGACTGACGCCACATCAAAGTTGCAGCTGGATTCCTTCCCATTTAAGGGAACCTTGTTATTCGGTGAGGAGCTGGAACATCTCATTAAAGACTTGGGGGATAATAAGGTTTACAAACTTCCAGAGGACAAGCCTCGTTCTTCTCGCACTATTGGATCGTTCAGGGGGCGTTTTCATGGTCAACACCGTTTCTGGACGGGTAGGACCCCGTCCTTTGCTCTGAGGCAGCAGCCCACACGGTCCCAGGCTTGGGCCCATTCCTTTCGCGGGAGGCGGCCTCTCCGTAGGGGAACCTCCCAAGCCTTCGCTGCCACCAAGTCTGCCCAATGAAGGTGCACCAGCCCGTTCCTCGGTTCCAGAGATTGGAGGACGTCTCTCTCTGTTTCACGAGGAATGGGTCAAAATCACCTCGGATCAGTGGGTTCTAAATATCATAGAAAACGGTTACGCGTTGGATTTTGCTCGCCCGTTACGGGACCTTTTCTTGGTGTCCCCTTGCGGGTCCCAGCAAAAGCAACAGTTGGTACTCCAGACCTTGAACCGGTTGAAAGATCTAGGGGCGATTGTTCCGGTCCCAATGTCCGAGTATCAGACCGGACGATACGCCATCTACTTCATGGTGCCCAAGAAGTAGGGTTCCTTCCGGCTGATACTGGACTTAAAGACGGTCAACAGGGCGCTTCGGGTGCCTCGTTTTTGCATGGAAACGTTGAAGTCCGTCATTGCAGCTGTCCACAAAGGTGAATTTTTGGCCTCTTTGGACCTGACCGAAGCTTATCTACACATAGGAATCCAGGAGAGTCACCAGAGATTTCTCCGGTTTATGGTCTTGGGCAAACATTTCCAGTTTTGGGCGCTCCCGTTCGGTCTAGCAACGGCTCCTTGCGTGTTTACCAAGGTGATGGTGGTCGTGGCAGCAGCCCTCAGACAAGAAGGGATTCTGGTTCATCCCTATTTGGATGACTGGCTCATCCGGGCGAAGTCGGAAACTCTTTGCAAGGTGGTGATTCAGAAGGTCTTACATCGTCTTCATGCCCTCGGTTGGGTAGTCAACTTCGACAAGAGTCAATTGGTACCGTCCCAGGTTTTGCAGTTCCTGGGCGCGCCCGTTTCAACACGGTTGTGGGCAAAGTTTTTCTCCCACAGGACAGAATGCTCAAGTTGATGTCTCAGGTGCGCCGCCTTCTGGCTCTCCCATTACCCACAGTATGGGACTATTTGCAAGTTCTTGGTTCTATGGCATCTAATCTGGAGGTAGTCCCCTGGGCGTTTGCCCATCTACGACCTTTACAGAGAGCGTTGCTTTCCCATTGAGATCCCAAGTCAGAGGAGTTCCATCTGCCTCTGCTCCTCATGGAGCCAGCCCGGTCTGGTCTCGAATGGTGGTTAGTCCCCGATCACTTACAGAAGGGAATGGATCTCGAGAATCCCCAGTGGATAATTGTGACGACGGATGTCAGTCTTTCTGGCTGCGGAGCGATCTGCCAGTCACAATCGGCTCAGGGGCAGTGGACACCCCAGCAGTCCAAGTGGTCCATTAGTCGCTTGGAGACAAGAGCGGTTCATTTGGCGTTACGCAGTTTTCTACTTGTTCAGCATCGGTCAGTGAGAGTTCTCTCTGACAATGCGACGACGGTGGCATACATCAACAGGCAAGGCAGTACGAAGAGTCATCCGGTCGCCACAGAGGCAGACAGGCTGATGGTCTGGGCAGAACGCCATCTGGTTCGTTTAGCGGCCTCTCACATAGCCGGAGTGGACACATTCAAGCAGACTTTCTCAGTCGCCAGCAGCTAGACCCCAGAGAGTGGGAGCTATCTGGGGAGGCAATGAGGCTCTTCACTCGTCAGTGGGGGACGCCCCGACTGGACCTGATGGCTACTCGCATGAATACGAAGGCAGTTCATTTTTTCAGTCGCCGGAGGGAGCACGAGGCGGAAGGGGTAGATGCCCTGGTCCTCCCGTGGCCCCGCGACGTGCTCCTCTATGTGTTTCCTCCTTGGCAGCTGGTGGGAAAAGTCTTGAGACGAATAGAGTCCCACAGGGGTCCCGTGATTCTCGTAGCTCCGGAGTGGCCACTGAGACCGTGGTTTGCAGACCTCATCAACCTAGCGGTCGACGGCCCCTTGGTTCTCGGTCATCTGCCCAACCTGCTTTGGCAGGGTCCGGTATTTGTCGATCAGGCGGCTCGCTTTTGTCTAGCGGCTTGGCTTATGAGAGGCGGCAGCTGAGAAAGAAGGGTTACCCGGATGCGGTTATCACCACTCTGCTCCGCTCGAGAAAAACCTCTACCTCTATTACTTATGTTCGGGTATGGAAGGTCCGCGTTGAGCCACTGTAGTTAACATTTTGGCATTCTTGCAGGATGGTTTAAAGAAGGGATTAGCTTACAGTTTGCTCCGCGTTCAGGTAGCGGCGTTGGGCTGTTTGCTTGGTACTGTTGATGGTACGTCTCTTGCAGCACATCCAGATGTGGCTCGTTTTTTGAAGGGGGCCAAACATTTGAATCCGCCAATTTGAGCACTCTGTCCGTCGTGGAGTTTGAATTTGGTACTTTGTGGGCTCTGCAACCCTCCTTTTGAGCCTATTAAGCGTGCTACCCTGAAGAATTTAACCCTCAAGACGGTATTCCTCGTGGCGATCTGTTCCGCTAGGCATATATCGGAAATTCAGGCCTTGTCCTGCCAGGAACCATTCTTGCGCATCTTGGATTCAGGGATTTTGCTGCGGACAGTTCCCTCCTTTCTGCCTAAGGTGGTTTTGGTGTTTCATGTCAACCAGTCGGTAGAGCTGCCGGTGTTTCCGATTTAGATCGGTCTTCTCCTCAGGCTAGAGACTTGAGGAGGCTTGATGTACGCCAGGTGCTCCTGCAATATTTGGAAGTGACTAATGCTTTTCGTCTCTCAGACCACCTTTGTGTCTTATGGAGCGGTCCTAAGAAGGGATTTCAGGCTTCCAAGGCTACCATTGCGCGATGGCTGAAGGACACCATCGCTTCGGCATACATTTGTCATGGCCGGCCAGTTCTGATGGTCTGAAGGCTAATTCGCTTTGATCTCAGGTGGCTTCCTGGGCTGAGAGCCAATGTGTTTCGCCGCAGGAGATCTGCAGAGCGGCGACTTGGAAATCTTTGCACACTTTTGCTAAACATTATCGTTTAGATGTTAGGGCTCCGGACATCGAATACTTTGGCAGCAGTGTGCTGCGGGCGGGACTCTCCGGATCCCACCCCATTTAGGGCAGCTTGGGTACATCCCAGCAGTCTGGACTGATCCTGGTACGTACAGGGAAAGGAAAATTGGTTCTTACCTGCTAATTTTCGTTCCTGTAGTACCAAGGATCAGTCCAGACGCCCGCCCACATATTTTTTCCGGAGAGTCCGCTCACTTGATTTTTTTTTATCTCTTTCTCTGCAAGGTTTAGGAAACACTGAAGAATGCCGATTTTTTATTTTCTCCATGTTCTTTTTCCTGTATATAGTTTTTGGTTATTGATCTAGTCATTGATTGTTCTACTTCCATAATTTCTGCTTTGTTATTCAATATACTGGGGGTTCGCAGGTGGCACACTGGGTTATCATAGGGTGCCTTGAACTTTTCTCTCTAACTCCACCTGCTGGAAGGGAGACCCAACCCAGCTGTCCTGGACTGATCCTTGGTACTACAGGAACGAAAATTAGCAGGTAAGAACCAATTTTCCTTTTTTGTAAATTGCCCTGATTTACCAGGCTCCTCTGTACTGCTCTCTGCACTCGGATCATCAGTGTAGGGAAGTAACGAACCAGCTCGATGGGGAGTTCAGAGGAAGCCGCTGAGGGTGGGCTTCCAGCGAGAAAAGGAATGGCGAAACCCAGTGCCGACCCGAGTCTCTCAGAAGATGCCATCTGCCGATAGGGCATTATCGAAGGGTTATCCTGCATCCTAATAACTTTTTACTCTTGTAACTGGAGGTACAGAAACTGTCGGGCCTCCCAACAGAGCGGATGTGCACCCAACCGTCACTCTGCACAAAAGTCCCCTTGGAGGATACCGTAAGAGTGAGCAGACGCTAAGCTTCCAGTGAGCTTCCTTCCAGGGCCGTCATTGGGAAGCGACAGCAGAGGGGCAGTAAGACAAATAACCCTGCCGGTAGCCAGTCAGAACCTTTGCTTTGCCTTGCACAGGAACTGTAGGAACTGAGTATTTTAAAATTTTGGAAATTACAAAAAAAACCAAAACTCCATGTGTGTTCATTACTTCCCCTGTCATTGTTTTTGCAGGAAGAAAGTCAAGTGGGAGGCTGAGCCCAAACGAAAAATGTGCTCCGAGCCAGAAATGCTTTCGCTGTCTCAGCACTTCCCAGATGTCTTGTACTTCCTTCTTCTGCTGTGGCTCTTTGTCTACCTCCTCCTGATCCTTCCGGAACTGAGCATTGGCAAAGTAACGTTTCTTCAGCAATAAACACAGCGATACGATTATAATATACAAATCCGTTAATCAAGATAAACACAAAGAAAGCCACTTGGCGCTAACAGAGAGACCCCCCTATTAACTAATTTACAAATTAATGGTACTGTTCTAGCACATTGCATTTTGTATATACCTAGTCAGAGGAAAAGGATGCTTCGGGGATCTTTATGTCCCAGAGGCCTGAAATTTTTTTTTGGCCTTTTGCTTAACAGGAAGATAGACTCTGATGAAAAAAACAAAAAAACACGTGAATAAATTGTGCTGGAACGACCTATCAAAAAGACCTCTTCTTTCCACAGTACTGGCTACAGCCATGTTTTGTGACCATGGATTTCTCCGGTGGGTGGATTGAGGAACCGATATACGTTTTGTGTGTGTTTGTGCCTTGCTTTTTTAAAACACTGAAGAGAAAACCAATAATTCTGGTAACTTAACTTGTGCTCCGGAAACACTGGTGGGGCTTGCATCTCTGTATGCCCATAGCTGTGGAAGACGGATGACATTTAGCTTGGGGTGGTGCCATCCCTACCTAGCAGCGAACATAAAAACTGGCTCTGCACCTTCCCGGGGCAGAATGGATTGCTTTCTGTTTTAAACATTTTTAAACGTGGTGGTGTGAGGGCCTTTGGCGTTCGGGTCATAATGACCCATTTCCTCACCAGTGGAGCTTCTCAAGAGCATCCCTCGGATAAAGGAGCACAGGGAGCTGCTTTCTGCCTGTCAACAAAATCCAAGAGCAGAGGAAACGCACATTCAAGTGACTGGGCTGCCATAGGGGGTGTTGTGTTTTCCAGGTTTATTTAATGCATGTATCTCACTGTCAGCGGACAGCAACCCTGCTACACCCAACTTGTTCCTTATTCTGTAACTAGCCCTTTTTGCCCTACAGAAAGTCTGATCTGCGATCTGATGCCTTGGGGCCGGTGTTGCCACGGACTGGTTGGGTGCAGGAGAGCCTAAGTAGTGCAGAGTCTACGAAAGCACAGGCGTGCATAATAATCGCAGATAGTGGGGAGAGCTTCCAAGGTAAATTTGCTCCCGAGTGTGATGATTATGGAATGCCATGTGCACATTTTTGGGGGGGGGGGGGGGTGATAAAAAACGGTGTTTTTCTCAACTTTTCCCCTTCATAAAGGTGCAGGGTTGCTGGCCACAACCAAAATGACGTAGCCCCTTGTAAAATGTTGATGACCAGCAAAATCTCTACGTCTGTAGACACCACCTGTACGTCCTTACCCAGGACAGCCCCACTTGGCGTTATCGTTGCTTATGTGCGATGTGTTGCACTATAAAATGTATTTTAGTGGATGGGGAGATGTTACCAAGTCTTAAAAGTTTAAAGGTTTAGCTGAGAATAATTATTTTTAACAACAATGGAATTTTTTAGCACAAGAATTTATTTTGTGTATATTTGATATTAATTAGCAGTAGAACTGTATAAAAAAATTGTCCTTTATAACCCTGCTGTGTGCTTACGTAGTGCCCTTTTATTTATTAAGGAATATGAGCTGTATTTTTGTGCGATGGAATCACAGCGCCATGGACAAGAGCCATAACTGAAAGTGCAAATGATGCAGGGCTAGATTTAGGCATGGGCATGGCCTTATTTTGAAGGCCTCCAAAATCTGGTACTCCCCCTGTTGCTCTCTGAAACCCTTTTGCCCCCCGGTCCTCTGCCCATGGACACCATAATCCTGCCATCTGGCCCTGAAATGAAGTAATGACCTTTTGTGCATTCTTGAATGTTAAACTTGACAAAAAGCATGCTGTGCAAAAAACATGGTTCCTGACGCTGGATGCTAGAATCCTTTAGCCTAGCAGTTTTGTTTGCCAAATTGTTTGGATTCTTCCACAATGATGCTCTCGACTGCCTCCTGAAATTTCCTGGCCACCCTGTTTTATGCTTGCTCGCAGACCACCGGCGCGCCGTTTTACCCTTCGACAGAGGGAGTCTCTCAAAAGGAGGTTGAAAGTGAAAAGCTGAATCTTTCCTTCAAAGCGTGAAATAAGGATGTGTGGAAGCGCAAAGTCCGAAGAGTCCAAGTGGCTTGCTCCATGTAGGCTGGTCACGTGTCTGTCACCCGTTGAGTTTGCCAAGCCGGGCAATGAGAAAATTCCATAATTCTCCTCCAGCCCTTCCCGCCACATCCCCCCCCCCTCCCCAACCAAGCAGGCTGGAGTCGAGGATGGGATGGGATGCAATGCACGTGAGTTTGGCACGTCTGGCCAAGCCCCCTTGCGAATGGGGCTCCTCTACTGGCTTTCCCGTTCGCATAGTTTAATATTCATGAGGGCAGGTTTCCAGGTCATTTTATATGGGGGTAAAAGAAGTTTGGGCCATGCAGATTGGCCAGCCGAAAATTGCCCTCCCTCGGTGTAGCCAAACGTCCTTCCATGGCGCAGGTGCTTTTAAGCCACAAGACGAGGAGGCCTTCCCAGGTCCAGGTTTAGGGTGGGACAGGAAGAGCACACGCGTGGATTCATTTTCCACCACAGGCGCGGACTTTTCCAGCAAACTTCTTCCTGCACAAAAAAGCAGGCTCAACCGTCCACGAGTACTTTATCCCCATGACAAATTTCCAAGGGAAAGTACGTGCCTTGACAACTGGTGCAAAGTTTGCAAGCTAAAAAAAATTCTCCGTAGACTTTGTCCCAGTGCGGACAGTTTGAAAATGCCCCTCCCCCCCCCCACCCCTTTCTGCTCAGAACTAGAGGCGGGTCAGAGACTCGGGAATCTTAAAACTTGTTTTTTACATGGGGGGGGGGGGGGGGGTTTCAGGTCAGTTCAATTCTGGGTGGTGGAAAAAAGTGTCAAAATCCCCCTCGATCCGTCATCGTACTTTCTCAGCCTCTCACTTCTCGAGCCTTCAAGGAACGAGAAAGCTGGTTGAGCCTGGGCTTCTCTTAGCAAGCCAATACTCGCATGGTGAATCATTTTTAAGACCCAAACACTTCCCTTTCTCACCTTAAATGCTTCACTTGTTCTTTTATCCGGCTACCTTTCAGGCGGTTCTGATATTATCCAGCTAAGTTAGCTGGAGCATGCTGAAAATCGGAGTTACTTGGATAGCTTAGCTCCACCCTGGAACTTCTCTGGGTAAATTTTTAGCTGGCTAAGTCCTTAGCCAAATATACTCTGAGGGAGATTCAAAGAATGCAGTTTGGCCAGCTAAGTCCACAGTTAGCCAGCCAAAGCCATTGGAATATGGACCTCATAGTAAATGGCAGCTAAAGACCAAAATGGCCTATCCAGTTAAGATTTGGCTTCAGTTAATTGCTAGTTTCCTGATTAGATTTCATTTACAGAGATGTCAGAGCAGGCCTTTCTTTTGCATGCACAAAAATAGAAAACTGTGAAATAAAATCCACAAACTATTTTGGAATGATACTTACAGCATATCAAGAACTGAGTTCTTGGAGCCCAGATGTACTGGTCCCTTTATTCAAAGGACTAGCGCGTGCAAATTACCGGTCGTGTATGACTTAATTTATGAAAATGTGTACATAAGCATTTAGATATCTAGTAAATGCCAAATTTAGTACAGCATGGCCTTTTTGATCTGTTCTTCCACTGTTTGGGTTATCGGGACCGAGACTCCCAGGACTGCCAACGACTACTTTATGCAGCCGTCTGGAGCCCGGGTTATCCTGGCTGGCACGTAGCGTTTCAGCACCCGCCCTTCCCTGTATAGATCTGAGGCCTTGGCAGCCTCCTGCGACCGAGGAAGTAGACCATAAGTGACCTCTGGTGCTTCCCCCTTCTCACAATAGTTTGCGAGCGTCGATGCTGCAGGGCTCAGCCTTAGAGTGCCCCAGTTCAGGAGCCCGGCTCAAGAAACAAAGTTGGCCTTCCGCCCGGAACAGCGAGAGCTCCCGACTATCCAGTAAACAAGGTGTCGGCAGGGATAATTGTCCTTTGTCCATTCCGTTGTGCGCGTGAGCCATTGTGGAATACAGCAGCTATTCACGAAGCACTTCTTGGAGGAAAGGGGGTGTCACAGCGCGCTATCTATTTCCCACTGCCTGGGTAAAGATCCGTGCTAGAGTATATAATCAAATGTCCTGGTGACTTTTGTGAGTTTATTTTTCTAGAACATTCAGCCATCCGCACGTCAGGATTTCATTCCCAAAAATCCTGACTCCGGAAGACCAAAGAAAATGTGAGGCTTTTTTTTTTTCCCTGCCCTTTAATTAATTTCCCTAAAATAACACTGATTTTATCTCTCTGTAGCTGAGGACCAGCAGTAGTGTCTTGTTATGGAAAGAGACATCTGTGGTATGGCTTAATCCTGAGAGGCGATGGCTGCCAGTAGACACAGAAACGTGTGACACCTGGCCCTACCCAAAATCAGTACTGTACTCTCAATCTTTGTACTTATTGTTCCCAGCTAATTTTGATTGAAAACAGATTTTTTTTTTCCTGCCAGTATAGTCTAGCAAAAACCTGATACTGTGTGCAAGGCGCTACTGTCCAAAAGTGAACTACGTAAACTGTGACAGATTTTCTTAGCCAGATGCATCCTGTACACACTTTTCTCATGTTAATAAATACTGATTTTCTGAAGAAAGACATTTGAATGGGTAATAATTTTTATTTTTGTCTGCTCGAAATAATTTGTAGGTCTGCAGGGGAACAGTTTAACAAATAGGAAAGGGTAGAGATCATCAGAAGAACTTAAAATATCAAGCAGGGGCCATCCTCCTGCTCCCCAGTGACTGTTCGTACAGGGATGCCAAGCAGTGGGGCAGAGAGGCCCTGGCACTCATTTATTCAGAGCCCAACAACCAACAGAAGCACTTGGAACCATGAGTCAAGGTGGCACTGACTGAGAGGTGAGAGGAGCTATCCCGTTTGTGAATTCTGTCTAAGTGCCTCTTTATAATCATCTTGCTCTTTTTTACAAAAAAAAAAGAATCACTTTTTTCTTCCTATTTTATTAATGTTGCAAATAAAAACTGATATAGGATGCAAATGTATTATGAAGCAATGCCGTCTTCAAAGCAACCCGCAAACAGCATAAGAATGAGATTGCTGGGGAGCTGGTGGAGAGAGAGAGGTGTCCCAAATCCCGTCTCACCTGGAGGGAGCCCTTTTGAATATCTTCAACCCCTGGAACACCTGCAGGCTCCGGGACCTAGAGGGAGGTGACCCCGGTGACGTCAGTGGAGAGCGCCAGTTGCTATAAAACAGGCAGCTGGTGGAAAAGAACTTTGGGAGCTGGTGGAGAGAGAGAGGTGTCCCAAACCCCGTCTTACCTGGAGGGAGCGCTTTTGAATATCTTCAACCCCTGGAACACCTGCGGGCTTCGGGCTCCGGGACCTAGAGGGAGGCAACCCCGGTGATGTCAGTGGAGAGCGCCAGCTGCTATAAAACAGGCAGCTGGTGGCGCACCGCCACCATCGGTGCGCTGCCTAAGCCGCGCGCTCCATAAGGGGCGCGCAGCTTGGTCCGGCTTAGGCCGGGGAAGGCGGCACTCTCTCTTGTTTTTCTGGATTAAATCTTGCAGATTCCTCACCCCAATCATATCGTTTCTGTTCTACAGAAGTGTGAGTAAACCCAGTTCTTGCTTTTTTTGTCTCTGATATTAAATATTATGCCGCACACAAAACGCAAAAGGAAGGTTAGGCAGGAAGCCTCAATCCCTGCAAAACTTACTCCCATACAAACAAGGCTAACAGGGTACTACCCACTCACAGAAACTTTGATTCCGGAGTGCCTGGGTGCAGTTGCAGGTGAGGAGCAAGCACCTACACTGCTAGGCGATGTCAGTCTTAGTCCCGGAGCCCCAACGACTCCAACTCCTCCCAAGTGTATTGCAAGTGTCAGTGAACCAGGCTCTTCTATTATGCGGACTGCGTTTTCTGAGATGAGCCCGTTTGAGGAGGTTCCTGGTGCAAAAGAGGCAATACATGAAGAAATGGGTGGAAGAGATCCCATTTGTCATCTAGTGGAGCAGAGAGATGGAGTGAAGTCGGGTGAAACCGAAGAGAGATCTGAGATACTTGGAAGAAAGGAGCCCTCATCTCCTATGGGGGATAAGGCTAAACAAGAATTAGCAGGAATATTAACTCTTTCTTCTACCCCTAATGCTAAACTTGAGAGTCCTAAACAAATATCTATGGAAACGCTGTGGCAAACCATGACTTCGTTACAAAATAATATTGTAAATTTAAATACTAGCATTAAAGAAATGCAGTTAGCCTTGTTAAGTATAGACCCTTTGGTATCTAGCAATGAAGTAACATTGAAGAAGGTAGAACAAGATATAAATGAGATAAAAAATGCACAGAGTAGTATAATAAAGGGTGAAGTTTTGTTATCTAGGAAGGTGGAAAATCTAGAGAACTCTGCTCGTTATTTGAACTTGAGAGTGGTCAATTTTCCTAGATGTAAACTAATTTCACCCAGGGAACAGTTGAAAAACTATTTTACTGAAATATTGTTGTAATCATCAGATAATCATCCTGTGATTGACAATGCCTTTTTTTTAGGGGTAGGCAATCAAGGATTAAATATTAATCAGGAAAATCAAGAGACAACTTTAAATGTCACCGAATTGCTGGAAACGTCGTACGCTGATCAGATAGAGAGTAGAGGTACCCTTATGGTGAAGTTTTCTCTATCTTCTGATAGAGATAAAATTCTAAAGTTATTTATGATACACAGGTCCTCTCTCTATCTTGGGCAAAAGATTTGGTTTTACCCTGATGTCTCAAAAGAGACTCAACTTAGAAGAAAAAGGTTTATTACTTTGGCGAATTTAGCTAGGACATTTGGCATCCAGGTTATTATTAGGTTCCCATGTAAATGCATTATGCGAGTGAAGGGAGTTAAATATATATATTATGAGCCAGAGCATTTAGAAAAGTTCTTAGAGGAGCATAGAACCCATAAAGAAGAGGGAGGAGCCCTTAACCAAGTATAAGTTGGGATGTTATATTGATCTGTGACTTCTGTATTTATGAGAGGTTTTTCTTTTGATCTTCTATTTGTTTAAATTCTTGCTTGGTTGAGCTCCCAATAATGGTTTAGTAACTGGAAAGCAGGTGAAAGATGTTTATGGGTTAACTGTCAAATGTGATATTACTTTTTGAAACCTGTTTTCCTTAAAAAATCTCTCAAAGGTTTTTGAGAATTATATACATGTATTGTTTTACTTTGTAAGTCAAAGTTATAAATAAAGAATAAAAAAAAAAAAAAGAATGAGATTGCTTAGTGTAAAATGCTTCATATAGTCTCGGTCTGCTGTCTCTCTCTGCTGCCCGACGCTGACCGCCTTTCCATGGTTCTTCCTCAGATTTTATTGCAATAGGAAGGAAAAAGTGATTTTTTTTTTTGGTATAAAAAGGAGCAAGATGATTATAATGAGGCCCTTACACTGAATTCCCAAATAGGGTAGCCACGTATGATAGGCTCCTATTGCCCATCTATTAATATCTCCCAGTCGTACCATTCCAAGCGATTCTGTGGGTTGTTGGGTTCAGTTTGGTTTCACTGTCTGAGTGGTTCTCTTTTCAGAGTGTTTTTCATCCTCCTGAGACAGAATTGTCCCTCTTCCCCCAGTGCTGCCTTCGTCCTGCTTCACATCAAATAGGCCAGGCTGGCACAGAGATGGACCGTGGCCTGGCACAGAGGCGGGCCAGGCTTCAGGCAAAGGGGAGGGAGGGGCGGTTAAAAGGGAGTTTTAGACTCATTTTGCAAACACAGAATCACAGCCTCCTATGATATAAATGGTTTCAGAGTTTACATAGCAGCGGTGTTCATCACATAAAAAATGATGCGGCCCTCCCCTGCATGGAAGCAAAGCAGAGCAAGCGGGAGGTACTTCTGCCTTTTGTGTAGCGAAAGGTAAGAAACTTGGCGGCTTTCCTTCTGTATTTCCAATCGATTTACGAGGCATGCTCCTTGAGCCAGGAGAGTATCGATGCAGTAATAGCATAGTACTTTGAATTAGCAATATGCTGGTTTTTCTTTCGTTTCATCTAGCATGTGTTAATTTATTTTTTTTTTTCCAATGAGCACGAAACAAAACCAAGGATAAAGTTTTGCCTGCATGCAGCGCCGCCTGTACCTGCAGGATCCCAGCACGTGTCCTCTTAATATTTCAGAAGTCTGCTTTGCAGCCACCTCAGGTGGACGTTTCTGCCAACTGGACGGCAGTGAAGGCTGTAAAAAGGACAGGGAGAAGGTGGTGGTGTTTTGTGCCCAATAATAACTTGGGCCAGCAGCGTTTTCAATCCGTTGTGTCATGTTGTCGCTGGCTTACCCAACTCCCAAGCCCTACTGGTCTGCTGTTGGAGCTTCCCCAGACTCGGTAGGTTGCCGTGTGTCCCGGTGCCATGGCTGCTTCAGAAGTTTCACCTGGAGTGGTGGTGGCTTGTAGCCTTTGGCAGCTGCTTAAATAGAAAAGTGGGTGACTGGCGGTCATGTGTCTAACCAGCCATCCACGGGGATTACATGACAGAAAAAAATACTTCTACAAAGAAAAAATGAAATGTTACGACTAAACGGAAATACCAACAGTGCAGAATAATAAACCACCGGGGCCTAAAGTGAAAACAAACTGTGTTTGGTCCTGTGTTCGTTAAAGAAGAGTAAAGCCAGACTTGCTAGACTAACGAAGGTAAAGCTAAAGTATTCTCTTCTACTATATTCAGTCCAAATGACCTAGCACATCAGGGCCTGTCTTCCTGTCAGCATGCATAAACTTTCTGAGCCCTCCTGAAGGATCTGTTTAAACGGAAAGGCCCACCTCCATTCACTGCCAATGCTTTGACTTGTTATGCTTTCTTCAAGCGTTAATAGGGGGGTCCCTGATACCCCATCTCCACACACACACACACACACACACACACACACACACACACTGAGAACGGCTGGGAAAAAAAAAAATGGTCCATCCAGTCTGCCCAGCAAGTTTCTTATGGTAGTAACTGCCGCACCATGCAGGTTACCCCCAGCCCACGGCAGGGACAGCCCTTGGCCAGGGCCCACAGAACATGGCACTTTCCAGAGACCGCTATGTGTATAGCCTGAGTCTGACTACCAGGTGTTACTTTTGTGCAATGTCTGATCCTCCCTAATTCCAGCCCTGGACAGCCTAGGGAGCAGAAACTTGGTGTGGGAGCTACCGGACCGTGATCACTGCATAAACGATTATTTTGACATACCAATGAAAGCACTTGGAACGCTAAAGTCCATAATATGAAAGGAGTGGTCCTCGAGAGCCACAAACAGGCTGGGTTTTCAGGATGTCCACAATGAATATGCATGAGATAAATGTGCATATTTCAAGTCTCTGTGGTATGCAAATTTATGTCATGCATATTCATTGTGGATATCCCTAAAACCCGACTGGCTGTGGGGTTCCCAGGACAGGTTACGGAAGCCCTGATGTAAGGGAGACACTTTGAAGTAAAATTGTTTCAGGTTATGATTTCAGCTGAAAATCAGAATGAGTTTTAGTTCTCCAGCATTCAGGTGATAAAACTATGGTGGGAAAATGTAATAAGAATGTGCTTTTGATCTACTGATTAAATGTCCTGTTTTGTGATCAGATTCCAGTCGGAAAGGTTTCAGAAGCATTGCACAGTTCACTCTAGAGACCACTGTAAAAAAATAAAAAAAAGATAAGACTTGGCCCACTTCCAACATCATTGCACTGCAGCTCAGTCCCAGGATTCAGAGCAAACATTGCGCGCTCAGCGCGCAGAAGAAAGACCTTTGGTGCCTACGTTTTGGATCTTGGGTCTTGGTTTTGTATGCCTCTTCATTATTATTCTGTGGTAAGCGTTTGGGATCTTGAAAGCTTGGTTAACCATATTGCGGTGGTTAATACCCCTAACTATTTATTTATTTATTTATTTATTTATTTATTTTTGGTTTTTATATACCGATCTTCCTGCATTAGATACAAATCAAACCGGTTTACAAAGAACGTAAACTTGCCTATAGGCTATACATAGAACCATGAACAATAACCTAGAAGAACTTGGAAAAACAATTTGAATTATATAACACAAAGTCACTAAAAGTGATTGATTCCATTAAATTGGGCTTAGATTAAGCTACTTCACTTAGATGCAGTTCCAACACTGCTCTCTACATTAATGGCGGGGGCGGAAGGGAAATAGAACCAAAAGGTTACTAAGAGCCAAGAGTAACAGATAAGTATGAGAAAAAAAAAGTGCAAAACTTGCTGGGCAGACTGGATGGGCCGTTTGGTCTTCTTCTGCCGTCATTTCTATTTTTCTATGTAAACCCCCTCCCACCTGGAGGTATAAAAACTCTTCCCAGCTCCTGCCACGGTTGTGCTCCAATGCTATGATGGAAAGCCCCTATGATCGTGGCAAACGCAGGCACCTTTCCACTTCCTGGTTATGCGCTTTTGGGACTTCCAGTGGTTTGAAATGGACGAATTCTAATATGTATAAGGATTGTGGATAACACATTGAAATCGTCGGCTCAGTGTGCTGCGACAGTCAGAAAAGCAAACAGAATGTTGGGAATTATTAGGAAGGGAATGGTTAATAAAACGGAAAATGTCATAATGTCTCTTTATCGCTCCATGGTGAGACCACACCTTGAATACTGTGTACAATTCTGGTCGCCGCATCTCAAAAAAGATATAGTTGCGATGGAGAAGGTACAGAGAAGGGCGACCAAAATGATAAAGGGGATGGAACAGCTCCCCTATGAGGAAAGGCTGAAGAGGTTAGGGCTGTTCAGCTTGGAGAAGAGACGGTTGAGGGGGGATATGATAGAGATGTTTAAGATCATGAGAGGTCTAGAACGAGTAGATGTGAATCGGTTATTTACACTTTCGGATAATGAACAGACTAGGGGGCACTCTATGAGGTTAGCAAGTAGCACATTTAAAACTAACTGGAGAAAATTATTTTTCACTCAACGCACAATTAAGCTCTGGAATTTGTTGCCAGGGGATGTGGTTAGTGTAGTTAGTGTAGCTGGGTTTAAAAAAGGTTTGGATAAGTTCTTGGAGGAGAAGTCCATTAACTGCTATTATTCAAGTTGACTTAGGGAATAGCCACTGCTGTTAATTGCATCAGTAGCATGGGATCTTCTTAGTTTTTGGGTACTTGCCAGGTTCTTATGGCCTGGATTGGCCACTGTTGGAAACAGGATGCTGGGCTTGATGGACCCTTGGTCTGACCCAGCATGGCAATTTCTTATGTTCTCACCAAATTAGCTGGAGGTGAATTGTGGTGAGGGCCTTTCCCTGGAGACATGGGTTAAGTTAAAAAGATGACTTCGTAAGATCTCAGCATTCCCCTTTTTATTTCCCTCACCCGTCTCATTCGGCAGAGGAAAAAAAAAAAAAAGAGCATTTCAACCGTGCATTTTGTTTTTCACCATATCTTATGCAGTCTCCCTACCAAAAGGCATCTTTTAGCGCAGGAAGGCTTCTGCACCTTCATTTTCTCTGCTGATGTCTGTTATTTTCAGAGCTAGGGCCCCCTCTTTTTACAGATGTTTTCCAAAGGCGTTCTTAGAAACCTCCAAAAGCCCAAAAGATTTACATTTCCCTTTCACGTTCCCAGGAAATAACCGAGGCAGAAACTAAACTATGATTTAAAGTGATCCCAAAATTGTGAGTTCATGAGTTTCCAAGTTAGAAGCCCTTGAACATATCGAGGTACCTTATAAAGTTTGCTTACAGAATCATGCGTGCTGCCCGCTATCCTGAGCTCGATAGATTGCTTTCTCCCCACCAAACCAACAATTAACCAGCGGAGAGAGCCCCTCGAGACCCTCTTGAGAAGAGCCAGATTTTGAAAGCTTGAGAAAATGCTTTGTTTACCTGCCCTAACTCCGCCCCTGTAGCCACCCACTTTTTAGGACCTACATTTAGGGACCTGATGAAACTAGGAGCCCAAATTTAGGAGCTAGGCCCTAGTAAATTTTCAAAAAGGCCAATTTAGGAGCCTAATTTAAAAGTTAGAAGCCCAAACCCTTTGAAAATTGAACCCTAGTATTAGGAACCCCGGCTGCGCGGGACCGCAACAGGGTCCTCTCACCTGCGCCAGCCAGAGGCCCAGTCCTGTCCTTGCCACCACTGCTCCCGGCTGCCGACTCCACCCGTGGCCTGCTCTGGCAGCGCCCCGAACGCCGCTGACTCCAGCTCCTCGTGGTCTCCTCTCTAGGCGAGCACGCGCCGAGCCACGGATTTAAAGGGCCAGCGGCAGGAAAGTTCCCTGCGGCCCGGGCTGATGACGTCAGGCTAGGTGGGTACTTAAACCCTGCCTCTCTGCTTCCACTTTGCCTTAGCAACGGGTCCTGCTCGTCAGATAGTGAGAGTTGTCTGTGTTCCTGTTCCCAGTGTTCCTAACTCTGCTTTGTCTTGTTCCTGATCCCTGGTTCCAGCGTTCCTGTTCCTTGCCTCTGGTCCCCTCCTTGTTCCTTGGATTGGTTTCTCGGTTCTGACTCCTTGCCTGGTACTTGATGTTGCTTGATCTTCGCCTGCCCTGATTCCTTACTTGATATTTGACTCTGCTTGATCGCCGCCTGCCTCTATCCCTGGACTCCTCTGACGCTGCCTCCTTCCTCGCCTGGAAAGGCCCGTGCCTACATCCGGTCAGCCCCGGTACCCAAGGGCTCAACCTGCAGGGAACGAGGGTTGATTTAGGCGAAGGTCCAGTTGGGTCTTCTCTTCCAGAATCGCTGCCCGACGACGAGGACCTCCAGGGGCCACCCCCTGGAGTGAGCGACAACCTCGTCTCGGCTCAAGGGTCTACTTTTCCAACACCTAGTAATTTTTTTGGCTGTGACCAGTTAAAAAGTGAAGTTAGTGCAATGCGACTTCCAGCATCCAGGCAAGGAGTCAGCACCTGGCCTTCAGGGCTAGGAGGAAAATAATGTTTTATAAGAGCCCCAACACAGCATCACTGATGAACTGTTTCCATTTTTTTCCACCAGACGGGTCTATTCTTCCTGTTTTTGGAGCCTACTCCTTTGGATTTCCAGCTCAAAGAGAACTGACTTCTGTTTGTCTATGGCAACAGGTATGAAAGGTGTGACTGCACCAGACCCTCCCCTGCCCCCTGGTTAGAGAGAGTCGGCTGCCAGCTGTACTGCACGGGCCTAAAGCTCAGGGATTTCAGGGATTTGTTTCAGGGGCTGCTTGCCAGCACTGAGTACTGGCACTTTTTTCTTCCAACTGCTTGATTTATCCTGTGGTCCCTCCTGCATGCGAGTATGGCATCTTTTTTTTTTTCCCCAGAAAGCTAGCATTTAGTGTGGGCTGATCTCAGGAGGAGCGAGCTGGTTTAGACATGTGGATGCTTGTCGCTGGAGCTATTCATGGTCCGGTTAGTAGGAAAGCAGACTGACGGCAGGTTGTTAGTGACTGGGGCCTAAGAAAAGCCCCTGAGTTTCACTACCACATCAGATCCTGCTCTGGCCTAAGGATGGCCACGAGTACCCGGAGAGGATAACGGCAGGTTTGTAGAATCACCCCGTGAAGCATAGCCACTGAAATATTTCTGATACCTAGGAGTGAAGCCAAATTCTTAGGTGCCAGCATGGGTGGTTAGATGTGATTATCCCCATGCAAGCCACTAGATAAAGGCATAGGGAGAGGTTACATGGACAACTCCCTCCCTGAAAATTAGGAAAAAAATGCTGCAACCCCCAGTTGCTCTCCTCTCTATGTTCTCCAAGAACAAAATAGTGCCATGCAGGGTCAGACCAATAGTCCATCGAGCCCAGCATTCTGCCTCTAACAGTGGCCAGTCTGGGTCTCAAATACCCAGCAGATCCCCAGCAGTTGATCTGTTTCTTATAACTCACTTCCAAGGGATAAGTGCTGGCTTTCCCAAGACTACCTGGCTAATAACTATTTATGGACATTTCCCTCAGGAACTTGTCCAATCCTTTTTTTGAACCCTCACGATGTGAGTTGCCTTGCCCATGTTCTCCAGCAACAGATTTCATAGCTTGATTGTGTACTGAGTGAAAGTATATTTCCCATGATTTGGGAATCTGCCAGTTACTACTTTCATGGAGTGTCCCTCAAACCTGTTGCGTCCGTCGGTCTCTGACGGCTTCGACCTCTGTGCCTCACCTTTCTTCCTTCTCTCTCCTCAAGCCTTGGGAAGATGGCTGCTGCCGCGTCTTCATGCCGCTCTCTCTGGCGTCCCCGGAACGGCAACGGCGACGGTGTTCGCCATGGATTTCCTGAGGCCCTGCTAAGGTGCACGCGCGCACGCCACCCACATCTTTATCCACGTCATGGTGGGAACCTCGAGGGCATCCCCTCCGAGTGATGTCATCACATCCTGGTATTTAGCCTGCTCTTCATTTGCTAACAAACTGAGTTAGAAAAGATTGGATTGGGCTGCCTCCGGTCTAAGCTGCTCTGCCACTTCCTAGCTGCCGCAGGAAGCTCTCACTCTGCCCTTCGGGGTAATTCATTACTAAGCTGGGTACCCGCTCCTCGGGGGCCCTTATGCTCTCAGGTACCTATCTGGGAAACCGGATACTCGCTCCTCGAGAGCCTGCTTTCCCTACTCTGGTGCCTACTACTGAACTACTTCTGCCTGCCAGGATCTTCATCAATACAGCTACCTACTTCAGTGAGTACTAACCCTGTCAGTCTGTCTCACCTTCAGCTTCAGCGCTGGGAGTCTTCATCCGGGACCTTCCTTGGCTACCCTGTGTTGCCTATCATCTACTCAAGTGTGGGACTGGTCTCCTCTGCTGAGGACCCCTGGACTACTTCTACTGGGTTACCTCATTGCTGTCCACTCCCCGGACAGTACCATCAAGCTGTATAATAAATGCAAATTCTCTGTGTCTGCATGTATAGAGTCTAGCCTAGTACTGCGGTTCCTCACGGGGCTCCTCCCTGAGGGAGTGGCCATCACCGTAGTACCCAAGAATCCACTCCAACACCTCAAAACCATAACACCCTAGGTGCCTGAAAACCCTCTTCTTTGAAGGCCTGAACTCCCGGTTGAAAGATGAGCTGGTGACTCGTGAGATGCCTGAAACCTTAGCAGAACTGATGAAGTTGGCAGCAAAAATTGATCGCCGACTTTGCGACAAGGTTCAAGAGGTCAAGAGTTCCAGAAGACCACTTCAGGGAGAGACTTGTGTCAAATCTGTACCTAGGCCTACACATCCAGGACCTGTTGCTGGTGAAGAAGAACCAATACAATTGGGCCGCAGTCATTTGACTTCTAAAGAGAGACTAATTCGAAAGAGGTTGGGACTATGCATGTATTGTGGACAAGCTGGTCATGTTGTACAAGCATGCCCTATATGTCCGGGAAACTGGCAGACCTAAGTCCTGAGGGAGGACTCTTTTTAGGTCTAACTGCACCCTCTCCTCCACTCTCTCTTCCAGTATATTTAATCTGCGGACCTCTGGCATACGAGACCCTTGCCTTATTGGACTCTGGGGCAGGGGGAAATTTCATTTTGAAACGTCTAGTGGAACATTTGCGGATCTCTACCACTACCATGATGTCTCCATTACTTTTGTCCTCTATTCATGGAGAGCCCTTACCAGGTGAAGTAACCCTGCTTACAAAACCAGTGAACTTACGTACCGGTGCTCTTCATACAGAAACTATTTCCTTCTTTGTGCTCGAGAAGGCCATGCACCCTTTGGTACTTGGGCTACCGTGGCTGCAGAAACATATGCCACAATTCAACTGGGCCACTTTGGAGCTTTCATGTTGGGGTCCAGATTGTCATGGCAAATGCTTGATGGAAGTCTCTCCAATACCATGCATGCCAACTACCCCTTTGTTGCCTGGGTTGCCGCCTCAATATGCATCCTGTCAAGATATATTCTCAAAAGAAGCTGCTGATGTCTTGCCTCCACACAGATCATACGACTGCGTAATTAATTTGAAGCCAAATATGGAACCACCCAAAGGAAGGGTCTACCCCCTCTCCATAGTGGAGAATAAAGTGATGTCAGAGTACATCCAGGAGAATCTCCGGAAAGGCTTCATAAGACCTTCCAAGTCTCCTGCCGGCGCAGGATTTTTCTTCGTGGGGAAGAAGGACGGAACAATATGTCCATGCATTGACTACAGAGGTCTAAATGAGATCACCATAAAGGACCACTACCCCTTACCACTCATCTCGGAGCTATTCAACAGGTTACAGGGAGCCAAGATATTCTCCAAGCTTGACCTCAAAGGAGCATATAATTTAGTTCGCATCCGCTCTGGCGATGAATGGAAGACGGCTTTTAATACCCGGGATGGACACTTTGAATACCTGGTGATGCCCTTCCGCTTGTGCAATGCCCCTCCTGTCTTCCAAAACTTGATGAACAATATTCTGCGTGATTTACTCTACCAATGTGTCGTTGTCTACTTAGACATCTTGATATTTTCTCAGGACCTGCAATCCCATCAGGAAGATGTCAAAAGAGTTCTGCAGAGACTTTGCGAGAACCACTTGTATGCCAAGTTGACTAAATGCGAATTGCACAAGGAATCCGTGCCCTTTTTAGGGTACATTGTCACAAATAAAAGTTTCCAAATGGACCCTTAGAAGCTTGAGAGTATTAAAAAAAATGGACACAACCCACCGGCCTAAAAGCTCTAAGACGATTTTTGAGATTTACCAACTACTACCGGACCTTTATAAAAAATTACTCTTCATTGACTGTTCCTTTAACAGCAATGACTAAGAAGGGAGCCAACATTGCCACTTGGTCTACAGAAGCTGTGACAGCATTTCAGAAGTTAAAAGACGCCTTCTCAAGCAAGCCATGTCTCCGCCATCTGGATCTTACATGACCCTTCGTTGTGGAGGTCGATGCCTCTGACATAGGTGTAGGGGCCATGCTAAGCCAAACCAGTGGAGAAGAACTACAGCATTGGTGATAAAGAACTGTTGGGAATAATAATGGCATTTGAAGAATGGCGCCCCTGGCTTGAAGCTGCACAACATCAGATCACTGTTTACACTGATCACAAAAATCTGGAGTACCTCCGTCATGCTCAACGCCTCGCCATAGTCAGGCGAGGTGGTCCCTGTTCTTCAACAGATTTGACTTTGTGCTGAAATATCGCCCTGGTGACAAGAATGTCAGAGCAGACGCATTATCTCGCTCTTTCCTCTCAGAGGACGTACCTGATGAACCTCAGCATATCATTGACCCGAAGAGAGTGATTCTCACTGCTACACATCTGGTACCCCCGGGCAAGACCATTGTACCCTGCAATCTAAGAAAGAAATTGCTAACCTGGGCTCATGATTCGAAACTGGCCGGACACCCTGGTCTACGGCGAACACTGGCTAAGCTACAAAAGTACTATTGGTGGCCCACCATGAAAGAAGACACTCTTGCATACATAGCCTCCTGTTCCAATTGTGCCAGACAGAAACCTCCGCCCGGTCTTTCTTGGGGCCTGCTTCAACACTTGCCAGCACCAGATGAGCCCTGGACCCACATTGCAACAGATTTTGTGGTGGACCTGCCACTTTCTGGAGGTAACAATACCATTTGGGTTACAGTAGATCGATTTTTGAAGATGGCTCACTTCGTGGCTCTCCCGGGCTTGCCATCAGCCATGGAACTTCCTAAATTATTCATCAGTCGCATCTTTCGCCTACACAGCATGCCTAAACACATTGTTTCAGACAGAGGAGCTCAGTTTACAGCTACGTTCTGGAAAGCCTTGTGTAAGAAATTCGACATCACACTTGATTTCACCTCTGCATACCATCCTCAGTCAAATGGCCAAACTGAGAGAATGAACAGAACTCTCAAACAGTTCCTCCGTGCCTATGTCAGTTCACGACAGAATGTGACAGGGGCTACCGGTGCCATTGGTCAGCCCTTGTCACATGGTAGGAGCAATGGATGGCCGGCACCATCTTAGAAAATGGCGCAGGCCATCCATTGCTCCTTCCATGTGACAGGGGCCGACCAATTGCTTAATTCGTGATAAAAGAAAACACATCTCTAGTGCCTACTACTGAACTACTTCTGCCTGCCACGATCTTCATCAATACAGTTACCTACGTCAGTGAGTACTAACCCTGTCAGTCTGTCTCACCTTCAGCTTCAGCGCTGGGAGTCTTCATCCGCGACCTTCCTCGGCTACCCTGCGTTGCCTATCATCTGCTCGAGTGTGGGACTGGTCTCTTCTGCTGAGGACCCCTGGACTGCTTCTACTGGGTTGCCTTACTACTATCCACCTCAGGCAGTACCATCAAGCTGTATAATAAATACAAATTCTCTGTGTCTGCGTGTAGAGTCTAGCCTAGTACTGCGGTTCCTCATGGGGTTCCTCCCCGTGGGAGTGGCCAGTACCACAGTACCCAAGAATCCACTCCAACACCTCAAAACCATAACAAAATCTAACCGTTACCTATTTACTCATTCCACCCCTTCATGATTTTACAAACTTCAATCATATCCCCTCACAGTGGTTTCTTTTCCAAGCTAAAAAGCATTCATTTGCTTAGCCTTTCTCCATAAAGGAGCTTTTCCATCTCCTTTATCATTTTTGTCGCCCTTCTCTGTACCTTTTCTAGTTCTGCAATGTCATTTTTGAGAAGGGGCGACCAGAACTGCACACAATACTCAAGGTGCAGTCACACCATAGATCTGTATAAAGGCATTATTATATTCTTAGTTTTGCTCCCTATTCCTTTCCAAATAATTCCTAATAATTCTCTTTGCCTTTTTGACCATTGCCGCGCACTGAGCCAAAGATTTTAAGTTATTGTCCACAAGGACTCTGAGGTCCTTTTCCTGAATGGTGATGCCTAACATGGAACCTGGGATCATGTACCTGTAAGTTGGGATTATTTTTGCCTACATGCTTTACTTTCAACTTGTTCATATTAAATTGCATCTGCCATTTAGATACCCATTCTCCTAATCTCACAAAGTCCATCTGCAGTCCCTCACTAACTATTGCTATTTTAGCAACTTAAAACAATTTTGTGTCATTTGCAAACCTGGATCACTGCACTCGTTCTTCTTTTCTCCAGATCATTTATTTAATATGTTAAATAGCACACGTTTCCAGTACAAGCCCCTGGGACACGCCATTAACAATCTTCCTCCCAGTTCGATACAGTAAATTATGCTCAGCTGAACACACTGTTTAACACGCGGTTTCGTTGATTATTCATTTATTTGTTTGGTTTTATATACTGATGTTCTGAATCAATCACATTGGTTTACATCAATAAATATCACAACTTAAAATGCATCATAAAACACAAAATAAAATTCATCAACCTAAAATAGCTTATAACATACAAAATCAATAGTTTAATATACTGTAAGATTACAAAATGAAGCCTATAATTTTATAATAAAAATGCAATAAAAGCCAGTTTAAGATCTTGAAATTCTTTTTTCAAAATCTGTCTTCTTTCTCCAATTACTAGCTTGAAAAAAGGGGATCCAATCTTAACTCTATTGGCATCGAATTCCATAATTTTGGCCTGGCTAGAGATAAAGCTCTCTCTCATACCTTATTGAGTCTTGCCGTTTTCAAGGATGGGATGGTTAAAAGTCCCTTCTGCCCTGATCGGAGGTTTCTTTGTGGAACATGAATGTGTAGTAAAGCATTTAACCATGTCCACAGCCCCTTATACCATAAGGGGTTTAGCGCGTTCAAACCCCCCCCCCCCAAAAAAAAACAAAAAACAAGCACACGCATGTTGATGAGGCTATTAGCTATTCGCCCCAAATACAAAAATTGTGCCCGACCCGCACATTTGTACACTCAGAAATTAATGCCAGCCCAGAGCAGGTGTTAATTTCTAAGTGGCCCAAAAAAGTGTACATAAAAGCAGAAAATACTTCTTTTCTGAGCATCTTCCAACTTAATATCCTGGCGATTTTAAGTTGGAAGAACCAAAAGGTTAAAAAAAAAAGGTGAAAAAGTGCCAGCAGTCAGGTTAGGAAAATAGAAGCTCAATTAATTAGCGTCTATTTTCCTAACCCGCGGCTGTGCACGCTCGTAAAATCGAGCGCCTGTTTCCCTAACCTACTGACAGCCCCCTCTCCTGGGCTGCCAAGGAAGTGCTAGGGGTGCTCAGTTGTCCCTAGCGCCTCCTTTTAGCGTGACCCCCTCATTTAAATATTATATCGCTTGCCCAGGAGAGGTGGCTGGGCGCGTTTTCCGCATGACTTTACTGTATTGGCCTGTACATTTTTAAAACTGACCATTTAGTCCTACCCTGTTTCCAGCCTTTTAACCAGTTCCCAATCCACAATAGGCCACTGCCTCCTATCTCATGACTTTCTAATTTCCTGAGGAGTCTCTCGTGAATTACTTTGTCAAATACCTTCTGAAAATCCAAATATACTATATCAACGGGCTCACCTATGTCTGCATGTTTATTTATACCTTAAAAAAAAAAATCTAGTGAATTGGTAAGGCAAGACTTCCCTTTGCAAAATCCATGTTGATGCCTTAACCGCATCCTCTTGCAATTAATTCAAGAACTTAATTGTGCATTGAATAAAAAAGAATTTTCTCTGATTTGTTTTAAATGTGCTACTTGCTAACTTCATGGCGTGCCCCCTAGTCCTTGTATTATCTGAAAGAGTAAATAACTGATTCACATTTACCCATTCAAATCCTTTCATGACTTTGAGGACCTCAATTTGTAAACTTAAATTTGACTTGCTAACTGGAGGGAGGACACTAAGGAAATCTACTGTGATAACATTTAACTTTCAAAAGGGAGATTATGATAAAATGAGAAAAATGGTTAGAAAAAGACAGAAAGAAGCAGCTGCAAAGGTGAAGAGTTTACATCAGGCATGGATAGTGCTTAAAAATACCTTCTTGGAAGCCCAAACAAGATATATTCCATGCAGTAAAAAAAGGTGGATGGAAGGCCAACGACTGCAGGCATAGTTAAGAGGTGAGAGAGACTATTCTAGCCAAAAGAACACCCTTCAAAAAATGGAAAAGGGATCCAAATGAAGAAAACAGGAAACAGCGCAAGCACTGGCAAATTAGATGCAAAGCACTGATAAGAAAAGCAAAGACAGAATTTGAAAAGAAGCTTGCTGTGGAAGCAAAAACTCATAATAACAATGTTTTCAGGTATTTTTGAAGCAAAAAGCCTGAGAGGGAATCGGCTGAATCATTAGATGATTGAGGGGTAAAAGGGGCACCAAGGGAGGACATGGCCATAGTGGAAAGATGAAATTAATTCTTTGCTTCGGTCTTTACTGAGGAAGATGAAAGGCAGATACCCATGCCAGAGGTGATGATTCAGAGATAAATGAAATAAATCTCAATGAACCTGGAAGACAGATTAGGGCAAATTGACAAACTAAGGAATAGCAAATCATCTGGAGCAGATGGTATACATTCCAGAGTGCTGAAAGAACTGGAAAAAAAATGAAATTACAGACCTACTGTTATTAATCTGTAAACTATCAGTAAAATCAACTACAGTACATGAAGATTGGAGGGTGGTCAATGTAATGCTGGCTTTTAAAAAGGATTCCAGGGATGATCTAGGAAACTACGGATCAGTGAGCCTGACATCAGTGCTGGGAAAAATGGTTGAAACTATTCTAAAGAAAAAAATTACTGAACATCAATATAGATAAATGAGCTCTGACCAATGTGCCGCGAATGCGCAGTAGAGAATGGCTCTGACCGACGTGCCATGCCGCGCATGCCCAGATGGGAGAGCTCTGACCAACGTGCTGCGAATGCGGAGAAGAACAAACATCTCGCCCATATATACGGGCCCAACGGCTTGCATGGACATAGTTTAAATGGGCCAAATTCAACATGGATTTAGCACAGGGCAGTCTTGCCTTACCAATTTGCTACATTCTTTTGAAGGTGTGAATAAAGGTGAGCCTGTTGATACAATGTATCTGGATTTTCAGAAGCATTTGACAAAGTACCTCCTGAGAGACTTTTGAGGAAATTAAAAAGCCATGGGATAGAAGGAAATATTATGCTTTAGATTGAGAATTGGTTAAACATTAGAAAACAGAGAGTAAGGCTAACTGGTCAAGTTTGTCAATGGAGAAAGATGAATAGTGGAATGCCCTAAGGATCTTTACTAGGATCGTTGCTTTTTAACATATTTATAAATGATCTAAAGATGGGAACATGTGAGATCATCAAATTTGCTGATACAAAATTATGCAAAGTTGTTAATCACGAGAGGATTGTAAGAAATTACAAGAGGACCTTGCAAGACTGGGAGACTAGGCATCCAAAATGGCAAATGACATTTAATATGGATAAGTGCAAAGGGATGCATGTAGAGAAGAGCAACATTATAGCTACACAATGCAAGTTTCCACATTAGAAGTCACTACCCAGGAAAAGGATCTAGGTGTCGTCATGGATAATATATTGAAATCCTCTGGCTGCAGTAAAAAAAAAAGCAAATAGAATGCTAGGAATTATTAGGAAAGAATGGAGAATAAAACAGAGAATATTGTAATGCTTCTGTAGCACTCAGTGGTCCAACCACACCTTGAATATTGTGTGCAGTTCTGGTCACTGTATCTCCAAAAAGATATAGCGTAATTAGAAAAGGTACAGAAAAGGACAACCAAAATTATAAAGAGGATGGAATGATTTCCCATGAGGATAGGCTAAAAAGGTTAAGTCTCATCAACTTGGAGAAGAGAAGGCTGAGGGAAGATATGGTAGAGGTCTATAAAATGATGAGTGGAGTGGAATGGGTAAACACAAATTGGTTGTTTACGCTTTCAAAATGTACAAAGACTAGGGGACATTCAATGAAGTTACTAGGTGATATATTTAAGACAAATAGGAGAATTTTGTTTTCTCAATGCATAATTAAACTCTGGAATTAGTTGCTGGAGGATGTGGTGAAAGTAGTGAGTGAGCTGGGTTTAAAAAAAATGTTTAGACAAGTTCTTGGAAGAATAGTCCATAAACCATTATTAAGGAGGACTTGGGGAAATCCACTGCTTATTCCTAGGATAGGCAGCATGGAATCTATCAACCTTTTGGGATCCTGCTAGTTACTTGTGACCTGGCTTGGCCACTGTTAGAAACAGGATGTGAGCTTGATGGACCTTTGGTCCAGTATGGCAATATCTTCTGTTCTTATGTGTATTTGTACAGCGCTGTGTACATTTGGTAGTGCTATAGAATAAGTACAGGCTTTCTGGGGTTGGTAATTTACTACTGGAGGAAGTGGCAGATATATAGGGGTAGTAGGCCATAACAGTAGTGTCCAAAATTTAAGGAGGCCCAGGCTTCCATTTACCCTGCACAAGTGGAGGACCAGGAGTGGCACTGTCAGGGCCACAGGTGGGGATTAGTGGTAGTGCTGCTTCTGTAGCATTGTGGCTCTTCCAATATATGAAGCCAGGGAGATGCTTCTGCTGCCCAGTGGACTTATTCGTAGGAGCCAGGGAAATGCTGCTGGAGCCCCAACACTACCTTAGTTTTGCTACTCTCCAGGAATGCCAATTGACCTTGATCAGGGAGAGAGATTTTAGGCCTTATGCATTATGCTACTTACAATGCTGATTTCAAATGCTTGTAATAACAAATAACACAATGAATTGGATTTGGCTAAATTTACCCACTTGAACTGGATGACATAGTTTAGCTTCCGTGTAAGTCAACTTGAATGCACAGACATATGTCAGCGTAACATTTCAGGGCGCACATTGATGATTTCAATTGCTATGGACAGATGGCTAAAGTCGGCCATGGGCCCTAGTGACAGACAGGCTGCTAAGGTTTTTAGATTGTTTTCACTTATCCCAGATAGGTTGAGGGAGTGGTGTTTGTATTATTTTCTAGCCCAAATGTAGAGCAATATTGAACATCAATAATGAGTTCTAGCTTTTTAAAGTATATATCTTCTTTGATTAAAAGTAAGTAAATAAAAGATATGTGCATGATTACAAATGTTACCACACAAACTATTGTTCCCGTACAGATTCACATCCTGATTTCTTTGAGCTGTGCAGAATCCCCAACCAAGTTATCAATCTTGAAATAGAAAACGGTCAAAACAAGCTAGGATCCACACCCTTCACACTTTGGGGAAAATCACTGCACATAAATTTAAACGCCTAAAACAATTTCACCAGATATGGGCGCCGTATGAACAATGGCTCACTACTCAGCTCTAATGGGGATGACCTTGTAGATGCTGTAATTAGTGACTGTGATGTAAATGATTTTTCTTTGGCACTTCTTGTGAGCAGAGTTATTAATAGGACCACCTCGGAGATTCACTTTTAATATCATCTGATGACCGGGGGGGAGGGAATAGAAATTAAACGAATAAAATTTAAAAGAATTGCAAAACAAAGGTTTCTATACAAATTAGATAACAATACACAGTTTCAAATCAACAGTTTATTAGAACACAGCAGAGCAGGATGATTCCAAATCCAAAGTACATTTGCTTACAGCTTATTCAGAGTAGTAGTGATAACTCTGTCTATAACATCAGCTATTAATTATCATCATTGACTGGACTGTTGGAGAATGTAGCTCTATTCTTGATCGTAGAGATTATTGTTATGATTGTTCTTTGTTCATTGTTGCACTCGAAATTTTGTACTTTTATAATAAAAAAAATGTTCAATTTAAAAAAAAAGAAAATGGTCAAAATCCAGCACAGGCATACAGGACTCACTGGGGCCAATGCAATAAATCAGCATGGAAAATGGGTGCTCAGTGAGTGCCTGCTTTTCTAACGTGTGCCCAGCATCTCTCCTGGATCCGAGATTGAATATTTAAATGAGGAGTCTTGGAGGTGCTAGGGACAAATGTGCACCCCTAGAACCTCCCTGCGGTGGGTGCCCAGGAGAGGTGGCTGTCAGCGGGATAGGAAAAAGGACGCTCAATGTTATGAGAGTCTATTTTCCTATTCTTTGTACAGCCATGGGTTAGGAAAATGAATGCTCGTTAATTGAGTGTCCCTTTTCCTAACCTGACACTCGTTAATTGAGCATCCCTTTTCCTGGGCAGGTGTTAATTTCTGAGCTTAAAAATGTGCGGATCAGGCGCACATTTTTTTTTTTGTATTTGGGGTGAATATCTAAAAGCCTCATCAACATGCATTTGCATGTGATGAGCACTGTTAGTTTCGGGTATTGGACAGAAAAAGTACCCAAATCTGCCTAGAGACAAAAAAAATAGCCTATCCAAAGGGCAGTTTATCAGACAGGTCAGCTCACCAAAAAGCACCGACACTGCAAAACAGCTCATGGGTCATGAGTTTGTAGAACAGAGATCATACACTGGTCCGTGGCTGCCACACAGCAGGAGCAGTAACTCTCCCCCCCCCCCCCCCCCACGATGGGACAGGGGGACCAGTGGTCTGAAATGAAGAAACTACGCCATCCGCTGTTCTGTTTGACTATGCATGAGCTATATACATATGCATGTATAGGTTGTTAAAAGCAGCCAGGTAGGGGGCTCGGGGGGGGGGGGGGTGACCAGCAATATTCCATATACACCAGCAAAAGACAACATCTAAAGCATCATTCCTGCCCCTCCCTGTGGTGAAGCAAAAGACCTCCTGTGTCCTAGATGTCTGCATGTAAGAAGCCCTGCTGTTACTTGTCTTTTTCTTCTCCAAGGATCAAACCAGCTTAACCCAGCAAGCGACTGGGGCCAAGAACACCTGCTCCCTTCAGCAGAAACTGCCTCCTCAGAGACTGCTTCAGAAGGTAATCTAAAGTTATGGGATTAGTTAGCTAGTTACATTTATTAACATACTCAAAGTAAGTTGATGTGTCTGATATATTTGTTTACTAATGATGCAGAGCTTTACTCAGTATAAATTTGTGCTGTGTTAAGGACGTCATAGGCATGTGTTTATCTTATTCTAACTGCTAAGCCTGAAATGTCTGAAAATAAAGCAATCTGATTCTAAGACAAACAGGTGTCCTTTCCTAGACTTCCCCAGCAGGCTTACAATCTAGGGGGGTCATTTTCAAAGGCTTATCGCATGCAATAGCATGCCGGGGGCGGTGAGGAGGCGGACTCGGCGGTGTCTTTGATAAGGTTAGTAATGTTATCGTCGCCAGTAGCGTGAAAGGTGGCGCTATTGGGTGCGAAAGTCGGCAGCAAAAACACTGCGGTAGTTTTTGCTGGATTCACCATTCTGCAAACACCGCCCTCCCGTTTTTGCTGGATTCACCATTCTGCGATAGAATGGTGAATCCAGGCCTAAGTTTGTACCTGAGGCAATGGAGGGTAAAGTAACTTGCCTAAGGTCACAAGAACTTGAACTCTGGTCTCCTGGTTCATAGCCTACTGCTCTAACCACTAGGCTACTCCTCCATTCCACTCATAAGGGTATTGATGCAGTAGCCTGGTTCCGAAAAGTGTTCTGCTATGGAGCTTTCAAACTGGTCTTCCCAGTAGTTTGATGCTGCCTGTGTGATTTGACTCGACCTTTAATGCTTGAGTTATCTCATCAGTGTTGATCAGCCTCTAATGTTGCTCCTCTAATGAAGTGTACGTTATTCAGTGCATAAAATGTGAAGAAGCATGCTACATTGGTGAGGCAGGCCACACATTAATGGTAAGAGTCAATTTACACATGCATAACATCAACCACCGGAAAGACTAGGCCGAGAATTCCGTGGGGGGAGCACTTTTCAGAATCAGGCCACTGCATTAATGACCTTATGATCAGCCACACTGTTAGAAGCTACTCTATATTTCCTGGTAATTTCATCTTTTGCTCATTTGAATTTTGAGCTGAAGAGAGTATTAGGTCTCAAAGGCTAGTCAAGAAATGTATAAAGTAAGTCCAACAAAAAGTTATCAACTTATATATGTTTTTAATGTTAATCTTTATTTCTTGAACTGGGTCACTTGGCAGCTCTGGGCCATGTTAATGGGTAGGCCTGGATTTAGGGTTAGGCAACCTTCTAAATCTGGTCTCAGATTTTGAAGGCAGCCACATTTCCAAGGCCAAAGAAGAACCTGCTTCTTGTTTTATGGGGATTTGCTGGCACAGCTTCAAAGGGGGCATTGCTATGCTACTTTGCAGTTGGGCAGCCAAATCTTAAATCTGGCCATGTCAGTGGGTATTGTAGGGAGCCCAATAAAAATGTTTCCATTGGTGCCAAGGAATGCCCATACATAACTAGGTATAAATAAAATAACTCCTTTGCTTCAAAGAAAATCATGTGACACGACAGAAAAATACCAAATAATCAGTAGAGCAAGATACAAAAAAAAAAAAAAAAAAAAGCAAATTCATGGAAAGAAACGTGGAAGAATAGCAATACACACATAAAGCTTTTTATTCTTCATCCACCAGAACAAAAAAGGGACGTGTCACGCTTGTATCGCTCCTGTTAATTGGTTGAAACCTCAGGCTTTCACCCCTGAACCCTCTTCCCCCGCGCCAATCATTGTCCTCTCATCGCACACGTCCGACGGGGCAGGCTCGACGCTGGACGGACGCCATTCACCAAGTCCGGTTACGGCAGAGTTTGCGCGCACCTTAGGAGCGGCCGAACGGGGCTTGGGCCCTTCCGCTACGCTGTTTCCGCAGCATGGGCAGCGGCAGCGCGAGAGACGGTTCGTTCCCGGCCGACCGGAGTCAATAAAGCGCGCCGAGCCCGGCCCGGCAGGAAAGCGCGGACGAAGAGCGCGCGGGCCGTCAGCCGCCGCTGTTCCTATGGTGCCGAAAGCAGGCCCGCACCCGGCGTGGCAGGTGAGCGGCGGAGGGGGGGAATCCGGCCGACGGTCTCCGGGAGGAGCTGGGCGCGGAGGCCTGGCGCCACCCACTCCCCCCCCCCCCCGGCAGCATTGTTGTTACAGTGTTTGGCGGGCCCTCGTCGCAAGCTATGATAAACGCAGCGCCCCTCCAATCTATCCCGTTCTGATTTTATGTGGTTTGGGTTTCATTAAAAAAAAACAAAAAACAAAACAAAACGTGCTTGGAGCTTAAAATAGCGATGGAGTGGTAGGAGTCTTAGCAGGGCCTTGGTGTTCTCGGCGTAACATTTCAGGGCGCACATTGATGATTTCAATTGCTGTGGACAGATGGCTAAAGTCGGCCGTGGGCCCTAGTGACAGACAGGCCGCTAAGGTTTTTAGATTCTTTTCGGTTATCCCAGATAGGTTGAGGGAGTGGTGTTTGTATTAAGTTCTAGCGCAAATGTAGAGCAATATTGAACATCAGCAACGAGTTCTGGCTTTTTAAAGTATATATCTTTTTTGATTAAAAGTGAGTAAATAAAAGAGATGTGCATGATTACAAATGTTACCACACAAACTGTATTGTTCCCGTACAGATTAAGATCCTGATTTCTTTGAGCTGTGCAGAATCCCCAACCAAGTTGTTATCAATCTTGAAATAGAAAATGGGCAAAATCCAGCACAGGCATACAGGACTCACTGGGGTCAATGCAATAAATCAGCATGGAAAATGGGTGCCCAGTGAGCGCCTGCTTTTCTAAAGTGCGCCCAGCATCTGTTCTGGGTCCGAGATTGAATATTTAAATGAGGAGTCGTGAAAGTGCTAGGGACAAATGTGCGCCCCTAGCACTTCCTTGGCAGTGGGCGCCCAGGAGAGGTGGCTGTCAGCGGATTAGGAAAAAGGACGCTCAATGTTATGAGAGTCTATTTTCCTATTTTTTGTAAAGCCATGGGTTAGGAAAATGGACGCTCGTTAATTGAGCATCCCTTTTCCTGGGCAGGTGTTAATTTCTGAGCTTAAAAATGTGTGGGTCAGGCGCACTTTTTTTTTTTTTATATTTGGGGTGAATATCTAAAAGCCTCATCAACATGCATTTGCATGTGATGAACACTGTTAGTTTGGGGGGGGTGGATGCGCATTTTGGACGAGCTAATCCCCCATATATACTTATCCCCAATAAACTGGATTATATCACATAAATTATTTCTTTATTTGTTTTTTGTATAACGACATTCATATCCGTCACATCGGTTCACATACAACAAAAAAGATAAACAGTTTCAATGTGAAGAATATAAAAATAATTGTATTACATAGAAAAAATAGAGAGAATTATAATGGAGAGGAAAAATGAAAAAGAATAAGTAGAGTGAAAATTAATATATAATTATAATAACTATATTGCAGTTAATAAATGTCTCCGAAAAGTGTACAAATTCTTGCATAGTCAGTATTGATGCAGTGGTGTCCCATTTTCCATTCCACCTCAACAGGACTTATTTTGGGCTGGAGCAAGCACAATGTCAAGACACAATCCACACATATGCATCAGGAATCTCCAAGGGTCCTGTAATTAGTTTGAGAACCACTGATGTTAGACCTAGAATATCATTTAACTTGAAAACTATTAGGGTAACAACAAAGATCCAGGAACTCTAATTGAATAACTGTATGACTCAATACATGACAATAAATGCATGTCAAATTATGTGCCATAAATATAATCAGGGACCTTTGTTTTCAGATTTTATTTTGTTTGGGAGTTTCAGTGTGAAAACAAATGTCAGTGGAACAAATTATGTTAGAGAACACAGAAAAAAAAATCACTGATTTTTTTTTTTTATCATCTCATTGAAATCTTCAAGAAAAATAAAATAACTGAAAAGAAGGTTCCTAAATAGCAAGAATAATTTCCAAATTATGCTCATCACAAGCATACCAAGATCAGTTTTAATGCAGATATGTGAAGAGCTTCAGAAATTATTGTGTTTATGAACCGCTGTTCTGTAATCAATCACAACAGTTTACAATATAAAATAAAAACACAATGGTAAATACATAAAATTGGGAGATAGACATCAATAAAACAAGCAATAAAAGGTAAAAAACATGAAATAAAAGATATAAGAAGATTAGGATAAAAACTTAAAATAAAATATAATAAAATACAAGTCAAACGCCCCAAATAATTCAGTTTCCAACATATCGTGCCAGCCAGTATAAAAGCCTTAATTAAACTTTACTAATTTAAAAATCTATGTCTTCAATCCTTTATTAAAAACAGAAAAGTCTTTTTGCAACCTTAATTCCTTGGGCAGTGAGTTCCACAATTTAGGACCAGTGACTGGAATGGCTCTCACTCTTACTTCACTCAGATGTGCAGCATGTACTGAGGGGACTGTCAGCAAGCCTTTAACAGAACGTAAATTCTGTTGAGTATGTAAATGAATGGCTATATTTAGCCAATCACCTTATTATGCAGAGATTTATGTATTAAGCATAATACTTTATAGTCACTCCTAAATTTTATCAGTAACCAATATAATGAGATTAGAGAAGGAGTAATGTCCTATTTTCTTCCACCTGTTAACTCTTGCTGTGGCATTTTGGAGTGGCCTCAAAGTACTTGCAGGAAAGCTGATTAGGAAGGCATTACAATCTAAATTAGAAAAGATTAATGTTTGGAACGCAGATTGAAAATCATTATGATTAAGGAAAGGCTTTCATTGTTTGTAACTTATTATAGTCTTTAATTTTAAGGTTAATGTGCTTTTTCATATTAAGATCAGAATCGGTAAGATGGGAGAGTTAGGGGTAGATTTTCTAAAACTGCGCCCGCGCGTACTTTTGTTCGCGAACCAGGGCGTGCACATTTGTGCAACTTGCGTGCGCTGAGCCCTGCGCGTGCTGCCGTTTCCTTCGGCCTCCTCTCACCTTCCCCTCCCTTCCCCTACCTAACCCACCCCCCCCCCCCCGCCCCATCTACACCCCCTTACCTTTGTCGACAAAGTTACGCCTGCGGGCTGCTGGCGCGCCATCACACGACCCAGGGGCTGTTCCAGAGGCCTCGGCCGCGCCCCCGAAAAGTCCCCGGGCCGGCACCACGCCCCCCGACGCGCCCCCTAGCGAAGCCCCGGGACTTTCGCGCGTCCCAGGGCTTGCGCGTGCCGCCGAGCCTATGCAAAATAGGCTCGGCACGCGCAGGGGGGTTTTAAAAGGGTTACGCGCATAATGTATGCAAGTAACCCTTTTAAAATCTACCCCTTAGAGTGTATAGCAGTAAATGATATGAGAGACGTAATTGGCATCTCAGAGACCTGGTAGAAGGAGGGTAACCAATGGGAAAGTGCTATATTAGGGTAAAAATTATACTGCAATGATAAGGAGGATCAACTTAGGGGTGTAGCACTTTATGTCCGAAAGGGTATAGAGTCCATCAGGATGAAGATCATGCAAGAGACAAAATGCTTAGTAGAATCTATATGGGGAGAAATCCCATGTGTTGGGTAAAGGTATAGTGATAGGAGTATACTATCGTCCACCTGGCCAAAATGATCAGATAAATAATGAAATGCTAAGACTGATCCGGGAAGGTAACCAATTTGGCAGTGCAGTAATGGAAGATTTCAATTACCTCAGTATTGTCTGGGTAAATGTAACAGGTCATGCTAGAGACATAAAATTCCTGGATGGAATAAATGACTGCTTCATGGAGCAAATGGTTCAGGAACCAACGAGAGAGGGAGCTATTTTAGATTTAATTCTTGGTGGAATGCAGGATTTGGTGAGAGAGGTAACAATGGTGGGGCCACTTGGCAATAGCGATCATAACATGATCACATTTGAAGTAATGGCTGGAAGGGTGAATATGTAAATCTACAGCTCTAACCCTACATTTTCAAAAGGGAAACTTTGATAAAATGAGGAAAATAGAAAAAAAACTGAAAGGTGCAGCTGCAAAGGTTAAAAATGTAGAACAGAAGCGGACATTGCTTAAATATAATCTTAGAAGTGCAGTCCATATGTATGCCACACATTAAGAAAGGTGGAAGGAAGGCAAAACAATTACCAGCATGGTTAAAAGGTGAGATGAAAGAGGCTATTTTAGCCAAAAAAAAATCCTTCAAAAACTGGAAGAAGGATCCATCTGAAGAAAATAGGAAAAAGCATAAGCCTTGTCAATTTAAGAGTAAAAAATTGATGAGACAGGCTAATTGAATTTGAAATTAAGTTGGTTGTAGAGGCAAAAACTCATAATGAAAACTTTAAAAATATATATCTGAAGCAAAAACCTGTGAGGGAGTCTGTTATACCATTAGATAATCGAGGGGTTAAAGAGGCTCTTAGTGAAGATAAGGCCATTGCAGAAAGACTAAATGAATTCTTTGCTTCTGTGTTTACTAATGAGGATGTTGGGAGATAATGGTTCCAGAGATGGTTTTCAAGGGTGATGACTCAGATGAACTGAACCAAATCACTGTGAACCTGGAAGATGTAGTAGGCCAGATTGACAAGCTAAAGAATAGCAAATCACCTGGACTGGATGGTATGCACCCTAGGGTTTTGAAGGAACTAAAAAATGAAATTTCAGATCTATTAATTAAAATTTGTAACTATCATTAAAATCATCCATTGTACCTGAAGACTGGAGGGTAGCCAATATATCCCCAATATTTAAAAAGGGTTCCTGGGCGATCCAGGAAACTATAGACCAGTGAACCTGAATTCAGTGCCGGGAAAAGTATTGTAAACTATTCTAAAGATCAAAATCACAGAACATATAGAAAGACATGATTTAATGGAACACATTCAGCATGGATTTACCCAAGGCAAGTCTTGCCTCACAAATCTGCTTCATTTTGTTGAAGGGGTTAATAAACATGTGGATATAGGTGAGCTAGTAGATGTGTATTTGGATTTTCAGAAGATCTTTGAAAAATCTCTCATGAGAGGCTTCCAAGGAAACTTAAAAAGTCATGGGATAGGTGGTGGTATCCTTTCGTGGATTACAAATTGGTTAAAAGACAGGAAACAGAGTGGGATTAAATGGTTAATTTTTTCAGGGGAAAAGGGTAAACAGTGGAGTGCCTCAGGGATCTGTACTTGGACCGGTGCTTTTCAATATATTTATAAATGATCTGGAAAGGAATACAAGTGAGGTAATCAAATTTGCAGATGATATAAAATTATTCAGAGTAGTTAAATCACAAGCGGATTGTGATAAATTGCAGGAGGACCTTGCGAGAGTGGAAGATGAGGCATCTAAATGGCAGATGAAATTTAATGTGGACAAGTGCACTGTGATGCATATTGGGAAAAATAATTAATGCTGTAGTTACATGATGTTAGGTTCTATGTTAGGAGCTACCACCCAGGAAAAAGATCTGAGCGTCATAGTGGATAATACATTGAAATCATCAGCTCAGTCTGCTGCGGAAGTCAAAAAAACAAACAATGTTTAGGAATTATTAGGTAGGGAATGGTGAATGAAATAGAAAATGTCATAATGCCTCTATATTGTTCCATGGTGACACCGCACCTTGAATACTGTGTACAGTTCTGGTCACCATATCTCAAAAAGATATAATTGCGATGGAGAAGGTACAGAGAAGGGTAACCAAAATGATAAAGGGGATGGAACAGCTCCCCTATGAGGAAAGGCTAAAGAGGTTAGGGCTGTTCAGCTCGGAGAAGAGACGGCTGAGAGGGAATATGATAGAGGTCTTTAAAATCATGAGAGGTCTTGAACAAGTATATGTGAATCGGTTATTTACTCTTTCAGATAATGGAAAGACTAGGGGACACTCCATGAAGTTAGCAAGTAGCACATTTAAAACCAATCAGAGAAATTCTTTTTCGCTCATCGCACAATTAAACTCTGATGTGGTTAGTGCAGTTAGTGTAGCTGGGTTTAAAAACAGTTTGGATAAGTTCGTGGTGAAGTCTATTAACTACTATTAATCAAGTTGTCTTAGAAAATAGGCACTGCTATTACTGGCATCAGAAGCATGGAATTTACTTAGTGTTTAGGTACTTGCAAGGTACTTATAATCTGGATTGGCCACTGTTGGAAACAAGATGCTGGGCTTGATGGACCTTTGGTCTGACCCAGTATGGCATGTTCTTATGTTCTTATGTAAACTGGATTCTCTTAATTGTACAGTGAAGCATAGGATACTTTTTGATTTATATTTGCGTAGTAGAAAGTGTTATATTTATAGAAGAATTGCAAAGAATAATTTGCACATTACATGTAATCAGAGGAAGAATAAAAAATATATGTAAGATGTGAGGTATGATGTATACAGAGACAGATTTTTGTTTAATGTTTAAGATTTAGTTGTATGTGATATTTTTTTTTTAGAAGGATTTCTTGGGGGGCCCCAATATATCCTCAAACTCCCAGATTATGAAATGTCACTGAATACTATCCAGGAGGAATAATATGCTACTATAAATGCCTGCTCCAAAGAGCTTACATAACGAGACAGTTGCACATACGTTTCTGTGTCCCAGGCTTGGGTACCCCAATGCTCAGCCCATTTTGATTGGGCTTGGAAGTTTAATCCCTGGGTCAGAGGTGGAATAAATTTAATTAAATTTCTGGGGCTAGTGTGAGTGTGTGGTACTATGCCAGCAATGATCCTTACATGGAACGACCGTATATAAAATAAATAAAGTGTGATGGTCTATCCTAGACCTTGGAGACCTGAGTCTGGGACCACTCTGGCACAGCACCAGAGACTAACCTTATCCTTCAGAAGTGTGAGTTAAGTCATCGTGGCATTAATGCACCTCCTTGCACTGGGGAGTAATAGCTAATACCCCTGTTAACATGGGGTTTGCATGGAGGAGTGCTAATTTGTGCACACGTTTTATTTTTGTACTAAAATTCTTATTAAATCATGATTTTTACTGGGTGGGAGGTCAAAGGGACGTGGGGAGGCCTGTACTTGATTTTATGGGGTGGAGGGCGGTTGGAGGCCTCAGGGAGTCCTCTTTTATTGTTGTTTTATATGTGAGGCCATTTTATTGAACCCAAAATGTTCTCGGTCATCCTGTTTTGCGCATTGGTTTTAAATGAATGCACATCCTTATTGAGTGTAGTATTCCGTTTATTTGGCCTTTGCCATATGAGCAGAAATTGGCAGCAGGATAACAATCAATTGATACAGTTTGGGATCCATTTGTATACAACCAGATTCCAACACCTTTATAAAATAATATCAACTGCAGCTCAAATGTTGACTGAAACTATGGGTTCTATTTAGTGATTCCTCTCCTCTTCCTCCAAGAGTATGAATGGACAGAAAACCATAGAGTCAATCCTAATGGGCATGATAAGTTTTGGCTCCGGTGCAAAAGATTATTGCAAAGATGTTATAGAAAATATCCCATTGTTTTAGTGGGGAAATATTTGCAAAACTGGAGCAATTTATGCACTGGAGGAAATATACAGTGGATATAGTCACTCTTAAAGTTATAAACATTAAAAGTTGTTGGGTAAGCAACATTGGACAGGATCTTTTCCTCTAAAATGGGCAGGGGGCGCCTTCTATTATCTAGGGATTACAATTACTTTGGACCTAACCAAGCTCTATGCTTTGAATATTTGTCCTTTGCTGGTGGTCACAGTGATAAATTGGTGCTTTGGAAGGATCTACCTATTTTGTTGGGGGGACGAGTTAATCTTTTCAAGATGATTTTGTTCCCCAAATGGGTGTATATACTACAAAACATTCCCCTTTTACTGTGCAGATATGACCTGCAGTTATTGGATAAGTATTTGTTACAATTTGTGTGGGCAGCTAAAAAAGCTAGAATTGCTCTCTCCAGGTTGAAACAACCATGGTTGAAGGGGGGGATGAGTTTTCTAAGTGTGGAAGAATATAATCTAGCATGTTTTTTATGCATCATCTGTGACTGGCTCTACGATGGTGCCACCTATACTCATATAGAATAGGATAAGATACTGTTTCGTGATCTGGACCCGCACTTCTTTTGCAGGTTTCAGCACAAAGTTTACTCGCGGACCTAGCTAAACACTGCTTATTGGCTCCCATTGTTAAGTGCCACGCCATTCTTTATGATGCTTATAAATCCAGGGATACAAGAACACTTAGATTTTTGTAGAAAGCATAATTTTTATTGATCAATATAAGTATTCTTGGGAGATGCTGATGCCATTTCTCTGGCAAACTGACTTACCAGCATCTCATCGCATACATGAACTGATTCTTCTTTTATAGGTAAAATACAATACAGTACTAGGTCAGAAATTGTGTGACCACCTACAGAGTCATTTACATAGGTTGTCATGTCAACAGCATGATAAGATCATCCCTAGCTACCCTGTGTATTTCTCCAAGGTGGAGCCCATTTACCATCACTCTTTAGATAGTCCTTTGTTCTGTTAGAATCTTGCTGGTCAGGGCAATTAACACATCTGTGGCTGTGTTTATAGAAACCCCTGAGAAAGAGTGCCTCCATTGTGACAGTATAGCCTGAAGTTTCCAACCGTTGCCTTTTCCTTTTATGACCCTATAATTAGGCATCATAAGTGGCGCCAGCTTCAAATGCTGTCCAGGTGTCCCTGGAATTTCTGCAAGTCAGGCTCAATAAGTCACTTAGCCTGTCTTGGCTATATGAACTCTAAGAAAGCAGAGGATTCTGGGTCAATTGCCCTCTCCATGTTGGTTTTCAGGCTCAGGCACACTCATCACCATGCGTTCCGCATGGTGGGTTTTGATGAAAAGATTGCATTTGTCAGCCATGTGTTTCCCTTACTTGCCTATACAAGAGAATTCAAACTCCCTATCTGGAATGGATACGGAAGGATTTCTATATTGGCAACTTAAGGGGATTAAGTTACTATAACATGTATTAATGCCAGAAGGGGTAATTGTCTCTTATACAGAGTTACAACAATTTGGGCTTAGGGGAAAAATCTTGCACTCTATCTCCAATTATGACATTACATTGCCTCATTATCTGTTAAAGACCTAGCATTGACGGTTACCCAAAGATTAGAGGATTTATCCTTATGCAAGAAGGGGCTACAGGGTTTGATGGGGGTGTCGGGGATGGAGGAGCTTGCAGAAGGGGGGTTTACACCTGACCACTTAGACGTTGTTGTTATGCTTTAAAGAAAGTAATCGGGTATCTTCGAACAGCTACCTACGTGAAATGCAATTTAAATTTTTACATCTGGCTTATGTCTCCCAAGCATTAGCGTTTAGAGCTAATCTTACCCCAACAGCAAACTGCAGAAAGTGCATCATATCTAAAGGTACCCTTACTCATGCTATTTGGGTTTGCCCAGGGTTTTTTTTCTTTTTGGCAAAGGGCGATGAGATATATCAATACGATGATACAAAGTAATATCCCTATGAAACTGGATGTCATATAGTTCAGAATGGGAGTTTCCAGACGTGTACGGAAGAGTTGCCATAAACGGCTAGTCATGAAAATGCTAGCACAGGACAAAAGATCTATATTGCTGGTTTGGAGATCCGAGACCTCTCCATCATTTTGACAGTGGCGAAATGCTATACATGACATGATGTTTATGGAATCCTTTGCTGCACGCTCCTCACCGACAGCAAGGTCACAGTTTCTGAAAATTTGGGAACCATATTTGAGCATTATATCCCATAGGGCTCATAGCCTAATTCTGAATACTTTATGATTCTGAATACTGTAATAATATAGCTTACGTTATATTGATTGGGTCTACATGTAACACTGAGGTATGGGGGAGAGGATTGGGGAGGGAATGGGATAAGTGCAAGAAACCATGTGTTTTATCAGGTCTGGTGTATCAGAGAACGTCGTTAGACTTATTGTATTGGTTTTCAGTATAATGGTTATGTTGCATGGATGTGTGGGGAAGGCTATAAGGGGAGAAAAAGTTGTAGATGCATTGTTTTTGCTGTTTGACGATCTTGACGTTTAATAAAACATGGTTTACTAAAAATTGTTTGTAGCAACAACTAGCCATATCTCCTAGTTTGGGATTAAAACAGAGGGAAAGATGCATCAAACACTGGGTTGAACTATGTTCATGGAAGGCAAATATAAATGTTACGTATCCTGTAATGTACATCGTCTACTTAAATGTCACCAAAGAGCTTTTTCTTTGAAAATAACATACCGAAGAAATAACGAGAATTCTTGGTTATGGTGAGTTTATGGCATAAGATCAGTGGACGAGGTGAAAGCGTTTCAGTGATAATGTGAAATAGAGCAGATGTCTGTGGAAGCACCATCTTAGACACGTCCGCCAGTTAAGGTCAGCCTCTGAAAATTGCTTTAACATATTTGAATAACGCTCTAAAATGTAACTAATGGAGCGCTAACCTTGTACCTTGAATACATTATGCCACTCTCCCCCTGTGGGCTGGAGATCGATCGAAATGAGTAGTTGCCTTGCTCGAGCTGAGACTTCACCTGACACATCCACAGTAAACATCTGTACCTTTGTGTGACTTTTCTTTGTCTTACTGACACGAGTTGAATGAAATCTACCAACTGCAGCATCCAGGTAGTTCACGCTTCTCTTTATGCCGCTGGGCTGTAGTTTTAGTCATTCTTAGTATTAAAAAGAAAATGTGGTAGTTGAAAGGCTGGAAGTGCTGTCATTCTGAGAGCTCTTTCCTTTTAACTGGCACAATTAGTTTCTCCGCATGAATGTGGACGCGCACGGAACAATTACAGAAGTGCATATCTTGTTAGAGGGCCGTCCCTTGTAAGGTGCTGAGCAGTAGGCATCGGTTGAGGGGAGCAGAATACTGGGCAGTGATCGCTAAGGCTGGAACATGGAGGGATGTGAAGTGTTTTGAACTGGAGTAGTGTGCCATGCCTGTTCTGAGACGGGTGCCCCCCACCAAAAAAAAGCATAACGTAGTTTCTGTTCACATCCTGTTTCATATGCTTAGGAAAGGTTAAGAGAAATACTGTGTTGTTAGAAAGTTGGCTTGCCATATAGGAAAGAAAAATACCATATTTATGGTTTGTCATCCAGTGCAAGTCTGGAAGATATTCTTCTTCCAGTTTTCCTCCATATGTGGACACATTTTAAAGCCCAGCTCCTCTGTCAGAGTAATTGTGCTATGAATCTCTGTGTGTTGCTAGCTTTTGAAAAAGAAAAGTTGAACTCCATTGTGAATAAAATAATTCCCCCGCCCCCCCTTTGACGCATTTACGATTCTCTTATTTAAATTTTGAGCTTTGAAGTGCCAACAGTTGTACAAAGTAAAGTACAATTACAGTTGTAAAGGCATCGGTGCTTAAATCATCTTGCTAGTTCCTCTGGTCAGGTCACTTGTCCACTGCACAGAGCCGATGCTGTAAGACAAGTGTGCAGCGCTTTTACTTCAAGGGATTACAAAAGGGTTCACTCTCATCAGATATGATTCTAACTCTTCTCAGTAATTGCTGGAAACGAAATGGGCACAAACAATACTCAGAATTCTGCCCATGCATACATTTCCGCGTGCGATGGTCTTAGGTCTCTTCTGGTAATGGGTTTCCTGTTTTTTAGTGCCAAGTGGCTGTATATACCTGTATGGTGTATTTGGTTTTTTTTTTTCTTTTTGCGTAAGTTCTGGGAATCAACACTCCCATCATGCCAGGAAACTGTTACACTCTGTGCGCAAAACTTTAACCTGTAACAGATTTCAGGTAGTTCATGTAATGTCTTACTCTGTTTCTGACCTGTGTTCATTCTTCGCATAGGTTGAAATTTTCTTATTCAGTCTTTCGTCAAGTTCATCATATCACAGTATGATCTGTAGTGGTGATACTATTCAGTTACATGATCTTTGCCATACACTAACTCAACAGCATAATTACAACTTACCCACATGGCAAGAGGATGGAAGTAAGGCACTGGGGGGGTAACCTGCATGGTGCGGCAGTTACAACCTTAAAATGAAGGTGTGGCGGTAACTGCCGCTCCACGCAGGTTAACCATTTGCCGCCTTTTCAAGGTTGTAACCTACGTGGAGCGGCAGTTACAAACCTGGCTAGGCCGGCTGGATGGACCATTTTGACCTTTATCCGCTGTCATTTTCTCTTATGATTCTGTATATCAGGCAGACTGGTTGGCTCATAGTAAGGGTTGGCCATACAGCACCCTATCAAAGGGGGTAGGATGAGCCAGTGCAGGTTTTGCCCCGATAGATACAAAGATGCAATCTGATTTCTCTAATAAAACAGGACTACGTGGTCTTACATGCAGAGGGGTAAAAACAGCACTATCTCAGCTTGTTCCTCCTGACATGGAACGTTTATGGTTACCCTACAAAATATCCTTATCTGTGGTTTCTGTTTGTAAGCAGATCAGACTCCTGGGTTTTGCATCCCTGTCAGCAGCTGTAGACAAAGTCGTACTGACACTGTACGTAACCTAGTTGGTCACCTGCAGTCCCTCAGTATTTCTCTGTCTCTAGCAGATGGTAGATAATGTAAAGCCTGCAGTTTGAAGAGAAATAAAAAAAAAAAAAAAAAAAGATTAAAAGACAAGAACATTTCTGGATCCTCCCAGGGGGTTGTGAGGTCCTGGCGGGGCCATCCTCCCTGGTTTTTAGGCAGATGAGCAGGGGGTTGGTGACCCATCTGGAGGTCCATGGGGTGGACATCTGGTGGTCCAAATCCTTCATCCTCCACGAGACAGCGGTGGAACCTGCTGGCAGTTCTGCACTGCAAGCCCAGTGGAGCACGGAAGTATCTTTTTTTTATATGATTTGTCCTGGGTTGGGTCGCTAAAGTTTGGCAAAAGAAGTGGAGACGGATATAGCCAGTAGTCTGGCTCTCTTCTGATCTGCCATGCGGCCTGCGCTCCTGGAACTGGAGCCTCTGCACCAAAGGAAAGTGTTGGCATCTATGTATCTTTATTTGTTCTTAGTAAGTGGGGAAAAAAAAAAGAACAAGGACCTAGTTAGAGGAATCTGTGCAGCTTTGGAGTTCTGGGAGGGAGCTACCTTAGCAGGTTGGGGAGCTCAGCAATGGGGTTTTTTAGCAGCTTCTCTGCATGCGAAGGAGCCCGGATGTTGGCTTCATGGCGCCAAATGACTGTTCCCCTGCTGGCTGTTGAGGTACTGGTGGTGCCACATGTGCGGAGAGGAACAGTGTGCTCATGTAGTAAAAGTGGCTTGGCATTCGGGGGTCTGTGTCGAGCATTGCCTTGCTAGAAGGAGAAGCATCCGGGCTGTCCACAGCTGGCCGATGGGGCAGGTGTTGGTTAAGCAGCATGGACAGGGCCGCAAGGATTGCACCGAGAGAGAGAATCAAAAAGCAGCAGCAGCCAGAGGGACTGTTCTGAGAGAGTGAATTTAAAGAGCGGCAGCGGCTAGCAGGGCCTCCATTCTCTGCAGCACAGGTATGGTGGCCATCTTAGATGCAGCCCCTGTATTTCCAGAGGATTTGGGGGGGGGGGGGGGGGGGGCCCGGCGGCTTCGGTGTATCCGTTCAGCCCCATGGGTGGATTCCAGGAAGGGTGCTCTGATCCTGGGAGGATTTCTTTCCACGGAGTTTGCTAGTATTGCACAATGCCTTCTCTGGCACGAGGGATGCCGCTGGTAGGCAGACCCGATCTCACAGTTCTCCGCGAATAAATCCAGGATTTTTCCTAAATGGCAGGGTCCGTTGTAAGGCTCCGATAGTTCAGAGGCCGATGGGAGTCCAATGGGGTATACTCAAGGAGATTTAGCTCTTCTGGAAGGTGCAACTTATTTCTTTAATACTCCAGTAATTCGGAGCTAGGGCATTCGATTCACATGTATGATCCCCATGGCCTGGCTAGAATGTGTCCTTTCCACCGGCCAGTTGAGAGGGTTGTTTGAGGAGGAAAGTTTGGCGGGGCCATAGCTAACCTTTGTCTGCAACCAAGGATGCTGTAGAGCTGCTCAGCTTTCCTAAGGAGGATGCATCAGTTTCAGCAGTGACTATAAAGACCTCCATTCGGTGGCGGGGTCAGCTGTGCTGAAGAATACCCAGTACGGTTGTGGGAATCCTTCTTCCAAAGATGTTTGATGTCTCGGTGTGAAGCGTCTGAGCTTTAGTTGGCAGCGGATTCATGCTGGGATTCTGCTTTGGATGGGGTGCAATAACTCCAGGGTTCACAGACAGCACAGTTTGTGGATACACAACAGTCAGAGAGTGCAATTCAGAGTGGCATACACTGTGGTTACTTTGGATGTTCGGCTGCATATGTTGACAAGGAACATGAGGTTCACTGTTTCAAACAGAAGTCAATTTGGCAGTCTTCTCTTCATGATCAGGTCTTGGTTTGTTGAATGCTGGGGGGGAAGTGCTTGGGTGGGTCCAAGAGGACCGATTAGAACTTCTATATCAGCCAGACAGAGGATCCTCGTCTTGGAGGCAGGCATCTGCTTTGCTTTCCAGATTCCGGTGGCATCTTGGAGTAAGAGTGCTCAAGGCAGCAAGGCTGGGCAGTTGGCCCGCTTTTCTGAGGCGGGAATCTGGATTGCAGCAAACCAGTGGGTCCTCATTCGCATCGGAGGTGACTGTCATAGAATTTTTTCAGTAGGTTTGTGGGGCCTATATGAGCTCTCCGTACACTGTCCCCCCAAACTAGAGGTGGTTTGCTCAACTACCTGGAAGAGCAGGATCGGGACAGTATTCCATCTGATTC